>NC_092130.1:169878338-170504929 GCF_043159975.1 Macaca nemestrina
ATGTGTATCATCATTCATTGTGACTCCAGTTGCGCACACTATAAATTAGAGGAAAATTGAAACACGCAGTGCTAAATGTACATTTAAATAGATGCAAATACATACATATAGGGGATTAAACATGGGATTATTTTTATTTCCTTTTTATTAATTCATTTATTTATATTTTTAATTTTTATACCAAGTTCTACAAATCTACTGGAGTCCATTATGCTGTATATCACAATAACATTCTTAGAAATAGTAGTAGCTATTGCCAGTGATTGAACAGGATCCTCTCTGTTAATCATTTGTTTTTTTTTTTTTCCTGCTAATTTATATCATGAAGACCTAATGAGGAGCTTGCATTTTTTGAAAATTGTACTTACATAGAAATCTCTCTGCTCACTTCAAGGCTATTGGTTAAGATAAGTATAGTCACCACCATCACAAAAATGTTATTCAGAGTTTCAACATGGTCATAGTACCTCGTATCTCATCTTGACTTTTTTTTTTTTTTAAGTTTCAGGATACATGTTCAGGACATGCAGGTTTGTTATGTAGATAAACATGTGCCATAGTGGTTTGCTGCACCCATCAACCCAACACCTAGGTATTAAACCCCACATGCATTAGCCATCTGTCCAGATGAAGAGCTTGCATTTTTAAATTCTTTCAAGGATATAACAAGAAGGAAACTATGAAAGCTGTTTAAGGATATGGTTTTACATCATATTCTCTTTCAAATATATCTACAATATATTCATACACTTGTTCCCACATTCAGTTTGATAACCAATGTGATAGGCATGTTTGGCCTGTTCTGGTGTTTTTAATGTCTTCTTTTCCAATAAAAGCAGGGAAAACAAGATTAACACCAATGACGATTATTCCGTTACTAGTAAGAATCATGCATTAAATGCCTCTCCCCACAGAGATAGTAATATATGAAATTATTTTAAATTTTAGATGTTTAAATTTATCCTTGAGTATTCTTCCATTGAATTTAGATGGATCAAATTGTGCTGAGTACAGAAAATTGCAAAATATTTATACTTCAGTTCTTAATGATGACACTCTTGGATATATGCCAGATTGGGTGCTAAAGTTTCCCTATCCCTAAAGAAACGGAGTTGAATTTCTTTTAAGAGTAGGTAGGTCATTTTCTTGGACCCATTATCACCTCATCTATTCTTATTTTCTGAACCTTCAGAGGGACATTCTTTAATTACTTTATTATATGCTTATTTTGTATTTACATAACATGTAAATGTGCTTTATGTTTTCATATTTATCTGTATATGCAGATATACTTAAAGGCAAAGATAAATAATCCAAAAAGTAGTGCTTTTTTTCTTCCTCCTTATTGAACATTACCTTATATTCCCTCCACCAAGTTTCTATAACTGTGTGCCCAGATTCTTGTGTTTTATTCTGTTCTTCTTTTTTCCTTTGTCTGCAAATAATGCTTGCAATTATCTATCATAAAGCAGAATATTTCACTTTATTAAAAAGATGCCTCTTCCCCTTTTCCAAACGAACATAGCACATAAACATAAAACGTCTCTTTATTTTTCCTTTATAAACTAGGCCTTTATTTGTGCAGCTCTGCAGAAAACAAACAGATAATTTCTTGAAAGCATAGGTATCTATTGAAGTATCAAGTCAGCTGCTGAAGTGGCTACTTGTGAAATCTCCCAAAGAGACCAGTGATATAGTTCATTGAATTCTAAGAGCTTATTGAGGGGAGAAAAGGCTGTTTGCAGAGCAGGTGAGACGAGAGAGGAGTGTGTTTACAGAGCTGATGGAGCACCTTCCCTCTCCAGTGTTTGCCCTGAGTAGGTTCAATTGGATAGAGTAATCCTACAAGGAGAATGGTTTGGTCAACTGAGCTTTAAAACGCAAGTAAGGAAAAGTGTTCAATAGCCCAGAAATTAAGGGAAAAAGTGTATTAAAGGAAAGTGTTTTAATAGTGTGACCGATATTAATTTATCTCCATAGTAATGGAGAGCCAAGGATTGCATAAGCCACATCAATGTGTACATAGTTGGGGCCAGACAGGAGACTTGAATCCTGAATCTTTATGACATTTTACCCAGTGCCATACGCACCTTTCTGTTTTCTAATATTGATTGATTTCAGAGTTCTTAATGGTAATAATAATAGCTCATTTATTTAATATTCTCTACATATTAGATCTTTAATGATTTTCATTCATTTAAAGTAATTGTTTTTATCTATATACTTTTACAAAGTAAGGTATTACATTGTTACATTACTAATGGTTGGTTTGAGATCCATTAGATTCTCATACATTTTCTTCTATATGATTATATAACCTGTCCTTTAATACAGTGTGTTTTCTCTCCAATTGTACTGGTATTTTACATTATTTTCATTGCATTGATTAGCCTCCAACTTATTTTACTATAACAGCACCAATCTGGATTGAGGTTTTATATTTTGAAATTCTCATCCACTGTTTTTTTTATTATGACCTAAAAGAAGTTTAAAGCATGGATTTGGGAATGACACTTCTAAAAGACCATTTGACAAGGCTGAAACTACACATGATTGTGATTTTTTTAAATACATAATTTTTTTGAAAGTTGTTTCTCATCTTAGATTTCGTATCCCAGCCTCTTTTCATAATAGTGATATCACTGGTTAAACTAAGATGTAAAACACTTTAAAATAAAATTAAGATATTAATATATATTGTTATTTTTTGATTTTCCAAGGAATGAACAAAGTTAGGTTTATTTGGCATAATTTTTGTACTTTTTTGCATATCTCAATAAATTCAATTTGAGAAATGGTGTAAGTTAACATACCAACTTGTAATATGTTTTTCAACATAATGTTCAGGTTATTAATTCTTTAATGAACCCACTCCTCTCTGTATCTTTAGTAGAGAAATAGTGTAAATTTTTTTTTCTTTTGAGACGGAGTCTCACTCTGCCACCCAGGCTGGAGTGCAATGGCACGATCTCAGCTCACTGCAACCTCCGCCTCCTGGGTTCAAGCAATTCTCCTGCCTCAATCTCCCTAGTAGCTGGGATTACAGGTGCGTGCCACCACACCCGACTAATTTGTTGTATCTTTAGTAGAGATGGGGTTTCACCATGTTGACCAGGCTGGTCTCGAACTCCTTGACCTCATGATCCGCCCACCTCAGTCTCCCAAAGTGAAACAGTGTAAATTTAATGAGAAATAGTGTAAATTAGTTAACATACCAATTTGTAGTATGTTTTTCAACATAATGTTCAGGTTGTTAATTCCTTAATGAACCCGTCTTTTATCTGTACCTTTAGTAGAGAAATAGTGTAAATCTAATGAGAAATAGTATAAATTAGTTAGCATACCAATTTGTAATATTTCTTTTTTTTTTTTTTTTTTTTTTTGAGACGGAGTCTCGCTGTGTCTCCCAGGCTGGAGTGCAGTGGCGCGATCTCGGCTCACTGCAAGCTCCGCCCCCTGGGTTCACGCCATTCTCCCGACTCAGCCTCCCAAGTAGCTGGGACTACAGGCGCCCGCTACCACGCCCGGCTAATTTTTTTGTATTTTTTTTTTAGTAGAGACGGGGTTTCACCGTGTTAGCCAGGATAGTCTCGATCTCCTGACCTCGTGATCCACCAGCCTCGGCCTCCCAAAGTGCTGGGATTACAGGCTTGAGCCACCGCGCCCGGCCCAATTTGTAATATTTCTTAATATAATATTCAGGTTGTTAATTCCTTAATGAACCCATCTCTTCTCTGTTCCTATAGTAGACATTTCCCTTCATTTTAGGCCTCGCCATTTTTCTAAGTTTTCTGACCGTATTAGGTAATTCGATAATCTACAGCTTTGAGGTTTTAAACCTGCCCTGGTAGCCATGGTGTCTATGAGCATAAACTCTAGAAACCAACTCCAAGGACTTCAATTCCTTTTTTGTTATTATCAGCTGACTTCTGGCAAGTTCTTAATGTCTCTGAGCCTCAGTTTCCTGTCTGTAAGGTGAAAATGATGTGTATACTCTCTTGTAAGGATTGTTGGAGAAAACATGAATTTATACAAATCAAGCACTTACAGCAGAGCCCAGCACTCAAAAGGAGCTATATAGTCTGACACCCAGTGAAAGGGCCTTTCTCCCAGTGCCAAGTGTACAATTCCCTTTTCTACTGTCAGTTGATTTCAACATCGTTCATGGTGGTAACATTAATAATTCATTTGTTTAATATTTTCTCCATATTAGTTATTTAACACTTTTCCTGGGTTGAAATCAAACAATGATCCCATGAAGCCATTTTTTCTCTTCAATAACATTGAAGCTGGAGCTTGGAGAGCTCAGTGAACCTGTCCAGTGCCAAGAACTGACCAAAAGGCCAGAATAGGAACCAGTTCTCCACCTTTAGCAGCCAAGCTCTGAAAGAGCTCCAGGACATTTCCCTGAAAGGGGCTAAAGTGAAATATAAATAGGAACCCAATAACATTCATAAACCTTTTTCTACCTTTTCTTCCTCCATACATACCAAAATGTTGCCTTCCTGTTTCTGCTTAATTAATGGAATTTCCCACCCTATTTTCACATTTTGAACCAGTCCCTCTTATATTATTCATAATTTATTGTCTGCTGCTTGGCAGAGTTTGTCCTAAACTCTTTCTTGTTATATTTTCTTTTAACTCATGGTCCTTTGAGAATTTTTTGTGTGGGTAGTCAAATTGTTCTCCTTACCTACTCTGTTGTTTTTTTAACAAAAAGATTTCTTTAGATTTCAATATTATTTCCTGATCTCTGACACTTTAATCATTGTATTGAACACATTAATAGCAAATGATTTTGCATAGAAAAGTATTTCTTTTCTGAAGACCATTTTCAGCAAGATTAAATGTTGATACTTAGTTTCTGAATGGAAAAAAAATGCACATCTATGAAAAATGCCAGATGTACTTAGTTTTATTTTTTTGTCCTTGATTTTGTGGCTAGCTTATCACAACTCGGAGAAAATGAAATTTTGTTTACCTCTGTACATTTGTTCATCCAAGGGCAAGTTTATGACTTGTCTATTTTAAACCCCTTTTACCATAATATAAGGCACATTATGCATAAATTTTAAAATGTGGATTTTAATTGCACATGCTGATAATACTTTGGAGAAATGATAAATCCTCAAGGACTTGCATAAAGACATAAAGCAGATTTTCTGATTGTGCAATTAATGTTTATTAGCCTAATCTGATTATTTTGAGACTTAACACATCAGGACAACCTTCATTATTTCAAAATATTGTCCCTCTGGGAATATATGCACTTTTTGTTTATAAAGTTTCTCTTAAATATCTTTGCCATTTTTGTCATGTCGCAGAACCTACTTTCCTACATTTTTGTAATTCTAAGATGAAGTCTTCAAAGTTCATTGGGAAAGAAGAGCCCTGAACTCTTAAGTCAATCCTTGGTATTCAAGTATATTCCTCACATTCACTTTGCAGCTTTTCATCATTTCAACACAATTTCCTTACCTCTTTAAATAATTATTTTCGTAGCGTGACATAATTTCCTTTGTCTCTGTTTTGGGATATGTCCCCTAATGTAAAAGAGGATAAAATAAGCTCTATCATTGTTCACTAAGAAATGGTTAGGAAGTCAGAGAAGTGTAATTGATAATTAGAACCTAATTCCTTAGAGCAATTCCTTAGAGCACCCATGTCATAAATGGTCCTATCTAGTCACTGGCTGTATTTTGAATATGAAGTCTGTTCTACAGCACCAGAAAGCAAGTGGGTTGTCTACTGTGGATCATGACTAGCAGTCATTAAAGCAGTTCATAACTGGTCATATTCTACTGAAATGAAAGATGCTATTTTCATTGTATATATCAACCAAACCTTAGATGTCAAATATATTTTGAGAACTGGATAAAAATAATGACATGAAAGGATCTAAAAAGAATCCAAGAGGGAAACAAAAAATTGAAATTCAGTTTGAAAATAGTCAAACTGATTTTAGTAACCAGCGTAAAATCTTCTCAAAACAATTTAGACGCATTGAGAAGATGCAAATACTTTCAGAAAAGCTAAGTCAGCTCCTTTATTTTGTCTGTCTTGCAGTTGGGTTGGTTTTTGCCTTATTCTCCCTTCACCAAATGTGTTTGTTCCTGTGACAGCTTCACTTGAAAAAGAAGCGCATAAAAATCTTTCGGAAGTTACTTTACAGAAACTAGAGCAGTCCTGTATTGAATGTTCTTGTGCTAATTATGGAGATGTGAACCCCACCTCTCCCCATCTCCACCCCCATTCATATACTCCCTCTCATTTATTCTTATTTTCTTTGATTCAAGAAAATTAACTACATTGCTAAATTTGTTTTACATCCTTAATAAAGTTAATATAACATTACCTGAACACATTCTGAATTTTCTCAACTTGAACAATAAAGAATTAACTTCCCATGCCTCCTTAGAAAGTATTCTCTATATTTCTCCTGAGTTTTACTTTTGCACGAAGTTTATATTGCAGCTGAACACACCTTCTCTCGGATGTGGGTAAGCAATATACACACAACAGATGCGTTCCCCCATACCTGAAAGGTTTGTCTCTTAGGCATGCTGATTATCATTTGACTGGATAACATTGAATGTATTGGTTCAAATATGATGGATTAATTTTTTTTTATTCTTTCGAATCCCCTATTTTTTATGTGTGTAACTTCCCCTGCCCCTGCCTAGACCTGGTTAACCGTTTCTGTGAGCAGGTCCTCAATTTTTTACTTTGTCCCTACTTTCCTGTCGTAGCCCCATCTTCCCCTGGTGTCGACTCCGTCCCCTTGCAGCGCACAGGCAGCCAGCACGGCCCGCAGAATGCCGCCGCGGCCACCTTCCAGAGGGCCAGCTATGCCGCCGGCCCGGCCTCCAATTACGCGGACCCCTACCGACAGCTGCAGTACTGTCCCTCTGTTGAGTCTCCATACAGCAAATCCGGCCCTGCTCTCCCGCCCGAAGGCACCTTGGCCAGGTCCCCGTCCATTGATAGCATTCAGAAAGATCCCAGGTGGGTAAAAACCTTTTTCTTTCCCTATGATGTCTAAAGAGGTTTTGTAACCGGGTTACTGTAATTTATTTCCCGTCATGTTGCATTTATGTCATTGACTATTAAAGGGTTGGCTTTTCTTGGGTTTTCTTTTGTTTGACTTGGAATGTGTGTGTTTGCAATGGATCCCTAGTATCTTTGGTGTTTCACCACCAAAAACAAAGATGGTCTTTTGATCAGAGTATCTATATGTGCTTGACATTTAGCTACTTGATGAGATGTAAACAGCAGTCTTTAATGCAGGGGAAACTGGGGACTGGAGGCTATGTCATTTGACTTCAGATAGCATGGCCCACATATTTTATTGTCTCAGTGGAAGTATGTTTTGTCATCATGTGTATTTCTGTTTATCAGATTGCAAAGGGGTACACCTTCCCAGTTGTAGTAAAATTGAAAATTTAGAAATTTTACATGACTGAAAATAAACATTAGGATGAAGTTGTTTAAAGACTGATAAAAACTGGAGCATAATATATTAGAGAAATTGTTGTTATGGAGGTATTGTTTTTGTGGTTGTTGTTGCTGGGTTTTTTTTTTTCTTTCTTTCTTTTTTCCATCAGTGGCAAGGGGTTTAGCAATGCTCTGCTTATAAAGTTGGATTTGAGTCCCAGGAGACTTAAATTATGTTTTATTCATAGCCATTGGATTTATGCTGATAGAGTTCCATAAATATATATCTGCATCTGTGAATACTATTGATATGTCAGATTGCTGGTATTTCTTTATGGCAGGGCAGGTGGCTTGACTCTGGTGTCGTACTTAAAATTCATCTCAACAAATTTTCACTGGTGGAGCACACAAGTTCCTGTGTGCTGTACTGAGGGGTTGGCATAGATTCTTTTGCAAAAAGAAATCACTTCTGCAAATATAAAAGGCAGAATGGGATTGTTATATGGTTATTGTTGAGATAGCTACTTTAGCACAATTCAAACCTGCTTGGAAGATCCATGTTCAATCTTGTATTTGGTATAACACCATTGTAAAAGTGAACTGTAATACATGCTTACTGTTATCTACTAGAAATCAGAAGCATTCTTTCGTTTACTATGTTCAGTGGGGTGGTTATCTAGATTTTCAGTCTCAACAGCACTCTTTCTAGTCTTGGTCCTGAAACCTACCCCAGATCTTAAGTATTCTTGGCATGTATGGCAAGCATATTCATCAGAAAATACCTCAACATATTCCCTATTTTAAAATAGTCTTTCTTGATATGCTACTGAAAATGTATAGGAATAGCATAATAGTGAGCCCTTAAGAAATGCTAAAAGACAAAATTATATAATTGAATTGACATTGTTTATATTTAACATTGTAGGTTTAAATTGACAATGAACATTTTATCTCCAATGGAAATACTTTACATTTTTATATTAGGGAATTCAGCTTAATAAGAAACCAAATTATATTTCTCTAGCTGCAGCGTAGCTTCTGTATTTTATTAAATGCATTAAATGCATTTTATTTTATTAAATGCATTTTATTTTATTAAATGCATTTTATTTTATTAAATGCATTTTATCTTATTAAATGCATTTTATCTTATTAAATGGCATATCCTTTCCATTTTATGTTACTGTCATTTTTACAGCCTTTTTTCTTCTCTCAATATATTGACACAGCTCTTACCTTTTCAAGTTATGAATTATGTCACTTATATTTATTGAGTGCCTGCTATAAACCAAAAAAGAAAAACACCAATAAGAAGGGTTAGAATGAATGAGAGAATATTGACCACTAAGCTTTTGTATGCGTCAAATTTGTATGCAAATTAGTGCTATATGAATTATAAATTCATCCTGAGCTCAGACCTACAGACCAAAAAAGAAAAAGAAAAAAAGAAAAGAAAAAACAAATCTAGAACCGGAACCAAACTATTGTGGTTTATTATCAAAGGAACTCATTATCTGGCATCATGCAAAATGTATGGAGCATAAACTCTACTAATGGGTTTCTTGTCAGGTTTTCCTAAAATGAAGGAATGTCTCAACATGTTTTTATTTAATGAAGAGACATGCCAAATTTAAACTTCAAGTCCAAAATATAGTACTTCTTTCAAGACAAGATTTTTGCATTTTCCCTTAAATATTATCATCTGATTCCTCGTAGATGAATATTACCAGAACTAATATGTTTAACTTCTAGGGCTCACATTTATTTATCTTGGCGTTATGGCTTATTGTTTAAACTTTTTCAATCTTTTCAAGCTTTTGAAATATATTTACATACAGTTAGGAGAATTTGTTAACATTTTATTTACCACTAAACACCAGACTATGTAAGCCTCTTTATCATTATAAACATATGTTTATAGCACATTACAATCTTCAAAGTAGGCTTACTTACATCTTTGATGTAATCCTCCTTTGTGAACAGAAACTGATATCCCTTATTTAATACCTTACATAAATGCAGACTGAGAATGTTAAATGACTTCTTGAAAATACATTGGTGCCAGGTGAGTTTGCGGACCTCCATCTACGTTGTTAGCACAGATTGAATCCACACTGCAGAACATGTTGGCAAGAATATTTTTATTTCTTTGCAAAAAAATGAAAAGGTAAAAGAAAGAGTTTATTTATGATTTTTTCAGAGGATGAATGGTGGTACCAGTATCTGTGTAGGAGTTGGGAAGAATGAAGGAAATTGTCTCAGTAACTCTGGCATGCCAGATCCATTGCTTATTGGATGTGTGGTCTCTGTTGTATTTTTCATTTCTGGCATCTACCTTAGTTTTCTTATTGTAGACCAGTATCTCTTCTCTGTTTAAGAGTTTTAGTATTATTCAGTGAGAAGTGTTTAAGCAAATACTGCATTTTGAAATAATAATTTGAAGTCATGGCGGTTCCACTTCATCATTAGAGTTGAAACCAGAGAAGCCGTGTTGGCTTTCTGTTATTCTAAGTCATAGGATACAAAAGGATTGGTTCTGAGGGGTTGGGATTTTCTTGTTGATGGTTGGCTCAGTCATTTGGATTGTGGCAAAGCTTTGGTCTTTTCTCTTTTGACTAGTCATCCTATACTCCAACAAAAAACTCGCAGAAATGTCTTATCCAATTTTCTTTGTAAAGCCAGCAGTCACTGAGAAAATCACTTATTAGACATAAAAAATTCACTTTATAGCCCCATTTGCTAAGAAGATTTTATTTTGTGATTGTATGTTATTTTCCATAAAATGTGAATCTCTTAAGGATTGTTATCATACCTAATGTATTTGTAGATACTGCACCAAATACTGAGTTCTATATACTGTTGTTTTTAAACATGAAAGTCAAATATAACTGTTAAATTATATGAAAGAAGTGTCAGTCATGTTGGTAGTGATAAGTCACAAAAGCATTCTTATTTTAAAAATTTGATTGATGAAACAAATGGATAAAAAAGATGCCAAGACTGATACACCCAGATATACTAAGGGTATTATAAATGTCTTGTCTATCAAATAACAAAAGTCATGGTTAAGACATCTTACTGACATAATGTGTAACTTGTAGCTGTAGCAACAACTTTTAATCATGTTTGATTAATCCCTTTTTGGGAGGTTGTAATCCTTGGTGTACACTATCTCAAAAGCAATTTTTCAAACATGCTAAAAGAATCTCACTTTTTGTGAATGTGATTTGCAATAGAACACTATCTTCTATTTAGTTATTCATCATAACAGGAATGCATACAATGGCACATTTTTAATGCTGATATTGGGTCCAAATTAGCAGCTGCACTTTCAGTCGGCTCTATCAAACTCACTTCAAACCACAAAATTTGACTAATAGTATGACAATATGCACTTTTAAGGAATTATTTATACATGTCCACTATATTTTATGTGCTATTTCGAAATAGTAACAAAATTTATCTTATTGTTGGACATTATGTTATTAAATCTCATTAATGAATATTAGTTATAAATATTTTATTACTAAGTAAAACTTGGTAAAGAATGTTTTCTGAATGCTGCTTTTTCTTTTTTTATCTGTTCACGACACATGTGCACATGTGGACACACACGTGTGTGCACACATGTATAGTGAATTGAATGCTCAGGAAACACAATGTAGTATAAAAATGCTTTTATTTTTTGAGACAACTTTTTGCTCTGTCACCCAGGCTAGAGTGCGGTGGTACGATCATAGCTCATTGCAGGCTCAAATGATCCTCCCACCTCAGCCTCCCAAGTAGGTGAGACTACAGGCTGGCCACAAGCCTTTATTGTTTTTATTATTTTTTTCAGAGAAGGGGTCTTGCTATGCTGCCCAGGCTGGTCTTGAACTCCTGGGCTCAAGTGATTCTCCTGCCTTAGCCTCCCATAGGGTTGGAATTACAAGCATGAGCTACAGTGCCTGGCATAAAAAATGCTTTTAAAAAGATGAAGACTTGAAGAATATTTTTTAAATATTAAAATTTAAACAGTATTATGTAACTTGTTACCATGTAACTCAAATAACATGACGGAAATGTTGGCGGTAAATCACATATCATATTTTCAGAGTCCAGTTCTCTCAGGTGATGAATCTCTGGGTAGTTTGCTTTTAACTTCAAATGCTCAATAATTATTTATTTAACTGAGGAAATGTCCAAAGGGAGAAATACCGGATTCACAATTTAAAGACTTCTGGAGTTTGAAGAGCACTGGAGATTGTTTATCAGTTAAGCTAATAGGAATCCCAACACCTCGCCATTCATCCCCTGCTTGGATGCCTTGAGCGAAAGGCCCCTGACTGTCTCTTGAACCATTTTATTTTTCTTTGAATAATCCAAGCCTTATGCACTAGTTTATACTGATACAGAAATCTGCATCTTTTGTAAGTTCCTTCATTGATCTTGTTTCTGACCTTTGATATCATTTGAGAATATACCTATCCCTTTTTCAAAGAGTGGCCTTGGGAGACAGTTCCTGCACCTCGCTTTCATGCCCAAGGCTCCTGCCCCTGTGCTAGCTGCCATTGTTCCATGAGCTGTCACTTTAGGGCCTAACAGTGATTGATGTCCCTCCAAATTATGCTTCTCATCTCACCAGCAAGTATAGAAAGAGAACAAGTGTTACCTTGGGCAAACCTGGGCTCACTTTAGGGTTTCTTGACAGTAAGATGACAACGTTTATAGTAGTGTTGATGATAACAATGATGATGAAAGTTAATTATTAAGTTCCATGCTGAGTGTTGAACATTTTATATTCATTATTTAATTTAATCATCCCCAAATCTCTCCCTATCACATGACTTTTTATAATGCCTCTTTTACATATAGGGAAACTGAGGCTCAGAGAGCTGGAAACAGAACCCAAATCTGACTTTCAATCTCATGTTTCTAATTGCAATGGACATTCGTACCGATTTGAGCTGTAGAATCAAACAAAATGCCAAGTCTTTTCACAGGTAACTTCTGCAAAACCGTGAATCAGTGATCTTATCTGGAATTTTAAATTTTGTTTTTAACATAAATGAAGAACTTTACATTCACTTCTTGTAGGGTGATTCCATTATTTGATACGACAGAAATCTTTTTTGGGTCCCAATTTTGTTATCCAGTATAATTATTGTAAACACTGCTCCACATCCCTTGAAATGGGAAAATCAGACATATGTGTCCGCAGTGAGGTTGCGTCCAGGTACAACCAGAGCTGGACCCAGGATGGAGCCTGCAGCCCTCACTCCTCAGGACCTCTCCCCCTGAATCCATCTGAAGGCATTACTATCTTCTAGGTGACTTTTCCATGGAAGATTCTAGGGTGGACTCTGCAGATCTGATAAGAGCCTGAAAACAGCCTCATTTTTTAATGAGCTTTCAAAGTTGTGTGAGAGGGAAAGGGACATCTACAAATGACCGTCATGCTATGGGGAAATAACACAGATGTGACAAAAGCAGCACCGTGGGAGGAGGTGAGGGCTGGTACACGGTGAGGAACAGATGGTATCTCCACAGGAAAAACTGAGATAAAGCTTTCCAGGTAAACAGGGACAGCTAAAAGGAAAAGAGGTCTGGAAATGGAGGGGGAAGCCAGTTGGAACACTCAGGCCTGACTCAGTTGGGATGTGGGGCTACAGAGGGCAGCTGTCTCTGAATGCCCTGTCCACCCACCCAAATCAGGACAAAATGGTAACTTGATAGCTTGCACGTCCAATATGTGGATTTGTTTAAGTTATAAATTATAACCATAATGTATTCCTTTCTTAGGGCATTTGGGCTACCATCGGAAAAACACCATTGACTGAGTAGCTCAATGTGAAAAGAATTCATTTCTTACAGTTTCAGAGTCTGAGAAGTCCAAGATCAAGGTGCCAGCCGACTCTATGTCTAGTGAGGGCTCTTTCTGCAGAGATGGTGCCTTCCCTCTGTGTCCTCACAAGATGGGGTCTCTTTTAAAAGGACACTAATCCCATCAACGAGAGCTCTACCCCCATAACCTAATCACCTCCCAACATCTCCACCTCCTAATGGCATCACATTTGTGATTAGGTTTCAGCCTGTGAATCTGGGGGGGTCACAAACATTCAGACCATAGTGACTGTCATAATAGATTGCCACAAAGTGGGTGGCACAAGCCAGCAGAAAGGTATCATCTCACAGTTCTGGAGGCTGGAAGTCTGAAATCAAGGTATCAGCAGGACCTTCAAAGTCTCTAAGGGAAAATCCAGCCTTGCCTGTCGCAGTTTCTGGTGGCCCCAGACATTCTTTGGCTTGTGGCTGCATCACTCCAGTCTCTGCCTCTCTCTTCACTTGGCCTTTATTTTTGTCTTTCTGTCTCCTTGTCTCCTCCTGTCTTCTTATGACACCAGTCATTGGATTTAGGATCCACCCTAATCCAATATGATCTCATTTTAACTACATCTTCAGAGACCCTGTTTCCTAATAAGACACATTCCGAAGTACTGAGGTAGATGCTGATTTGGGGAGGAACACTATTCAACTGACTACACATGTTTTAGGGTATGAGTATACCATGTACACTATAGTACAGATGTTCCTAAACAGCATACATTCAATATAAACCATATTTCACAGTTTTTATTTTATTTTACATTTTAATTGTAAAAACCATTCTTTAGAAAGAACAATGTAGTTAAACATGCTTTGTCTGTGTACATTATCGCTGCTTTTTTTACTGATTAATGTGGCTGGCATACCCGACAACAAGTATAGGAAAATGGATAAAGGTGATTGCTTTCTTGGCCTTTTTTTTTTTTTTTTTTTTTTTTTTTTTGAGACAGAGTTTCACTCTTGTTGCCCAAGCTGGAGTGCAACTGCGCGATCTTGGCTCACCGCAACCTCCACTTCCCAGGTTCAAGCAATTCTCCTGCCTCACCCTCCCGAGTAGCTGGGGTTACAGGTGCATGCCACCATACCCAGCTAATTGTTTTGTATTTGTAGTACAGATGGGGTTTCACCATGTTGATCAGGCTGATCTCAAACTCCTGACCTCAGGTGATCCACCTGCCTCAGCCTTCCAAAGTGCTGGGATTACAGGCATGAGCTTTTGAATGTGCTTGCACTTGCAGTGCTCTCTTGGCCACTTTGAGAGCATAAAAGGAGATAATATAATCCCGAATCCCTCATGCACCATCACACCTGGCAGCAACAGGGAGCTCTCTGGAAATACGTCACGAGCAAGGGCATCACTGGCAACCTTCCCTGTGTGGCTTCCACCAGTCCACACCCTCCACTGCAGCTGGGGCTGTCCCAGAGAGTAAATGCCACAGTGCTTCGTTGCTTTATTTTCTTTAGCTAAATGCATTTGAAATTCAAGAGTTCTCTCCTCCCACCCATAGTCTTTCATAGTCTCCATTATGAATCCAGGAACTAAGATGTCGTTGGTTACTTAACTTGTGTCTCTGATGACTTACAAGTATTACTAGATCTATCATATGTGCTTATTCCATCTTTCCAGAACTTTCTTTTTTAAGCTTTCTCCCTAAATGGTAGATGACGTTGCTCAGCCCTGAGGTGCATGCCATCCCTCACACACGGGAATAGAGGAGGTGGCCTGTCTTGTGAAGGGCATCAAATACAAGGGGAAAGGGATTCTTAGCAAATCGTCAATTCTGGGCATGATCTTGTTGGCACTACCCCCTGCCCGGTGGCCATGGATGTACAATGAAAATAAGGAAAGCACCTTCCTCATTAAGTTGTTGTGAAGATGGAATATATTCAAACCTTAAGGTCCCTGGAATACCGCCTTGGTTGAGCGGTCCGTATTTACCTGCGGCTTCAGTCACCCCCACCACTGCTGCAGCCACCACTCCTGCCCTCGGAGCAGCTTAGGACAGAGGTGTGGGCTAAGAGTGGCCTTGGGAGCCAGAAACGTGGAAGAAATGAGTGAAGGTGTAGAGGTCACAAGCTGTCTTGTTGGAAAGACTGAAAGAAGCCCCGGAGCAGCCCCCGGGGCCTTCCTGGTGGGAAGTGGGGAGTGTGAGTAGGAGGGGTCCACTGAGGCCTGAGCAGGGCAGGGGGACCAAAGGGAAGAAGGAACTGTGTACTCAACCCTCATAGCCAAGAGGGAGGATAGGAAGAAGGGAGAGAAGACTCCAATGCAAAAGGACCTTTTTGTCTTATAAAAACCTCCTTTTCGAGAGTTCTTTTATCAGTTTAAAAGAAAGTAATGTTCACACACAATATTTGTCTGTGGTAATATTGATTTTTTTCTGTACTTAGAATAAACAATTGCATTCCAAAATAACAACTCATTTCTAATGCTACCTAAATATACCCACCTAATTTATACTAAGGCAGGTTCTGGCATAGGGGCCTCCATGATATCATGTGGTCAAGAGTAATGAGAGACAGGCAGTCATGGCTGACGAATATTCATACTCAAAGTACTAGTTACTTAATTCCTCGTTAGCAGATACGCCATCCACTGCAATGGTGGAAATCTGTTTTGTGCTGCTCTGGTATACAGACTTTCCTCTAGAGAACGAGCCCCTTCTCTTCCCAATCCATGTGCTATCAGTAAAACAGACTGTACCCCCCAAGTTCAGAAGGTGAGTGTGGAACTCATACTTGGCCCAGGAGCTGACAACCCATGGGGCCCCCACTCACTAGCCAGGGCCTCGAGGAGTGTGGAGAGGTCTGTGAGACCCACGTTCCAGTTCTCTAAAGTGGGCTCCAGGCATTCTGGGCCTCCCTACATCACTTGGGGCAAAAAGCCAAATCCAAGGTAGCTAGAGCCAACATACAGCAGCCAAAGCGACTTTCGCATGTTCGCTTCCTTCTCAGTGTAGTTTACCCTCCCTGACACCCCTGCCACACACCTTGTTCACTCCCTACCCATCCTCTTTGGATGTGGCTGTGGTTGTGTTTCTTACATTTGGTCTCCATTAAAAAGCCAGGAACTAAGATGTCCTGGTTCACTTGTATCTCTAATGAATTACAAGTGGAATCATCATATATGCTTATTCCATCTTTCTAGAACTTTCTTTTTTAACCTTTCTACCTAAAGTCAACTATATCCCCTGTTCCAGGAACAGATATCTTTCCCCCAATTTAAAGCAACTGAGAAGTGCCATGCAATAATTAAACTATCAAGCAATTTTTACAAAATAAGCTTATTGGAGAAGCTAAATCTGATGATAATGTCCATAATCAAGGGCATCTTGGATCAGTAGAAGTCAGAACTTAATGAATTTTAAGATCCTTAATAATGCTTAGTACAGTGATCACACATAAAAATAAAAGCAGGTAGTGTTTTAAAGGAATAACATACTGAATTCTCAAATAATTATCTGCAATGTTGTTATTATGCTTTAAGTCTATAACTTTACCAGTAATTCGTATTACTTCCTCTTTCGTGGTTAATCTCTGTCATTTTACTGATGATCTTTTATATGACGTATATGTGATATGCATGTGTCACCTATGGGGATTTAGATATTCTCGTACTGGAAGGAGAATGGGGTCTTGCAGGTGGAATTGTTCCTTGTACCATTTGGTGATGAAGCAAATATCAAAGACTGCAAATGAGAAGAAAGGTCCTTAGTAGGTAGGGGAAGTAAATCTCTCTCTTCATCTGCATTTGAAAAAAATGATCAGAATGTTTAAGAGCACAAAAGGAGTGTGAATATTAAAAATGTCACCTCTTGGAAGTCAGCTAAGAACCAAAAACAAGGGAGCCTCTTTCCCTGGAATCTCATGGAGAATTAGAGCGGCTTGTAATTCCAGACAGGAAGTTCTGAAATCTAAATCTAAACACTCCAGTTGGATCCACAGATTCTATTTAAAATCCGTGTGCTTCCCACTCATTTCCTGCTTGATATCTTTTAGAGTTCTGGGAAGTAGTCTCGAAGGAATGCAAGGAAGGTTCTGTGCTTCAAAAGGTATCCAAGGAAGATTTTGTGGGTCTAGTCTTGAACGAGATTGTGAAAATGGAGAACAGCACCCCTGCTACCCAAAGCTGGTTCCCACGAGGGGGCACCCTCACCAGAAAGAGGGAAACCAAGAAAATTCAGGCAACAGAATTGGCTCATTGGGTCAATCATTCCTCAGGGACTGTCTTCCTCTAGGGATAATCTTGACATCCTTAGACTTTTATTTTACTAAATAAAGTTGTATGTGTATATGTTTGTGTGTGTGTGTGTGTGCCACATAGATTATGAGTGTATTTGTGTGATAGGAGAATATGTATGTACACAAAAATTATATGTAGATATACTATTTGTATGCATACATATACACACATAATTTGTCTATGTGGCATACAGATGACAAATAATGTGTGTATATGTATCCATGTAATATGTGTACACATGTGTATAAATACGTGTATTTATATATATACATGTAATCCATCTGTTTATTGGCTCTGCATGCATTTATCCAGAGATAAAATATACAAACCTTGCGTAAGCACATGGTTGTTAATGCTACAAAGGATACACAGTAACAAAGTGTTGATTTTCTGTCTTCTCTATTTATCAGTGTTGATAAGGTGTTGAAAACTAAAAGTATAAATTCACAGACTTAGACACAAGACATGTTTTCCTTATAGAAGTATGGATAAGTCATAGTAGCTATAAAATTTTTGAAAAGCCCATTCTGGTTGTGTATTTATGTATTTAATAAGCATCCACACAGCTCTGTTCAACCTTTTGAACTCATGTTCTGTTCAAAGGACACTATTCCTTTCAGAGAGCTTGGCCAGTTCTGTTACCAGTGGAGAACGTCCAGGTTATTGGCATGTTGAACAAAGAATTGGACAAAACTCACAAAAAAAGCAAGGAAAGAATGAAGCAACAAAAGCAGAGATTTTTGAAAATGAAAGTATTCTCCACAGGGTGACAGCAGGGCTGAGCACAGGGGCTCAAGAGCCCAGTTCCGGAATTTTCTGGGGTTGAACAGAGGTTCAACCTCTAGAGGTTTCCCATCGGCCACTTGGTGTACACCCAATACAAATGAAATAGTGGCCCAAAATCTGACTGTAATCTTTGTAACTTTACGTCCTATGCAAATGTCTGATTGGTTGTAGAGAGCAACCAATCAGAAGCTAAAGTGAAGTTACAAAGTTACATCTCTATGCAAACAAAGACTTGGCCCACAATCAGTCTGATTGGTTGTGGAAAGCAACCAATCAGAGGTATTTTCAGTTTTCCATCTGCCAGGCAGAAAAGGGAGTGGGAGTTTGCAAAGGGAGTAGGCTCTGGTCCTTTTGTTACTTAGGTGTGGAAAGTTGGGATTTTTCTTTTGATTTAGTTCTAGGAAGTCAATGTGAATCAGCCTTAGGTTGCCTGCTGCCACACCCTATTCTCCTGCCTCAGTTCCTAAAAGAGCTTCCTTCCCTTATTCCTCAGTATGTACTACTATGGGAAACGTGTTTTATTTTTAGCATATCTCAATTAATCCATCCTCAAAGTCCTTATTTATTCCACCACAAGTGAAATTCTGAAATCCCCTTTGGTCATTTCGTGTGCAAACCAGTTTTGATATTTAGCTTGCTGTCATAAGTCATTTTCCTTCACCATCTGACTTTGAACATTTGAGGACAAAAGTGGAGCATTCAAAATATTTATTGTCTTACAAAGCAGGTTGTAGTTGACTGTCAGTGTTTAACTAATAGAAATTAATTTCCATTGCTTCTTAAGATGTTTTGCAGCTAATAGTGCTCATTAATTTGGAGGTACTGACCTTGATAAGGAGAAGATTAGCATTGTATAGTAAAAAAATATATTTTAAACAGAAATCCCATTGCTCATGGTGCATTTCAAGTTTGACAATCTTAGTAACTTAAATTCTTGGATCTACTGAAGAACATGTCCAGCGACTATAACTGGGTTGCTCAACCAAGTGTGCTTTAGAAGGCACTTAATTCTACTAAGAAGACAAGAAGGAGGAGGAAAGGAGGAAAGGTAAGAAAGAGAAGAAGATACTAGTGGGAAATTCAGCAAGCTATACTCTGACACACACAGTGCTTTATGTACTAAAGTGCATTGAAGAGTAAGAAGACAGAAGTACCCTCACTTTTTCATTATTTTACCTTCTCAGTATTCTAGGGACACTTCAATATATGCGTTGTTCTTTGAATGTGTTAATTGTGTAAAATTTCCTACTGGAGGGGCCCCAGTTTGGGGGCCTCTTTAGAGATGAAGCTCCACGTGAATGGAGTTCGGATTGTGTTTGTTAACTGAGACATTTGCAGGAAGCCCCCAGAGTGAGGGCTTCCATCTACCCTGTCCATGTGCTCTTGAAGGATGCTACAGTGAGACCCTAGGGGTGGCTCCCCCACCTTTGAAATATAGCCCAGTGGTTCCCAACATTTTTGGAATTCAGACACGAGTTAGTTACATATCAAATGATAGGTGAGATGCTGGCAGAGGGCATCCAGTCTTCACTTGACAAAGGATCTCCCCCAGTACTTCTTAATATACTGGAAAGACAGATAGGAAATCACCCTGGAATGCTGTCTTTTCAACTGAATAAAAGAGGTCTTATGAAAAAAATGAAAGTGGTATGCAGGCAGATGGTTGGAACCACTGACTTAGAAACGCACAATGATGGAGCCTTTATTTTTCTGAGGGAGTGATATAAAATTACCTTAAGATACTCAGGTGCCATAGAATAACTGTATATATTTATGGGTTACAGTGTGATGTTTCTATACCTACATATTACATCATTATTAAATTAGGATACTTAGCTTATCCATCACCTCAAACGTGTATGAGTTCTTTGCAGTGGAAACATTCAAAATCTGTGTCCTGGTGAGCACAAAAAAGAAATCCTGGCCATTTTTCTTCTTTACCTTACCTATATATACCATTTTGAATGTGTTTGCTAAATGAATGAGTGACTAGGATTATAATAATCTCCTCAATATTTTCAAGTTTTTCAAAGTAGCAATAATATTTAAAATCTTAATAATTTCTGAAAAATCTCCCAATACCTAGCATCCAGCACAGAATTAAAGTAATAAAGTGTGTGGTAGGGTGGCCGCAATGACCCCGGTCTCCTGGGGTTCACACCTTTCTGTCTTCCCGCCCACAATGAAGCAGAGCTGGCCTGTGTGGCCACTAGGATGCTATAGGAGTGGCAGTGTGTGGCTTCTGAAGGTGAGGGAGCCAGGCCGACATACTAAGGACACCCAAGCAGCCCATGGTGAGGGGTCAGCCTGCCCGCCATGTGAGCGAACCCTTTCAAGCAAATTCCCCAGGGTCAGTAGAGCCTTTGGATCTTCCAGGTCAGCTCCCAGACATGGTGAAGCAGACAAGGTCATCCCTCCTGTTCCCTATCTGGTGTTCCTATGAACCTGTGAGGTGTCATAAATGAAGATTGCTGTTTCCAGCCTTGTGGGATGATGATTTGTTATATCTGATCTGACTGATCATCTCACAGAACTATCCATCTTTCCTTCTGATATCATCTGGGGAATTCCCTCTACCTTTGCTTATTGAAATAAAAAGAAGCAGCCTGGAAAATATGGCAAAACCCTGTCTCTACAAAATAATACAAAACTTAGCTGGGCACGGTGGCACATAACTGTGGTCCTATCTACTCTGGAGACTAAGGCAGGAGGATCACATGAGCCCAGGAGGCCGAGGCAGCAATGAGCTGTGGTTGCACTACTGCACTCCAGCCTGGGCAACAGAGTGAGACCCTGCCTCAAAAAAAGAAAAGAAAAGAAAAGAAAAGAAAAAGTCAAAAGGTTGAAACAATCTAAATGTCC
This sequence comes from Macaca nemestrina, assembly GCF_043159975.1. NCBI lineage: Eukaryota > Metazoa > Chordata > Mammalia > Primates > Cercopithecidae > Macaca > Macaca nemestrina. The sequence continues at coordinate 169,899,529 of NC_092130.1, forward strand.
ATTGCAAAATGTAGTATACGGTGTACATATGATGGAGTATTATTCAGCTGTAAGAAGGGAGGAAATTCTGATACATGCTACAACAGGGACGAATCATGAAGACATCATGCTAAGTGAAATAAAGTAGATACAAAAGGATGAATACTGTATGTATGAGTCCATTTTCATACTGCTGATAAAGGCGTACTCAGGACTGGGTGATTTATAAAGAAAAACAAGTTTAATGGACTCAGTTCCACGTGAGTGGGGAGACCTCACCATCATGACAGAAGGTGAAAGGCATGTGTTACATGGTGGCAGGCAAGACAGAATGAGTGAAAGGGGTTTCCCCTTATAAAACCATCAGATCTCATGAGCCTTGTTCACTACCACAAGAACAGTGTAGGGAATTCAATTATCTCCCACCAGGTCCCTCCCATGACACGTGAGAATTATAGGAACTACAATTCAAGATGATATTTGGGTGGGGACACAGCTTAATTTTATCACTGTATGCTCCAATTACATGAAGTACCTAGAATAGTCAAATCTAAGAGACCAAAAGTAGAATAGTGGTTTTCCTGGGAATGTGGGAAGGAAAAATTAGAAGTGTGTAATGGGCATAGAATTTCAATTTGGATGATGAAGTAGTTTTGGAGATGGTTAGTGTTGATGGTTGTACAACAGTGTGAATGTACTTAATGCCACTGAACTGTACACTTAAAAATAGTTAAAATTGTAAATTTTATGTTATGCACATTTTACCATCATAAATAGAAGGAAGGAAACAAGTACAGACTGGCCAGGAACTGTCTCTTATAGACAGAAACCAAGGCGACATGGAGGAGCAGGAGATGAAGACCCAGGCCTCATGGATCTTGATCCTTTCAAAACAGTGCCTCCCCCTACTGTGTAGGAAGCTCAAAAGCCCACCTTTTTTTTTACTTTCTTTTTTGAGACCGAGTTTTGCTCTTGTTGCCCAGGGTGGAGTGCAATGATGCAATCTCTGCTTACCGAAACCTCCGCCTCCCAGGTTCAAGCGATTCTCCTCCCTCAGCCTCCCAAGTAGCTGGAATTACAGGCACCTGCCACCATGCCCAGCTAATTTTGTATTTTTAGTCGAGACAGGGTTTCTCCATGTTGGTCAGGCTGGTCTCAAACTCCCGACATCAGGTGATTCGCCCGCCTCGGCCTCCCAAAGTGCTGGGATTACAGGCATGAGCCACCACGCCTGGCCTACATTATTCTTAAATCAGGGTACTTAGCTTACCTATTGCCTCAAGCATTTATGATTTATTTGTAGTCAAAACATTCGAAATCTTCTAGTTATTTTGAAATATACCATATACTATGGTTAACTGTAATCACCCCAGTGTGCAGTAGAACACCAGAACCTATTCCTCTTATCTGTAATTTTGTACTCATTGACCAATCTCTGCCCGTCCCTCCTCCCCACTAAAGTAGCTTTTAAATTAAATGACATAATATTATTCTATAAAATAAAAATAGTCATGTATACTATTTGGGAAATCTCACCTTGGGGTTTTAGATATTTTCTTCATTCATTCACTCAACAAATATGTTCTACGTACAAATAGTCAGGACTTTGGAAACTTTTCCATAGGGAAGATGAGGTAGGAATGTTAACTAGGAAATTAAAAATAATCATGTTTAAAATTATATCAACTTCAAAATAGGTCACATTTAAATGAAAGCGACTTGCCATAGTTTTATTAAAAATTACCCTTAGTAACTGATTATGTGAGCTACCACATAATTCTATTAATATTTTAATAACCTCAGGAGTTCCTACAGTGCCTTTTGCATTTAGAACCAAAGTTCTATTTCCTGACTTCTACGGGGGTTAATTTCCCCTCACGCTGAGGATGAAAGCAGTAACTCATACCTCAAAAATGCTAAATCAGAAGGCTTTCAACCAACACAAAGAAAGCAGATGAAAAATAAGCATCCCTTGTCTTCCAGGAACCCACAGTACTCTTGTTCCTATCTCTTCTTGACAAAGAAGTCTACTGTATTTCAAGTCAGGCTCTGTTATATTAGAAAAGAACTCATTAAGATAAGTGGCAATTAACATCTATACTGCAGTAAAAGTGCTTTCGACATTAAAGAAGAAAATACAAAGCATGGGATTTTTTAGATAAACGGAAGCGTTTCTGCAGGGTGCCTTGCTATGTATTTGCTATTCCTTTGTTTTGAAGATGACTGAAGTATTAACAGACTTAAATTTATTATAAATCAGCTTGAAAGTAACAGACAATATTGCTAATACTGTAAAATTGGCCTCTAGGAACTCAAACACTGTGTGTGTTTGCTAAACAGTGTCCATGCACTTATGCTTACACATAGACACACACACAGGCTGGACTTGCTCTGTATAAGTTCAACTCTTTCCTTTTTTTTTTTTTTTTTTTTTTTTGATACAGCATTTTCTCTCTTGCCCAGGCTGGAGTGCAGTGGTGCTACCGTGGCCCACTGCAACCTCTGCCTCCTCAGTTCCAGCGAGCAAGCCCAGCTAATTCTTTGTATTTTTAGTAGAGATGGGCGGGAATGGTGGGGGTTCATCATGTTGGTCAGATTGGACTCGAACTCCTGACCTCAAGTGATCCACCCGCCTCGCCCTCCCACAGTGCTGGGATTACAGGCATGAGCCACCACGCCCAGCCTGAACTCTTTATAACCATAAATTTTCATGTTTACAAAGGAAACGAGTTTCTGTCTGATTATCCTTCCCTATTGCTTTAATAAAAATCAAGGCAACACAGGCAACGTACAACAGGACCCTTACATACATCCGCGCGTGATGTGTATATCATTCAGACCCATACTGTCTGCTGAAGCCCTGTATTAACATGCTGCATTAGCTCATTCACTGCAGTAATCACTTACAGACTGCAAGGAATGAAATAGACTCTGGTTATCTCAGTCAATAGGAGCTTGTTGTAAGTTTCCAGAGGGGTATGAAAGAGACAGGAAGCTGTTTCAGCAACCTTAGCCAGACGTGTCTCATTGAAAAACAGATCACGGTGCTGGATACCAAAGCTACTTTGGGATCATGGCAGGAGCCTTGAGGATGGTGCTGAGAATCGGGCATTTGCTGAGCCCCTTTGCAGAACCTGGCAGTGTGGATCTCTGCCTCTGCACTCATGACCCTGCCACCCTGCCACGTCCCTCTGACCACCTTCTTCCCTCCTGGTCTCCAAGCTCTGGCTTCCTGGGCTGCTATCGCACAGGACTTCTGCCTCTGCCCTCTCTCTGCATCTCTCCAGTGTGGGTAACTCTGTAGCACCCTGAATTCAGACTTCCTTAAGAGAGGTGTTATAGGCTGAATTCTGTCCCCAAATGTATATGTTGAAATCCCAACCGCCCAGTACCTCAGAATGTGACTGCATTTGGAGATAAGCCTTTAAGGAGATGATTAACTTTGGCCAGGCATGGCAGCCCACACCTGTAATCCCAGCACTTTGGGAGGCTTGAGGGAGGCAGATCACCTGAGGTCAGGAGTTTGAGATCAGCCTGGCCAACATGGTGAAACGCCATCTCTACTAAAAATATAAATATTAGTTGGGTGTGGTGGTGCATGCCTGTAGTCCCAGCTACTCAGAGGCTGAGGCAGGTGAATCGCTTGAACCCAGGAGGCAGAGGTTGCAGTGAGCCAAGATCGCGCCACTGTACTCCAGCCTGGGTGACAGAGCAAGACTCTGTCTCAAAAAATTTTAAAGAAGGATGATTAACTCAAAATGAAACCATTAGGGTGAGCCCCAATCCAATAGGATTGGTGTCCTTATAATAAGAGGAAGAGGTGTCAGAGGTGTGGTTATACAGAAAGACTTCATGAGGCCAGTGGGAATTTGGTCATCTACAAGCCAAGGAAAGAGGCCTCAGGTAGCATGTAAGCTGCCAGCACTTTGATCTTGGGCTTCTAGACTCCAGAACTGGGAGAAAATAAACTCCTGTTTAAGCACCCAATCTAGAATATTTTGCATGGCAGGCCCAGTAAACTAATACAAGAGGCTCAGTCTGGAGCCATGAGTGGGTGTCCAGTATGGAACACGCTGGACACAGCTCACCCACTCTTGGCAGTTTTCCATGGGTCAGTGGGAATTTCCATAACATTCAGCTGAAGTAGGATTTTGCAATAATCTGGATGTGTATCTTCAAAGGGGGGCTATTGGGAGTATGGTAGCCACTGAGAGAAAGCTCCGAAGGAGGCAGATTAAGTGGCCCTTCATTTTGCTCATATAGATGTATCTTTTCTGAAGATGAATTTTGGGTTGGACGCAATGCCTCACACCTGTAATCCTAGCACTTCGGGAGGCCGAGAAGGGCAGATTGCTTGAGCCCAGGAATTTTGAGACCAGCCTGGGCAACATCACAAACACCATCTCTACCAAAAATACAAAAAAAAAAAAAAAAATAGGTGTCGTGGCAAGCACCTGTAGTCCCAGATACTCTAGAGGCCGAGGTAGGAGGATCACCTGAACCTGGGGAGGCCAAGGCTGCTGTGAGCCATGATGACGCCACTGTATTCCAGCTTGGGTAACAGAATGAGATACTGTCTCTAAAAAAAAATGACAGAATTTTGTGTAGTGTTTAAAATTTAACATGCAGTTCAACACATATACATTTATCTGCTCTAAATTTGAAAAGGTTTGTGTAGGTTATAGAAAATGAGATTTGGAAAAAAGTCGTTTTTGTAATTTTCCATTTAGACCATTAAACATATGTATAAATCAACCTAATGTAGTAAATCACTAGTGCTTTGATAAATTGAACATACTCACTTATGAGAATGAAATGGTTTCTACAAAGTAAGTATCACTGTCATTTCCATTTTATTCCTTTGGTTTTAAAATCACAGAAATGAAATATTTAGCCTACTACATCTTGAATTTTTCCATAACATATATTATTGTACTTAAAAAATTACAAACACTAGACTGACCAAAACTTAAACTTGTTAACACCTTCTCGGGATCCTTGCTGTCTGCAATAAGGTCCTGAGAGCTGGGTGCTGGTTAGAAATGCGGAATCCCAGGCCCTGCCTCACATTTGCTGCATCAGAATCTCCTTTTTAACAAGATCCCCAGATGATTTCTGCACGCATTAACGTCTGAATCACTAATTTTTATCATCAGAAACGTCTCTTAACAACCACGTCTCGTTTATTGCAGAAATTAAAAACCAAGCTATGACGTTACGATGCTACTCCTGTTTGACCTTGTAAATCTACTTTTAATTATAACCTCAGTGGCATCATAAGGCCCCAGGATCACTTGACCTTGGCAGTCTTAGAGTTTTCGTTTATTTGATCAGAAGTCTGGATTTGAGAATCCAGGTGTTTAATATAGTTGATAACGTGATCAACAAATTTTACACTTACTTTTTAGAAGGGTGCAATATAGTTTGTGAAGACAGTTTACCTTCTAGATTTTTCTCACAGCAACTATTCCCTCTAAAAAGTCCAAATTTTCAGCTTGCCTTTCAACAGTTTCAGACAATGCTTGCACCTTTTCCAGCCTGGGCCAAATCCCCCTAAGGTCTCTTTTTTTCTCCCACTGAGCCTTTGTCAGTTTGCTGGGGGATCTAGACTGATCGTCCCAGAATCACTTACAGTAGCTCAAAGCTTTATTCTTTTGCTTGCTTGACTCACCTTTCTTTGTCCTTTCCCACGGGCTCTTGACCTGCATCTGATTCAACGCAGTAGCCACATCCAGGCTGTCTTCTCTGGTTAACTTCAGCCTGTACCATACCCTCTAGCTTGAGATGCCTCAATGTGGACCATGGACACAGGCACTTCATGCTGTGTGATTGTCATCAAGGAATCGGATGGTGCCTTGTGTGTGCTCCTTACCAATTAGGTGGACAGTCATCAGAAGTCACCAATGCACAGACAGATGTAAGACCATTCTCTACAGCCAGCATGCGTCCCAGGAGATGCCTCTGCATCACCTTGAAACTTCGAGTTCATTGTTTGAAATGCAGAATCACAGCCGCGCCCCCACGCACCTATTGATCTGAATCTGCATTAACAAGACCCCCCAGTTGTGATTCATTTCACATCAACGTTAAAGAGGATCCAATCTGGAGGTCGCTATTGCCCGGCTCTTCTCCTTCTGCCTTATTGAAAAAGGCCTTCCCATTTGTTACACATTGTCATGGAGTTTGGCACCCTAACCTGGGGTTGAGCTGTCAGGGAGCAAAGGGATGAGGGTGTGGAGGCACACAGCTCATTACAGGCCTTGTGAGGGAGAAGAGAGAAAGGTACACCTAGAAGGCCACAGTACTGCAAACTCTGTTCAGGATGCTTTCACAGGGTTAGTGATAGGAATTGGACCCTTTAAATTGTAGATCAGTGGCTTTCAGGCTGAGATGGTGTATCCCATTGGTGAGGGGTTCTGCCAATCGGTTTCAAGACATCCAATGTCTACCAGCTCTTCCCTGAGTCTCTTTTCCATGTCCTTCTCACAGTAATCCCACCCTCTTCTCAAATAAAGGCCAGCCTCTGACTCCCCAGGAACCTCACTGCATATTACTATGGACAAACCTCAACTCTTGCATCTGTAAAAACCAAAGATAGAAATAGATTTGTTGACCAAAGAAGTCACACATCTGTATACTTGGTAAGGAAGGCTTTATTTCTGAAAGAAGGTACCACAACCTGCAGGCCAGAAGCAGAGCATCCTGTTGAAACCAAAAAGCAAGCACTTCAAGGGAGGGGTAAAGGGAACAAGAATTGTTGCTGGACGGGTGACTTGTTTTACATATTCAGCAGGTTTTAGCTGGAGCTAGTAAAATTCACGAAGAGGTGGTGCATACATGCATATTAGGCTAACATATATGCAGCATGCATCCCATGTTCACCTTGTCGTGGAGACTCAACATTTAAATGTACTACAGTTAGGCTCTGGACATCAGAAGATGAAGCAGAGGACATAAAGCCATTTGTGCATGGTCCTCATAGACTGGCGAGAAGCACTCCATGGCCAGTGGTCTCCTGTGTTGAAGGAATGCTGGCCAGTTGCTTTGTCAAAAGCACAAAAGGGAAGGGCAGCATCAGGTGGTTGGTTGATAGAGTGGTGGAGTGAGTCTTTGCAAAGTGCTGGTTTCTGTTTAGCCCTTGGGAAAGAAAGCCTAATGGTGTTTAGCTAGGGAAGGGCTATAATGAGTCCAGGAATTCCATTTTCAAGGCTTCTCTAGGGTCCCCTTGGCCAAGAGGAGATTAGTTCAGTCAGTTGGGGGGCTTAGAATTTTATCTTAGGTTTACAGATTGATATGGACCTGTCCTATTCTAGCAATAAATAGCATTCATTCATGGATACATAAATTAATTTTTTAAAACCCTGTCTCTACTCATTAAGTGATGCATTTTTCAATAGAATAATGTTAAAGATTCATAATTGCATATCACAATTTGTATGCTTTAATAATTGTATATAATAATTGTATATGTCTTGATCAGTTGTGTACTAATGATGTCCACATGATGATAACTCAATCCAAAAGAAAAATTAACAGTTACAGCTTTATGGTCAGAGGGAGAAAGGGATATATATGTATATATATATATATGTGTTGGTTTAATGAAATATCAAGGCACTGTCTTTTGATCTATATAGGATTTATTTTAAAGGGAAAAACCATGGAAATTCCTTTAACAACTGAACGCTTCATACTCTGAATTTTATTGGGTCAGCTCTAAGCCTTTCGTTAAGCCTGCAAAGGAAAATAAAACTTCTGAAACATTCCATTAGGCTTGACCTTTGAACCAGTTTCTCAGAAACAAGAAAGGAAATGAAGAGTTTCAGCTCTCCTTAAACACCAGTTCAGGCAAAGAGGGTTCATTCTTGTGCTACAGACTTTGATTTCCATTTAAGGCTTTCACTCTTTAGAAAAAAAAAAAAAAAGGATACTGCATTAGGTTGAAAGCTGGAAAAATTAAACTTGGCCTTCAGTTTTCTGAGAAATCAGCACTCAGTTCTTAGCAAATTTCAGAAGCAAACTTAGCCACCAAACAAATGGTTTCTTTCAATTAACACACAGCAAATAAGGATGTCTGGAGTCGCTTTTAAACAATAGGTCAACTATACACTTTCCCATCCTGTTACCCTCTCCACGTTCAATGGCACACTGTGGTGGAGGTGGCAGGCTGCCCTTGGCTCAGAAGACAGGCATTTCATCTTTTCAAGAAAGCCAGAATTCTGCCCTGCCAATAACCTGATGTGCCCCCGACCTTATTAGGATAGACACCATTTAGTTTCATCGTTATTATTACACAAAGAGAAGCCAAGGGAAATAGTATCAAATACTTCCCAGATTGTTAATACAAGAGAAGGCATGCTTTCTCTAGATGGTCATTGGAATGGATAGAGAAAGTTTCTTTGGTAACTTTCAACAACAACAACAACAAAAAATGAGCATATGATGACTTACTAAAATGTACCCTTTAAGGTTTTCTCTGCTGTTTCAAGTGGTAACACTTGGAGAATGACATGCAAAGGTGTGACTTAGAAAATGTTCTGTGTACAGGGAGTGAACATTTCAGCAGAGTTTCAATCTCATGGGGAAGATTACCTGTAAAATGGTGTGGGCATTATTCTTTCTAGTTGTTTTGGGTCGTTTTGCTGTTTGGCATATAAACATGAGAAAAGGGTAACTGGGGCCTACCCAGGGTCCCTGCTGCCCTCACCACGAGGTTCAACCTCTGCAGGTTTGGAGTCAAGCCAGACCATAGTCAGAAAATATCTAAGACAGAGTAGCTTAGTGGAAGCAGGGAGTGGGAGAGGGAAAGAAAAAACGTGGAGCTGATATAATTTGAGAAATCTTGAAGTGCAAAGATGTGCCAGAGGAATGGCATTACAAATTGCAAATCCCAATTTTTCTGGAGACTGGAAATAAATATGTTTGAAATGTATATCTTTTAGGGAAAAAAATACCAGAAAGTATTAACTAAAATATCAGAACATTGAAAAGAAAATAAAGACCATAAAAACATATTTTACTGCAGTTGACTAATGACAAGCTAATGCCATTTAGGTTTTTAATGAAGTTATTAGTATTTAAACCTTAGACAATATTCATAGACATCCCACGTATTTATTTCAAAAGGCCCTTGAAAAAGTTTATTCTGTTTTTGTAAATATTGTTGATAAACTGATTGATTACCTAGTTAGATAACTCAAGAGTCTATGTTACATGCTTTTTACCCCTGTCTCTGACAAGAAGTTATTCCTTGTCACTGTCTCAGTCCATTTCCTAATGGTGCCGGCAGCTTTATAGTTTTTTGCTTACTTTACATTTATTCATCTTTCATTTGACAGCATTCATAATTTTAATGATAGAATAGTATGTATAAAGCATGATTTTTTTTCTTGACGTGCACCATGGTTTACTAGACATGGATAGGTCAGAGAGCATTGAAGAATCTCATACTCAAAGTTGACAAAGAGTAGCTTTCTGAAACATTCGTTTCTATTACAGAACAAAACTAGACTGGTGATTTTAAAAGCTTTGGATCAGAGAGTTATCTTTGCTGTCTAACGTCTTTTAAAACTATCCTGAAGGCAAGGGAAGAATCAACATGAAGCGTGACATATTTGAATGAAATTAAGGTATCATCTCTGAACCTCCTTAGTTGCTCTCAGTAAATTGTCGCGATGTGATGTTTTCTTTCCTGGGGAGGGGCAGGTGCTTCCAGAATCCTTTCGGAATGGTGATGCTTGGAGGGAAGGATAAGACCCCAGTGAGTTGCTCAGTTGCCCACTCCTCACTATGTCCCAACTTAGTTCATCATCATAGATCCTGTGACTCATTGACTTTCAGGATGCTTTGAATTTAATAGCCAGAGAATGTTGAAAAAAAGTCAGAAATACCCTGGATGCAGTGTCTCATGCCTGTATTCTCAGCTACTCAGGAGGCTAAGGCAGGAAGATCATATGAGGCCAGGAGTTCAAGACCAGCCTGGGCAATATAGTGAGACCCCCCCCCATCTCTAAATTTTTTTGTTTTTTAGTTTGCTGGACAGTGGTAGTACACACTGTAGTCCTGGCTGTTCAGGAAGCTGAGATAGGAGGATCACTTAACCCCAGGAGTTCAAGGCTGCAGTGAGCTGTGACTGTGCCACAGTACTCAACCTTGAGCAAGACAGCAAGATCCTGACTCAGACAAACAAATGTGTGGTAAAGCTGTGCCTCACATATTCATGAAATAAGCTGTCACAGACATAATTTGTCAGATAACCACATCTGCCCACAGAACTAAAGATCATGTTACTTTTTGCCTCTGATCTCTCAATTTACATCTGTTTCTTTCAACAAATTGCCCTGTAGCCTTCCCTTTAGAGCAGGTATCTCCATACAAAGAGCAAGTGTACATACAATCTCTTTAAATGTATTTATTTTTAAAAAGCACATGCATGTGCTTTGTTACCTGCTGAAGGAGAACACCCATAGTTTTGTAAAAACATGTGTTGACTTTGAATATATATTTTGTGCTATACTGTGCACGTTTTAAAGTATCTCACTTGGAATAAGGCACTTTTTATCCTATAGCTGTCAAAATAAAAAAAAACTTACATAATAAATGTATCCAAGAAGCCACTCAAAATACATATTATAGAACAATTTCATAATATAGAACAATTTCATAAAATATTGAAAAATGAATCAACCCAGTGTAGCTTTGCTGCTTTTATATATAGAGTGAAATGACACTTCAGTGGAACTCTTGTGTGGGATCGTGCATTTATATCACCACTCTTTTTGGAGGCAATTCATAAATGCTTATTGCATAATATTATTATGCAACTATGCCTTCATTATGTCAACAGAGATTCTCTGTGGCAAGCACTGTGGTAACATGAAAATTACCAAGATGAGTAAGATATGTCTGCATCTTCAAGAAACTTTGGGATGTCTGCGGGAAAATGACGGACCTGCAGTTTCCGTACTGCAACACATGAAGTGAAAATGCTGGGCACTGATATCATGGGAGGCTGAGCAGGAGCAGTTAGCATGGGCAGGAAGGGAGACGCTTTCTACAGCAAGCCGCATGAGGTGACTGAAGAAGAGGCTACTTAAGTCAGGTTCATGATGAGTTTCTTGCAAAAGGAAGAGTATGATATGTATGGAGAAGCAAAAGTTACCAGCGTGGGAGTTGCAGAAGTGTGGAGGGAGGAACAGAACAGGACACCACCAGAGGCGTCGTGTGGCAGGCCCAGTTCCCAACAGGGCTCACTAGGGCCTTCCACTGTTCCAGGGGCTTGGAGCCAGGAGATAACATAACTAGATGTATTTATTGTGCTTGGAATCACGGCCATAAGGAGTGGAGAGATGGGGTTGAGCTTTAGGAAGTTCACCTCTGCTTTAGAATCAGACATGGGACGACAGTGCTATAAGCCAAGCTTCATGCTGAAAATCTCTAGGGAAGAATCACCAAGAACCATGTTAATTACCTTTGTGTGTTTGTGTGTGTGTGGTGTGTGTGCATGCATGTGTGTGTGTGGTGCGTATGTGCATTGGGGGAGTTATTTATTTCTCCAGTCTCTGAAACAGGGACTGTCCCTCACAAGTTTCCCATCTTTCTCTTGCAACTGTATTACTTTCCATCTTTTACGAACCTCTCACAATCTCTACTTCACATTTTTAGTGCATCATTCTCAAGATGCCTTGGGTTGATGAGGATGACTTTTGCAGCTATTACAGGACTTTCTTAAATAGCAATATGTGCAGGCATGATGAAGAAGGTTGTAATGTTGGCAGTAAGTCAGAGCTATTTGTCCCTGGCTTGGTGGCTACTGTTTAAACCTCCCAGCCTTGTTCAGTTATCACCATCACCCAAGTAAAGCATGGAGGTAATCCCAGAGCAGGGGGCAGCATCCATGGTAAAGAACACAGTATAATGTTGATTTGACATAATAATCTTATTATCCACACAATATCTGCAAGTGACAAGAATGGAAAATCAAATTCCTTTTTAATGCAGCAACACACATATGTAGAAACTCACTGTTGTATAAAACGTTGTCCATTTTTATGTCAATTTTCCCGATCACTTAAACTGTTTTAATTTTCTTTTGCTCGGTGGTAGATCCATTACCATTTCAGTTTTATGTTATGTACATTAGAAAGATGATAAAACTGATCTTTAGAATATGTTAGTTAGCTCTGCATTTATTTGAGGAAAAAAGAGGTCATATGCATACATTTTCAACTTAGAAAATACTACTTCTTGCATAACATTTTGAAAACATCTTCATGTTTATCAAACTCAAAAAAATAGATCATGTAAAGCTATGTTAAATTCTGTTTCTTTAATCTTAGGAATTGGTGTCACTTTCATAATTTTCTAAGATTAACCAGGGCCTATTTTAGAATTTTGCTTTAAGATACTTGATATGATTGGCTTTGTGTCCCCACCCAAATCTCATCTTATAGCTCCCATACCTCCCACGTGTTGTGGGAGGGATCCGGTGGGAGATGATTAAATCACGCAGGTGGGTCTTTCCCATGCCATTCTCATGATAGTGAATGGGATCTGATGGTTTTTAAAATGGGAGTCTGTATGCAAAGCTCCCTCTTTGCCTCTTGCCATCGACATGAGATGTGACTTGCTTTTCCTTGCCTTCCACCGTGGTTGTGAGGCGCCCCCCAGCCACGTGGAACTGCAAGTCCAATTAACCTCTTTCTGTTGTAAATTTCCCAGTCTCCGGTATGTCTTTATCAGCAGCATGAAAACGGACTAATACAATATCATTTCCTTTTCAGTTCTTCAGCTGATTGGGTGTTTGGTATGCTGTACTATTTTCTCACCCACATAGGATTTTTAAAACCATGACATAGTGGCTGGTTTGTCTGAGGATACCAGTGTTTAGATAAACAAGAAACCTAGTGGAGAAAAAAAAAACTGAAGCAACTTTACTTATGTGAGTGAAAGTGAAATATGTTAATGTTTATGGAGAACAACTTTTTTCCTGCCAAAACCTGCCAACCAAATTTACAGAAACAAAAGAAAAAAGAGAGTTATACAAAATATTGTATTTGTGCATCGATTTAATTTCCTTTTGATATTTACCTGTGTTGTAAGTGAACTATGCCAGTTGAACGCAATTGAGCAGTGCCTGTGACTAAGGAACTGGAATGTAAACTCCGTGTAGAATGGTCAGAACCACTGGGCATCGTTTCCATTTCACATGTGATTAGTGTTCTCAGAGTTCAGCTCACTTCCTGTGCATATGTGGCATCCATTTGTGAGCCTGCCAAGGCAGGCCTGACAACTTCATGGAAACAGGAAACACGTTATGCATTTCCCACTAAAATATGACAGGCTAAAGTATTCTGATCATCAGCTAAAGAAAATTCAAATAAAACAAATACATGAAAAAATACAGATAACTACAGACTTCTTCAGGCTGTGCACAGTGGCTCATGCGTGTAATCCCAGCACTTTGGGATGCCGAGGCTGGTGGATCACCTGAGGTCAGGAGTTCGAGACCAGCATGGCCAACATGGTGAAACCGTGTCTCTACTAAAAATACAAAAATTAGTTGGAAGTGGTGGCAGGAGCCTGTAATCCCAGCTGCTTGGGAGACTAAGGCAGGAGGATCACTTGAACAGGAGACGCGGAAGTTGTGGTGAGCTGAGATTGCGCCATTGCACTCCAGCCTAGGTGACAGAGTGAGAGTATGTCTCAAAAATAAATAAAAATTTAAAAAATGAATGAATAAATAAATTAAAACACTATAGAATTCTGTGGTTTGTCACACACTAAAACTTGGCAAATGACTTCACAGGATGATTTTAAATAGAATGTCCATTAAATAGACATTTTAATTTATAAATATTTATTTTGCATATTCTTAAAACTCTCTAATTACACAAAATTATTGTGTAGGTCTTTAACACTCTTTATTCAACAAATACTTATTGAGTATCAACCATGGGCTTGGCTCTGTTCCAGGTATTGGAAAACAGGCACAGTTTCTGTTCTGTTGAAGCCTACCTAGTAGTCAGAAGAAAGAGACATGCAACAAATAAACACAATCTTAAGTAGATAGAAGGTTCTGCAGAAAATGAGGCAAGGTAAGGAGACTGAGAATGAAAGATGTGCCACTTTACATGAGGTGGTCAGGAAAAGCTATGAAAGTGAGTTTGTGACTCAGTTTGCTTAAGAGTAAAATGAGGATAATAACAGCCCTTTGTTAACAATTACAAGATTGCTGTGTGGAATAATTTGAGTTAAACGTACAAAATGCTTGAAACACTGCCTGATGTTATATAGGTACGTTCTCTCATTATTAATACATCTTTTTATTATTGATATTATTATAGACATTTCTATATATTTTTTCTGGGTAGAGAGAGAAAAATGGGGCAGCACCTAGAGTTGCATGTGTTGTGACTGTTTGCTTTGTTTTATTTAAAATAAGAAGTTTACAGCATGTTTTTATGTGGTTGGGAATGCCACCAAAGAAGGATAAAACTTGGTGCAGCAGGAGAAGAGGCCATCGTTGTAAGGAAGGATCTTACCTATGGCAGAAGGAATGGATTTAGTGGTGTCAAAGGGAAAGGGGACGATTTGTCTACATTTTCACAAAAGCAAAGACACAGTAGATGAGAACAAATCCTGTTGGGTTGAAGGATCTGGTGAGGAGAGGGTGACTTTTTGTTTTCTGACTGAGAAAAGAAATCAAGTTCTTGCTTGAGCCTGAGGAGGGGCCTAGGGAGCTAAGGATTGAGGGTTAAGATTGGGGTGCCCTTCCTGTACGTGGGAGGGGGCATGGACTGGAGAGGGAGGTGGAACTGCCTGCCATGCAGGGCTGAGTGTCCACTGGAAGGGAGTGGTTATAAATTCAGAGGACAACCTTCAGCATGGCTTGATGTTTGTCTTTGGTCACGTTCAGGAGCCGGGACAAAGGAGGCAGTGAGTCAGGCCTCCTCTGAGGTTGCCAGGTGAACACCGTGGAGGGACAGGAAGAAGGGGTGATAGCAGCTGGACTTTGGGTCTAGCCTGGTGAGGAGAACCAGAGAATGAGCGAGTGATGGACAGAGGGAAGGTGGTAGGTCCGTGTACCGGAGTTTCTTTTGGGTTCATAAAGAAAGAATTCAGATTCCTTGAGTCTACCAAAGGCAGTAGAATGCAGCTCAATCCTGTACTTCACCAGAGGGACCGAGGGTTCCCTGAGCACCTCTGAGCATGCCACGCGTGCTCACTGGCAGTAGGGCAAGGATATGGTTCAACTCCTAACTCTGGAACTCTGCTCAGTGTGGCAGGGGCTCCAGTACAAAGAAGCATAAAAATCCTGATAATATTTTAGTACCATGATCCATGTGGTGCTACATTTGAAGTCCTGCACCCTTTCAAACATCTGATGGAAGCTCTGGGCATCTTCACATTTCCATCTTTGCATAAATCCATACTTGTAGAATTCTGCAATTAATTTTAGGGTTAATTGGGCATGAGAGAATCCTGTCTGTGGACCTAGGAACCTCAGATTAAGGATCAAGGCTTTAAAAGTCTGCATTACATATGTCAATTATAAAAATTAACAATTTGAATTAAAGAAATAATCATATTTATAACTGGAAAATACTTTCCCTGAAAGATACTCTCTTCGCTCAAAGGAACCAATCAAAATATAAAAATAATAAAAAGTACTTATAATTAACATACAAAATATACTTTCAGTGGACAAAGTACCATAGAGGGACACATAAAAGTTTATAAGATATTCAGCATTCCAAACAGTGGATAATTGGGAGTTTCTTATAGAGAGAAAGCAAAATGGGAAGAACTGATACTTAGAAATCATGCAAGAATGCACTGACCTCAGTGTGTTTTCTGGGCATTAAAGTATTATTTATTCAGCTAACTATGCTACCATAGCCACCAAAATGGTGTTATCAATGAAGAGAGGGCATAGTATATGGTGTATGGCAGTTAACATGATGGTATCTAGGGTAAGACTGAGTTCAAATCCTAGTTTTCCACTAACTAGCTGTGTGACCCTGGGCTCGGTAATAAATCTCATTGAGCCTCAGTTTCTTAACCTGTAAGATGCAGATACAATAATAGTGGATAAGAGTACCTACCTCATGGAGCCCCCAAAAGATTAAAAGAGATGATGCACCTAAAGTGCTTAGATTAGCTGGGCATGGTGGTGGGTGCAGGTAGTACCAGCTACTCGGGAGGCTGAAGCATGAGAATTGTTTGAACCCGGGAGGCAGAGGTTGCAGTGAGCCAAGGTCACACCACTACACTCCACCCTCAGGAACAGAGCGAGACTCTGTCTCAAAAAAAAAAACAAATAAATAATAAAGTGCTTAGAATATACCTGGCAGCTAGTAATTGTTCAATAAATGGTGAGTGTCAGTCCTGATTTACCCTAATTATATGCTCCAGCAATAATTTAGATTTTTTGTGTTGTGTGTGTGTGTGTGTGTGTGTGTGTTTTCTTAGCTGTAGCCTTTTAATTGGGTCTGGAATCAAATTAACATTTAGAAACCTTGTTAATAAAATGTATTGTGAAAGAAATCATAATTAACAGGATAAATGCTCTTTTCCTCTTGGTCTCAACAAGCATTTTAATCCAGGTTGGTAATGGCCAAAAGTTGTCCGTTTTAGTTGCTACCTAGGGTATTATATGAAATTACTTTCTATCTACTGGTGATAAGACAATCAGAGTATTCCAAAACAATGTTATTTATATTTTCATAAAAGTCAAACTCTTTATCAAGCTTACTGTGTAGGACCAACCAAAGAAGATAAAGAACTGTAGCCATCCACTTCCATAGCTAAGATAAAGCCTGCAGACCCTTCACTATGGCACTGAAATGAAACATTGAAAACTGGAGTTTTTCAAAACAGAACTCTAACATGTTCTGCAAAGTTAATTAGCTCTCAGAATTATTAACAGGAAAAGTTGAAAACTTGTATGTTTTAATTATCCAGCTTCAAAAACCAAATTCATCCCTCAGTTTTGTATTTAATATAAACATCTATCCACATGTATTTGTATGTTAATAATTTACCCTAAATAAAATGTCATTGTTTACAATTTCCCAGTTATTGTACTAGGTTGTGTGAACAAATAAAACTCTAAAATAAAAAGTGCTGTGAAGCCAGTTTCTACTGGCGAAAGTTAGAGAAATGGGATAGAACAATGGAATCAACAGTACAGAATTGTTTATACATTGTTTCAATATTGTTCAGATGTGGAGTATAAAAGAATTTGAGATCTTCACTCTCTCTAAGACTGTATCACCTTTAATAAAATGATAGCAAAAGCTGTACTCTGCATTACATCAGTTGCCATATTAAATTACCTCTTTAACTGCTCTACTCTTTCTAGTACAAGGTAGTATGGAGAGGATCATAGCTTTGAAAACTCTAAACTGATGGATTTCATTCCTGGTGAACCCTCTGCTACTAGGGTTTCCTGTTTTTATTTAAAGTTCTTATTGCTAGCATAGCCTAATAAAAAAACTGGAAAATTATAATTAATGATTATTTTTGTTAACAAATTAAAAGACTTGATACCCAGTGATAATTGAATTTTAAATAAACAATGAAAAGTTTTTAGTATAGAATGTTTCTTGCAATATTTGCAACATATTCTAAATATATATATATATATATATGCATTGTTTAGCTAAAATTCAACAGTAACTGGGCACTCTCTATTTTCCCTGGCCACCCTACCAGCCACCCCTGGCTACCCCATACCTCCCCCAATCATGTCCCCATTACAGCTAAGACATTCATTTCTTCAGGGGTAGTGGGAGCCAGCAGTCAGAACTCATTGCTCAGCTTTGAGGTTCAAACAGACATTTTTAATGGTTAGCCAAATTTTGGTAGGAATGCAAGATTCTTTGATTTTAAAAAGTCAGTCTGGGCCAGGCACAGTGGCTCATGCCAGTAATCCCAGCACTCTTGGAGGCTGAGGCAGGAGGATCCCTTGAGCCTAGGAGTTCAAGACCGGCCTGGGCAATAAAGGGAGACCCCACCTCTACAAATAGTAGTAGTAATAATAATAATAATAAACTAGCTAGGCATCGTGGTGTGCATGCTTGTGGTCCCAGCTCCTTAGGAGACTGAGGCAGGAGGATAGGATTGCCTGATCCCTGGAGGTAGAGGCTGCAGTGAGCTGTGATCACACCACCACACTCCAGCCTGGGTGACAGAGTGAGACCCTGTCTCTAGGGGAAGAAGACTTTTGGGGTGCCCAAAACACAACTTTGAGTCTGACTTGGGAGCAGACAAGACTCCAGATATAACACAGAGCACATTTCTGGACTTTAGAAAAGAAGAGAAATGATCAAGCAGGAATCAGAAAGTCGGGAAATTCACAGGGGACTAGTCCACAGTTCAGCTGCTGTGTGAGACCCCAGGAAGGTATCTGCAGACCCTGCCTCCTAAGATTGAGCCAGGTTGGATAGCCAGAAAGGGGCTGGTGGCTTGATATGGTTTGACTCTGTGTCCCCACCCAAATGTCATGTCGAATTGTAATTCCCTATGTTGGAGGAGGGGCTTGGTGGGAGTTGATTGGATCATGGGGGTGGATTTCCCTCTTGCTATTCTAGTAATAGTGAGTTCTCATGAGATCTGGTTATTTAAACGTATGTGGCACTTCCCCCTTTGCTTGCTCTTCCTCCTGCTCCTGCCACGTAAGACATTCCTGCTTCCCCATTCACCTTCCGCCATGAGTGTAAGTTTCCTGAGGCCTCCCAGCCATGCTTCCTGTACAGCCTGTGTAACCATGAGCCAATTAAACCTCTTTTCTTTGTAAATTACCCAGTTTCAGCTATTTCTTTATAGCAGTGTGAGAACAGACTAATACATGACTGCTCTCTGCTCAGGATTCCAAGAAGACCTGTCCTCGCAGGTCACCAGCACCAACATGGTTGAGGAGAAAGGCAGCAGGTAAAACAGGACTCAGGAATGCCTCCACTTCCCTTCCACTGCACCTCACAGGCAGGAATTCCAGTTGTTCCCACAGGTCCCTGAAGAAGGGCCCAGAGTGTCGGGGGCTTGGAAGAAGATCTCGGGACTGGAAGTCAGAGAAAGTGCAAAGCTTGTCACTGAGCCCTGGAAAAACCTTGTCCCTGAGCACCCCAAGCAGCTGTACTGAGGCTGGGGATCCTGCACAGGCCTGTAAGACCCTAGCCCTGTTTCCTGCTGCTGCCCCAAATCCTGCTCAGGGAGGAGAAGGATGAGGGACAGGAGGAAATCTGAACAGCTCTTCTTGTGATGGAGCTCAAAAGCAGACCTATCTGTACAAGTTGACTCTAACTGGAATGTCACTGGGTTCTGACGGGGATGAAGGAGAGTGTCTGTCCAAGCACACAGAAGCTGTGGAACAGGAGTTTAGAGAGAAAAACAAAGTCACCTTTCTGCGCCAAAGATGAGTAATGTTCAGATTCTGACCTGCTCCAATGGATGTGCTCAGAGCCAAAGGAGCTGCAACCCATAGGCATTCTCCAGGCCCCTAATTCTCCACGGAGGAAGTACAGTTTAAATTGATTTTAATGGTGTTTTGAAACAGAGATAAAAGTGTTCTGGAAGGTTAAAATGCCACAAGCAAAATCTCATTTAGAAAATATACAGATATGTGACAAGGAGAAGTTGTCCAGGGATGTATGACTGGCTTCAAGTGTGTGTGAAAGACTGTGTAAGCGTGTTTCTCTGAGAGCACGGGGTGGGTGTGAATGTTTAAGACTGTGGGAGGTGAGGGTGAGGGTATATGGGGAGTGTGTGTGAGTGTGTGTGTGGGATGGCAGTAGTTGGGGAGTGATATGGTTTGGCTGTGTCCCCACCAAATCTCAATTTGAATTGTATCTCCCAGAATTCCCACATAATGTGAGAGGGACCCAGGGGGAAGTAATTGAATCATGGGGGCCAGTCTTTCCCGTGCTGTTCTCGTGATAGTGAATAAGTCTCACGAGATCTGATGGGCTTATCAGGGGTTTCCGCTTTTGCTTCTTCCTTATTTTCTCTTGCCACTGCAATGTAAGAAGTGCCTTTCGCCTCCCGCCATGATTCTGAGGCCTCCCCAGCCATGTGGAACTGTAAGTCTAATTAAACCCCTTTTTCTTCCCAGTCTTGGGTATGTCTTATCAGCAACGTGAAAACAGACTAACACAGGGAGTATGTGTGTGTGGGGTGGGGGCAGAGGATGTATGGGGAGTGTGCATGAGTGTGGGGTGAGGCTCTATGGGGAGTGTGTGTGAGTGTGCGTGGGGGGTGACCATGGGGAGTGTGTGGGGAATGAGGGTATATGGGGAGTGTGTGTGGGGGTGGATGAGGGTGTGTGGGGAGTGTGCGTGTGGGGGGAGAGAGGATGTATGGGGAGTTTGTGTGAGTGTGCCTGTAGGGTGTGTGTGAATGTGGGGGGGTGAGGGTGTATGGCGAGTGTGTGGGGGGGTTGTATATATGGGGAGTGTGTGTATGTGTGTGGATTTAGGGTGCATGGGGAGTGTAAGGGCCTGTGGAGTGAGGGTGTGTGTGAGAGTGTATGTGCATGTGAGGTGAGGGTGACTGGAGAGTGTGAGAGTGTGTGTACGTGTGGATTTAGGGTGCATGGGGAGTGTAAGTACATGTGGGGTGAGGATGCATGGGGAGTGTGTGAGTGTATGTGCATGTGAGGTGAGGGTGCATGGAGAGAGTGTGAGTGTATGTATGTGTGGGTGGAGGGTGCATGGGGAGTGTGAGTGGATGTGGGGTGAGGGAGCATGGGGAGTGAGTGTGTGAGAGTGTGTGTGTGGGTTGACGGTGCATGGGGAGTGTGAGGGCCTGTGGGCTGAGGGTGTGTGTGACAGTGTATGTGCATGTGAGGTGAGGGTACATGGAGAGAGAGAGAGAGTATATGTGTGTGGGGGGTGAGGGTTCATGGGGAGTGTGTGTGTGAGAGTATGTGCCTGTGGGGTGAGGGTGCATGGGGAGTGAGTGCATGCGGGATGAGGGTACATGGGGAGTGTGTGTGTGAGCGTATGTGTGTGTGAGGTGAGGGTGCATGGGTAGTGTGAGTGCATGCGGGGTGAGGGTGCATGGGGAGTGTGTGTGTGACTGTGTGTGAGGTGAGGGTGCATGGGGAGTGTGAGTGCACGCGGGGTGAGGGTGCATGGGGAGTGTGTGTGTGAGTGTATGTGTGTGTGAGGTGAGGGTACATGGGGAGTGTGAGTGCATGCGGGGTGAGGGTACATGGGGAGTGTGAGTGCATGCGGGGTGAGGGTACATGGGGAGTGTGTGTGCACGCGGGGTGAGGGTGCATGGGGAGTGTGTGTGTGAGTGTATGTGTGTGTGAGGTGAGGGTACATGGGGAGTGTGAGTGCATGCGGGGTGAGGGTACATGGGGAGTGTGAGTGCATGCGGGGTGAGGGTGCATGGGGAGTGTGTGTGCACGCGGGGTGAGGGTGCATGGGGAGTGTGAGTGCACGCGGGGTGAGGGTGCATGGGGAGTGTGTCTGTGAGTGTATGTGTGTGTGAGGTGAGGGTACATGGGGAGTGTGAGTGCATGCGGGGTGAGGGTACATGGGGAGTGTGAGTGCATGCGGGGTGAGGGTGCATGGGGAGTGTGAGTGCATGCGGGGTGAGGGTGTATGGGGAGTGTGTGTGTGCGTATGTGTATGTGAGATGACAGTGCATGGGGAGTGTGAGTGCATGCGGGAGTGTGAGTGCATGGGGAGTGTGAGTGCATGTGGGGTGAGGGTGCATGGGGAGTGTGTGTGAGTGTATGTGTATGAGGTGAGGGTGCATGGGGAGTGTGAGTGCATGCGGGATGAGGGTGCAAGGGGAGGGTGTGTGAGTGTATGTGTGTGTGAGGTGAGAGTGCTTGGGGAGTGTGTGTGTGAGTGTATGTGTGTGAGGTGAGGGTGCATGGGGAGTGTGAGTGCATGCAGGGTGAGGGTGCATGGGGGGTGTGTGTGTGAGTATGTGTGTGTGAGGTGAGGGTGCATGGGGAGTGTGTGAGGTGAGGGTGCATGGGGAGTGTGCGAGGGTGAATGTCTCACAGGAGGAGGCACATGAGAGAGGCGTCTACTGAGAGGCCGCTGGGGAAAGGCAGAGAAAGATGAGGTCGGCAAATCCGGGTCCTCCGTGTGTCTCCACTTTGAGAAACATCATGGCCTTTGTTTTTGAAGGTAAAGGACAACTCCCCAGGTGTTATGAATGAGGATTGACAGAATCAGAGCTGAGTTGCAAGAGGATTACAGTGATTTTAACGTGTAGGATGCAGTGAAGGGATAGATCTGTGAGCTGTCACAAAAGATGACTTTGGGATTTTAAACCTTAGAGAACAGAGTTATAAATAGAAGTGATGAAGGCAGAAGGAGAAACTAAGTTTGAGAGGAAGATAAGGGCTCACTTTAATTGTGTCAAATAGGATATGGCAGTTCTCTCAGTCAACAAGGATTTTTTTTGAACACCTACTAGGTGCCAGGCCTGTGTGCAACACTGAGCATGTAATGAACAACACACTAAAAGCTGTCGGACCCCATGAGCAGGAACTCTGTGAGAGGTTGGTTTGATTGATTTCTCCCTAGCCACTGCCTAGCCCAGGACCTAGCCCATTGGAAGGGCCCAAATATTTGTTAAATAATAAAGACACATATAGATAGTATGTTAGTCCATTCTCGCATTGCTAAAAAAAAATTAAAAACTACCTGAGACAGAGTAACTTATAAAGCAAAGAAATTTAATTGGCTCACAGTTCTGCAGGCTGTACAGGAAGCAGGGCTGGGAGGCCCCAGGAAACTTACAATAATGACAGACGGCAGAGGAAAACTAGGCACATCTTACGTAGCAGGAACAGAAGGAAAAGGGCAAAGGGGAAGGTGCCACACATGAGAACTCATTGATTACCACTAGAGAAGCAGGGGGGAAATTTGCCCCCATGATCCAGTCACCTCCCAGCCAGCCCCTCCTCCAACACTGTGAATTACAATTTGACACAAGATTTTGAGCAAGGACACAAATCCAAACCATATCCTTCTGCCCCTGATCCCTCCCAAACCTCATGTCCTTCTCACATTGCAAAATACAATCATCCCTTCTCGACAGTCCCCCAAGTCTTAACTAACTTCAGTATTTACTCAAAAGTCCACAATCCAGAGTCTCATCTGAGACAATGCAAGTCCTTTCCACCGATGAGCCTGTAAAATCAAAACCAAGTTAGTTACTTCCAAGATCCAATGCAGATACAGGTGTTGGGTAAATAAAAGGGAGAAATCAGCCTAAACTAAAGGAATATGGGCTCCATTCAAGTTTGCAACCCAGCAGGGGAGTCATTAAATCTTAAAGCTCCAAAAGTGTCTCCTTTGACTCCATGTCTCACATCCAGGCCACACTGATACAAGGGGTGGACTCCCAAGGCCTTGGGGAACTCTGCCCCTGTGGCTCTGCAGGGTACAGCCCCCTCAGCTCCTTTCATGGGCTGGCGTTGAGTGCCTGTGGCTTTTCCAGGTGCACAGTTCAACCTATCAGTGGATCTACCATTCTGCAGTGGGGAGGACAGTGGCCTTCTTTTCACAGCTCCACTAGGCAGTGCCCCATTGAGAACTCTGTGTGTGAGCTAATGATATGGTTTCAATTTGCGTCCCTGCCCAAATCTCATGTCAAATTCTAATCCCCAGTGTTGGAGGACAAGCCTGGTGAGAGGTGATTGGATTGTGGGTGTGGATTCCCCCTTGCTGTTCTCATGACAGTGAGTGAGTTTTCACAAGACCTGATTGTTTAGAAGTGTATGCCACCTTCCCCTTTGCCCTCTTCCTTGTGCTCCTACCGTGTAAGACGTGCCTGCTTCCCCTTCACCTTCTGCCATGATCGTAAGTTTTCTGAGGCCTCCCCAGCTATGCTTCCTGTATACTCTATGGAACCGTGAGTTGAGTAAACCTCTTTTTTATAAATTACCCATTCTCAGGTAGTTCTTTATGGCAGTGTGAGAAAGGACTAATACAGATAGACTATGGTACATCTGAATGGAAAGGTCCAAGCCATTAAAAATGTTGTCTGGATTTGCATCAGTATTCATTGCTTCTGATTACTTTTGCCCTGAATGAAGCTAAGTTTATGTTTAAAAGTAAAAGTTAAGCCAAAACACTTTTAAACAATGCATAGACTTCAGGTTTTGTGTAGTTCATCACTAATTTTGAGTTTGTGATTAGTGGAGCCTTAGGGGAAGTGAAACCACTACTTTCCGTAAATCAGGATTGGTAAGCTACAGACCACTGGACAAATCTGGCCCACAACCGTTTTTTTTTTGTTTGTTTGTTTTGTTTCTTTTGTAAATAAAGTTTTATTGCCATGCTATTTTTTTATTCTATGGCTGCTTTTGCAGCACTGTAACAGCAAAGCTGGCTAGTTGTGAGAGACTGTTTCTAAAGCCTGAAATATTTACTATCTGGTGATTTACAGAAAAAGTTTGCTGGACCTTGTTTCTAAATCACTATGTGATACATTAAGAGCTGTTTGCAAATTGAATAGATAGCTTGCTTTAAAAAAAAAAAAAAGTAATTATAATCTAAGCAGAGGCTGACCGTGCTTAGGCGTACAATTTAAAACACTGTCTTAGCCTATTTGGGCTGCTATAACACAATGCCACAAACTGGGTGCCTTACAAACAAGATAAATGTATTTTTTACAGTTCTAGAGGCTGGGAAGTCTGAGAGCAAGGCAGCAGCAAGTTCATTGTGTGGTGAGGGCCAGTGTACTGGCTCAGGGACAGCAGTCTTTGCTGCGTCCTCACATGGTGGAAAGAGAATGGCTAACTCTCTCGGATCTGTTTTAGAAGGGCACTGTCTACCTTCATGAAAGGTCTACTCTCATGACCTAAGCACCTCCCAAAGTCCTCATCTTCTCACACCATCCCCTTAGGAATTAGGATTTCAACAATGAATTTGAGCAGGGACGCCAACATTCAGTCCATAACAATCAGTAATTATGCAGTAACTAAAGCAGGACTTTTAACTGGCAGCACTATGAGTTTAATATAATGCGTATTTGCCCTTAAAAGTAATAAATTTCATTTATCTTGAAAATCTTCTATAGTTGATACTTTTTTCATCATTAGACTAATATTTTCTTATGAAACCAAGTTTTTCTTATAGAAAATTGTTTCATGAGCCCCAGTTAAAATGAGCATAAGATGATCCCTTTACATAAGGAGATAATATGGTACAAATTATTACTAGTGAGAGGTTATTTTAAAATATAGGCATTGTTCAGCAAGCGAAACTTTCTTCAGCCCCTTGGCCCCCTGTCATGTATTTACAAGTCTCCAAAGCAGGCCTTGCCTTGCTGTCTCCTGCTGAGAATAGAAGGCTTCCTCCCACCGGGTTGCTTCTCCTGGTGCCGCTGTGCATTGCGCCCTGTGCCGATGCCCTTGTGTACACACACACACACACACACACACCCCTCTACCTTTGTGGTTTGGGTATTATCTCACAAACATAGCCTGATCTACCCTCGCTTCATCACTGATTCAGGAGCAGAGAAAGAAGGGATGAAAACATTTCTGGGTATGGGATATGGAAAGAATTACTATAGCAGTAAAACTAACTTGTTCTTAGAGACTGATAAATGACTGAAGGTAATTTAAAAAAAAAAAAGGCTTTGGAATCACACTTTGAGCAAAGTAGCCTCATTTAACTAAGCCCATGGCCACCTCAGGGGGCCATTCTGAAAGAGGTCCCTTCAACCTGCACCCCTAAGACGCTGGTAACAACCCCAGGTTGCGGAGAGGAGCCCTGCACTGAGACCATGAGCACGCTCCCGCAGGGACACACAAAAGGGAAACCCCCTGTGAGCAGAGGTGTCACTCCTCTGTTTTGAGGCAGAATGAGGGAGTTGTCACTAAGGACAGCACACTGAATTGTATGAATTTGAGATCACACTTCATTCTCTCTGCCTTTTCATTTGGGCACAGTGCAAGCCAAACCTTTGAGGCATTTTGGCATCTTGACTCAACAACATGGTGAAAGATCAAAGCATCAGATATTCCTATGCATATGTGTGGATAAAAGCACATCCATAAAGGTTGAAGATAGTTAGGCCTTGCATAACAGTCCCCAAGGTCAACCTGTGAGTTTTGAAAAAATAGCAGATCAAGAAAGCAAAAGTCTTTTTGTTTCCAAGGCAACAGAATGACAAATAACTTGACTCTTAGTTGAATGGATGATAAGATGATTTCAGTATCTTTTCAACTGAAAATGGCTATAGAAAAGCAGACATCCTTGGATCCACCCCACGATAGCTCCTGGAGCCTGTTTTCCTAAGTTGTCCCAAAAGATGTTCTAACAACGTTGATGGAAGCAGCTTGCAACTTTTAATTTGTTGCAAAGAAAGAAGGGAGAGGTGAGGCAAATATACCATTAATTCACATGACAAATATTTATTAAGAACAACTGTATTTTCAAATATCCCCCCAAAATATATCATGAATCTATTTATTTCTCTTCAGCCTGCACCTCCACACGCGCATCCTAAGCCAGCATCATCTCTTGCCTCTTCTATTGTCAGAGCCTCCTAACTGGCTTCTCTGCGCTTTCAGTCTTGGTCTCTTCTAATCAATTCTTCTCACAGCAAAGAGAATACAAATCCTTCATTTGTGGAAATCAGAGTGCTGCTCCCCTGCTCACATTCTCCATTGTCTTCCTGTTACATTTAAGAACAAGTATAAAGTCTTCAAAAAGTCTCTCTTGAGACCTTGGATGGGTCTAGCACTGCCCCCCCACCCCCCGCCCCATGTCCCATCACTCTTTCTCTTGCATATTTGAGCCATTTGTGCAGGCCTCCATGCAATACCTTCAATGGTCCAAACTTGTTTCCACTGCAAGGGCCTTCCTAGGGAGCCATCCCTCTGCCTAGGACATTCCCCCCATGTTTCTCGCTTGGCCAACCCTGCTCATCTCTCAGATGTGCTCGAGAAGAGCACATTCTTAATCCTCAGCACCACCTGCCCATCTAAGTCAGGTTATTTATTAAAAGCCGTCCTGGCATCCTTAACCTTTCCTTCCCGACACTTTACATAGTTTGTTTCTGTGCATTAAGATGCAGGTGCTCCTTGTTAGTTTTTTATTTCCTGTAGCAGCCCTGTCACCTAAGTCTGCACCTGGCTCACAGCAGACAGTGACGGACATTTTTAGAAAGAGGACGTGTGAGAGGGAGGGTGCTGTGTGAACAAGATGCATAAACACACAATTCAATAGGATGTGACAAATGACACGAGAGCCACCTACATCAGTGAGGGCACAAGAAATTGCTGCCTGGGGAGATGGCTGCAGGGAAGGTGTCGGGGGAACACTAAGAGGCTAATACAGTATTGGCCTGAAAGCTGCAGTGGCATGACCAAAGGCACTGGAGTGGGGAGGTGGGGAGAGAGAAGGGCAGAGCGCAGTGGTTAGAAGCCAGGATTGGGAGCCTGACGCTGAGGCCCATTCTGACTCTGCTCCCGACAGTGGGGCGATCTTGGGGAATCCATGCAAATGCTTCCTGTGCCAGGTTCCTCATCTGTCAAACGGAGATGGTAATAGTACCTGCCCTGTCGGGTGGTGCTTAAGATGAAAGGAGTTTGTGTTTGAAAGGCGCTCAGAACCATGTTTTGTGTGTAGTAAGAGCTACATTAGCACGTGGTATGACACATCCTCTGAAAGGAGCAAGGCAGTGAGAGCGGTGACTGGGGGACGCAAGCGCGACCACAGACACTTCTTAGACTGCTGTCTGGTGGCTGAGTGGATGCAGTGCATCCATTCATTCATTCATTCATTCAGCAAACAAATAAACCCACCATGCTGCAAGGAACTCGGGATAATGTGCTTCTTAAACTCAGTTCTTTTCCACATTGAGCTCAGACTAGTGGGAAACACATGGAGGTACCCAGCAGATGGAGAGAACAGATGGATGCACAAAACATGTTGGAAAAGGGGGAAAGAAGCTAACTGATCTCTGAGCACAGTGGCCAGGAAGAAACGGACTCTCTGCTGGGAGCACAGTTGAGTCAGGACAAGGTGGTTGGAAGAAAAGGGTGGTACAACCGAGTGGGCTGCCATGAGGCTAGACTGAGAGCGGAAACCCCTGGCCCCGCTCCTGCAAGGAACAAAATCCCTCCCACCACTGTTCCTTGTCCCTGATCTCAGTTTAAATAAATAGCACTCTTTTAAAAAAACTGATTTTATATTTGTAGTTTATATTTTTTAGACGGACCAAAAATTATTATACAAGTTTCAGGTCTGCAAAAACCTGGATACGTGTAGGGATGAAATGCATTGCTGAGCACCATTGAGGGAAGAAGTAGTGTTATGCATGGGGGAGAGAGAGAGAGAGAGAGACAGAGAGAGAGAGGTGCGTGCCTGTGTGTAATGCATTTATGTATACAAAAGGCCAAATAAAAAATGAAACAGTTTGTGCAACACTTCACAAAGGATTTTAATACAGTATTAATCCTCAACAACCAATAAGTCAGATACCATTTGTATTAGTCTGTTTTCATGCTGCTGATAAAGACATACTCAAGACTGGGTAATTTATAAAGAAAAAGAGATTTAATGGACTTACAATTCCACGTGGCTGGGGAGGCCTCACAATCATGGTGGAAGGTGAAAGCCACATCTTACGTGATGGCAGGCAAGAGAGAATGAGAACCAAGCAAAAGGGGTTTCTCCTTATAAAACCATCAGATCTCCTGAGACTTATTCACTATCATGAGAACAGTATGGGGGAAACCGCCCCCATGATTCAGTTATCTCCCACCAGGTCTACATGGTGGGAGCTACAATTCAAGATGAGATTTGGGTGGGGACACAGCCAAACCATATCAACGTTATCTTCATTTTAGAATGAAGACTGAGATTCAGGATACCCTCAGTAACTAACCAAGGCTACTGAACAAAGTGGAAACAGCTGGGCTGGTTTCCCATTACCACATACTTCCTCCTCATGGAATCAAAAAGCACCCGGAGAAATCTATGTCTTGGAGCTCTTCCTGAATGAAGGAGTAGTAGATCATGTCATTGTGGTCAGCAGATAAATACCGATGGCTGACATTTATTGAAGGCGAAGTCTGTGCCAGGCATCCCCTTTAGCAATTTGCATCCATTACATCACTTAAGTCCTCAGCAACCCAGTGAAAGGAGTGATAGTATCATCTATGTTTTATAGAAGGAGGAAACTGAGGCCAAAGCCAATGGGTGACTTACCCAGGGCCGTAGAGCAAGTGGGAGGAGGTCTGAATTCAGCAAGGCCATCTGCGTGCAGAAACCATAGCATAACTACCACGTTAGGCTGCCCCTTATGGGTTCCGTGAGCAACCTGTACCGACAGAAACAAATAATTAGGAATTCACTTTTTCCTAAGGTCAAGAGCATTGTCTTATTCTCATCATAGACTGAATTTGTATCCCAAACACCAAGCTAGAATTCAGTTTAACTGTATTTTTGAGAAGCTGCTAAATGCCAGGTACTAGACTAAGCTTTGAGTGGAAGAGAAAAGAAGTTTCTGGGGGCAGCCTGTGGCTTGATTATGTTCACAGTCTTAGGGAGAAAAGACACACATGGAACATTACATTACATATAGGAGGTACCATGTGCTGGGGAGTGATTAAGACAGAAGGTTAACCCAGGGCTCAAAGTCTACCTATGCCTGTGGGTCTGAACACGGGGATAACTCTTTGGGGCAGTAGGCAGAAAGGAGGAAGGACATGAGGTTTCTTAAAGGAGAAAGGGCATCTGAAATGGTCCTCCTTCTCCTAACTTCCCTCTGCATTGTGAAACCTACCAGGTGATCCCTCGTAACCAAAGCCAAAGCCAATGGGTGACTTACCGCACGTTTACATCCTCCATTTGCCCAGGAGATCATTTTCCCTCCAGCTGCTGTCACTAGTCAGAGGCAGCCTCTCAGAGCTGGGAAGCCGTGGTCACATCTGAAATCATCCTGTGACTCCTCAGCATGGTTTCTTCTGTATTACCTGACAGTGGAGAACAGGTGAAGCATCATTGGAGACCTGGGGAAGGCATCTTTCTCTCTTCACTGCCTTTCTCTAAACCATATCTAAACTGAGGTGCTCAATTCTTAATCCCACATGCGGCATTTACGGGGTTTGTTGCATTCCTTTGGCATCGCCCCTTTTCTGTCTTCCATGGCCCCTTGTAAGGAAGTAGCAGAAGGAGCAGACTGGGGGATATAAGAGAATAACTTCCTTTGTTGAAAGATGACACACATCCCCCCAAGACTTCAGCTAAGAGGATTCCCCAACA
The DNA here is from genome assembly GCF_043159975.1 of Macaca nemestrina. Taxonomy (NCBI): domain Eukaryota; kingdom Metazoa; phylum Chordata; class Mammalia; order Primates; family Cercopithecidae; genus Macaca; species Macaca nemestrina. The sequence goes on from NC_092130.1 coordinate 169,929,765, forward strand.
AGAAGTGTCTCCAGGTGTGCAAGGCTCTGGAGGAACATCCCCTCTGATTCCCTGGATCTCTCCCTGTCCCCGTGGTCTTCCTGATTGGGAGTGGCTATCATTCTCAGCTGCCCAGAGAGCACTACTTACTCTGAAAAACACAAGCCAGCTTCCCTTCCTTCCTCTCAGGACTGATGGGCTGAGCTAACCTTAGGGGAAGAATTTATTCAAAAGCACAGAGGGCAGATATCAATTAATTACAAAGAAAAAGCCAGAAGCCCAAGTTGAGGAAAGCAAATTTGGCACAGGTTTCTGATGTGACAGTTACCTTTCAACTCCAGCTCCTGGTGTGCCAAGGATCTAACTCCCAGTTGCCCACATTCCTTCTCGGGACACCGACCCCTCCCCTGATTTACCCACTCCCTCTTCCTCGAGGACACACCACTCCGAGAAAGTCACGGAGCAGTGAAGGGCTGCGTTCCGTCTTCCAGGAACAGTGTCCTTTCCATCGTAAAGATGAAAGTTTAGGGCAATTAAGTCTCCAAAAATTTGAATCTATTTTTCCCCCGGGGTAGGAGGGGGCAAAAAACAGCAGAATTTCCACGCTTGTGATGGAAATGCAGTATGTGACTTTAGTATAAAAATGTATGTCTTAAGATTAAAACACAAAATATGTTTTCACCCACTCCCTGCTTGCTTGCAAACTGTCCTTATATTGCAGTGCTGAGCGAAGAATAAGAATTTTAAAATGTAATTTCTTCTCTCTCAACAGTGAAACTTCAGGGCAAGAAAACAATGTTTGATATTTTGGGGGTCATTGGAGAGAAACAAAAAGAAAGATTGTAAAGCGTGAGGAAGTTCTCCAAAAACGCACTATGTATGGTTGTTCGTATTAAGTCTAAAACATGATACAGTTCCTTGGTGGCACACCCTGCCACATAGTATTGGAACCACACACACACATTGGAATCTACTTTGTTTTTCCCTAGTTCATTTCAGCGACTCCAGCTGAGGGCATTCCAGATGTTTCCTGTCTGCTGGATCCTAGAGTAAGAAAGCAGATGGGGGCTGGGCACAGTGGCTTACAACTGTAATCCCAGCACTTTGGGAGGCAGATGTGGGCAAATCACGAGGTCAGGAGTTCAAGACCAGCCTGACCAACATAGTGAAACCCTGTCTCTACTAAAAATACAAAAAATTAGCTGAGCATGGTGGCGGGTGCCTGTAATCTCAACTACTTGGGAGGCTGATGTAGGAGAATCGCTTGAACCCCAGAGGCAGAGATAGGGCCACTGAGCTCCAGCCCAGCCCAGGCAACAACCCAGACTCCATCTCAAAAAAAAAAAAAAGAAAAAACAAGAAAGCAAAACGGGAGATGACACACTGAGATACCAGTTCCTGTTTCATTCTGTTTTATTTTCTTCCCCATCAGTATCAGATTGTGCCCTCTAATCCCAGGAGAAGGCTGTGCTGCAGGCCGGTGTTGTCTGAAGCCATCTTCCCTTTCTACTTCCTGTTTCCAAAAGGCGGCACCCTCGAAGGGATGAGAGTGGGAACTGGGGGTCCTCAAAAGGGTAGAGGCTTAGCCTGCCATGGGGAGGGGCTAGGGTAGCCAGATAAAATACAAGATGTCCAGCCACATTTGAACTTCAGATAAACAACGAATAAATTTTTAGTATAAGTATATATGTTCCAAATATTGCCTGGAACATACTTTCACTTAAAAAAAAAAAAAGTTGTTTGTCTAAAATGCAAATTTAACTGCGTGTCCTGTATTACTTGCTAAATCTGGGAACTGTGTGTGGGGAGGGTGGGAAGGACTTCGGATCTGTAGTCATTGGGGCCCCAGGCCTGGTGTTCACACTGGGAGGTGGAGGTGGCAGCACATCCGGGGGGACAAGGAGCCTTGACAAGGAAGCTGGACCAGACTTGAGGGATTGCAAGGGCCTGAATGATGGGCATTTCTGGTGTGACCAGGCCCATCGAGGACCAGAGGGCCAACAGAATAGCTTCCTCTGCTTAGACCTTCCAGGCTGTGAAGTTCCCTTGGGTGTCCTCTGCCTACCCTGCTTTTCGGTGGAGGAGGGGTTGGTTCTCATCCTCATTCCCTTCTTCAGGACACTCTCCTAGCTGTTTTCTGCTGGAGACCAAACCCGGTCTCTTCTCCCAAGAGCAAGAAATCCTATCCGTTTCCCATGGAAGGGATCTGAGAGTTAACCAGAGGATTGATGGTGTCATGGATGTGGGCAATTGAGATGTCTCTCCTGAAATGGAGTCCATGACCTCCCAGAGGCTCTTATGATCTTCAAACTTAGATGTATATAAATGAATACAACAGCCCGGAAAGCTGCCCATTTCTTTTGAGAGGATCATGTGTAATGTATTCACATGTATGTTTCATGCCCATCGATTAGCACACATAAGTGGCCACGTTTCTACATGGTTCATCAGAGCACTGAGGCACACTGGCGCTACCTGCCTTTGCCAGATCTCCCTTACCAGCCCCTGGTTATTTAAGGATCCGAAAAGTCTGAAGGTCTGAGACTTCACATCTGCAAATGTCAAGGCCTTCTTCATGGCTGGCCAAGGCTCCCAGCATCCTGTTAAGGTTTTGCACTTGTTGTTCTCAGCACCCTTAGCCTGGGAACACACTCAGCAAAAATCAGATACATCTTAGCAGGAAAGTTTCACAGAGGGGAGGAATAACATGGCCATTCTACGTGTTTCTACCCTAGACAACCCACAGATCCTGCTAGTAGATGACCATAGCTTCTCCTGAGGTTTCTCTCAAGGTGATGAGTGATAGAATAGAAACACCCTCAGAGGGCCTGTGAGAGGTGGGAATGGGAGAGGCTGCCGCTCTTTGGGGGTACCTCATGCAAACACCCCTACTTGGCACATGTGAAATTGGGAGTCAAGAGCTCCACTCCTCTCTCGACTCTGCTACTTTGAGCTTTGTGACTTTGGGTGAGACTCTTCTAAGAGTTTGTTTCTTCTGGTAAAAGGCACTGGCAGTAACAAGGTCTCAGCTTGTTGAGAGAGTATATACCAAAGAGTTTGGCATATGGTTTGCCTATGACAAATACATAAATGGTAGCTAAACCTCCACAAGTGGGACATTGAAGTGGTAAATTTAGACCAAACGTGAAGAAAAGTCAGTCCAAACCCAAAGAACAGCTAGGAAAACAAAACAGATCCTCACTAAAGTTAACAAGAGAGGCGAGTGGGAAGGCAGCCTAAAGAGGTGACTGATATGCGTCACTATCATTTTATTATCTAATAAAGTAGTTCTCCAAATAGCTTCTGTGCAACTCATATCCAGAGTGAACATTTATACGTTTGTACCACACAGGTTTCTATACAGTGGAATAAAAAGGTGACCCAAGTAAATATATTTACGAGCTATATAATAATAATAATAATTCACCACCAATCACTAGGTAGTATTCTAAAGTGTTTACCAAATATAAATCATTTTAATTCTTACAAAAACCCTCTGAGGTACTATCACTAGTCCCATTTTGTATCTAAGGAAACTGAGGCAAACTGACATATGTAACCTGCTCAGCATCCTAAGACTGTGAATGGTGGAGTCTGGGATTGTAGCTATAGCCCGTGCTACAAGCCACATTTGTATACTGACTGTGCATTTCTATACAGGCAGTGCATGAACAACTTAAATTCTTAGGAAACATGTTTGTAGATGCAATCGTCAGAAAACAAGATCATTGAAGTAATAGAACTAGCTCAATGAGAGACATAACTAAATGAGAGACAATCCAATTATTTAGGCATTTTAAAAGCAAAATAGAAAGGATTTAGGAGAAAAGGAATTTTACTGTTCAGATTAACACGTATTCATTCCTAAGCTTTAGCATTGTTTATAAAACAAAAGATGGCTGGGAGCAGCGGCTCACATCTGTAATTCCGGAACTTTGGGAGGCCAAGGTGGGAGGATCACTTGAGACCAGGAGTTCAAGACCAGCCTGAGCAACATAGCAAGGCTCCGTCTCTACAAAAAATACATAAATTGGCCCAGCATGGTGGTGCATACCTGTAGTCCCAGTTACTCAGGGGGCTGAGGTGGAAGGATCACTTGAGCCCAAGAGTTTGAGGTTGCAGTGAGCTATGATTGTGCCTCCAGCTTAGGTGACAGAGCAAGACCCTGTCTCAAAAGAAAAATGAAACAACTAAACAAAAGACAGCCATTTATTTCCTGAGGATTTTGCTGTCACTTACAAATTGTCACCATTTTCGTAGGGCATGAAGTTTTAATGTCTAGGTACAGTTACAGTGGCATGGTTTTTTATATACAATTTACTGACTTTGAAATGTGATGTCATTAAGAGAAAGCAGAGAAACAGGACATAGGACATTTCAGAGCTGTGCTCACCCCTGTTTTACTCTATCAGCCCAATGTTGAAGGGGCTAATTTTTACTTCAACATTAGGGTGATGGTATTTTCATTGTCTTATTGTCACTTTTTTGAGGTGAAAATAACTAAAGATATGGAAATTTGTTAGACAATGGTGGGTGGAATAGATTTCTGCATCCTGGGATAAAATCCAAACTCAGGAATATGTTGGTTCATAGCTTAGTCATCCCCACTCCTCCTATCCAAACTCTGTAAGATAGAGGTTCTTGACCTTTTTTGCCTCCTGACCTCCCCTTACACTCTTAAAAATTATGGAAGACCTCAAAGAGCTTTTTACTATGTGTTACATCTCTTAATATTTACTGTACTTAATAGTAAAATTTAAAAATATTTAAAGGCTTAATTTAATATCTCCTTTAAGTATTCATTTAGAATCATGATCATAAACCATTTATGAATTGATGTAAATATTTTATTTAAAATGACTATGTTTTTCCAATATGAGAAGAATAACATTATTTTATAATTTTGCAAATGTCTTTAATGACCAACTCTGTGGAAGACAGTCACATTCTCATATCTTTCTCTGTATTCTGTCTGTTGTAATATGTTTTGTTTGAAGTATATGAAGAAGATCTGGCTATACACAGTTGCAAAGTTGGAAAAGGGAGAAACATTTTCAAAACTTTTTAGACAGTTGTGGTTATTATTTGATACTACACCAAAACTCTACAAGTTTTAGTTCCTTAAAGGTTAGTTGAAATATGGAATTTAAAAATATAGCAATAAACTTTGTTGTACTGTGGAACTTCAAATCCTTGAACGGACCTTGAATGTTGTAAATTTATCTCTTATGACCGTCTGTGATGTTGGCACATACTGGACTGACTTTCTTGCAGATCTTCTAAATGTTGACACAGTTCATTATACAATGTATTTTGAAGTCATATTTCTTAATATTATTAATGATCACATCAGAAAGTCTTTACTGAGAAACTTTCAAGCTTAAAGTGTTGGATGTTAAGTTTTCCAACTTTCTATATTTTCATGTAAGCTCGAACTTTATCCGTGGTAACAAATATGGTCAGTTGTTTTCCATGAAGCAAGGAGCTTGCTTTTTCCCTTTTCAAGAAAAAGACTTGCAAATACCCAAGAATGAATAACCATGTCCCATGAAAAAGTGGCTAGTTCATTTCACAGCTCAGCACATTAGTGTTTTTCTAGGAGAGAACCATCAGAAACAGATGGGCTTTATGCGTATTCCATTTTATCACCCAAATACTGAAAAGGCATGCATTTGAGGATAAAGATTTCATAAAATTAATCCTTTTTACTGCTACATCAAGGATATTCTTAATTGGAACTGGCTGGTTTTTTTTTTTTTTTTTTGAGATTGTGTAACAGTGAAGAGTAAAATGACTACATGTACAAGTTGATGTCACTGGCTGGATTCATGCTTAAGCATCAGTTTTACCCTCCTGCAGCTTCAGTGCAAATGTCAAGAAAGTTGAAAGAGCAAATAATGGCTTAGTGTAATTATGCAAAATGGCCTCACCTTGTGGGTTCCCAGAAGGCAGTCCTGGCGTTCCTGGGCCAAACTTTGAGACTCTGAGAACTGCTGCTCTAGACCAGCCCTCATCTGTGCCAGTTCTATTATTGCTTCCAATACACAGACATAATTTAGTAAAACAACTCACAACTCACAACTCTGCCTTAGGAAATATATATATACATATGTATTTAAGCATTAACCACAGGTTAATGCTTAAACAAAAGGTGGTTGTATTCTGTGTTTATTAGTTTACATAAGTCCACTGTTTGAAATAGCAAAGGAATGTCAGGGCCGTTGAATGCTTTTTTCATTCAGTTGCTCTACACATATTAAGAATAAATATAAACTTTGAATGAAATGTTTTTAGAATGTCGGTTTTGTTATTTGTGCACTATGTGATGCTACAATTTTAATTTCTTTTAACAAGGGTAATACCATGTTTGCATTATAAAAGAAATAGTAAAAATGTGCAGTGGAGCATGTTAGCTTTGTTTATGAGTTATTTTATTTTAAATGTCACATCTGATAAATCAGATAAAAATAAGTTCCCCTTGGAGATCTTTTTATGAACACAATCTCACCTAAAATAAAATGAATTATGTTCAAGTTTCTATTTCCAAGGAGCACCTCAAGGAATATCTTAGGTGGAAATTCTATAGTATAATGCACGGGAATTGTATGAGGCTCACCTGTATAACATTGTCCCAGCTTGGAAATGTATCAAGAGAAGCCTGGAGTTTATTGCGTATGAACTTGGGATTTCGAATCACAGATGTTTTGGTTTGCTGTGCTATTGATAAGTAGCTGAGCTTATCTGAGTGACCTTGATCTAGGTACTTAACTTCTAAGCCTTTGTTTGCACAGCTGTATAATGGCACAATAATTATATGAATCTCTAACTCTAGATGACTTCAGGGTCATTGTGAGCATTAAATAAGTTTGCAATGGATTTTAGTACATTGGCTGGTGCTTAGTGTATGAGTTTCTAAGGGCTGCCAAAGGATTTAAACAATAGAAATTGATTGTCTCACAGCTCTGGATGCTGGAAGTCTGAGATCAAGGTGTTGGCAGGGCCAGATTCCCTCTGAAGTCTCCAGGAAAGGGTTTATTCCAGGCCTCTCCTGGTTTCTGGCAGTTCCTGGGCTGTGGCAACATCACTCAGCCTTCACACAGTATTCTCCCTGAGTATGTCTGTATTAGTCCGTTTTCACACTGCTATAAAGAACTGCCCCAAACTGGGTGATTTATAAAGAACAGAGCTTTAATTGACTCACAGTTCTGCATGGCTGGGGAGGCTTCAGGAAACTTACAATCATGGCAGAAGGGGAAGCAGATACATCTTACATGGTGGCAGGCAAGAGAGAGTGTGTGAAGGAGGAACTGTCAAACACTTATAAAACCATCAAATCTTGTGAGAATTCACTCACTATCATAAGAACAGCATGGGAGAAACCATCCCCATGATCCAATCACCTCCCACCACATCCTGCCCTCCACACGTGGGGATTATGGGGATTACAATTGGAGATGAGATTTTGGTGGGGACTCACAGCCAAACCATATCAATGTCTGGGCCCAAATTCCCTCCTTTTAGAAGGACTCCAGCCGGTAATATTGTATTGGGGGCCCACCCTACTCCAGTATGACCTTATCTTAACTAAATACATCTACTATGGCCCTGTGTCCAAAAAGGGCCACATTCTGAGATATTGGGCACTAGAACTCCAATTTATGAATTTTAGCAGGGCAAAGATACAACACAACTCATAATTTAGCAGATCCTCAATAAATGTAAGATTTGTTATTGTTGTTTTATTGTTGTTATTGCATGGCAATGCAGATAACTCTTCAATCGTAAGCAGGAGAACTTGGAACTAAGGATTATTCTGAGGTCTCTATTTTTCACAGGCAGATTGGTACATAGTGCTGCCATGAGCTGAGCTAGAAACTCAAAAGGAGGAGCAGGGTCTATGGGGTGGATAGGTCAGGATGTGGATTTTTTTTTTAATTTAGGGAAACTTTGTATAGCTGGTTGATATAGCAAGCAAAAATTTATGGTAAATGCAAACCTGAAGAGAAATGTGGCTAAGATACAGTTTTGTAAGACATCAGGAAGTAAGTGTTTTGTCTGTATGTTTTATTCATTCCACAGACATTTATTGCCTGCCTATTTTGTACCAGATTTCAGGTATGTTTTTTGTTCCATGTTATCAGGCACTGGGGAGATTTGGGGAGCTAAGTCATAAAGCTAGAGATATGTTTGGAGAAAAGTGAATAGGCTAGTTTGGCAAGAGTGGCAAGAGAATCTGGAGAGATAGGTCAGTACCAGAGAGAAAGGACCAGAGTTTCCTTTCTTTAAATTTAGTTCCCTACCCCCAAAAAGCAACAGGAAACAACTGAGAGCTTTGAGCAGGAGAGTGTCATGTGCAAGTGTGTGTATGAGGGAGGCTCATCTGAGACTAATTGTATAAGGAATTGGAAGTGGCAGACATTGGCACAGTGAACTGGGAAAATGGTTCACTTCATGTTAATGAAGGAACGGGATCAAACTTGGGACCAATGAATAGGAGAAAAACTGCAGAGAAAAATCCAATGGCATTTGGAGACTCAATCTAAACAATGAGAGGGAAATTCAGATTTACTTCAAGTTTTCTAGCCTAGAATGATGGGAAAATGTATTTAATAATGAACAAAAATAAGAAAAGAGACATTCGAAGGAAAATGGATTTGTGGGAAGAAGTGGCTCCCAGGTTAGGCCATTGCCTTTAGTTGACAGCACCAAGGGTGGATGAATCCCCCGGGTAGACATGGACCCCATTCAGGAGCACGGGAGAGGCAGGACAGCACCAGGCAGTAGCCAGGAGACACACCATTCCTTGAAGACGGTTAATCCACGTCACTTCTCTTCACTTCTCTTCATGTATCTGGCTTCCCTCTCTCTCCAGTAGCATGATTTCATCTGTGAAGACTCCAATATAGGTAGCATGTTAACTCGCTAGGACTCTGCTAAAATCAACAGTTTAATTAAACTTCACAAAGCCAGCTGCCAGCACATGTCCCTTCTTAGGGGCTCAGTGTGTCCTGCTTGACTATATGACATTAAATAAACAACTAAGGTTACTTTATGTTAAAACCATCAGGGTTTTTTAGAAAGACTCATATTTTGCTTCATCTCTTTTAATGTGATAGAGGGATCTGAGCACAAGACTTAGGCCGAAGCACCAAATTGACTTCAGAGATCGTTTAAAAGGACCAATCATGGGTAAAACAGATGTTCTCTATGAAACGTACCTTTTCATATAATTCTTTTGTAGCTTTATAAAAGCTCTCTATGAAGGTAAATTATAGTTGCATTCAGGGTCATTTGTTCAGCAGATTCCATGAAATGATGGGTGTTTATTCATATGAGGTCACTCATTTATGGATGAAATGTAATTCTCAATATAAAAGTGGTATTTAAAGGAGGAAACGTCATGGTAGAGGTAGAAATGGTCAAAGGCAAGCAATTGCTATTATTGTTGGAACTGAAAGTGGGTACAAAATGCACTATCATTGTGTGAGCTACAAATAGAAACCCACAATCATATGTGTGCTAGGTTTAGCTCTTATTATGCAATGAACATCCCATCAGGTACCCAATAGGTAGTTATAAACATAATTAAAAACCTATTTTGTTCTCACATGGTTTATAATCTAGTTCAAGAGAGAATGCAAAGGCTTTTAAATTACTTAGAGACTTACGTAGTAAGAGAGTGGGTCTTTGCTAATGGTGAGGGAGGGAAGTGGAAATGGCTACACATCATTATTGTAAAACCACGTAAAAATGCTGCTCTTCTCCACTCTTTAGGAGCATGCAGTAAACATTCCTTAGTTTATGTGTCCAGAATCCTACCTCCTTGTCTTCCGGAAAATGTGTTGGTCCATGCTGGATCCATGTAGTTGCAAAGGGAGCCATTTTCTGTTGCTGTGTGATCCTGGTGATTTTTCCAGAGGTCACCAACCATAGTGCCCCACCTTCTGTCACCTTCTGTGACAGTAACTGCTCCAGAGTTCAGCACCTTGCCCCAGCTGAGCTCATGGGAGCTCTTCCCTGGAACTTTTGGGCTTGGAACCAAAAAGGATGATCTGCATTTATCTCTGGTGGTGAATAATGAGGAACTGGAGCCACAGGTGGCCTTAGAAGAGATGAGAGGGACATTAAAAGAGAAGCTTAGATGGGAACCATGGAAAGAGGATCTCTGAGACTCATTCTGAGCCTCTGTTTTAGAGGTTACAGAAGCCTGATGATTAAGGTCCCCTGGGCCTAGAGAGCAGTTGCTGTTGTTGTCTGTTTGATGGTTTAATCTTTCGGGTTGTTGTCACTTGTATCCAAAGGCGTCTGACTGACACCATAGGGATGTCTGAGCAGTTGGCTCTGCAGGAGAGTGCATCTGTACTCATGATGCAGAGGACTATTTTGAAGGCGAGGAGTTGCTCTTTTGTGAGCATACTAAGAATAACTTTCCCAGTGCTCAGCTGTTGTTCTTTTGGCCAAATCCAATTTGATAAGAGAAGATGCCATACGCACTCTAGTTAGAAAGCATAGAATGTTTTCCCTTGTGCTACTCAGTAGCTGTTCCTCCACTGGGATATGGAATCTGAGCCTGAGATCAGACTGGGAGTGCTTAAGAGCATCTGAGTGAAAATTTACAAGACAGAATTATTTTGTTCCCATAGTCACCTGCACTGGGTCACGTACTGTGTCAGATGCTCTGGACACTGGGAAGAGAAAACAGGCACTTCTTGAGGCACTCAGAGGCATGCATGCAAAGGACAGCATGAGGATCTGATGAGATCTGCGCTAAGGGGTGCAGAGAGCGGCCTGGAAGCACAGGTGGTGGGGCTGGCAGGCTGCAGAAGGCTTGCAGGGAGATGGCCACAGCAGAACTGAGATTGATCATGTCGGTGGTAAAGGCCACATGGGGATTCTGTATGCTGAGGGACTGAAATGTCCACACGTGCTCTGCTGGGGTTTCCACGTTTGACAGCAATTGAAGTTACAACATCCTTGGCACCCCTAAAGGTGCCTCCTCTTATATCTTGCAGCACACAATCTTTTTTGGTTTTCTTTTTCTTTTTTTTTTTTTTTTTCCTCATCATACAATCTCTTATAATCAACCTGAAGTAAGAAACTAACTGAATTCCTTGTAACATAAATCTCATCCACTGTTCTCTTATTTCTTTAAAAAAGTCGATTCGGAACAGTCAGTCTCTTCCTTCTTTCTAGAATGCTGCATTTCCATTTTGAGAATATGTTGGTTTACCTCTGAGGTACCTTAAGAATTGTGCTCTCTCCATTAATTTGTCCAAAGCTATGGAAGACAGAGCTAAATATGTCAAAAGATCTGTGGACAAACAAGCCCTCAGTATAGGTTTATGATACAGTTAATACGTGTCTGACACCTGAAAGCCTATATAATAATTACACCCATGCAAGCGCTCACACAACACACAAAGAAAGACTGATCTGCATCACAAGGAATTCAATTAGAATTTTGTTAGCATAATTGACATGGTGTTAAAATTAATTAGCAGTTGTTTTTCCCAAGTCATATTTAAAAAAAAATACTTGAAGGCACACTGGAAAACATTTTAGAAGCAGTTTCTGCACAAAAAGAAGAACATGAATGTAGATGATTGTCAGTACATCAGTGTCATTTAGTGTTTGTGTTACTTTTGGAATCCTAATCTCATAGGACTTTAAATATATAGCAGGTGGCTCCCATGCCACCTCACCTTAAAATATTGGCATATTTTATGCAAAAACAAATAACCTCCAGCAATGCATCTGCCTACAGTAGTTTAATAACTTAGAATGCATTGAGTTATGTAAGTGTCATACTTGAATGATGTCTGACATGGTCCAGAAATCAGTACAGCATATTTTCCCCAAAATCATAAGAGAAAAACACATTGTAAATTATAATACACATAAGAAAATAAATTATTTGCTGTTACAAAATAAAAATAAAAAAACTACAGCTGAGGAAAATGGGTAATTTGCATTTATTATATCAACTGATGTGGAGTTTTTATTTTGGTGTAACATGTTTGTGTAGTTTTTTGGAACTGGTCCAGTGATTCAAATTATAATTGAGGAAAATCAACTCATCTTCTTACGCTAGAGAAGGAGGCATATTCACTCTCTAGAAAAATGAAATTTACTCTAAATGCAGCTCTCAGAATTGTCTAACCCTGTCCCCTGCACTTCTTGCATGTTAATAAAACTTTTCAAATCATCCCTTTATAGTACTGTAAAGGTCATATATGGACTATTATTCCTGCATATTGAGAATTAAGCAGGACACTACCTTGAATACTTCTAAGGATGCCATTTACATATGTGTTTGCCCATGTACTGCTTTGTGTGTTTTAAATATTGGCACCTTTGACATCTGTATTACCCAGTGTTCTCCAAAGAAATACAACCAACAACAAGATGTCTACATAAAAAGAGAGAGATTTATTTTAAGGAACTGGCCTCTGCATTAGTGGAGGCTTGGCAAGTCCAAAATCTGCAGGGTAGGTCAGCAGGGCTGGAGACTCGAGGGAGAGTTCAAGTCTGCAGCCAGAATCCCCTTTACTTCTAAGGTGGGCAGTGTTTTTCTCTTAAGGGCTTCAACTGATTGGATGAGGCCTGTGCACATTTTGGGTTATCTGCCTTCCTTAAAGTTGACTGATTTAAACGTTAATCTCATCTAAGAGAATGCCTTCACAAAAACATCTGTCATAATGTTTGACCAAATACTGTATCTGTATACTGTGGACTAGTCAAATCGACACGTAAGGTTATTTGTCACAGCATCACAGTACTACATACACAGAGATACAGACATACCAGAAAGACGCTTTTTTGTCTCAACAGTGTTATTGAGATTTATCCACGTGGGTGTGTATATGTAGATTTCATTCCTCTTTTCCTACTTGGTAGTGTTCCGTTGCATGGATAGACCACAATGCATTCATCTGTTCTCTGGTTGATGGATACTTACTTGGTTTCCATGCTCTTATTGGTAGACAGCAAGCAAGGACCGTTCTTGTGCATGTGTCCTGAGCAAATGTGGAAGAGTGTTTTTGGAGCATGAACGTTGCTAAACCAGAGGAACGTCTATCTTCAAATTTAAGAATTACTCTCCATTTGTTGTCTAAAATGCTTGGGCCCATTTTATACTCCCACTGTCAGTTTATGACAGTTTCTATTTCACCGTGTATGTGCCAACTCCTGTTAGCCTTTTAAATCTTTGCCAATTTGATGGGTTGGTTGTTCCACTCTGCATTACCCCAGTTATACCTGAAGTTTAGCACGTGTTCAACACTGTTAGTGGTCTGTGAATTGTAAAATGGGGACCGTTTTACTGTTGGCTTTGAGTGAGAGTGCTGGAACTAAGGCACTTGGGTGCAGGTCCCATATCAACTATTCATGTGATCTTGGGAAAATTTTATCTTTAATATCTGTAGTCTTTTTATTCTTAATAAAGAGCCTAATGCAAGCACCTACCTTGTTGAACTTTTCTGAGTTTTTAATAACATAAGACATGTGAAGTGTTTCAGTGGGATTGGTTCATAAGTGAAAACCATTATTAACTATATAGGAGGCATTTATAAATTATTGATAGTATCTAGAGTCTTATAAATTCTTCCAACTTGTGGCATGTCTCTTTTTTTACTTGTAAATTTTAAAATATTTAAATTTTGTTCTTTATATGTCTAAAAGTCTTCCTTATATGAAGTTCATAGTATCATTCTCCTTTATTTTCTTATTTAAATATTTAAGTTTAACCTTTCACATTTGTTCTCAAGTGTGTCTTCAACTTCTTGTGTGTAGTGTGAGGTAGAGATCTGTTTTTGTTTTTTTTTTCACACAGATATCAATTGCCGGAAAAGCACTTATTTTTCTAGTGTCTTTGTCCTCTAATTTGTAATATTACTCCTACATTTCTGCTGTGGCATCATTATTTATCTGCATCCATCTGTTTTCTCTTATTAACACTTATATTACACTGTGTATTGTGAATATATTTAAAAAGCACTTTGGATTTAACATGCATGTGTGCACCTCCCCCCAGTTCCTGGAAATAAACCCCCTTGCTTTTAACTCTCAACCACCTACTTAGTTCCTGTGGGTAGCAGGAAAGGCCTCCTGGGCTTATAGGAGGTAAGGAGGATTCTGGTTGAGAGGGTACCAGAGGGAAGAATTGGAGCAAAAGGAAGGAGTGGTATCTCAGGCTCCCTGTACCCAAACCTGCCATTCTTTTGTTTCATTCTACTGCAGTCACAAGAGGTTGTTGCAGAGAGGCCAGCTGTCTATTTTCTGGAGAGAAGTGGGAAAAATCCCCCTCATTCTCCAAATTTTTGGATCTCCAAATTTAAGGGGTGGTAAATATTTATCAGCACCTCTCACTAGTATTCATACACTCTTGTGTTTATCCTCTAGTCTTTTCCAGAACTCTTCTCCCTTGTCTTTGATCTTCTCTTTTTCAGGAAAACTTTTAGACTGGGGCTTGTGAAAGAGAACCAGAGCTGGACAGTAATTAAAGCAGCAAAATCAGATTTTATTCAGAAACTATTGTAATAGAGGAAGAGAGATTTCACTATAGAACTGGGCTTCATTCTGAATACAACAAGGAAAAGTGGGGACTTAAAGCTAAGGAGGAGGCCGGGCACGGTGGCTCAAGCCTGTAATCCCAGCACTTTGGGAGGCCGAGACGGGCGGATCACGAGGTCAGGAAATCGAGACCATCCTGGCTAACACGGTGAAACCCCGTCTCTACTAAGAAATACAAAAAACTAGCCGGGCGAGGTGGCAGGCGCCTGTAGTCCCAGCTACTTGGGAGGCTGAGGCCGGAGAATGGCGTGAACCCGGGAGGCGGAGCTTGCAGTGAGCTGAGATCTGGCCACTGCACTCCAGCCTGGGCTACAGAGTGAGACTCCGTCTCAAAAAAAAAAAAAAAAAAAAAAAGCTAAGGAGGAACGCGGTGGTGGGTGGGGTCAGTGGATGAAAAAGAGGGAGCCTCCAGGGGAGATGGTTCTTTGCTAATCTAACAAGATTCTTGCTAGGGGACCAGATATAACCTGGAGTATTGTGAAGGATGAGGAATTTGATCAGACATTAAGGGGAATCAGATATCAAGGGTGGGAATTCTCTCTAAACTAAATTATCAGGATTCTTGCCAAAACTGGTCTTAGCAAGGACAGAGCCAAGATTGAGGTCTCATTGAGAAGAAGGTTCATAGGAACCTAACTAAAGCTTTGTCAAGGAGAGGGGCTCTGTCAGGCCACCAGACCCCTGTGACACAAAAGAAGCAGATTTCTGGTTTCTGCTATCACTCAGCCTCCATTCTCAGTCCAGACAGTGAGAGAGGCAAAGTTCCAGCCTAGAACACATACATGCTTAGAAGGCAAAGTTAATGATGAGATCGATTTGACCCAGCAATCCTATTACTGGGTACATACGCAAAGGAATATAAATCGTTCTGTTATAAAGACACATGCACATGTATGTTCATTGCAGCGCTATTCGCAATAGCAAAGACATGGAATCAACCCAAATGTCCATCGATGATAGACTGGATAAAGAAAATGTGGTACATATACACCATAGAATACTATGCAGCCATAAAAAGAGAAAAGATCATGTCCTTTGCAGGGACTTGAATGAAGCTGGAAGTCATTAGCCTCAGTAAACTAACACAGGAACAGAAAACCAAACACCTCATGTTCTCTCCTCTAAGTGGGAACTGAACAACGAGAACACATGGGCACAGAGAGGGGAATAACACACACTGGGTCCTGTCCACGGGGCAGGGCAGGGAGAGCATTAGGATAAAGAGCTGATGCATGTTGGGCCTAATACCTAGGTGATGGGTTGATAGGTGAAGCAAACCACCATGGCACACATTTACCTATGTAACAAACCTGCACATGTACCCTGGAACTTAAAAAAATAAAATAAAAAAATAGTGAGATCAGCCCTGCATAACCTTCACCTCCCCATAACAGGAGCCCGGTACTGAGAGCTCTGCACTACTCTGGAGTGCTGTCAGATGGTGCCTCACGCTCTCCGTGTGGCTGAAGAATTCACATGACCAGAACACCTGATGTGACTCAGAACCACATTCTCCTAACGGAGAAGAGCATGGAGCCCACACCAGGCAGCAGCGGGAATCTGCTGGACTTTCCTCAGTAAAGGGACCTTCTCAGTATTAGAGAAACAGTTTTATGGTGGTGGTTGCTAACAGCCCACATGTTAAAGACTGTATTAGAGGCACACTGGACAAGGATAAAACACAATACCCATCAGAGGACGTGAACAGAACCACAAGGTCTGCATTGCATGGCTGCCGCTGTTTAACTTAAGGAATTACTTTTTCTAAGGTTTACAAGAATTTCGTCAGTACTAAAATTTTTAATGTGTGATTTACTTATTTTCTAAAAATGTATGAATAATCTAACATGTATTTGTTTATAAAAATTAGCTTCTTCATTTTGAATTCCAAATATACAGATTCCCGTCTTGTTTTTATTTTGTTTTGTTTTGTTTTGTTTTTTATGAGAACTCTGTCACCCAGGCTGGAGTGCAATGGCGTGGTCTTGGCTCACTGCAACCTCCACCTCCTGGGTTCAAGCGATTCTCCCGCCTCAGCCTCCCAAGTAGCTGGGACTACAGGCGCGTGCTGCCACACCTGGCTAATTTTTGTATTTTTAGTAGAGACGGGGTTTCACTGTGTTGGCCAGGCTGGTCTCAAACTCCTGACTTCATGATCTGTCCACCTTGGCCTCCCAAAGTGTTGAGATTATAGGCATTAGCCACTGCACCTGGCTGATTCTTGTCTCTTTTTTTTCCTCCCATGTTAACAGTAGCAAGGAAGTTGATGTATCTCTTTAGTATCATGACACTCCTTATATCATAGAAAAATACCTAAAAAAGTCTTTATTTGTACACTGGGCATGGGCAAGTGATTTCAATTCCCATACAGTACGGGAAAAAAAGTCTTTATTTTGTCTTACTAAAACCACAGGATTTGCCTGAGAGTTAACTCATGGATTAAGCAGCCTGGTTAAAAACTACTCAGAATTTCTTCAGTAAACATGGTAAAGCATAGGGGCTGGGGTAAAAGCAAGCAAATAACAGTGGTAAGGGTGTCAAAGCATTTTAGGAGAATTTTGTAAGACTGGCTATTGAGGATTAAATCAGGCTGAGCTTGTTGGATCAGCTGAAGGGTCTTCATTTGTCAATCTTTCATCTTAAAAAGATCTGAGGAAGAGGGAGTGTTAGAACGAGGCAAGTTTTAACACGAGTTTCCTGAGTTTTGAGTAAACATTATCTGGCAAAGATATATCAGTGTGCGATGGTACAATAGCCAGGGCATTACTTGTTTGTTAAGATTGTTGCAGTTAAACCTGTATAAACAATTGAAGATAAAAAGGAATAATTTAAAAGCATTGCACTTATTCATGGCTTATTGTTCTATAAATATTCAATGCAAGATTTAAGTTTACATATGAAAGCCCACTTTTTATCACAATTAATTGATTCAAAAATGATATGTAAATCATACCCTCCTAGATAATCTAAGTAATGTTAATTGCCTGGCATCTACAGAAAGACAAAACAGTCATTCCCTAACAGTGTATGCATCAGAGGAGGATCTCTAGCAGGAGCTGCTGGCCTTTTGTAAATCGAGGCTGTAGCGTTCATCTTTATGGGGCGTTGGAGCTTATCAGAGCCACTTTGTAGTGATTTTCAAAACAACACGTGATTCTCTTCCTGACATCATGCTTGAAATCAGATGCTGATGCTGCATGCTAGGAGAGAGAGGGTATCAAGTCTGTAACCTCTTAACTCTCCCTGTTGAGTACATCTTCTCTGGGTACTTAAAAACTAGTAATTATTTAGCACCTACTTCATGCCAGTCACTCTCCTGGGTGCTCAGGTAGGAAGCTTAGAAATGTCAGATGAGAAGCATGAATTGCTTTTTTTTCAACACCCAACAACATTGACTGATCGTGCTGATATTCTAAGGTTTTCAGCCCATCACCCTGCCCCTGATGCCCCATTGACAACCAACCAACACTGACTTGCCAGCCATGGTAGCAAACCACCATGAGATTGGATTTTCCAATGCCACTTCAGTCTCTTCATGTTATACTGCCTGGAGCAGAGATAAGCTGTCCCTGCTGAGCCCTGCCCAAATTAGATTTGTGAGCAAAATAAGTGACTATTGTTTTAAGCTACTAAGTTTTAGGATAGTTTGTTCAGCAGTATGTTTTGGGCTGACCTGTGTTAAGCCAAAATTCATATGTTAAAGCCTCAACCTCCAGTACCTCAGAATATGACTATAATTAGAGATGGGGCATTTAAAGAGGTGATTAAGTTAAAATGAAGCTGTGAAAATTGGCCGTCACCCAGTCTGCCTGTTGTCCTTATAACAAGAGGAAATTTAGACGTGAAAGAGATGTCAAGGATGCATGTACACAGGAGAACAACCATGTGAATTCATGGGGAGGAGGCAGTCAGCTGCAAGCCAAGGGGAGAGGCCTCAAAGAAACCAAACCAGTTGACACTGTGATCTCAAGTTTCCAGAAATGTGAGGAAACAAATCTATGTTGTTTATGCCACCTAGTCTGTGATATTTTGTTATGGTAGCCCTAGCAAACTAATATACATGATGGGAAAACAGATTCAGTCTACAAATGTTGACTTTATTTTGCATACTCTTTCAAGTTTTTGCCATTGGCCATTGCTTCATGGAATTCTATGGCTATTTGCTGTTGCTTCATGAAATCCTATTTCCTATATTTGTTTGCTTTCGGTAGCACTAACACCTTTCATGAGGTAGCAGCTTTAGTCACCGAAAGGAACATTTTAGAAAAACTGATGGAGTTCATGAACATTTCCAGAAACGTAGCTTCCCCAAGGCTGTTTTAGTCAATAATGTAAACATACTTGGCCTTTCCTTTCCCTCAGTGACCTTATCCTCTCTGGGATTTACTGGGCTTCTGCAATTATTTCCTAAAGGTGAAGAAACCATTTACCCAAGGAGCAAACATCTGCCATTAAAAGGCCAAAAACATAAATTGTTTGATATAATATTTTTTGCAATACACTAGCTACATGGTCGTTAATTTGTCTGGAGGATTTCACATGTAGTGAACATGTTACACACTGAGTCAAAGAAGCTGAAGTCTGATCTTTTTTTCTTTTGCTTTTTTCTTCCCCACCTTGATCTGAAATGAGACTTTCTCCCATCCCACGGCCATCATTTCTTATACCGCCCACACTCCTTACCCTCAGTTTGCTCCTTGATCTAGGGAGTTGAAGGACACACAGCTGAGGAGGGGTCTGTGGGAAGAAGAGACAGGGCTGGATAATAGAGTCTTCAGGGCTGGAGTAGCATGCAAGCTTCAGAGAAAAACTAGTGGAAGGAAGAGGCCCCCAAGACAAAAGCGAAAGTGCTCAGGGATTGCCAAGTGTGTGTGTAAGAGAGAAACATGACTGTAAATGCTTCCATCTGTTTCTGTGGACTGAATTGTGTTTCCCTTCCAAAAAATGTATATGTTGAAGCCCTAACTCCCCTCCATATGATTGTATTGGAGGAGACTTCGAAGAGGTGATTAAGATTAAACGAAGCCACAAAGGTGGAGCTCTGATATCACAGAACTAATGTTCTTACGAAAGAGGAGGAAGTAGGGCTTGATCTCTCTCCATCATGTGAGGGCACAGCAGGAAGGTTGCCACCTGCAACCCGGGAAGAGAGCCCTCATCAGAAATCAAAACCTGCTGGAACCTTGACTGTGGACTTACCAGCCTCCAGAACTATGAGAAAATATATTTCTGTTGTTAAAGCCATCCAGTCTGTGGTATTTTGTGTGGCAACAGAGAAGTCTAAAACATTATTATTATTATTATTATTATTCCTTTATTATTCCACCACATTGATATTTGATCTTCTTTTAGTAGGTTGGTGTTAACACTTGCTGTCCTGTGTCCCTTTTCATTTGAGTTAAGACGTTGCTGGATTTTAAATGTTCTGAGCTTTACAATAAATGCTGCTTATAGAAGTGGGTTGGGGGAAGCAGAAACAAATTACACAATTTAAGACATCAGACTTTTAAAATTGAGTGTGGTTGGGGTATGGACTTTGACTCTATTGCAAGAAAGATGAGGAAACATGATATAGTTTGTATATCTGCCCCCACCCAAATTTCAGGTTGAATTGTAATCCCTAGTATTAGAGATGGGGCCTGATGGGAGGTGACTGAATTATGGGAGTAAATTTCTCATGAATGGTTTAGCACCATCCTCTTGGTGCTGACCTCGCAATAGTGAGTGAGTTCTTGCAAGATCTGGACATTTAAAACTATGTGGCATCCCACCCCCATACCACGCTCGCTCTCTCTTGCTCCTGCTTTCACCATGTGATGTGTCTGCTCCCCCTTCACCTTCCGCCATGATTGGAAGCTTCCTGAGGTCTCCCCAGAAGCAGATGCCACTATGCTTCCTGTACA
The DNA here is from genome assembly GCF_043159975.1 of Macaca nemestrina. Lineage (NCBI taxonomy): Eukaryota > Metazoa > Chordata > Mammalia > Primates > Cercopithecidae > Macaca > Macaca nemestrina. The sequence goes on from NC_092130.1 coordinate 169,950,218, forward strand.
GCCTGCAGAACCGTGAGCCAGTTAAACCGCTTTTCTTATAAATTACCCAGTCTCAGGTATTTGTTTATAACAATGGATGAATCATCTAATGCAAGGCACCAGAGGGATTCAGCCTCTTTAAGAGGGGTGACATGAATATCCTTAGCTTTGAAGTGGATTGGCTATTCCTGCTCTCTTGAAAGTATACACCAGGGGGTAAGATCAGAAGCAGGAAGACCAATTGGGACGCTATTGAAGTAATCTGGAACAGAGATGATGGGGTTTGCACCAGAGGGGTGCAGGGATGAGAATGAGAAGTGGTCAGATTACAAGCATATTTTCAAGGTAAAGATGACAGAAAGTGTTGACGGGTTGATTACAGACTTTAGGCAGGGATGGGTTGCCATTAATTGTGCTGCAGAAAATGGTGACAGAGAGAGTTTTGGAGGGGGTGTCATAATTTTAGTCATATTTTGTTTCAAATGTCTCAAGTATTGAGTGGACATCACAGTATGGAAGACAGGGACGGTTCTGGATTGGTGGTATAAAATCAACAGGTATTTGTCTATAGAACCAAGCAATCGCGTATTCTCATCTGCCCAAGGCAGTTCCATGGAAGCCTTTTTCCTCAGTGTAAATATTTACATCACCCCATCTCAGTCCCAGAAGCATCGGGTTTTGACAGCAAATTATACTGTCACCCTAGTTTATACCCTACTTTAATTAAAGTCATGAGACTGGATGGGAACACCGTGGGAGTGAGTGAAGGTAAAGAAGAGAAGAGGACCAGGATGAGCCCTAGGGACTGCCATCACTTAGAAGTCAACCAATGAGGGACAATTGTGGAAAGAGACAAAGAAGGAGCCTGTGAAGTAGGAAGAAACCAGGAGAAGTGAGTCCCCAGAGGAGAGTGCTTCAAGGAGGAGTGACTGATTTTGAGATGCCCCAGACACAGTGCTCACATATCTTCTCTGCCCATCTTCATCCATTTCCCTCCTTCATCCAGACTCAAGGCTTTGATTATCATCTGTATTGCAATGATGCACACACATGTATATCCTGAGCTTACTAACTGGCCACCGTCTTCAAGCCACATACCCTGCTCCTGTCTCCTCTCATGTCAGAAGCCAGGGAGGCATTTTCTCAAATGTCACCTCCTCACTGAGGTCTTTCCTGGTCACTAGCTTTTCCCACTCCCCCTTTTCCTATGTCATTTTTGTACTTGTCCCCTCTAGTACCTGGAACTGCCCAACAAGCTTTGATGCCTTCCTTCCTGTTTTCCTCTTCTGTGGAATCAAGCTCTGCGGAGGAAGAAATTGTTCTTCATGCTTTCCAGTGCCTGGCACATAAGACATGCTCCACGAATATTTGTTGAATAAATAAATGAAAGACAAGGAAATAGGACCTCTAAAGGAAGCCCAGTGAGGAAGCAGAGGCAGGAGAGAGATAAAGATAGTTCAAGGGCAAGGCCAGACATGCAGGAGAGGGAAAGCTTATCCATTGTGCATAGAAGTTGAGTAGAAAGGCAACTGTAGAGAAGCATTGGATTGGCGTGTCCCTTGTGACCTTCGATGGAGATAGCTGGTGGGGAGGCACAAGGAGAACTGAGCTTATAAGAAATTAAGAAGAACATCCTAGTTGGAGGGATACTGGGATTTTTAGAGAATGTGTTGGAGCAGGACAGAGGTGTTGGAGCCAAGATAAAGTCCCTAAGAAGTAACTACTGTGGGGTACAGAAAAGTGGAGACAAGAGGTTTTGCAGCAAAGTTGTAGATGCGCTGGCTGTCTGAGAGAGAGAGGAGCTATGGGGAGGTTGGACATCTGGAAAGGGAAGTGCACTTGGGTACTGTTGTCTCCCAAGTCAGACAGCATAAAAGCCTACAGCAGGCTGGATGCGGTGGCTCACACCTGTAATCCCAGCACTTTGGGAGGCCGAGGTGGGCGGATGGCTTGAGGTCGGGAATTCGAGACCAGCCTGACCAACACGGTGAAACCCCAACTCGACTAAAAATACAAAAATTAGCCAAGTGTGGTTGTGCACATGTGTAATTCCAGCTACTCCGGAGGCTGAAGTGGGAGGATAACTTGAACCTGGGAGGTTGAGGCTACAGTGAGCCAAGATTGTGCCACTGCATTCCAGCCTGGGTAAAAGAGAGACTCCATCTAAAAAATAAATAAATAAATAAATAAATAAATAAATTTTTTTTTTTCAGCCCAGAGGTCTTTTATTTATTTATTTTTTTAACACCTATTATGCCATGAATTCATAGGGAATAGGTTCCAGCAGCTCAGGCTCCTTCCCATTGGTTCTCACAAAGTGTGCTTCTCTGGGTGGAACAGGCTGGCGCTTCAGTTGAACCCAGGTACCTTTCTCTTTGGCTTCTTTCTTTTTCTGATCATTTTCCTTCACGCGTTTCAGGAAGCTATCTCTGCTCTTAGAATGCTTAATGTGCTCAATACGTACATTAATTCTCTTGGCAAGAATCTTGCCCTTAACTTGTTTGTTTACAACAATGCCAACAGCATGCTGGGTAACGTTGTAGACTCTCCCAGTTTTGCCATGGTAACACTTGTGGGGCATTCCTTTTTGAACGGTACCCATTCCCTTGATGTCTACGATATCACCTTTCTTATAGATTCGCATATACGTGGCCAAAGGAACAACTCCATGTTTTCTAAAAGGCCTAGAGAACATATATCGGGTGCCTCTCCTCTTTCCCTTTGTGTTCGTCATTTTGGCAAATTACTGGAAGATGGCGGTTCCGGCCGAAAGGATAAATATTTTTAAAAATGCCTAAAGCACCAGAGCAGCCCATACATAACATTCAAAAGCAGCTCTTGAAGACTGGCCCTTGAAGTTTCTTTCTGGGACTTAAGCTGTTCTGAAGTTATTTTATTTTTTTAATTAACAAGTGAGTTCAAAATGTTTTTTCTAAAGCAATTATTTCCTCTTCATTGATGATGTGAATTATAAAATTTGAAAAATCTGTAATTTGTGTTGTTCTCAATAAAAGTGAGAGTTTCAAAAGCTTACATTTTCTTAAATAATGTTAAAGAACCAAAACTTCTATTGAGTTGTATCCTCTGATTATGCTCTGAGGATTACTTTAAAAATATTTTCTCTCACTGCTCTAGGAAAGAAAAAAAAAAAGGCAAGGGGGAATCATTTTCAAGTTTTCTACATAGTAAGGGAGAATTTTCATTAGATGGCATTTCTTTTTCTCTTCAAAAATATAGTGGATTAGTTTCCTTGGGCTGCTGTGACCAATTACTACTAAATATGTGGTTTAAAGCAACAGAAATGTATTCTTTCACAGTTCTGGAGGCCAGAGGTCTAAAATCAAGAAATTAGCAGTCCCACGCCCTTGGAAAGCTCTAGGGATAATCCTTTCAGGGTTCTTTCAGTTTCCAGTGGCCCCTGGCTTTCCTTGGTTTGTGACCTCATCACTCCAATCTCTGCCTCCATCTTCACATGGCCTTCCTCTCTGTGTGTTCATGTCTCAAATCTCCTTCTCCTTTCTCTTACAAGGACACCAGTCATTGGATTTTGTGCCCACCCTGAATCCAGGCTGATTTCCTCTTGAGATCCTTAAACTCAATTACATTTGCAAACACACTGCTTTCAAATAAGGTCACATTAACAGATACTGAGGATTAGCACTTGGATGTATCTTTTTGGGGGCCACTTTGCAACCCACTATGCACATTTTTGTAATTTGAGATGTATGATTTATTTGTTTTAAATCAATACATCATTATTTGTGTTCTGGAAAAGTCACATCACTTAATTATCTAAAGAAATAAAGTTGTTTTGAGTTTCTAAGAAACAACTAAGACCATGTTTTAATTGTATTTTTTAGATCATGTGCAAGTAATGAATGAGTTGGGAATTAAAATCAGATATTCAGCAATCTACAAATCGTATGTTTCTCTGGCTGGCATTAAATTGTCTAGAAAACACAATTAGTAAAATGTCTTTTGAAGAAACACATTCTACTCAATAAATTCCCCCATGGATTGGCACAAAATAGAATCCTGATTAATTTGAAGTCATGTCAAACTTTAATTCTAGCTGTTTCAAAGTCCCGTTTCCCTTGAATATAGAGCTGTAGGAATTTATAAATAAGCAGGGAACCAAGAAAGGTTTAAGGGAGAGAATGTGTGTAGTGTAAGAGAAAGAAATGATGTTTATTAAGCATCTCCTTGATTAAAAGTGCTCTTGCGGCCGGGCATGGTGGCTCAGGCCATCCCAGCACTTTGGGAGGCCGATATGGGCAGATCGCAGATCACAAGGTCAGGAGATCGAGACCATCCTGGCTAACACAGTGAAACCCCGTCTCTACTAAAAATACAAAAAATTAGCCGGGCGTGGCAGCAGGTGCCTGTGGCCCCAGCTACTCGGGAGACTGAGGCAGGAGAATGGCGTGAACCCGGGAGACGGAGCTTGCAGTGAGCTGAGATCGCACCACTGCACTCCATCCTGAGGACAGAGCAAGAGTCTGTCTCAAAAAAAAAAAGAGTGCTCTTGCAATGAGTGCTCGTTCATTAACAGAGCAGCCCAGAGTGGTGGATAGGATCTTACCCCTCTTATTGTAGGAAGAGACTGAGAAGCAGATGTGTGTATCAGTGGGCCTGCTGGGAATCCCCGAATCAGAATTGGAACCCAGAGTGTCCTATGTTGCATCCTTCTCTCTCAGTGCTCACCTCACTGGCTGCTGTCAGGACACTTGGAGCAAAAGCTGGGAGAGCTGGCTTCCAGTCGTGACATCACCACTAACCAGCTGTTGATTCTGAGCAGGGATTAGCAGGCACCAGATGCTCTGGGTTTGAATCTTGCCTCTGCTGCTTGTTAGCTGTGTGACCTTGGGCCACTTACTTGTGCCTTTGTGACTCAGTTTCCCCATCTGTAAAGTGGGGGCATTAATAGCCCCTACCCCATAGCATTGTGTGAGAATTAAATAAAGTGATTTATACATAAATCGCTTGTAATGGTGCCTGGCACTTTGTAAGGCCTGTTGAGGACACTTGTTCCCACCCACGTATTAGCCTGCGTAAGTTTATCTTTGGAGAGAATTTAAATCAGCTCTTCCAGCTTCCTACCAACTCTACACCCATAATTAGGTTAGTAACGTTGGTGAAACACCCGAGGAAGACCAAGTACTAGTTAAGCCCCAGATTTCCTGTTTTTCTTGCAACACAAAGATTTTTAGAATGTTCATTAATGACAAAGAAATATTTAATATATTTTTAGAACTCTCTTGTAGATCGCTAGTTCTAGACCTGCCTCACTCTTTTTCCTTGGAAAACAGTTCTTTGTTCCAACAACAACAACAACTACAAACCTTTGTTTAGAAGAAAAACATTGTTCTCATTAGAGGTTAACAAGCAAAAATAAACTATAATATTATATGCAGGGAGAAGATAATTAATTGTCACACTTGATTGTTTTATAATCTAATTCCAATAGATTAAATCTTGCTCCAGGGAAATTTTTAAGTGTTTTGTGTTTTGGTGTTGTCTTTAAAAAAAAAAAAAAATCAACTTTCTGTGAAAATTATTTTGTTTTGTTTGTTTTCTTATTACTGTCCCAAATGTGTTTTCAATGTGATATTGAACATGTTTTTTTCTGTCTCGGGCTTGTCTCACATTTTTGCTGAGACAGGTTGTTTACCATTCTTTGTTCACATGAAATGAGGATTTAATGCGATGGTCCTTTCATATGAAAAAGTTATTAGTTATTGCTTAAATAGATATGTGGCCAAAAATATTTAATCATCTCTCAAAGCAGTCATAGAAACCTCCATGCATTCTTCAGCCCAAAGGCTTTAAGAAATGAGGCTTTGATGAATACATGTCATGAAAATTAAGTAAGATTTTCATAAAGTTGTAAAATATTACTTCTAGGATGAGTACAACTAGCTGTCAGGGATTATGCCAATAGAAAGTACCTTGGCTCAGCCCCTAGTTAGAATGAGAAGAAGTGATGAATGTTGGCATGGACTGTTGTTTAAGGTTTTCAGTTCAGCGTGTTCTCAAGGTAAATATTTAGGAGAGCAGGAGGAAAGGAAAGCGTGAAGCAGGAGCAGTCCAGGTAAAACATGGGAAAATGAAAAGCGAAAACATAAATAACCACCCCCCCGCCCCCCCGCCATGAGGAAATCTATGTATTCACTCAAATTGTGTTTTTCCAGTGCTAAACTTTAAAATCTTCATATCCAGAAGAGCGAAACGTCTTTTTAGGAAAACTTACTGTGTTTCAGGATGGTGCACAACTTTCTTCTTCTAGTGGAAAATACACGCAGAGGGAGCTAACCCACGCTGCTTCATGTCAACCTAGAAACAAATGTGAATTTCCCAAGTGCAATAAACCTGAGGTTGCCCAATAATGCCATTTATCTGGGCCGATAAGTGTCAGTTATTCAAAACGCAGTTGCTGTTGCAAGGAGATGGGAACAGCTCATCTCACCGCAATGCTAATTAAGTAGAACGTCTCCCGCTGTAGAGCTGTGCACGGTCCCGTGATATGGAAGGAATTAAGTGAACAGAAGTTTCAGTGACCGAAAAGCCCAATTTTCCTTCAAGCTTATGGCACTTAATAAAATAAATGCTAAGTTATTTTTAATGAAGGCATCTGAGTTTCCTTGGCTGAAGAGAGGGACTCCTCTTCAGTGAGACGCTTCTCCCTATAACCAAGGGGACAGTTTTGCACCTGGCTCACCGACGGCAGTGTGACTCATACACTTAGTTACACACTTGGTGTGCGTATTACCCATGTGTCCACTTGAGCCTCAGGGTGTGTTGAGGTTGTAGCCAGATCACTTTCTGATTTGACAGGTATATATAATAATAATTATGACAATTATTTTTCATTCAGCTCAAATACTTGGGTCAGCAAATGTTCTGTGAAGAGCCAGATGTCAAATATTCTAGGTTTCATGGGCCGAGAGGCAAAACTGAAAATATTGTACGTAGATACTTATACAACAGGAGAGAAAACAAATTTCCACAAAATTATTAGTAATGAAATTCAGAAACAATTCATAATATCAATAATAATCATGTTTTGTAACACAGGTCTGCCAGTAAGAATGGGATTATTTTTTGTGAGAATGACTAGCTGGTCTTCAAAGTTAGTGTTCCCTATCATCAGATAGATTATAAATGTGCAACTGTAGAAGCCATTTTTAGCTTACAGGCTGTACAATAAAAGAAGGTGGTCCAAGTTTGTCCCAAGGGCCAGATTTTGACACCTACTCTAATATGTCTTTAATTTTATATACTCATGGATAAAATTCTAATGTCTTTCTCTGAATTATAAAAGTAGATACTTTGCCCTAATATATTTTAGTAATGTCGCCCTTTGCCCTTTGAGTCTAAGTGGTGCAAATGAAAATTTGATGATGATATTTTTATGGTATAGTTGTACTGCAGCTCAAGAGTCCATGACCTGATTGAATTAGTATAATTTTGTTTTCCATGTGGGGACCACCTACGATGGAGTTGTAGTATTTAGGAGACTGAATAGGATGGAATAGATTATAATAACCGTAGTAAGGAAAGATTGGGTTTTGTTTGACATTTTAGGAAAGAGTCAGACTTGTGAGTATGGCATGGGTGGATCTAAGCATTTTATTGTGGGCCTTGATTTAAAATACATGTAAAACACTGATTTAGAAACATTTATCTTTCCTAAAATAATGTATTTAAAAAAATATTTCCTAGACTTTGACAGGAACAACGTTGTCAAATGCCTCTAGCTATTTTTTTTTTTTTTTTTTTTTTTTTGAGACGGAGTCTCGCTCTGTCGCCCAGGCTGGAGTGCGGTGGCGCGATCTCGGCTCACTGCAAGCTCCGCCTCCCGGGTTCACGCCATTCTCCTGCCTCAGCCTCCCGAGTAGCTGGGACTACAGGCGCCCACAACCGCGCCCGGCTAATTTTTTGTATTTTTAGTAGAGACGGGGTTTCACCGTGGTCTCGATCTCCTGACCTTGTGATCCGCCCGCCTCGGCCTCCCAAAGTGCTGGGATTACAGGCGTGAGCCACCGCGCCCGGCCGCCTCTAGCTATTTAAGACTAACGAATATGTCATAATTGATGGATATAAAATCATCTGAGTGGTGTGATTCACAGTGGATGGTGAGCGATCAGATGAAGAAAGGACAGAATTCTATCACAAAATTAATCTCACATTGCTATAATTGTTTTCTGAATTAATCCACAAATTTTGGTGTAAAAATTATCTAAACTCGTTTGTCTGTCAGGAATTGGTATTTTAAAAAATAATGGACTGTATTTTTTTTAGAAAAGTGGAAATTATACTTGTAAAAGGAAATAATTCTGTAATATTTTATAAAATATTTTTATATTTTCATTTGTATTATTCCCAAAACAGTTTATTTATATTTCATTTATATTTTCATTTGTACAATTCCCAAAACAGTTTGGGAATTGTAGCTTAAGATGTACAATTTGTATCCTACCCAGTAAAAGTTGTTTTCTCCTTATATTAAGTGAGATGAAGAATATCTTAGAATGAAGCCTTCCCCGACACATCCCCAGACACCCCCATTTCAACCTCCCGCTCATTTCTCATTCAGTCAGTCCTTGGTAAGGACCCACTTGGTAATTGGAGCCAGATTTGCAGATGATATGATATGTTTAAAGGTACAATATAATTCTTTGCAGTGTATCATCTGAGCCCATCATTCCCTCTTTATCTGAATATACAATATGTCATAATGGCAGTGGAACGCATCCTGACAATTGAGATGAGTGTCCAGGTGGCAGGGGGCAATATTCTCAACATTGCTGTCATTCTCATCATGTGCACATATCTTTGAAAAGCAGACCATATCTTTGGAGGAAGGGAAGGAAGGAAATACCCAATAAACCAGGAAATTAAATAAAATTAAAATCATGAAAGAAAGCTCTTTTTTTCCTTGGTTTACTTTTAGCTTTTAAAGCTAAGTATTACCCAAATTGCCAAACTGTTAATATTGTATATGCAATACTTTATGTGATATGAGTATGCATGATTATCTAGTTATTACATTAATTTACACATGTACATATGTTTGTATAGTCACTTTTTAACTACAGGTTGTGATCCATTAGTGGGTGGTAAAATACTTTTATTGGTCTTGAACAGTGTTTGTAGAATAATAATGTAATGAAATAGAACAGAACAGACTAGAAAAGAGGAGAGCCTATTCAAATGCATCTACCTTTGCAAGGATAACTTGTTTTTCACTTAATTATGCATACACATATGTGTGTGTTTGGGTATATGTGAACTGGCTTGCCATGTAATTATTTTATATTGTGGCTCATTAAACATTTTTAAAAGTAGTGCTAAAGTCATAGTGACAGTAATGATTAACATGTTTCTTTTATTCTTCTAGGTAGTTTGTATTTTATTGCCAAATGCTAAAGGGTGCTAATTAGTATGTTTCTTCATATAATCTAACTTCAATAAATACTTTCATGTTTGGTTCTACGTGGCATTCACGTGAACTAACTATTATTTGGTTAGCTTTTTCTATCTGCTGGTTATTGAAGGTTTCTTATCTGCTATTTTAAGCTTTCTTGCAATAATAAGCCTAAGGATTGAGTTGTAGTAATCCAATAATACCAACCAAAGGAAGTATTAAGAGACATAGCCTAGAAGTATAATGTTGAACACTGATTTAGGGAGAAAAGAGCTTGATCCTTTCTAATGCTGCTTCTCATGGTACCACGTGTTGAAGCAGGGATCCTGTATTTTTTGTGAGCATTGCATAATCTATTGTCTCCCTGTTGAGTAAAAATTAATTCAGACAGAAATCGGACACTGAAAAGCATGAAAATTCCCACAGGCTAAATATTACAGTGAATGGATCTTTTTTTCTTTTTGTACCACATTGTTTTCCTTTGAATGTATACTAATAGGCTTATAGAAACACAATCATGTTCCTGATAAGTGGCATAGTTGTTATGTGTGGTATTTCACCAATTGTTATTAGACAATGTATATTAATTACATATAAATGCATTGCTTAACGTGTGTGTCTCTGGTTATATAAGCTATACAACTATATATATAACTATATATGTAACTATATAACATATATATAACTTATATAACTATGTAACATAACTATATAGTTATATATAGTTATATATCTATATATATAGATATATATATAGGTTACATGTTAGAACTTCAGAAATAATGTAAAGGGAAAAATCCTACCATGCTCATACATTTTGTGAGTGAAATAAAAATAACAACATCCCCACTTTGGGGAAGTTCTTCTAGAAGGAACTAATTCTAGTAAATTTCAAAATTCATGGGAAATGGACTCAACATTGAGGATTTACATACAAATTTAATTGAAGTTTGCCACAAAGTTTTGTTTCCCATTTGAAGTTAAGAATTGGTGAAATATAATGTTTGTGAATGTTGTTTTATACATGTATACATTTTTGAAAAATTATTGTCATGTGATTAATATTTCCAAGGTTGACATAATCATGCAATTCAAGGCCCCATGTTTTTTCATTTTCAATCACTAGCATAATTTTTCTAGAGCAATATCTAACTTTCTGACCAGGTCTGCCTTTTGGTTTATGTTATATTTAAGTAAATACAGATGATGTCCTGCATATTCTGAGCGGGGAGAGCTTACTCCTGTGAAAATCATTCTGCAGGAGTCCAAAGTGCAAGTCTGGAGAGGAACTCTGGCAGCAGTTTCAAAGAGAGGCACCTTTTTTGTGAATATTGGCATTTATGCCAACCATCTATTATGAACTTCCTATTCATGTGGTCTTTGTGAAGCCAGAAGCACTGATTTCTTTATATTAAACATGGAAATCTATGTCGGTTCATTCAATCCCATTACAGTACAATGAGTTAAATATGTGCTGTGGTCCAGTTGAATATTAGGTATGAATATAATGTAAATGTAGGCTGAAATCTAGGTCTTTCTGAAGTGAAGAGACAGTGTACTGTTTTTAAAGACTATATCTATTTTGATAAGATCAGTAAATCAGAGGAAACTATTTTCTAGCATTTCTATTGTAATAAACCAGAGTAGATTTCCAAGAGAAGTTTTGCAGATCAAGGGCCCCAAAGTGTTATAAAGCTGTTTTCTTACATTTTTGAAGGCTAAGGAGCAAATAAAGATGAGTGATTCAGTTATCACTTGCTTGGGGTAAGCGCTGCTCAAAGCTCACTGCCTCGCTTTCCCCCATTCATTCCTCTTCAATTCTATAAGCTGGCTGCTGTTATTTTTCAATTTTACAACTGAGCAAACTAAATCCCAGGGAGCTAATGTAGCTTGCCCACAGTCTCACAGTCAGTAAGCAGAGAAGTTGGACTCAACCCAAGGCAGGTAGCCTCCAGAGGCCATGCTCTTAGCTCTGTTGTTGTGTTTCTAAATGAAAAGTTCTGATAAAGAAAAGGAACAGAGTGAGCATTTATGCACGTTTGAAATGAGGACAGTTCAGTTTTGTTAACTACCATTCCCTATCTCTTCAGACATCTATGAGAATACTATTGGAAAACCTTTGCAACAGTGGCAGAGTTTAAGAGAGTCAGTGTGCACATTGCTCCCTGCAATGGACATCTTGTTTTAAAAGAAAAGAAATATACCGGTCATTTTGAAGACATAAGTACAAATTTAAGTAACTGTCTGCAGGCACATAAGCTCTAAATGGTTAGTGTTGCAGTGAAAAATTGCAGATTATGATGGCATACATGAGTCTTCATTACATCATTTTTTAATCCATTCAGTATAGTATGATAGTGCTTTGTACATATTTGCTATGTTATTTTTATGTTATTTTTAATTTGTTGTGTATCAGAGTCTTACTCTGTCACCCAGACTGGAGTGCAGTGGTGTGATCTTGGCTCACTGTAACCTCCATCTCTCAGGTTCAAACAGTTCTCTTGCCTCAACCCCTGAAACCGAGTAGCTGAGACTACAGGTGCACGCCACCATGCGCAGCTAATTTTTTGTACTTTATAGTAGAGATGGGGTTTCATCATGTTTTCCAGGCTGATCTTGAACTCCTGACCTCAAGTTGTCCGCCCACCTCAGCCTCCCACAATGCGGCAATTGCAGGCATGAGCCACCGCGCCCAGGCTGTTGCGTTATTTTTAAATTGAACCTTTGGTGACTGAGAAAGTAAATAGACACCTTACTGAAATTACTCTTTAAATTCACTCAAAATAGGTGTTTAAAAATGTTTACATTTTAAAATATCCATGCAGACAAGGAAATGTATGACACATGTACCATGCCTCATGGCACCTACCTGGACTTTCCAGAAATGATGCTGGTGTCTAGCATCTCTAAAAACCCCTACTTCTTTCAAGGACTCTTCAACCATTGGTAGACTCGCACCTTCTACCTTTGCCACTTTTGGATTTGAAACAGTTTTTTTGGGAATTCACAACAATCATTGGTTTGTTGCATCTGCCTCCTTTCTAGTTTTCTTATTAAAGTTTTTCTGGATGACAGCGATGATTTCCTACTCTTTTTCGAAGTTCATCTTCTTGTGCATCATACTGTGACTTCCCGTTCAACATCAGGAAATTCAGAGGAGGCAAAATGCCTCTCATTCTTCTCTCTAAGGGATCTGGCAAGAACACGAATGCCATTGGCAAAATCTTTTTTGCAAACTTTATTTGAATAGCCAGATGTTTTTGCAAAATATAATGAGCTACTAGAACTGAAGATTTTCCTTTATATCAGACAATTCTGGTTATTATCAGGACAGATTTCTGACACTTGAAAAGTGTGTGCAGTCCTTTTAAATCACACGGTAGGCATTTGCCATTTCAGGGCTGGACAAATAGATTGGCTCCCTCATTGTTAACAGGCTCCCACACAAGGGAGCTGCAGAGAAGACAACCAGTTGCTTAGGGTCTTTCAAGTTAATAAAAACATCTTAAAGGGCTCATTTATCTGTGTCCCAGTTAATGACTGGTGACATCTAGTGGTAGCTGGATTTCAGGCACTCAAATGGCTTTCCCCTGGAGAGCTAGATCCAAAATAAACTGTAGAAATGTTTTTCAAGCCTCTCAGATGAGACATTTGCAGACTGATGAGGTCAAACCCCATCATCACGTGGCACCATTGCCAAATCCCCCATCACCAACTGTCAGCCATCACGGAGGATTCCCCGTTAGCTCCACGTGGGGAGAGTCCATACAGGTCCCCTCCTGCAGAAACTTGCCCTTCCCGACAGTCCTATCTCAAGGAAAGGCAGCTTCAGGTCGGGCACCGTGGCTCACGCCTGTAATTCCAACACTTTGGGAGGCTGAGGTGGGTGGATTACCTGAAGTTAGAAGTTCAAGACCAGCTTGGCCAACATGGTGAAAACCCGTCTCTATTAAAAATACAAAAATTAGCCAGGCATGGTGGTAGGTGCCTGTAGTCCCAGCTACTCGGGAGGCTGAGGATAATTGCTTGAACCCTGGATATGGAGGTTGCAGTGAGCAGAGATCATGCCATTCCATTCCAGCCTGGGCAACAGAGTTGGACTCTGTCTCGAAAAAGAAAAGAAAAGAAAGTCAGCTTTAGGTCGTCTCTGCATTTGTGTCGGTTAGAGAGTAGGAAGCATTTGTATCTCCCTGGAAGAGTTTCCACATGGGAAGCCAACCCATAATGGCAGCTTCTTTATTAAAATATGTGCAGTGGAAATTATGCTAATTAAGCTGGAGTGTAATTATAGACTAGAAAGATTCTCTCTTGCAGTCTGAATGGAATTGTTGTAGATAAATGTGCATTAACTTAATAGTGTACAGCTAATTATGAAAGGTAAAGGGGAGGAAGAGATGTAATCAGTTCCACAATGTTTTAGAGATGCCGCTCTCCCAGGCGAACCCTCCCATTAAAGCCCAGGTAACCCTGTAATGAGAATTCTTCTAGCATTTGTGCCTGATTTTCAATACTGCAATTAAAATAACCACTGGTAACTAATTAACCCATTTAACTCTATTTGTCTGTGGCATTTATTACAGCAGAGAGGTAAATGCGGTGACACTGCAGCTTTATGTCTTGTTACAAGTATATTTGTGAAGTTAATTCTTTATTCTTTATTTATGCTTTTGTGTGTATTTATGATAATTATGGAAATGAGGCAGGAATCCATTGGCCCAATGTGATTTTGCCATGTTCAACTAAAGCTGTATTCTGGGAAATAAATTATTTTTACTTAGAATTCAAACAAAACCCAAGTGGTAGCAATACCTTTTGAGTCTGAGTTATTAATTCGAAGGATCTGAGAGGCATCAACATCATGCTGTAGTTAGGTGATGAAAAAGTTATTTTATTCTATTAACTAAAGATCTCTAAATTCTGTTAGTAATGTGGATTTTGTGTTTATGGATCAAAACTACCTGAACCAGTAAATGAAAAGGTACTTTAAAAAACAGAGAGAGATGACCGGGCATGGTGGCTTACACCTGTAATCCCAGCACTTGGGGAGGCCGAGCCGGGTGGATCACAAGGTGAGGAGTTCAAGACCAGCCTGGCTAACATGGTGAAACCCCATCTCTACTAAAAATTAAAAAATTACCTGAGCATGGTGGTGCAATCCTGTAATCCCAGCTACCCGGGAGGCTGAGGCAGGAGAATTGCTTGAACTGGGACCCAGGAGGCGGAGGTTGCAGCGAGCTGACATGGCACCACTGCGTTCCAGCCTAGGCTACAGAGCGAGACTCCCATCTCAAAAAAAAAAAGAAAAGAGAGAGAAAGAGAATACATACAGTGATGCTGAGTGATTTGCAACTAATTTTGGACAACTTAATGTTATATGTCTTCTGAGCAGAACAGTTTAACATTCAGTCAAACACTACTAGAGAGTTTGGAGTACTTTTGTATTAGGGGAATAAAAGATTCAGCAAAACACTACTGAGTAATATAGGAGTATGGTTTGGAGGTCAGTAAAAGGCCCCTCTGCAGTGTAGAGAGGGGCTTTGCAGAGGGTGAGACCATCCTGCAAAAGAAGGGCTTGTGTTGTGAGACATCACAATCCTCATGGTTTCTTCTGTGTGCCCCAGAAACTTGAAAGACATCCCTTTAATTGGGGTTTCACCTAGGAAAACCAACAGAAGCTTTGAGATGTACATCAAGCTTTCACCAATTCCCTAAGATTTTTGTTTTCTCTGTTCTCTCATGTACATTGTGTTTTCCAGTCCCATACACAGATTGTTGGAGACACTAATGTTCAATAACTCTGAATTTTAATTGCCTGAATCTTCTAACATATGTAACTTCTTTAGAACATTTATGGCAGTTTTTTTGATTTAATAAAATTTAGCCTGTGTTTGTTTTGCTTCGAACTTGATATCTTTCTTTTGCCACAATAATATAGTTCTAAAATATATAATTTATGGCAGTTTTTTTGATATAATAAAATTTAGCCTGTCTTTGTTTTGCTTCGAACTTGTTGATATATTTCTTTTGCCAAGATAATATAGGTATTGGAAAAGCTTGCTATTTATTTATTTATTTTTTAATGAGACGGTGTCTTACTCTGTCACTCTGGCTGGAGTGCAGTGGCACAATCTCGGCTCACTGCAACCTCCACCTCCCAGGCTCAAGTGATCCTCCCACTTCAGCCTCCTGAGTAATTGGGACCACAGACACACTCCACCACTAAATTTTTGTATTTTTAGTACAGACAGGGTTTCCTCATGTTGCCCAGGCTGGTCTTGAACTCCTGAGCTCAGGCCAGCCGCCCGCCTCGCCCTCCCAAAGTTCTGGTATTAAAGGCATGAGCCACCATGCCCAGCCAATTAATATACTTTTAACAAAAGTGCAGAATTGTTCTTGCCTCTAAGATAGTGTAGCCGACTGATTACAATGGCGGCTTCTGGAGATGTGGTGTCAGTTGAAACTCCAGGACTACCCTGTATTCACTGTGAGATTTTCTACAAGATTTTTAACTTTCGGCCTCATTTCCCTCACCTGTGAACCCAGTAAAACCATTATCTTCCTCAAACAGAGGAAGTTTCAGCAGTCATCAGCAAACTGTATCCCATGGACCAAATGTGGCCCACTGTCTATTTCTGAAAAATAAAGTTTTATTGACACATAGCCACGCCCACTGCCACAGCCTACCCTAATCCAGTATGACCTCATAACTTACTTACATCTGCAAAGACCCTATTTCCAAATAAGGTCACGTTCACAGGTTCTGGATTCACCAGTTCAGTATAGTGTTTTGAAGGACACAAGTCAACCCATAATATTGAATGACTATCCTTTGGAAAATTGACAATTCTCCTTATATTTTAAACTAGATATTAGATCAGACCAAATAATTGAAATAAGTATTTCAGTTAATTGGTCATTCTGATGGCCAGAACTAAGAAAAAAGACTTATCAAAATGCTGTTAGCAAAACATGTTTTAAAAGAACATCTATGTTAGTTGATTCGAAGGTGCACGTGAGATTACAGATGACGTGCCACCAGAGGGAAGGCTATGTCAAACGCATGGAAAGAAAGACCTTGTCCAGGGCAAAGGAGACCCTAATCGACTGCATCTGAGCTATTCACACCACACCTGGGGTGCTGTGTCTAGTTATTGGCAGTTCTAGAAAGAGACACATGCACAAACTGGAGTGTGTTTACAGTACAGGACAAAAGACTCAAAATCTTCAGCTGAGGTACACTTGGTATTTGATGAAATTAACTGTAAAGAGTATAGGGCGGGTGTGAGTGCAGAGATACACACAGTAACTGTAAAGGCGTGAATTCAAGGCTCATATTGGAAAATACAAAGACATATTTTATAAATGGTTCATGGTGCCACCACTGATAACACTATTCACATTTATTCTCTCCCAGGCTTTTAAAATTCTCTTAATTTTCTTATTCATTCTTTTCCTCTGTCTTCACTCTTTCTCCACCTTAGACATACACACACACACATTTGTAATCATAGTTCCAATATAGATTTATATCTTTTTTTATTGACTATCATTTCATGAGCATTTTTGCATGTTATTAAGTATATTTTCAACACATTATTTTTTACTGGCTTTAAATATGCTACTCTACGGTTATAGTATTCTTTAATCATTTCCTTGGTTGCTCTATTTAAAATGCATTTAAATTAAATACTGAAATGGATTTCATATTTGAAATACGAAATGGGCCATTATACAAAAGAGATTTTTAGTTATCTTGAAAGGTTTCAGAAGTCAGCAATAAAGCCAAGTGGGTTGAGATATCGACGTTGGGTCCATGGAAAAAGAAAATGTAGAATCAAGTCATCTTTGAATGGAAGTGGGCCAGCTAGAGGAGGTGTCCTCTTGTCATACACACAGATGATGTCCCTACAATCCAAGGTCACATTTCAGGTGAAAGTTGCACTTATGTGGGCATCAAGGTTTCTTTCACCTCTGAAATGTTATGCTTTTGTGAGAGCCATCGGAACTTCGTTCTAGAGCATGTCAGGCTGTTGGTAAATAAACTAAACGATTCTCTGACAGGAAAAGTCTTTTTTGAAGTTTCTAAATGCCTGTGTTGTTGAAAGGAGTTAGGGAAATCAGAAGTTCAGCCTGTGAATGGAAAATGTGTGGCAAAGAACACAATTTCAACAAATTTAGTTTTAAAGATCGAATTGGCTTTTATTAATGATTCGTGAACTGGGCAACATCCAGTCTAGAAAATAGTACGGAGCTGCACCGGGCATCTTAGAACAATTGTCTTCAGTAAGGCAGCTTTAGTAGGAACAAGGAGATAGCAGAGTGCAAAAAGCACATGGTTACCCTCAGTTTGGTGTGGGTTTAAGCAGAGGAGACTTCCCTATTATGTTGCTCAGGTTGACTGGGCCCTCTTGGTGGGTCGGTTGCTGTGAAATCTCCTGGTTTTGGTTTTGAAAGGTTTGTTTGGAAATGTGGCCCTCATTTCTCTTCTGGCTTCTGGGAAGGTCAGATCTTCCACGTAAACAACTTACGTTTCGATTGGTAACGTGGAACTTCAGCATGAGTGACTCCACCTGGAGCCTGCTATATTTTTTAACAGGTGCCTATGAAACTCTTGATCTCTATGATAGATAAATTATGAAATACATAACTAAGGCATGGATATGTTTTGACTCACCTTGATTTTATGATTAACTTAGACTTTCTACATGAGATTTTTAACTTTAAATATTTATCTAACACTACCGGGCCGAGTAGTCGTTGAGTTGTTTCACGGTGTATCACCCCATTATTTCAACTTCAAGTTGACTTTCAGGAAGGGAAAATTGTGGGCCCATTCACTCACAAATAAAAGCTGCAAAATCCATTATTTCCCATGATCTCCCTTTCTTTCCCATTTACCGATACTAGTTGGTTATACTATAGTATTCTAACTTCGGTTAGAAAGACCAAGGTTTGCAGTGGTGGAAGACCCCCTGTATCCACCTTGGGGTGGGTGAGACACAAGGATGTTTTGCCCTCAGGGCATCCCACCATCCAGAGCTGGAGAAACGCATGACCCTTGGTTTGTTCATTCTGAGGCTGCTTTAGTGTCTGAGATGGAAGCCAAATAAAAATGCTAAGTGAGTCTGTCCTTTGCAGAGTTAACTGCCTTTTCCGCTGGTGGATTTTATAATTGGGTATTTGTCAGTCTCAATTGCAAAGCACCCGGGAGGACATTGGGTAGCTTGCCAGATCCTAAGCACAGTGTCAGCGTGCAACAAATAACAGATAAAGTATTCTCTCAGCGAGTTCTGGAGGAAGGAACTCTCAGAATATAAAGAGGCTCAAGCCCATGCCCCTTGTCTTGGGGCAAGACCAAGAGATCTGGCCTAGACCGATGAGAGGCTGGGACAGACGGCCAGCCCGATATCACTGTCACTAATGCTATCTGTGTCATTTGCCTCTATATGAAGAGCCATAATTTTAATTTTTAAATTTTTGTTAGAGTGGAGGAAACCCCCACCAAGTCCTTTCTGGGCCAAGGTGAAGTATAAATCCACACAAGCATTCGTGTGACTGTGGCTGGGTGTCATCTTGAAAATGTCAGAGCCCTGCCTGGCATCAACCTGCATGCACAGAGCCAGACCCATCCCTCCAAGATGTGTGAGCCAATGACAGCTAGAACCTTGAGAGTCCTGCTCTCAGGCCCGTCGTAATTACGGATATGTCAGAATTAATTTAATAACCTTTGTATGGATTCAGTCTTTACCCACCAACTCATCTATTATACTTCCCTATAATAGTAAATTTTATGTTACCCCCTTAATGATTGCCAATAAGATGGTTGTCCTTGTCACCTTGACTTTTTTTCAAATTATTGATTGCTAAGGTTTGAATGTATCCCTCAAAGTTCGTGTGTTGGAAACTTAATCCTCAGTGCAATCTTGTTGAGAGGTAGGACCTTCGAGAGGTGACTGGCTTATAGATTAATGTCATTATTTCTGGAGCAGGCATATTATTGTGAGAGTAGGTTCTCACTTGTGTGTGCTCTCTTGCCTTTTCCCCTTCGACTGTGGGATGATGTAGCAAGAAATCCCTCGCAGATGCATTTTCTGTTATAGCCACACAAAACAGATTAGGACATTGATTGTCCTCTTTTTACATATATTATATGAAATTTTAAAATATTTTGATATTGTAAAAAATAATTTTACTGTTTTTTTTTTCATTGGGTTTTCATGTGAGACCTTGTGCTTTTAAGCCTTTTTTCTTAGTGTGTAAATAAAGGTCTTTAGAAGAAGCAACAAATTTATTTATTTATTTATTTATTTTTTAATTTTTTTTTTTTTTTGAGACGGAGTCTCGCTCTGCCGCCCAGGCTGGAGTGCAGTGGCCAGATCTCGGCTCACTGCAAGCTCCACATCCCGGGTTCACGCCATTCTCCTGCCTCAGCCTCCCGAGTATCTGGGACTACAGGCGCCCGCCACCTCGCCCGGCTAGTTTTTTGTATTTTTTAGTAGAGACGGGGTTTCACCGTGTCAGCCAGGATGGTCTCGATCTCCTGACCTCATGATCCGCCCGTCTCGGCCTCCCAAAGTGCTGGGATTACAGGCTTGAGCCACCGCGCCCGGCCGAAGCAACAAATTTAAAATGTCATTAATGTATAAAATATGTCGTTATTTTATATATTACAGTGGCAATTTGTAATTTAATAGCATCTTATAGACAGGGTCTTCCAAAGAGGTCTAAACACCAGGAAACAACATTTTGTCCATTTATCCTCTCTGCATGAGTCTTTGTCTATTTAAAATATACTTGCTTGCCTGCTCTGTTTCTTCTCATTCCTATGGTCTGTTCTACTCCTCCTTCCTATCTGCATCACTTCACAACAGTAAGTATTAGATATGAACACATCATTCAAGGGAAGGCCATCTCAGCATGTAACGAAACAGACTGATACATTATTTCACTCACCATATGCAAAGCTGCATAGGAAAGTCATAAACGAGTTGGAAAAATTAGGTAGTATTTGCAGTATCTCCATTTGAGGACAATTTTTAAGTGGCTTAAAATGTGTTTATCCCTTTAAAAAAATATTAGTGAAAAAACATAGCAGATGAACAGCTCTGAGGGTCCACAGTCTTGATACAGTGAGCTAAATCCATTCCAGGCTGACTTTGAGGGTTGCTAACAACAAACTGATGGCCTCAACAAAGTGGTTCTTTTCAGATATTTTATTCCTGTCTGATGAGAAATAATTCAGCAAAATCCAGGTGCTGTTTGGACAAATTGCATTATCTTCTTGAATTATTTGAAGAAGCTCCTTTTCAAATACAAACATGACTTGACAACAACATAGCAAAAGCTCTTCCTGCATGTCATTGTCATTTGCTGCATAACCAGCCACCCCAACCCGTAGTGTCTAAAAGAACAGTGAATCTTCACCTCTCATGATTCTCTGTGTAGACTGGGCTTAGCTGGGCAGTTCTCACTTGAGCAGTCTCATGAGCATGCAGTGAGATGTCAGTGGGCTGCATCTTGTAATGGTCCCATAGGGCTGGATGTCCAGGATGGCGCAATCTCGTACAGGCAGGTTAAGCTGCTGTCAGCTGGGAGCCCAGCAGGGGCAACTGACCCAACGTCTTCTCTACATGGCACTGTCTTTTTTTTGGCGTGGTGGCTGAGATCTAAAAGGGTATATCCCAAGAATAAACATCCCAAGAGACCCACATATACACATAGAGGGGGAGAGAGAGATTGATTTTAAGGAATTGGCTCATGCAGTTGTGGGAGTTAGCAAGTCTGAAATCTGCAGGGCAGACCATCAGGCTGGAAACTCAGGCAGGAGTTACTGCTGAAGTCTTGAGTTTTTGTTTTTCAACTGATAGTACAAGGCTCACCCATATTATTAAGGGTAACCTCCTAGACTTGAAGTCAACTGATTGTAGATGGTAATCCTAGCTACAAAATACCTTCAGGGAAACTCGTGGATTTGTGTTTGATTAAATCACTGGCAACTGTAGCCTAGCCAAAAAGAGCATGACCTACAAAAGGGATACACTGATTCATATATTGGGGATAGATGAAGAATAGGAAGGAGACGTAAGAATCTCCTAATTAGGTGATCTTTTCTGTGCAGAGGGAAATGAGAAGAAAGAAAAAAGATAGGGAGAATGTACAGAATTTTTCTGTTAAAATGCACCTCAGACAAGACTTCATGAAATCTAAACATAGGAGTTCTGTTAATAATTACCTAAAATCCTTAGGTTTTGATCATTTTTTAAATTCTGCAATCTCAGAAAAACTCACTTTCTTCCATTTCAGAGGTGAAGAAACCTCTCACGAGAGTTTTTCATAACCTGCCAAATTGAAAAGAAAAAAACACACACACATAATCCTTTTCTGTGCAAAATGAAAAGAGTAGACAAAGCGAAAGTTACCAAGATTAGATCATTTTAATCTAGTAAGGATGAAGTGGTCACCGGATTCGCTTGCCTTGGAGGGGTATGGAAGTCTTTTTCAGCTTTTGTAAAGTGTTTCTGTGTGACCCTGAATAATTCACTGAACGGATTGGTGCCTGAGCTAAGCTTGTGAACAGTAATAGCAATGTTGATGAGTGAGTGTCTTAAAAGATTTTTGGATGACCAGATGGAAGCCATGATGCTGCCAGGGAGAGAAAAGAAAGGAGAGCAGGGGCCCAGCCAGCCCCTCCAAATGCTTTGGGCCTGGCCGGCCCTCCAGTCCCTCTTTGGGCCATATGTCTGCTGCCTCCCTGGCCTGTGGACATTGTGAAGATGCAGCATATTTCGGTTCCCTAACGGGCAGGACTTTGCACTACTCTGATAGCTGGGATTGATTAGAATAAATCTATTCAGCCTAAGGTACGAGTCTCAATTCCTGCCAACACAGCGCTCATGGATGCTGTGCTGAAAGGATCTGACTTTCAGAGAGATCTAAGTTTGACTGAGACACCAGATCAGTTGAAGAGCATTATTCTCCCCCAGGAGTACAATGAACTGAAGGCGCTGCACCAGCTCTATTCCCCAGTGGAAGAGGGCTTGGATGGGGTAGTAGGAGAATGATGGTGATGTTGAAATGCATGAGAAGAGTTACTTAGCACGGAGACTGTCAGGTGCCTTTCCATCTGAATAAGTGCAGTACTGCAGAGCTATGAGGAGCCAGCAGAAAATAGTCATTTGTTTGCCTGGCAAGGTTCATGGGGCACTGAGAGGGAGGACATGCTGTAGAAAGCCCAACAATCATCAGGCTCTTATTAAGGTGGGTGACACGGTTTGGCTTTGTGTCCCTACCCAAATCTCATCTTGAATTGTAACCCCATATTCCCCATGGGTCGTGGGAGAAAACTGATGGGAGGTAATTGAATCATGGAGGTGGTTTCCCACATGCTATTCTCATTGAAAATGAGTGAGTTCTTAGGAGATCTGATGGTTTTATAAGCATCTGGCATTTCTTCCGCTTTCCTGCGAAGGGGTGCCTTCCACCACGACTGTAAGTTTCCTCAGGCCTCCCCAGCCATGCAAAACTGGTTCTTAAATCTCTTTTCTTTGTAAATTACCCAGTCTCGGTTATTTCTTCATAGCAGCGTGAGAATGGACTAATACAATAAATTAGTACATGGTGATGAGCTCTGAGAATATTCCCATGACTCCTGCAGCCTTATCACATGTGCCAATGACTAATCATTCATGTAGGTGCTTGAACCAAGGAAACAAGAGGTAATTATTACACACCCTGTCCCATTCTTTCTTTCCTTCACAACACAATTCCGGACCAAAAGTCCCTGAGATTCAGTGGAGAAAACCTCTTGCTGTACCATTTGGCAATATTATTAGCAAGAAATAAGTCAACAGAGGTCTATGTAATATGACCAGAGGTCATACAGAGATTAATTTCCTCTGACCTTTCTCTTGCTGTTTTCAGAAATATTACCTTACACCAGTAATTCTCAACCAGAGATAATTTTGCTCCCCAGGGGACATTTGGCTATGTCTGGACTTTTTTTAGTTGTCACAACTTGGGGGGAAAGGGTGCTATTGGCATTTAATTGGTAGAGACCAGGCATGTTGCATAAATATCTTATAAGGCAGGGCAGCCTGCCTTCCCAACCAAGAATTATCTGGCCCCAAATCTCAGTGGTGCTGAAGTTGAGAAACCCTGGCATACACTGATGTTACCCACTCTTTTATCCCACCTTGACCTCATCGTCCATAGCCCCTGGGGGCCAGTGATCTTATATTATTCACTATGCCTCATTGGTATCCAGTAAATGTTTGCTGAATTAATGAATGGGGTTAAGGAGGAGGTATAGTAAGCCCAGAGAGCAAGCAACTGATAAGTTAGTACGTATGTAATATAGCATATATACTCTTTCTGTCATCATTCTTATTTTTATCTTTGAGATGACTGTATCTTGGAATAGTTTCATTTGTTCATTGAGTATCTACTATCTGCAAAGAAGTATGCCAGCTACTGGGAAGATAATGATGAGTTAAACTTAGCATGAACCCTGCTCTCTGGAGTTTACTGTTGAGTGGAGGAAATTATCATTACAAACTTACACAAATAAGTGTCAAGTTTCAACGTGACGAGTGCTACATGTTCTCCTTGGTTGCCACAGAGAGGCTGGGGAAATTTTCATGGGGTCAAAAACCAGAGAGCACTTTTTTCAGAGTAGTGTGACCCACAAATGTGTTTTATGTATCTATGTCAACAAATACGACCTGGGAATATTATCAACGTTTCTGCCATTAGGAAAGGAGCTTTACAGGTACTAATGCTGGAGCAGAACCAGCATTGCCAGGTAGGAGATGGGGCCAAGTTAGCTGAGGAGGAATTGACACAGCTTGGCATGAGTAGGGAACTACAGACGGTTCGGCCTGGAGCACAGGGCATGCAGCAAAGGGCATACAGGCACAAGTACAGCCAGGGAGGAGGCAGCAACCAGAATGCAGGGCTGTTCTGGAGCAAAGTCCCATGACAGAGCGCAATGGAGGGTTGCTAGAAGGTCTGTAAAATGCTGGGGTTTGCCTGTCAAAGCCTCACAGGGATGGAGGTATGCAGGATAAACTGGACAGGCTACAGCCTGGAGCTACAGAGCCCATTAGGAAACCATCACAGTTTTCAAAGCAAGACGTAATGAGGCCCTGGGCCGTGGCTCCAGTAATGGGAATATTATGGAAAGTGAGTTTCCAGCTCTTGTGAGTGATTGATGCTGGGAGGAGCTTAGAAACCAATCTTTTATTCTCACTATTTTTTTTTCCCCAATAGTTACTGAAGAAACAGACTCTGTTAAATATTTGTGTTCCTCCATGATAACCGTGCCTGTGCCTTCCTTCATCTGCATCCTACTAGATAGAATGCATAACCTTTGCGGTCGCAGCCAAGTATGGATTTTGTGTTTCAAAGAAAATGAGAGCATGAGACAAGATTGAATTTTTCTTTATGTCACAATATTATGGTGATTTTAGTTCTAAAAAAGTATTTTTTGAAAGATGTTTGAAACCTCCCTAGCTGTTAAATGAACAGGGAAAATGCTAGGGTTTCTTTTTTTTTTTTTTTTTTTTTTTTGAGACGGAGTCTTGCTCTGTCGTCCAGGCTGGAGTGCAGTGGCCGGATCTCAGCTCACTGCAAGCTCCGCCTCCCGGGTTTACGCCATTCTCCTACCTCAGCCTCCCGAGTAGCTGGGACTACAGGCGCCCGCCAACTCACCCGGCTAGTTTTTTTGCTTTTTTTTTTTTTTTTTTTTAGTAGAGATGGAGTTTCACTGTGTTAGCCAGGATGGTCTCGATCTCCTGACCTCGTGATCCACCCATCTCGGCCTCCCAAAGTACTGGGATTACAGGCTTGAGCCACCGCGCCCGGCCAAATGCTAGGGTTTCAAGGTGCTTCTGCGTCACACACTTGCCTGTCGAAAGTTCTCATTGGCCTCTGTGCAAAACCAGCGCAGATAAAGTCCGCTGTCCAGGAATGAAGTGTAGAGACAGCTGGAGGCCCAACTGTTGCAGAAATGGGCCAACGTGACAAGTCCTCACTGCAACTGAGATACATAGACATTTTTCATGAAGTGAGTTTTTTCTCCCCTGGAATTGTTAATTCAGACCTTTTTTCCTTCTTCTATTTACCACAAAGAAGTATTAAATCATATAATGGGCAGTAAATTAAAGTCTCATGTATTGTAAAGTCTTAAAACATAAACAAATCAAGGGATATTTAGGAAAAAACTCATAGATGATGCAAACATAAGAGGAGATGGAGGGAAATTGTTCTGAAATGCATCCCTAAACCTTTAGCTCTGGCATGACTCCAAAGACAAATTTTAAATGACAACAGCAACCCAAAACCTTGGTCCTATTCAGAGAAAGATATTGGGCTGAATTGACAGTGTTTTGACCTAATGTAGTGCCTCTTACAGTTTATGTTCTGGGCTATCAAAATGTGCATAATATCAGTATATGCCAGGGTTTCTCAACCTCAGCACTACTGAGATTTGGGGCCAGATAATTCTTAATTGGGAAGGGAGGCCGCCCTGCATTATAATTTGCAAGTCTAAAAGTAAGGGTGATACCTGCTTCTCCTAGCTCAGAAAAGTATTTTATACATTTCATACTTCTTGAAGTGTAAAAAACATTTCTAGACCATCTTCCACTTCATAATTTTGACATGCACTGTTGTACAGTGAATCTGAATGTTCTCAGAACCTAGGAAATGGGCATTTCTTCTGACCTAATAGAAGAAAGCCTTCTTGGAGATCTTGCCTCTGACCACAGCCTGCGCCTCTGATACCTATTCAAACGGAGTCAAAAACATTCCCTGAAGAGCACCAGAAATTTTGAGAGTTCCCAGTTCTATTGTGCAAGGTAGGAACCACGTTCTTTCCTCTGCCTATGATTAAATTATTCTTTTGTGCCCAGACACATTCAGGTATCATATCCAGCTTCCTTTACTATTCCTGAGAACCACAGCCAGGATAGGGTGGGCTTTGCTTCATGCATTGAGCAGAGGGTGTGTATTCAGGAAAACTTGAAGTGATGGGAGCTTCTTTTACCACCTTTGCACAAGTAATTTAAGATGTCTGAAAATCAGGCTCTGGGAAGAAAAGTGGATTGACTACTAATGTTTATTGAGCAACTAGTAAAGCCCATCACTCTGCTAAACTGAGTGTGTTAAAATTGCAGTAATTTATGTAAATTTTACAAATCCAGTCAGTGTTTCAAGTAACTAAATTTGATGACTAGAAAGTCATCATTTTCTAAGTAGCCACTTGATGTGAAACTTTTTTTTAGTCATAATGGATTGCAATAAAAAATACTAAATAGTTTTGGGACAAGGCAATAGATTACACCAAGTAAGTAAACATAAAAAATTAAATATACTGAGTGTACAGAAAGATAGGTGTTTTGTATCAGACCTTGTTTAAAGAAAATATCTGTTTCAAATCAAACCAGTAGATTTTGATTGGTTTAGCAAATCTCTTTTGGGAGATTTAAGCCAGGGGAACACTAAGGTGAGTAGAATAATACAAATTAGGAAAAAGTATTTTATCCAGAAGGTTTTATTTATTGTACCAACAAATAGCGTAACTCTTTATGGACATAGATATCTAGATGGTCTGTTGTATTTGTACATCATCGTTATGTTAGTCTGTTTTCACGCTGCTGACAAAGACATACCCAAGACTGGGTAACTTATAAAGAAAAAGAGGTTTAATGGACTCACAGTTCCATGTGGCTGGGGAGGCCTCACAATCATGGTGGAAGGTGAAAGCCACATCCTACATGGCGGCAGGCAAGAGAGAATAAGAGCCAAGAAAAAGGGGAAAACTGCTATAAAATCATCAGATCTTGTGAGACTTATTCACTAGCATGAGAATAGTATGGGGGAAGCAGCCCCATGATTCAATTATCTCCCACCAGATCCATCCCACAAACTTGGGAATTACGGGAGCTACAATTCAAGACAAGATTTGAGTGAGGACACAGCCAAACCATATCAATAGTCCTTAATTGAATAAATCACAGGTAACCCACAAAAGCCAGAGAAAGGCAGGACATGACAAATCTGGGAGGAATTTGAGCAAATGGGGCCCAATGAGAAACCAAATAAAATTTAGAGACAGATCATGAAAGAAAAGAAAAGGAGAGGTGTAAGAACTGGTTGAGAGCATTGATGATTTTTTTCTTCAGGTATGACCTTTTATTCTGTGTTCCATCTGACCCTGGGCCCTGGAATAACCTCAGACTGAGGTTGCCTGAGATTATAAATGGAGAAAGCATAGCAGAGATATTTATTTGCAAACAGTTCATTGCTTTATAAAAGTCAGCAACGTGAAATATATTTGTGTGAGATACTGCTATTTTTAAATTATACGACTCTTGATTTAGAGGGGAGAAGGCAATTATAATTGAAAGATCCATAAGAAACATGGTGTTAGTCCTACAGTAGATGAATTTTGCTTTATCCTAATGAAATTACTGAGGGGTACACATTCATTTTGGTGCCCAACTTGCAGCGGCTTATAAAAATAGTAACAAAAAGTGTTTGATGAGACAGTGAGCCACCTGGGTAAGACTGTAGGCTTTAAAGAGAGCCTATGGTTAATTCTGCCTCTATCACCTGATCATCTCTGAGACTCCTAGCAAGTGACTGAAGCTCTCTATACTGCAGCTGTTACATCTATAAAATGGAATATTTATGGCACCATCCTAATGAGAATGTGGTGAACATTAAGTGAGGAAGGCATAAGAACAGTTCTTAGCAACACAGAACATACTCCTTAAATGTAAGCTTGCATTATGTTGACTTCTACTTGTAAGAAATGAACTTATGCCAGTGCTTATTGTAGCATAATGTTATGTACAGGAGATAATCTCTCTAATTATTAAATCTATAGTTGTCAATAGACATAGGACTAAGGTATAATCTCCCCGCCCCCACACCCAGTTTCTGACCACTGCAGTGCAGTGAAATCTAGAAAGAGCTGCTTGTTACACTGACCTGACAGCAGTTTTCACATCACTGAGTTTGTTTGCTTTCTCTGGCTCTCAAGTCTCTCATGTGATTTCTCATTCTGCAGTCTAAGTCCATATCAGCCCAATAAAGGATCTGGAGAAAGGGCAACAAATGGGTGTGAAGGAGGTCCCTTAAGTTCACGTACAAGATTGAAGACATTAAGAGCAATTTAATGCAGTGAAGAACAAGCCGAATATAATAAAACATTTCCAGTAATGCAACTGCCACTAAAATGGTGTTTTAGTCATGAACATTGCATGATCTCATTCTACTGATTCTTGCTAACGTAAAAAAGATAAAGCAATTCTAAATGCTGGTATTTTTCCCCAAATTTATAATATTTTTAAATATATAAAGAATTGTTAAGGAAAGCTGTGATTTAGGACTTTCAAAGTCATAAAATGATACATTTCATAACATTTACATAAGCAAATTTTTAGAAATGAGTGAAAGTCTATTTTCCCAAATGACAAGTGTTTGTTTATTGGACTTAGTTACTGTGTCACTTAATTGAAATTCTGAAATTCTGAGTATAAACTTTACAAGATGAACTTCCTATTCATATGCACATAATTTGCCTTTCCCCCAATAATTGTTCATTTTGGTAAAGTTCTTCATTAATGGTTAGGTCATGGCTATCATAAGGACCATTTATTTGCTCTGTTACCAAACTATGTGCCAACATGTCCCAGGGCAACACAGGAAACTTGAGGGATTCTGAGGGATATTTTAAATTTTCAAGATAAATACAATATCTTGAAACCAGGTTGAAACATGAGCTCCTGTTAGTTTAGTTCCTTTCAAAATCCAGTTGTGCCACATTCCTTTCGATGATATCATCACCTTGCATACCTGGATTTTCAGAGGTTTCTGTGATATGAAGCAAATGCAAGTGACAAGCAGCATAGGAGAGGGTGTGAAGATGGCACTGTCTGCTTCCAAGTTTTGAGAAGTTGTGCAGTGCCCTAAAGCACGGACATGTTAGGATGTGTAGGTGTTTCAAGTTGCTCAGACCTAAAGACTTACTAAATGGAACTGTCAGGCATTTATTTTGGCCCAGGGGGCACCCTGTGAAACATGAAGAAGTTTGTGAACCAATAAAGTTTGGGAAACTCAAGTTCTATAAAGTCAAGCAGCTGAAACAGTCCAGCCAATAATTGTGTTCAATCACTTCTCATAAAGAAAAAAAAAATAAATCTGTACAACACTTAAATAATAAACCAACATTCTTAAAGACCCAAGTTCTTTTTTTTCCTAGTGGCTTCAGTTTGCTGCTGTGGAAATAGAACTTTAAAAATGTTTAATAAAGAAACCATCATTCATAATTAGTGAAAAAGATCATAGATGCATTTATTATTTGCACGAACAAAGCTATGTG
Source organism: Macaca nemestrina (assembly GCF_043159975.1). NCBI lineage: Eukaryota > Metazoa > Chordata > Mammalia > Primates > Cercopithecidae > Macaca > Macaca nemestrina. The sequence goes on from NC_092130.1 coordinate 169,980,010, forward strand.
TCTCTACCACTTAGTCTTTATGGTGTAGTCAGACATCTTCCATCTGCCTTGTGTACCCCTCTACTTCATTTTAAATTATAAAGATCTATGAGCTGGGTGCAGTAAAGTCATGCCTGTAATCCCAGCCCTTTGGGAGGCTGAGGCAGAAGGATCACTTGAGCCTAGGAGTTGGAGACCAGCCTAGGCAACCTAGTGAAACCCTGTCTGTACAAAAAATTTAAAAACTAGCTGAGTGTGTTGGTGCGTGCCTGTAGTACTAGGTACTTTGGAGACTGAGACAGGAGGATCACTTGAGCTCAGGAATTGAAGGCTACAGTGAGCTACGATCACACCACCACACCACAACCTGGGCAACAGAACAAAACCCTGTCTCAAAAAAAAAAAAAAAAAAAAATTATAGAGATCTATGGCAGCAATGAAAGGTAACACCCTTTAAATTCACTGCAAACTTTCAATTAATTTTCAAATTAATTACACACATTCTAGTTAGAGTTGAGCATACACAGAGGTAAGAAAAAGGCTAGTCTAAGACTTGGTCAGTGGGTAGAAATGAAAGGTAATTGGGTACCATTATATTGAAATCAATATTATTTTTTATTATTATTGCACTTGAAAACAAAACTAGCTTATGTATTCAGTTGTATAGATATAGAATCATCCAAGACAATGACCTATAGTTGGGCCTTTCCACAGCCTTTTCACCCATGGTCCAGTGTTGGTTATTTTATTCAAATGGAAGGGTGAAAATATTCTCCACATTTTATATTTAAAGAAATGCAGACTCTGGAAATGGAGGTAAGTTAAAAGGTTTATAGCAAAGTACTCTGAAATATGATCAAAGAAAATGCCTATGGAATTGCTTTGCTTTTAATGTCTAGTAATGAGAAATAATTATGAATGGACACTTGGACACTGCAGCATTTTTTATCCTCATATTAAGAATATATCTAAATATTCATATGTTCTTTAGGATTTCTTTAAGGACAAAGTGAAGCAATACACATAGATCCATGTGTTTGACATGGATACTAATAACTGTAGATCTAATTAAATGGCTTTAGATTTTTGTGTTTTGTTGTTGTTGTTGTTGTTGTATTATTCTAGCAGCTAAACAACCACATTCAAAAGCTTTCCTCCCATTCCTAATGTATTTCAGGTTAAAACAATGTAATGTAATCCATGAAGTCATTCCTCAAAAATTATACTGAAGTATCAAAGATGAGTACGAATGGTAAATATGAATATGACATACCATGGCCCCCAAACCACAAAAATGACCACACAACTCACAGTAGCCCGGCTAATACGAATGACTGCTCATTCTTCGCCAGTCACAGGTTGAGCATTACTCTGTTTTTTTCTCTTTCTAGATAAGATTCTCCAAGCCCCCCAACCAGGAAATTTCCCCTACATCCTGGTAGCATCCACTCCAGAACAAAGCCTTGCTCCTTTGAATCTTCCCCAAAACACCCAACACAAGTCAAATTTTGTCAGTCTATTCAACACCCTCTTACTGAAATGTCCCATGGTTCCCCATGGTGTGAGTCCTTTCTTATTATGAGCAATAAGCCCAACTTAGTTCAAACACAGGTGTGATCCTGATGCCCTCAGTTGGGTGGCAGTGACATTGCTAGCAGCTTGTTTCTAAAGTACACTCTTCCCTGAATGCCATGCCACATGGCCTATCAGGAAATGAACCCATAAAACAAGAACAAGGAGTACCCTCTTCCTTCTTAGATAACAGGCTTTTTCTGGTAGATGACTCTGCTCCCACTGTGTTGCCCCTACAGTCTGAGGGCAGGAACCAGTGTTTGGTACTAGAGGCTGAGAGCTTTGGAGAGCACAGCGACCACATGTTAGACCAAATTAGACCACATTTTGTTAGATTCTACTAAGATTTTCTGTAGAGGAAGTATCTCTGCTCAATATTATCTGAGATAAATTAAGTTGGCATTCTTCGAAGAACTAAGATAAGGTGATGTTGATGAAAACCAAAAATGGATATTGTTAAATCATGTTCTAGCCAAGGCTAGACTCTAGTAAACCGTCAGCCCCAAAGTATGTATTCATGATTCACATTGTAAAGACACTGTGACAGGTGCTTCGGGACAGGTTCTCACTTCCAGAAACACAGAGCTTAGTGTGGAATCTCAAGAGATAGTGTTCTTGTTATTAGAATGCATCTACCTGTATCATTGTGCCTTCTATCAGAAGTTAAGTTTTCATAAAGAGATTCATTAAGTGCACCATTTGTATTTTTTTCAGTGACAATTGTCAAGTGGTATGGTTACCTAATTTATAAGAAAGTGTGCTCTAGTCTATGGTTTATACACAATATATTTTAAGTCTATATATCAAGTTTCCTGTAATATGTATATTATATGTGTATATATGCATTATATGTGTGCATACGTACAAACATACCCACATACTATGTGTATTATACATATATAATATCTACACACTATATTTTATACACATATATCTGCACATATACATACACATGTGCCCACATGCACACATATATATGTATGTATAATAAAACATTTTGAGGGTGACCAAGGCCTTTGTGGTTTTCCCAAATTCTTAATCTAATCCTGAGGCAAAATTCTGATCTTACCCTGCTATCAACAAAGTAAAAACCACTGCTCAAATATTCTTAAATCATGCACTCCTAATCCGAGTATTTTGGGCATCAAATCCCTTCCCTCTTATTTCCGCTCCAGGTTCACAGGTCCAGGTGATTTTCTAAGAAACATCATGGGCTGTTAATTTTAAAATAGATACATAGTGGTGAACATAAACATTTTCTATAAAGTCATCATGCTTTACAAGGTAAAGTTTATGGAAACTAATTTGTACTTGTTTCCCTTGGGCCGTTACCACCAGACAGAACCTGTTAGAATTTCCAGGGCAACTAAATTCTTACATGTTTGAGGTTATTTTTTAATTTTGTAGCATATTTTTACTGAAAAAGTCTAGTTGCATGAATAAATGAATAAATGTTGTTTTAAAGTTAATTGGGTATTGCATGGGTATTATGACATAATTGATGATATCCTTTGTAATCTAATGGTCTTGGAGAATATGTCTTCTAAAGGACCTAAATATTCTATACAGAAGCAGAAATGTGTTAATATTTAAGCTACATGTAATTAAATATGATAAATAATAGCATAAATTGGGGCTAATCATTTTACATCATTCCTTACCCCTAACTTCTAATACATTGAATTCAGAGAAGAAGCCCATTGCCTGACCAAGGTTAATGTAAGGCACTTAGTACCCATAATAGTTCAGACATATCCAATTTTCTGATCATTTTACTGTTTTTCTGTCTTCACTTTACCAGCCAGTAGAAAACTTGCTAGTTGAAACTGTTCCTCCTAATTGTAAAACAAGAGCTCCCAGTCCCCACAAGGTGGCCTTGCCTAACCTGCGCAGTGAGCCCAGGCCCCCAGTGATGTGGGTGGGAGGGGTGGAGTAGGCTTCGCATAGGGGCTCATGGAGGGCCTCTTTCTTTTCTTACACTCAAATGCACCCCTCCAGGAATTCCTGCAGGCTCTACCTTCAAAGGGCATGCAGACTGCCCATGCTTCTCGGCACCCTCTGTCCCTGCTGGCACTGAGCCACCATCTGCCCCCCACTGCTCTCTGCTCCTGCCCTACCCCTCAGAATCTGTTCTTAACCTAGCATCCAGCGGGGGCCTTTTCCAGAACTCAGCGTCATCCATGTATAATGGATACCCAAGAAATGCACGATTTGAGGCCTGCAGTTTATGAGAGTCAACAGATGCACACATCCAGGCAGCCACCATCAAAGGGATCCTTTAAGGATATGAGTCAGATCCCAGCGTTCCAGTGGCTTGCCTATGTCTTGGAGCAGAAGCCAGAGAGGCCTGCAGTGGCAGACACATCGGGGTCCCCTGTTGGTCTCCCAGCAGGGCCTGGGGCTCACTTCTCTTCACCCCCTGACCTTCTTACCTCTTGTCTGACATGCCAGGCACACTCCTGCCTCAGAGGCTTGTTACTCCCGTTTTCCTGTTCGGGAATGTTCCCTCCACTCAGCTCCGGTGTCACCTTCTCGGAGCAGTCTCCCCTGGCCTCTATATTTATAATAACCACCCCTCACTCCCCACCCACCTACAGACACAAAGACTGTCCTGTCCCTATCTCTACTTGGCTTTATTTTCCCATCCCACTTGTATGAGTTTCCTGGTGGTGGCCATAACAAAGCACCACCAACTGGGTGGCCCAAAACAACAGAAATGGATTCTGCCAACGTTCAGGAGGCCTGAAGACCAAAATCACAGTGTGAGCAGTGTGGCGTCTCTCCAGAGGTGCTGAGGGAGAGTCCTGCCTCTCTTCTTGCTTCTGGTGGTGCCCGGAATCCTTGGTGTCCGTGGGCTTGTGGCTGCATCACTCCAGCCCCTGCCTTCATCTTCACATTGCCTCTCTCTGTGTCTGTCTTCCTTTGTCTCTTATGAGGACACTCTTTTGACTCAGGGGCCACCCCAATCCAGTCTGATCTCATTTCCATCCTTACCTCAATTACATCTGCAAAGACCCTATTTCCAAATAAGGTCACGTTCTAAGGTTCCAGGAGGACACGAATTCTGGGAGACACTCTTCAACCCACTACACATGCATCACTATCTGACAAATAATACATTCTGCGCTTTTAATAATTTTAATGACCAGTGACCAATTGAAAGTCAACTCCCCAAGAATAGGACCCTTTGCTCTGTTCAATGCTGTATTCCATTAGACAAACACAGTGGCCATTAAACATTGGTTGGAGAAGTGAGAGGGTTCCTGACTGAATCCTTAGACAAAGCAGGCAGGTAGCCAGCCTGCAGGAACATGGCAAGAGGTGAAAGCTACTGGGCCCTACTGAAATAAGCTGAAGCTCAGGGAAATTGCATTTCCAACTCTTAGATGAACGAGAGGTGGGCAGAAAGTCAGAGTAAATCAATGGAAGAGTTGGCCTCATAATCAGAGTCACATTGAAGACTCTCCAAATTGGAATCAGAGGTGGTGCTTCTTGGCCTCTCTCACCTTCTTGCCCTAGTGGGGTGGTCTCTTTCCAGGCTTAAAAGGCCCATGTCCTGGAGTCAGATGGGCTTCTGTATTAGATTCCTGCTGCTGCTAATACAGATGAACACAAAACTGGTGGCTTAGAACAACACACATTTATTCTCGTACAGTTCTGGAGGCCAGAAGTCCAACATCAAGTTCATTGTGTTGCAGTCAAGGTGTCTGTACTGCCAGGCTCCCTTTAGAGGTTCTAGGGAAAACTGTCCTGGCGTTTTCCAGCTTGTAGAGCTGCATTCCTTGCACCCCTTGGCTTGTGGCCCCCTCCTCCATGTTAAACACAGCAGCATGGCCTCTTGCATCACTGTTACAGTCTCCCTCTGCCTCCCTCTTCTTTGGACACTTATGATGGCATTCAGGGCCCACTGGATAACCAAGAATCATCTGCCATCTCATTTGGCCATAGAAGTCAGCATTAACAGGTTCCAGGAACTAGGACCTTGACAACGTTGGGGGCTACTCTTCAGTCTTTCCTAGTGTCCTAACCAGAGTCTTTATCACAAATATAGGGGCAGGTAGAAAAGGTCTCACATCCCCACCCCCTAATTTCCCAGTGGGGATTCTGCCCTTTCACTGAACGAACAGGAATAGCCCCTTCTCACCTTTGTTCATTTCTCTCCTGTTGTCAGGGCTACTGGTAAGGAAAGAATCAAATTTGATGCAAATTAGGCTTGAATGCTGACCCTGTGTTTATAACATTTGAATTATCTCTCTTTTGTGTACTTGATTTTTCATTTCTGTGTTATCATCTTATCTCATATGCAGTTTGTTTGAGTTGCCTCAATCTTTTGTGGAAACGTGGGTATAATTAATAATAAAACTTTCATATGAAAAGGGAATATCTGATTGGAGAAGGAGCTGCTGGCTGGATGGTCCCAGAGCACCTTCTAGTTCCCCACGAGCTGAGCGCATCTCCAGGGAGATCTGTGGCTGCTCCATCATGAGGCCAGGACCAGAAATCCTGGTTGAATGAATTAATGTTTATGATACAGTTTGAGGAATTAATTTTTCTTAGCATATGCTTGGAGAAGGCCATTTCTTCCTTAAAAAAAGGTATAACCATTGAGCTTGCTTTCCAGAGAGTCATAATTCTAGTGCTGTTGTTTATATAAAAGCCAAGTTGGCGTTTTGAAAAAATGTGATTAATTGTATAGGGCAGGCCGGGTGCCATAGTTCATGCCTGTAATCGCAGCACTTTGGGAGGCCAAGGTGGGTGGATCACTTGAGGTCGGGAGTTCAAGACCAGTCTGGCCAATATGGTGAAACCTTGTCTCTACTAAAAATACAAAAATTAGCCAGGTGTGGTGGTGAGTGCCTGTAATCCCAGCTACTAGGGAGGCTGAGGCAGGAGAATCACTTGAACTTAGGAGACAGAGTTTGCAGTGAGCCGAGATCACGCCACTGCACTCCAGCATGGGCAACAGGGTGAGACTGTCTCAAAAAAAAAAAAAATTGTATAGGGCAGCTTTTTGTTTTTGGTTACAAACTATCCAAGAATGAGCATTAAGATATTAATGCTTTTGTATGTTAATTATAGAATAAGTTCTCTTTGGTCAACAAGACTGTAAATATCTCCATTTTATTCTTTAAAAAACCTATCTAACTTTCTTATGACCATCACCCCTGCACCCTTCCCAACTGCATCAACAAGACCAAATGAAAAACAAAATCGCCTACTTCCTTATGACTTCAAATATGAAAGTCAAAATCGGTACAGTCTTCAAAACATTTTGAGTTTAGAGTTTCTAAAGGATTAAAATTATCATCCATTTTAATAATGTCCACACAGCCCTGCCCTCAATGGAAATAGTTTAGATTGCAATCAAAGTGAGCCATGTCCACCACCATAAAGCTTTGCTGAAAATAGTTTGAAATTGTGAGGATTCTAGTTGTCCTGGGACTCTTTCCAATGGAGAAACTAACTTGATAAGACATTGTGACAATGCATCAACTTTTTGGTTTCCGTACCAGCAGAACAGTCATGAACTGGTGAACATAGTCATGAACTGTTGGCTGCTTAGCTGTGCTGAGCGTTGTGATTTTAACAACTCAGATAGTCCATGTAAGAGTGAGGATTTAGTCACAATATTGTGGGCCTGTGTGACAAGTTTTAATGGAGAAAAGGTTACATTTGCATATCCCCAGTTCCATTAACATTTCTAAAGTGAAGCCCAGTCACAAATGAGAGTTACGAGTTTGGCTACTGTGGGAAATTGTAGAGGGTTCTCATTTCTCCTCTTCTTAGTTACATACAATACCTGACATTTCTGGAGAGCCCAAGCTGGGTGCCAGCAACTGCTCTAAGGGGTTCACATATATTATTTCTGATCATCCCAGTAATACTCCCAGGTAGGAATTTTTATCTCAGTGGGACAGATGGACTCTATATTCATCTACACAGTGAGCACCTCCCTGCCAGCCAGCAAGACTCAGACCCAAGCCCAAGGCTGCAGAGACAGTTAACGGTGGAGCAGGATTCCAACCAGGTCTGGTTGCATCCAAAGACCATTTCCCACTGTAGCACACTGCCTCCCAAGGGGAGTTAGGAAGAAAGGAAATTGTTTTGAAAGGGCAAATTTTACTACTAGCCAAAGCAGTGTCCCCCTTTACATTTAGAGTTCTTCAAATAAGTATAATATCTAAATGAATACACATCAGTGAAAGATTGTAAGGTTTATAAAACCTTAAGTGGTATTACATAGATTTTAAAGAGAAATGCATCCCTTTTGGCAGTCTTAAAGTAAAAATTACTAGAAAATATCTAGCTCTTAGTAGTTTTTCAAGCACTTTCGTATATATTATTTTATTTTGGCATTTTAAGAGAAATGCAGTAAAATAGGTGGTATTATTCTTTATATATTGATCCATGGAAACTAAGGCCAGCAAGGTCTAAGGGACTGTCCTGTATTTATGGGATAAAAGGGACAGAGCCAGATGCTCAAATTCTGAACTTCTTGACAGGTATTCTGATGCCAAATCCTGTGCTCATTCTAAAACAACAGTCAAGAGGGAAAGATTTACAACATCCTTGCCCAACAAAACTGATCAAATACAGTACATGTTGAGACCAGAGCTTCTCAACTCGGGCTCTTGTGGCATTTGGGGACCAATAATTCTTTGTTGTGGGGGCTGTCCCGTGCACTGCCCTAGCTTGGCTGCTTCCCTGGCCTCTACCCACTGGATGCCAGCAGCGCCTTCCACAGGTGACAACCGAAACTGTCTTCAGGCTTTGCCAAATGTCCTCGGAGGGACACTGTTTTAGACGTTATTCTTTAGACGTTGTCTTTAAAAAAATCACTGTTTTAGACATTATTTCAAGAGAATTATTATAGCAGGCAACATAGTTTTATGGCTACATTTATGAATTTGAGAGGAGACAACTAGCGTTTTATTCCAGCTTCATCACTTAAGTTCAGTAACACCTTAAGTTGCCTCTTCTGTAAGATGAAAATAAACCACACAATGTTCATTAAGGTTTAGAACATTAAAGTGTGGGAGCAGAGAACCTTGGCAACTGACTTTTAGTTTGTGCTCACATTATTACTGGAGATTATTATTCTTCCTGTTCTGTAATTCTAAACAAATCTTACTTGATTTCTTTTTCACAATACTATCCACAGACCAAGTCCAGATTTTTTTGTATTGGAATGAATGATCTTTCATGATCTCATCTCAAACTTGCTTTCCAGCCCCTGCTCCAACTCCCCCTGTTCCTAGACAGCCCTCCTCTCTGGAGGCCCCCATCCCCTTCACAGCTATGCCCCCGACATGCTGAATCGCTCACCTTCCCCAAATAACCCCTCCTGTGACTTCACACTTTGGTGTGTTCCCTCCTCTGATATTTGTTCTTTCCAGAACTTTTTTGTCTTACAAGATCCTCTTTGTCCTTAAGGATTAAGACCTTATGTGAAGAAACCATACTATACAGTGAATTCTGGCCAAAATGATTCGGACAGACTTATTTTCTCCGGGCCTGCTGCTATTTCTCTGGGGTATATCTCCAGGATCAGCAAAAAGAAAACCAAACAGAATCTCATCTAAGCGAAACGAAACTGTTATGGAAAAAGAGCCTTGGAGATAAATCATTCCCCCAGACTTTCTGCTGGAGGGTGCTCTTTTAGCATCTATTTTGTGAAATTGAGGAGAACATTTGAAAAGATTAGTCTTTTCTTAGTGGGTAGCTGCTGCAGTGACTGAGTCCTGAGGGACTGCCAATTAGAATAAACCAGAAGTCAACTGCCTGGAGACACAATCAACTCCAACCCAATTTCTGGGAAGCTGGTTTAAGGCCAGAGGATTTGAACACTAACTTTACATTCACCTTCCAGTCTTGTCTGGCTTTGTGATCTGGGCTTTTTCTCCTTTACCCCCTTTCACTGTGCCCCAGAGTTGCCCCCCATAAATGTTGCACCTTCACGTCACCCTCACAGATTGTTGTCTAAGCGCAGTGGGAAGCCACTGGTGAGTCTAAGCCATAGAGTTGTGAGATGCGATAGAGGCATAGAGAAGGCTGCTTAGGTTAGCAGCATGGAGAAGGACTCCTCTGTGTGTGTCGGTGTGTGTGAGCATGTTTGTGTGTGTGTGCATGTTGGGTGTGTGTATTGGGTGTATGTGTGTTGGTTGTTGGGTGTGTGTTTGATGTGTGTGTGCATGTGTTAGGAGTGTATGTTGGGTGTGTGTTGGGTGTGTGTTGAGTGTGTGTACGTGATGTGGGTGTGTGTATGTGTGTTTGTGTGTGTGTGTGTGTTGTGTGTGCTCAGGGTGTGTTGGGTATGTGTGTGTTGGGGTGTGTGTGTGCTGAGTGTACGTGTTGGATGTGTGTTGTGGGTGTGTGTGCTCAGTGTGTGTGTGTGTGTTGGGGGTGTGTGTGCTGAGTGTATGTGTGTTGGGTGTGTGTTGAGGGTGTCTGCTGAGTGTATGTGTGTGTTGGGTGTGTGTTGAGGGTGTCTGCTGAGTGTATGTGTGTGTTGGGTGTGTGTGTGTTGGGTGTCTAATCTAGAAATGACTCTTGCTCTTCTGAGAGTCACCAGTGGAACTGTGGAAACGCTGTCTCTGTCCAAGCCCTTTCTTCATTCCTTGGCACCTTCATTCTTTTAAAACGCATTTATGTGGAGTCCATCTGATGTCAGGGAGAACTGTAGGAACCAGCTGATAAAGATGACCAACAGAGTTGCAACCCTGGCCTCAGAGCCTACCAGAGTGAAGCAAGAGATGGTCACCTCATGGCCCACAGCATGACTGTGTCATCCTCCACTGGGCATTGCGTGGATAGGAGTTGGGACGGGATTCCCTGAGGAAGTCGTAAAGAGCCTGAGGCCCCACATTTGAGTGAGAGGCCACTAGGCCAGGCAGGCCAGGTGACAGGAGAACAGGAGCAGAGGCAGGCCAGGGCCAAGCAGGAGCCAGCGAGGCAGGAGTGGGCAAGCCCAGCAAGGCCTCCAAGGTCATGGTAGTGTCTTAGACTCTCAAGGACAGTGGGAGCCATTGTGGGGTGTGGAGCAGGAAAGTGGCACAATCACGTGTGCGTGTCTGCATGTTTAAATGCCTCAGGTGGGAAGAGTGGTGATTGGGAGGTGGGAGGACATTTGCAGATCAGCAGGGTGAAAGTAAGTAACGAGGTCTGGGAGAACAGAAGTGGGGAGGGAAGGGATGCTTGGGATTCCAGAGGTTTTGGGGTTGGGGACAGGGCAGAGCTGGCAACAGGCTTTCTTTTGTCCTAGTGTGAGGTACGTGGATCCCTTCTGCACTCATGAGTCTTTGGAATGTTCATCCACCTGTCTGAGTTTGGGGAGGGTGTGTGCAAGTACGTGTGCACAGGTGTATGCATGTGTGTAAAGAGCCCCTAAGTCTGCTCCCTAGAGTTCTTGTTCAAAAGGTGCACTTGGCATATGCCATGTAAGCCGTCGCCTAATAGAGCAATTACTGACTGGTTAATAAAATAGATCGAAATGAATTATTTATTAATCACTTTCCGAAAGCATAGTTTTACCTGAATTCATCTTAGCCATCCAGTGTCTCTACACTTCTAATTTTAATTAACAGGTATTTAGTAGATTTTGATTTAATTTGCATAAAGAATATAATTCTAGAGGGCTACTCTTATAAGAAGGACTGTGCTATCTGAGCGTTGCAGACGTGGTTTAGAATTATAAAACAAAAGAAATTAAATTTTTAAAAAAACAGGCTTTACATTTTTAATTCTATGTTTTCTACTGTGATCACATAGCCAAGAAGGATTCAATAGTTTGTTCATTATCAGCCATCACTTGAGTAGGTTTCTTGACACATATATTATTATACTGTATGTCTTTCTGAGTATGTGTGTCTGTGTGTGTGTATATATATAATCTATCTGACTGTATGTAAATTTATAAAATGCTAAATGCGCATTAAATAGACTGCTTTATCCTTCCAATAAAAACTAAGCCACTTCAAGAGGTATTCTATTTCATATTGTATTCACTTGCTGTAAAGGAAGCACCAACATGTTTCAAGGTTTGCCTGACAACCTCTACCAGTTGTGATAAAGGAAAGATAAAGAGACGAGGTTAAAATCTTTGAGAACACTTTTAACCTTTGTCTGTTCCTTCTCTATCCCATTTTTCACGTCTTCTTTTCCCAGATGACAGCATCGACCTGGCATTGATAGGATGTATGCTTTTGAGCTGTTTCGTGAGGAATAGAGGTGGTTGCAAAACTGGCTCATTTCTCTTCTAGCCTGTCCTTTGGATAAATAGTGCCCTTTGGTGGCTTGTGGGGTCAAGTTTTTACCTGTGGTCTTGGAGGTTGCTATTTTATTTCTCTGTTAAAAATTGGTTCCCTGCTGCAGGGATAGAATTCATACAGTTGGTCCTGTTAGCAGCATGGTCTAACTGGTTGAGCAGAGAGATTTAATAAAAGAATATTTCTTTGTATGACAGTACAATCAAGATAATGTTTTAGAATGGACTTAAATATTTTAGAGCATATTGCTTAAGATGACAACCAGCTTTTTGGAGTAGCTCAGATGTAAAAAGGAGGAGACAGGAAAATGTGCAATGCATAAAATGTATTAACATTCTGCAAATAAGCCTAGCTTTTTAAATAAATAATTTCCTTTTATAAAGTCATTATGTTATTATATTTTTATCCCCAGAGAATTGTATAGGGCCCCTGTCTATTTTTAAAGAAGAGATTGTGAAAATAACAACTGTAATAAAAATAATAATGATAGAAACATTGGCTGCTGTCACAACGTTTTGGATTGGACTCATCCAATTCTGTTTTCTCTTGTCTGATAATTTAGCTTAATTCTGTGCCTGAATCAGACTATTGAAACAATATGCTAAATAGATATGACCTCTATACCTGATCCATTTAAGATGGACATGGTGACACACGCCTGTAACCCTAGCTATTTGGGAGGCTGAGGTGGGAGGATGGCTTGAGCCCAGGAGTTTGAGGCTGTAGGGAACTATAATTACGCCACTACACTCTAGCCTGGGTGACACAGTAAGACCCCATCTCTTAAAAAAGTTAAAAATAAATAAATGAATAATCCACTTAAGCTCAAATGAAAATGTGTATATTAAAATCATATGCTATTTTAGATTATTTTTCATAATCATTAACATGTAACTTCAGTTGATAGATTGATCTGTATATATAATCTATATAATCAATATATGTAGTATGCATATGTTTGCGCTTGAAAACTATTTACTAGGCCAGGCACGATGGATCACGCCTGTAATCCCAGCACTTTGGGAGGCCGAGGCGGGCAGATCACGAGGTCAGGAGATCGAGACTATCCTGGCTAACACTGTGAAACCCCGTCTCTACTAAAAATATGAAAAGTTAGCCGGGCATGGTGGCGGGCGCCTGTAGTCTCAGCTACTCAGGAGGCTGAGGCAGGAGAATGATGTGAACCCGGGAGGCGGAGCTTGCAGTGAGCCGAGATCACACCACTGCACTCCAGCCTGGCAACAGAGTGAGACTCCATCTCAAAAAAAATTTAAAAATATAAAAGAATAAGAAAACTATTTACTCTAGGAAATCTCTTCCAAATCCTCTTAAATGAGTCTGCATGTAAGAAAACCAGAACAGTCATCTGTGAAATATCTTCTTATAAACTCAGGTACATTTCATACATGAGCTAACCGTATGTTAACAGTGTGGTAGTATTTCTCTCTCATATTCTCCCCCATTCTTTCCTTTTGTTCAGAGAGTTTGGATGGAGAGACCCGGAACTGCCGGAAGTGATTCAGATGCTGCAGCACCAGTTTCCCTCAGTCCAGTCTAACGCGGCAGCCTACTTGCAACACCTCTGTTTTGGAGACAACAAAATTAAAGCCGAGGTAAGTGCTCCTTGAATTCTGAAATGATTGGTGTCAGATTCATAAGCCCTCAGATCTTCTTAATGTTGGCAGGGAAAGGAATTAGGAGAACTGAAGTTACGCTTTTAAAATTTAGATCTATATTTACGACTAAAACATAGCATGTTTCATGTAATTGATTAGCAGGCCTTTCATGCATTCTTCACTTTTAGTATTTGAATACCGAGGAACGGAGGACCAATAGTGTATGTTAGTTATCAATAGAGGCTGGATTCTCAAATGCCATACTTGGAATTTGATTTGTCTTTCTCTTCCTGATTCCGACTGGGAGTTTTCTCTGCCCCTGAATCCTAAAGACATACTAAGTATCAATTGTTATCTCCTCAAATTACAATAACATTATTATAGTCAGTATAAGCTATAACCTGGCTTTCCTGAAGAACTCATTGATAGGATAAGGACTCTAGGCACTAACTTGGTTTTGTGTTATAACCACGTGTTTGGCGCTATTTACAAAGGAGTAGTGGATTAAATGTGGATATGCATTCCATTAAGGAGACTATTGTCCATGTCCATCATGTAAACAGCTGTTAACATGCTCTGTGTTTTTGGAATACATAAAGTGCATATATTGTGCTGTGTGGTATTTTTGGAGAATCACAGTGGTCGCTGCAGCCAAATCTAACTTTTTGAGACGAGGGACAAGCATTTGCATATAAGGAACTGAGTAGTCAATTTTTTAAAAAAAGATTTTGTAAACTATAACGAGTCATCTTTATGGCATGTAAGCAATTCTGGGGATGAATCTAAATTAGTTTAAGAGTGGAAAGAGAGACTTGAAGATATAATTGCAATTTATTATAGATTTTGCTTGCTTGCATTGGGATATACATAGCCTCATGGCTTTTTGTATTTTTCCATCTCTCTTCCCCTGGGACTGCAGGGAACATGGTCCATGCTCATGCTTATCAGGAAAGTGCTGTTTCTTTGTGGAATGAATATAGAGCAGTGGTTCTCAACCAGGTGTCATTTTGTCCCAAGGTACATTTGACATCTGGAGACATCTTTGGTTGTCCTAGCTGGAGGAGGCTGTGGGTATCACTCGTAGAAATCAGGGATGCTGCAAAACATCCCAGAAAGTGCAGGGCAGCCCTCCAAAGAGAATCACCCAGCCCAAAATGTCAGCAGTGCCAAAGTTTAGATACAGAGAAATATTGTCCATCTGAGAAAAATTTTAAATGTGAAAAAATTTTAAATGTGAAAAAACAAAATGAGGTCAGTTAAATTGACCTAAAAAAAGCATTAAAGTTATGTGTGACTATTGTCCCAAACAGATGTTAACTTAGTCATTCTCTATTTTTAATAGAAAAAAAAAATGGCCATGCAAAATTAAGGACAGATTTCTGACTAGGGGATCACATACCATCATCATATATTGTCCTTTTTTGAAGACCATAAGTTTTCTCTTTTTTGAAGACTATAACTTGGAGAGTTTCTCCAAAGGTCATGAAAGTATTTCATTTCATTGTTAGCATGAATTGATTCAAGAGTGTTGTGGTGCCCTGTCAAAGTGGGATGGACTCCCACCCAAAATTTGGTTGTTCTAATGCCAAGGTTGCTGGCATGACTCACACACCAAGAGGGCCTGAAAAGGTATCACTTACACAGTGAGGATGTCTGGGACAAGCACAGTGTATCCTAGGCAGGTCCAAAATTGGCTTGAGAAAGCTTTTGGAAAGGAAATTGGCATGGAGTTTTTATGGTTGTAGGAAGTGGGTTCTCACATGCAGACTGGGCCTTGTACGGGTTGAAACTCCTGCGGGTACCAGAAAAGGAAGCTCTTGAGTTTTCTCAGCTTGCTCAGATGTGGGGCAGAGGAGGGAAGGGTGAGGCTTCAAAGCTGTCAGAAGTCAAACATCAAGAGATAGAGTCAGACTCTATTACAGGGAGTCACCCGGCCAGGCAGTGCAGGCTTCATGGCCCAGGGAAGTCTGAAGTCATGGTCTAACTGGCTCCGTAAACATGATCCATGGGCCAGCCTTGGGGCCTCTCGGTGGCGATGCCACCTGACAGGAACTGTAGTGACAGCAGCTGTAGACTTGTTTCTGGCTACATCAGAATGACCCCTAGCGCACTATAGTGAACACAGGCCTTCCAATGAAGGGGTGACCAGCACAAGTCATGGCGAATGGATGAGCTTCCCGGGCTGGCTTTCCTGCTTACCAGCTCAGTCACCTCGAACTACCTGATTATACTGGGGCCTCTTTTCTAATCTTTAAAATGAAGATGCTGATACCTTTTCTGTAGAGTCTTTGTAAGAATCAAATGACTTAACATATGCAAACTGCTTAGTGGTGAAATGTGCATTCATCCTCCTTCGTTTTGGCCAAGAACAGTAAAGACACTAAAGTTACTGTTTTATTTCATGTATATTTCTATGTGTCAGTGTGTACATGTGTCTCTGTGTGTACATGCGTCTGTGTCTGTGTGTATGCCTGTGTCTCTGTGTGTGTATGTGTGTGTCTTAGTGTGTGTGTCTGTGTGTGTATGTCTGTGTGTGCGTGTGTGTACATATGTGTGCTTCTGCTTATTTTTTTTTATTTTGCTATGGGTGCCCTCAAGGTTGCTTGTATCACTTCTCATTGTTTGGGGTGGCCCCCAGCAGCTGGCACTCCTAGCAGCAGTTCATGTTATCGATGGCAGCCCTCCATACTACCTTCTAAAGGCTGCAAACACTGCCAGGACCCATGATAATGTTCCCAGGAGACCTGGGAGGCTGGAATGAGAAGGAAGGGAAGTGTGATGTATGACTGAGTGTACACCCTGATCCAGAGTTGACAAAATGAGATTGAAGTTAGCAAGTGTTAGCCAAAGGAACATGGGAAGTACAAAAGACTTAAATAAAACACAAAGTGAGCTTCCAGAGTTTCCCTTTCTTTCTCCCATTCAGTCACATAGGGAGGCATGCATATTTGCATGCACACACAAACACACACACACACAAACACACACACGTAAACTCTAATAAGGATTCTACACAGATCTATTTTATTCTCTCATTCTAACTGCAAGTCCAAACTATTAGTAATTGGTTCTCCCTT
Source organism: Macaca nemestrina (assembly GCF_043159975.1). Lineage (NCBI taxonomy): Eukaryota > Metazoa > Chordata > Mammalia > Primates > Cercopithecidae > Macaca > Macaca nemestrina. The sequence continues at coordinate 169,996,519 of NC_092130.1, forward strand.
TGTGACAGATGGCTGCCTGTCATGTTTTCATATACAGACATTGATTTTTGTAATTACCTGTTGTCCAAATACTAATCTTGCAGGCACTAGCCTTTCCAAATTTACTCAGTCCTCTAGTCTTTCTATTGCATTTTATTGAACTGATTTAGCCCTTCAGTCTACATTTCATTATTGGTATTGACTTTGCTCACACAATGCGTAGGCCATTGAAAAAAAAGGCAGAACTACATCTTCTATATGCAGGGGGTCATAAATCGTTCCCTTCTTGTTCCTTATTCCTGTGATTTGTACAGTGTTAATATAATAAAGCCAAGAACATCAGTTTTTTTCCAAAATGATAACTAGATCTTATATGTGCAATGATGAGAATTTGCTTCCGTAAGTCAGCAGATAAAAATCCTCATCCCTAGCTTTTCCTACTGCTCTAGTGAACTTGGATTTAACACCATCTCCTCAGTTCCCCTCTGTATTAGTCCATTCTCATGCTGCTATGAAGAAATACCCAAGACTGGGTAATTTATAAAGAACAGAGGTTTAATGGACTCATGGTTCTGCATGGCTGGGGAGGCCTCAGGAAACTTATAATCATGGCAGAAGGCACCTCTTCACAGAGCAGCAGGAGAGAGAATGAGTACAAGCAGGGGAAATGTCAGACACTTATAAAACCATCAGATCTCGTGAGAACTCACTGTCATGAGAGCAGCAGTGGGGGGAACTGCCCTCATGATCTAGTTACCTCTACCTGGTCCCACCCTTGACATCTGGGGATTATTACAATTCAAAATGAGATTTGGGTGAGGACACAGAGCCAAACCATATCATTCTGCCCTAGCCCCTCCCAAGTCTCATGTCCTCACATTTTAAAACACAATCATGCTTTCCCAACAATCCACAAAGTCTTAACTCATTTCAGCATTAACCCAAGAGTCGAAGTCCAAAGTCTCATCTGAGACAAGGCAAGTCTCTTCTCCCTATGAGCCTGTAAAATCAAACACAAGTTAGTTCCTTCCAAGGTGCAATGGGGATACAGTCAGTGGGTAAATATACCTATTCCAAGTGGGAGAAATTGGCCAAAACAAGGGGGCTACAGGCCCCATGCAAGCTTAAAATCTAACAGGGCAATCATTAAATCTTAAAGTTCCAAAATGATCTCCTTTGACTTCATGTCTCACTTGCGGGTCATGCTGATGCAAAAGATGGGCTCCCATGGCCTTGGGCAGCTCTGTCCTATGGCTTTGCAGGAAACAGCCCCACTCCCAGCTGCTTTCACAGTATGATGTTGAGTGTCTGCAGCTTTTCCAGGCACATGGTACAAGCTGTCAGTGGCTCTACCATTCTGGGTTCTAGAGGATGGTGAACCTCTACTCACAGCTCCAATAGGCAGTGCCCCAGTGGGGACTGTGTGTGGGGGCTCCAGCCCCTTGTTTCTCTTCCTCACTACACTAGCAGAGGTTCTCCATGAGGCCTCCACCCCTGCAACAAACCTCTGCCTGGACATTTAGGGCATTTCCACCCATCCTATGAAATCTAGGCAGAGATTCTCAAACCTTAACTCTTGACTTTTGTGCACCCACAGGCTCAGCACAACATGGAAGCCACCAAGGCTTGGGGCTTGCACCCTCTGAAGCAATGGCCTGAGCTGTACCTTGGCCCCTTTTAGCCATGACTGGAGCCAACGCATCTGAGACACAGGGCACCATGTCCTGAGGCTGCACAGAGCAGGGAGGCCCTGGGCCAAGCCCACAAAACCATTTTTCCCTCCTAGGCCTCCATGCCTGTGAAGAGAGGGAAAGTGAAGGTCCCTGACATGCCCTGGAGATATTTTCCCCATTGTCTTGGTGATTAGCATTCATTCGGCTTCTTGTTACTTATGCAAATTTCTGCAGCAAGCTTGAATTTCTCCCCAGAAAATGAGTTTTCCTTTTGTATCACATTATCAGGCCTCAAATTTTTCAAACTTTTATGCTCTGCTTTCTCTTGAATGGTTTGTGACTTAGATATTTCTTCTGCCACATACCCTAAATCATCTCTCTCAGTTTCAAAGTTCCGCAGATCTCTGGGGCAGGAGCAAAATGCTGCCAGTCTCTTTGCTAAAGCATAGCAAGAGTCACCTTTGCTCCAGTTCCCAAGAAGTTCCTCATATCTATCTGAGACCACCTCAGCCTGGACTTCATTGTCCATATCACTATCAGCGTTTTGGTCAAAGCCATTTAACAAGTCTCTAGGAAGTTCCAAACTTTCGCACATCTACGTGTCTTCTTCTGAGCCCTCCAAACTGTTCCAACCTCTGCCCATTACCTAGTTTCAAAGACGCTTCCATATTTTCAAGTCTCTTTACAATGACAGCCCACTCCTGGTACCAATTTACTCAAGACTGGGTAATTTATAAAAGAAAGAAGTTTAATTGACTCACAGCATTGGGAAGGCCTCAGGAAACTTGCAATCATGGCAGAAGGCACCTTTTCACAGGGTGGCAGGGGAGAGAATGTGTTCAAGCAGGGGAAGTGTCAGATGCTCAGATCTCATGAGACTCACTCATTATCACAAGAACAGCATGGAGGAAACCACCCATGTGATCTGATTACCTTCACATGGTCCTGCCTTTGACACATGGGGATTTTTACAATTCAAAGTGAGATTTAGGTGGGGACACAGAACCAAACTATATCACCCTCCCAGCAGTGAGGTGGAACTAAGGAGGGAGGGCTGGGTGGGGTCTAGCTCAGCAATCTCCAGTGACTAAGGCAGAGTTTGAATTCCACTGAGTTCTCTGATCCAGGGTAGGATATTTAGCTTTAAATACTTTGTAGATCAGCAAGTGTTTAAAAACTGAGATAGGAGTGTAGTCACATAGGCAGTAGTCAGAGCCAGATTGAGATAAGATCAGAAGAAAAGCAGTCGAGGAAAAATTAAAGAGGATGGGAGAAGGAGAAGGAATAAAGTGAGGGTTCAGGTGATTGCTGCAAACACAGTTTGTGTGGTCCATATTCATGGGCTAATGAATATCTGAGATGGAAGTGGATCCTCGCACTTTCAAGGGCACAGGCATGATTAGTGTGGATGGATGGCAGTACTCCTTGAACGATGTCTGTCATCTACACTGTCTCCTAGATTGTTGGGAAAGTCAGCATAAATTAAGCCTCTAGACAGAGGAATTATTAAACATGGATACTCCCTCAGGTGTATAGACTATAAGCATCTTTTAGGAGGTGTCTAAATGCTGCTAACTTTTGAGCATTTTTTATAAATCTTTTCTTCATTCTTTTTGGAAACTCCCCTCAGCTAAGAATGAAGAAAAGACTCATTCTTTTCTTCATTATCCCATTGATTTGGGGACACTAAGTACATTTCGTGGGTTGTGAGGATTGCAGTTTATTTATGTTCCTCCTGCCTGCACTTTTCCCGATTTCTTCCAATGCACACACCAGAGTTGGCATGCAGGTAGCACCCCCTTTCATATATAGACAGTTATACAAAACAAAGAGTGTATATATGTACATATATGTACACACTATATGGCTTCATTCAAGGTAATATGTATCTTAGTGATTTAAAAGTGTGTGCACATTTTCAAGTGGCAAATAGGGATTATTTTTAAATGTTTAAATATTTCTGTTTATATATTTATTTTTAGAGACAAGGCCTCTTTCTGTCACCCAGGCTGGAGTGCAGTGGTGTACAATCATAGCACACTGTAGCCTTGAACTCCGGGGCACACGCGGTCCTCAGCCTTAACCTCTCAAGTATCTGGGATTATAGGTGTGCACCACCATGCCCAGCTACATATTTAATTTTGTTATAAGTTAATAAATCAATTAACTTTTAAAAATGTAAGTTAAGCTAACAAAAATTACAAATGTTCAAATAATTGGAAAATGTATTTTCTTTTAAACATAGACCATCCTATTGACATGCCTCATTTTTAAACAACATGCCTTATTTCAAAAATTCAAACTTTATTATGTGACTTTATGTGTAAGAAGGATTGACTTGTACTCCTTTCTTTTTGTTAGAAATGTCTGGTGAGCAGCACTGATAAAGATGTAATTTCAGGTTTTGACCTGATTACTTCTTGCTATATCAAAAAGTAGCTTCAACTGTCATATATATATATATGAAGTGTTTCCAGATCTTATATAGTAAACTTACAGAGGCACAAGATAAGAACTCTTGTTCTAGGAAATCAATATTGATTTTATTTTTCTAACTCCCAACAATCTTTCCAATTACCGTATCATCCTAACTGCTATAAAGCATTTTTGTTTTTAAAGAAATGAAATTTTCAGTCCTAGTGCAACACAAAAGAGTATATTGATAGCTAGCTTTGTGTTAGTGGGAGGGTCCAAATATCAATAGCATATAGATCCTATCTTTAAGGAATCTGGCTGGGTGTGGTGGCTCATGCCTGTAATCTGAGCACTTTGGGAGGCCGAGGTGGGAGGATTGCTTAAGCTCAGGAGTTCAAGACCAGCATCAGCGACATAGCCAGAGCTTGTCTCTACAAAAAAATGCAAAAATTAGCTGGGCACAGTGGTGCACCCCTGTAGTCTCTGCTACTTGGGAGGCTGAGGCAGGAGGATCTCTTGAGCCTGGGAGGATGAGGCTGCAGTGAGTGGAGATCAGGCCACTACACTCCAGCCTGGGTGACAGAGTGAGACTCTGTCTCAAAAAAAAAAGAAAGAAAAAGAAAAAAAGAATCCACAACCTGCAGGAGAGAAAATAAGTAAACAGGGCATTCTAATACTGTGTGTTACACATGATGGAGAGGTGAAGCCACAGCAGTAAACTGGGCATTCGCATTCGCATTTTTTTTTCTTTTTAGAGACGCAGAGTCTCCTCTATTGCCCAGGCTGGAGTGCAGTGGCACAACATTGGCTCACTGCAACCTCTGCCCCCTGGTACAAGTGATTCTCCTGCCTCAGCCTCCCAAGCAGCTAAGTTTATAAGCATTCACCACCACACCAGGCTAATTTTTGTATTTTTCATAGAGATGGGACCATGTTGGCCAGGCTGGTCATGAACCCCTGACCTCAGGAGATCCACCAGCCTTGGCCTCCCAAAGTGCTGGGATTACAGGTGTGAACCATCACACCCAGTCAACAGGGCATTCTAATACCATGTGTTAAGGCGTGATGAAGAGATGACGCCACAGCTGGCGAGAGTCCTTACAGAATGCTTACATCCCAGCCTTGTGGAGTCAGGGAAAGCCGCCTGCTTCCTACACTGATGGCTACACTAAGTCTTAAATTAGAAGTTGCCAGAAAAATATAACCTATGGCATACCCACTTAGAACTGATGGAAGACAGCCATCGTATTTGCAGTTGTCTGTTTGTGTGTATTTGTCTGTGTGTCTGGACTAGATAGTTTCAATATATTTATATCATTTATACTAATATTTTGTCGAAATTCAGATTGCCTTTAAGTATAGAACATAGAAATTGATTTCTGTGTATAAAATATGCATACGTTTCCCCTCCCCGATAACTTTTTATTCCAACAAATTTAGACTATTACATCTGTTAAAAAAAATTGAGGCCAGGCGCGGTGGCTCAAGCCTGTAATCCCAGCACTTTGGGAGGCCGAGATGGGCGGATCACAAGGTCAGGAGATCGAGACCATCCTGGCTAACCCGGTGAAACCCCGTCTCTACTAAAAAATACAAAAAACTAGCCGGGCGAGGTGGCGGGTGCCTGTAGTTCCAGCTACTCAGGAGGCTGAGGCAGGAGAATGGCGTGAACCTGGGAGGCGGAGCTTGCAGTGAGCTGAGATCAGGCCACTGCACTCCAGCCTGGGCGACAGAGCGAGACTCCGTCTCAAAAAAAAAAAAAAATTGAGACTTGTTCCTGTCTACTAGACTTAAAGTGCTTCATAATTTCTATTTTATTCTTAGTTCTTTCTACCTCATATAGTTCAAGCGAATGTGCTATTCATCTTTTCAGTCGACTACCTTTGAATCATTTCTTCTCTTTCTTTCATCGTAAATTGTTTCACATTTTTGAAAAAGAGCCCGTATTTCTTTGATTAAATATCGGTAAAGAGGATACCACTGAGCTTATAGCAAGGGCTCTGGAGCCAGGCTGCCTGCATTTGAACCCTGGCTGCCATGCCACTTTCTAGCTCCATGACCTTGAGCAAGTTGCTTTACCTCTCTGAGACTCCATCTCCCAGACTATGAAACCGCGTTGAGACTCCATATCATGGCAGAGAGAACACACGTAGACTGCCAGCACAGAGCAGGTGGCAAAGGAGTGTGAGTTATTCTTAGTATGGGCTGCAAAATAAATAAGGAAATCTCTTTCCAACAGTTAAATGTAAAACCAATTCCATAGTTTTATAGACAGAATACTTGTACTGTTCATCATCCACATTTTGAGATCTGCTGTTGTCAGCAAGGGAAGCTGAATGCACACACACGTTGTGTGTGACTCTGTGCTAAGCCGCTGTTTACACAACTAGATTCAACTACTGCCCTTTAGGAAGTTAGAATCAAAGAGCCGTCTGCACATACCAACATAAAGCAACATATAGACCCAAATACTTGATATATTGATACGTGAAAGTGAAACTAATTCATATTCAACAGATAATCATGGAGCGACTTTAAAGTTCCAGGCTCTGTTTTTGACCTCAATAATCCGGCAGTGAACAAAATAGACCCCCATAAGTAGGGGGAAGCAACAATAAACACATATAGGCTGATATCACAAATCTCGAATTGTAGCTCCCATAATTCCCACATGTCGTGGGAGGGACCCAGTGGGAGGTAATTAAATCGTGAGGACGGGTCTGTCTTCTGCTGTTCTTGTGATAGTAAGTCTCACGAGACTTGATGGTTTTGTAAAGGGGAGTTTCCCAGCACAAATTCTCTCTTTGTCAGATGCCATGTAAGATGTCCCTTTGCTCTTTCTTCATCTTCCGCCATGATCGTGAGGCCTCCTCAGCCATGTGGAACTATGAGTCAATTAAACCTCTTTCCTTTATAAATTATCCAGTCTCGAGTGTGTCTTTATCAGACGTGTGAAAAAGGACTAATACACAGGCATGCATTGATGATGGGTGAGATGGTGATGCGGGCCATGGAGGAAATACAACACAGTAAAGCGGGTGGACAGTGATAAGGAGTGGGTGGAGAGAGGCAGCTGCCATTCTGTAGCAAATGGTCAGGAAAGCCCTCTCTGAGAAGATCTCTGAGAAGCAGCCTCGGAGCAGAGCTTGAAGGCAGTCAGAGAGAGAACCTCAGAGCTAGGTCTCTAAGGCATGTGCTCCAGGAGTGTGCTTCCAAGGGCTGTGGGAACCAAGTACCACACACTGAGAGATGTGGAACAATGGAAATATGTTCTCCCACGATGCTGGAGGCTAGAAGTCCAAGACTGAGAAGGGGCAGGGCCATGGTCACTCTGAGACTCAGGGTGGAATCCTTCCTTGCCTCTGCCTGGCTTCTGCTGGTGGCCACCAGTACTCAGCATTCTTTGGCTTTATGGATGCATCACTCTAATCTCTGCCTCTGTCTTCATGTGGCCATCTCCTCTAGGCGTGTTTCTTTCTGTATCTATTCTCCTCTTCTTATAAGGGCTTACATTGTACTGGATTAGGACCTATCCTAATGACATGATCTTAACTTGATTACATCTGTGTATACCCTATTTCCAAACAAGGCCATGTTTGTAGGTCCCAGATGCTAGGGTTTCAATATATCTTTTGTGGGGGACGATATTCAGCCGATAACAAGGAGTAACAAAGAGTATGGCTGGAACCTAGAAAGTGAGGTGGCGAGGGGTAGGAGGTGAGAGTAGACAAGTAATATCCCAGGGTTGGATCACGTAAACCACGTAGGCCAGTGCCCTGTTATTAATATCACAGGAGAGAGAGCTGGGTGTGCTTTTTGGCAGGGTGGTTTGGAAAGTAATGCATCTTAAGAAACGGTGCTTCACCAGATTGTGGAATCTATGAAATGGTCAAAGGAGGGGTAGCTGGTGGTATAAAAGGAGAGGAAGAGAAGCTCTAAAGAAGAAGGGAAATGGGTAAATTCACTGGGTAGTGTCAGCCAAGAAGAGGTGAGAGACCAAACTGCAATGCAAGAAGACAAGGCGTTTATTGGGGTCTTAATCTTAGAAATTGTAATTCAGGAGACAATTTGGCTTCTGAAGAGACAGAGGGGAGTAGGGGATTTTAAGAGAAAACTAAAAGGAAGCTCAGAGTGATTACACAAATTGTTTTGGAGAATTATTATTGGTAGAGGTGGCTGACTTAGAACATGCGTCCATAGTTTACTGGTGGTCACTGTTCAAGAGTTGCAGTGCTGGAGAAATTCAACTGTTTTCCAGAATGTGATAGTCACTGCAGTTTGACCCACTTCAAAGGTTCCAGACAAGTTCCTGGTTTTTCCTGGTTTTTTTAGTTGTTTTTTGTTTGTTTGTTTGTTTTGCCAGTTAGCAAGAAACACAGGCTGTCCTTCTCGCAATGACTGTCTGACTCCAGTTTAGAGCTCTGAACCACAGAGACAGCATATCATATATCACACTTCACAGCGGGATTTCCCAGGAAGATGTAAAAGAAGCCAAAAAGGGCTGCCCAATAACCTACAGTAGCCACTTATAATCATCCAAAAATGACACAAAGAAAGTGTCATAAAAACAAAGTGGCTTATTGGATCTGAAGGAGATGTGAGTGATTTATGATAGGACATGTAATCTGTAATTAGGAAGTAAACCAGAAAGACTCAGAAATAAGAGAACGTTAGTAAGTGGGAGAAAGTGGAGGGGTATTTGACTAAGAACCTTCCAGAACAACACTGTGGAATAGTCCAGGAGCCACGAGGCAAGATGAAGCTCTCCTGTGAGGTTGGCCACCAGGATGCTAGCGGCTATGCACACAGCCTGCAAGAAGCAGCTGGGTGACATGTGAGAAGTTAGGTCAGCACAAAGGAAAAGAAGGAAGGCAGTGACTTTAACAAACAGACGTATAATTCCTATTTCAAAAAGATATGGACTCTTGTCATGTTTAAATACAGCCAGGGAAGGAGGAAGAAGAGAGCGAGGAATGTGCTGAGGGTCAGTGTACCAGGCCTCGGTGGAGGGGTTAGCTCTGTGGAGAAGTTAAAGCTTCTCAAGATCTACAACCTTTATGAACACAAGAGAGATGTGATATGTGATCCACAGTGAGCACTACTGCAGCCAGAGGCCAATATATTTTTTCCATTTTCATGAAGGCTTGGTCCTTCACACATGAAGGATGATGGACGAGGCACACTCAGGAATTATTGAGCCAGTGCTTTGAGCGGAAAGGACCATGAGTCATCCTCAGTGGAGGAGATAATAAGAAGGCAATATTGCTAACAGCCTGGGACAGAATTACAACTAAAGAGGACAAATACCACTGCATGGAGGTATAGATCAACTTGGAGGGTGAGGCAGAATCATAGACTCAGAATACAGGGGGAAAAGCCTAGTAAGAAGGCCCCCCGAGACACCAAATCATGGTGATTCGGTCGTGTTTTTACTTAGCAACAGATGGGACAGATGAGACGCAGGTGATCCCAGGCCAGGTGATCCCAGGCCAGGTGGCCCACTGCTGCTCCCTGCCATATGCATCTCTTTTTTGCACATTGTATACCTCTCTACCCTCCTGTCTCCACTGCCTGCTCCTTTTAACTCTCCTTTCTCCTCCTTTTCCTCCTAAACCTAAGCTGGTTCTAGCATCCTGTAGCCATCAAGAGACTTGTCCTGGCCTTGGAGATTTTCCCTGCAGGCTAAAGAGACTTTAGGGCTCCTCCAACAAAGGCCTTCTCCTCCCAAATGTCAGGGAAGCATCAGATGTCAGCGTGACCATTCTGTGTGAGGTGCCAAATGAGCACCTCTCCTGACTCTAGAGGTCACTAAGCAGAGACCTCAGCAGATATGGCTCCCCCAGGACCAAGTTGAAGGGCCCAGTTCTTGATAGAAGAGCTAATCTCTCTAGGGGTAGTAGAGACCTCACTGGTTTGGTGATCTTTTCCATTTAGAAGTTTAACGGGAGAGCTAGGAGAGGAAAGGAAACTACACTTGGGGAAGATGGAGCCTAAGGATGGGAATAGCCCTTAAAGATTGCAGGAGGCAGCAAGAAAGGAAAACTGGCATCTTCTTCCCCAACTGGCTGTCAACTCAGCTTCTGAGCTGGTGACTTGCCTTGGGCTGCTGGAGTACAGTGGGGAGATCACACAGGGATTCAGCCAGACTTTGAGCAAGGACTGTGTTCCTCTATGCTTAAAGGTTTCTTCAAGGAAGATGGATAAGGGCAGGGTCGCAGGGGAGAGAAGAGACTAGCGATGGAGGGATTTAGATGTGTTCCTGCAGGAGTATGGCAGAAGGGGCGAAGCAAGGTGTAGGCATCAAAGATGCAGAGCCAAAAGTGCAAAGATTTGGGGCGGCAGAGAACTCCAGCCACCTAACTGGCCCCTGCTGGAGCCCAGGAGTCACCTTGGCAGAGATGGCCCACAGACATAGGCAGTGGCCTGGTAGCCTCATGGCCTGCCTTTATGTAAGGAAACACCTCTTCCTTCTCCCTCCACCTCCAGTGAGAAAGGAGAAAGAACAAGGTGGAAGGAGATGGGTGGGGAGGGCATACCAGGGGGCTGGAGCTCACATCCAGCGTGCTTCAGGAGGTGGGATGCTGGAGATGGGGAGGGGAAAGGATGGAAGTGGTAAAATGGACAGGCTTATTCCTTTTAATGTTTTTGAGACAGGGTCTCACTATCTCCCAGGCTGGAGTGCAGTGGTGTGATCAGAGTTCACTGCAGCCTTGACCTCCTGAACTCAAGAAATCCTCCTGCTTTGGCCACCCAAGTAGCTGGGACTCCAGACAATGGCCACCATGCCATGCTAATTTTTTTTTTTTTTTATTTTTTGTAGAGACAGGGTCTCCCTATGTTGCCCAGGATGATCTTGAACTCCTAGACTCAAGTGATCCTCCAGCCTTTGCCTCCCAAAGTGCTGAGAGTACAGCTGTGAACCACCACGCCCCACAGGCTTTTTCTTTATAACCAGAAGGAGACCATTTTAATAGCCCAAAGTGAATGAAGTTAAGGAATCAGACCAATATCGTGATGAAATGTAGCTACCCTGCAGCAAGGCGAGACTCCTGATTAAATCCACCAGGTACACTAAGTTCTCTTTGCAAAACAGACATGAGTCAGAGAGCAGTCTCTGAAAGTGGGTCATGACTTGCGAACAATGATGCAGCAGGTATTTTTCAGACCTCTTTGAAGTTTCCTTTCTGGGTTTGCTAAATTTCACTTTGGGTTATTTTAACTCCATTTCTTCTTTGGGCCACGCTTGCCTTCTATTTTAATGGGTCTTCTTTTTATCTTCCACCCGCCTCTCCACCCGGTTTGTAGTCTTTGCAATAATGAGCAGAAGAAACAGATGACCTGCGTGAATGTCAGTCCATTCACATTTGCATCACAGGTGAAGGAATCAGCACTGTCTGAGGGATTTCTCACTGTGCTTTGCTGTTTTGAAGCATTTCTGATATGTCATCATTTAGAGAAGAAGACCTGTGCCTGAAGAACTAGTTGCTTTTTCAGGGACATAGTTCAACTTTATATCCACCATAAACTTCTTCATCTGGCATTCTGGTCATTTCTTTTGCTTTAGTCTGTAGGGGAAGTGGCAGCAAAACTCTGGCCTTTCTCCTCCTGGTGACACTCAGCTTCTTATTGCTACCAACTCAGCACCCTCAGGCCTTGTTTCCAAGTGAAAATCTCTAAATCATTGAACCAAGGAAGAGGCATCTTGTTTATCTGTCATTTTCTTGATTTTTCCCCTCCAGACGTTCTCCAGGTTTTTCTGGCTCACAGAACTGGAGAGAACATTTTGTCAAAATACCGAGAGAGTCAATACAAGAAGGCTTCGTATCATGTGATGTCCATGCATAGATTATAAGGAACCATCATCTCCTAAGATTTCATTGCAGTTACGAGCTTTCCTATATTTTTGCAATCTCTGTTTCATTAATCCACCCTATGTAAATGATCTTAGACTTACTCCTTTTGAGCCTCTGACCACTCTTCCAACCTTATCTTCCAAGGTTATTGTTCAGTTCATTCTAAATCTAAAGATTTAGACCTCCTCAACGTGGTGGAACTACAAATGCATAATAAGCTTGCTCTCTGGGCACCTACATGTGCCATCTTGGAAATAGTTAACACAATGGAGGGGAAGAGCCTCCCTGCCTTGAACAGGTGCCCCAGTTGACTGACTTTAAATGTATGCAAATTTCTGGCTTGACCACATTTCAGTCATTTCATATCAGATGCTGATTGGAAGATCTGTGTCTTCTTATTAGATGCACTTCAGCATTACAAATGTTTTTTAAATGTTTCAAGGAAAGCTATAGGTGCTCATTATATGACTATTCTAGTTTGTTAGCCCTAGTGCACTTTCTAACCACACTCCAAATGTAAGGGGAAAAAAACCTGCTTTGCTAAGAGCTCTTCAAAATTCACATTGCTCTTCTGTACTTACAATCCTTCTTAATTAATTTGCCTCTTGCATGACAAGTAGAACACTGAGTTGGCATTAACTCTTTTGTTATTTGTATTTAATTGTACTTATGGGATGATTTCTGTGTTTCCTGTGGATCTATACAGGCTCTCTTCAACTTCCAAAGATTGTTTAAAAGAATCTTGCAATTGAAATGTATGTTCCCTGGAAACACTGTGATATATTAGGAGATTAGGCCCACACAAGCTTTGTTAAGCCAAAACGTCTCTGAACTCTAGCAGTGGGTGAATAATACTGGCATATCCAATCTCTAAGTATTTATGGAGACGGTCAAAGAGCATTCCAGTAGGATGCTCGGGACTCATCCCAGCACAACATACCCTTGCATAGGAGGGTATGTTCGCTGCACAGTTTCCTTTCAAGCTTTGGAATGGAAGTGGGGACTATCCTTGCTACTGACCCCAGGTTATCAAATCTGTTGTCTGGAGCAGGGGTCCTGGAAAAATGGAGACAAATGAAAAGGAGCACAGACACAGTGACATTGCCATTGTTAGGAGGGCTGGGTGAGCTTTGGGACTACAAGTATGAACTGAATGACGGAGATGTCAGGAGTAGAAGCTCCTGTCTGCATTTCCTTTAAATCCCAAGGGAACTTCTCAGACTTCACCAACTGCCTGGCACTCCCTTCATTTAATTCTACTTAACCTAACTACTGTTCTTTCTGTTGCCACCACCTATGGGGCTTTTAAGCCAGTTTCCCTCTTTCGCGTCCACTGGAGAATAAGACACAACCTCCCGGCTGTTCCTTATTCTTTTCTATGTAATGCAAACACACTCTCAATTTTGATGGGTTTTTTAATGGGTTTTTACCGTCTTCACAGGTGATGGAGAAGCATACCAGGAATTAAATGTTTCCTTCCTGTGTGTCCCTCTTCTGTTTTTCTTTCCTGTTGTGAAGACACTAATAATAATATCGTGTACAAATGATAAAAGGGTGACATGGACAGTTGAGCTGAACACTTCCCTTCGATTGTCTTACAGAGCTCCTCTTTCAAGATGGAGCTGTTTGACGATTACTGGTGAGTGGAGCTGGGGAGGTGGAGTGAGAACTAGGCCCCCTATTCACAGGCTGGAATAACTCTACCCTATCCTGAGAGATACTAAAATTAGACCACAGAAGAAAGAACTCTGTCAACAGAGATCTAAAATTTCAGAGCTGAATAGTTTCCAAAGTTCTTTTCCTGGGCCAAAGTCAAGGTGTCCTGAGGGGAGATTCTGATCCTTTGACTTTTTTGGCTTCTGAAGGCTGGCTGCATTCCTTGACTTCTGGCCCCTTCCTTCAACTTCACATTTCATCATTCTGACCTCTGGCTCTAACATCACATCCCCTCTCCCTGCTTTCTTCTTATAAACACTCTTGTGATGACATTGGGACCATCCAGATAATCCAGAACAATTGTCCCATCTCAAGTTTCTTAATCACAGCAACAAAGTCCCTTTTGCTATGTAAGGTCATATATTCACAGGGATTAAGACCTGGACATCTTCAGGGAGGAGAATTACTCAGCCTATCATAGAAGTCCTTGTCCACCAATAAGTAAAACCTAAATACCTTGGAAGAAAAAAGAAAAATTGATGTTCTTCTCTCTGCTATAAGATTCTAGGAAATTTAGAGTACTTATGCTTAATAGGAAATTTAGAGTACTTATGCTTAAGTTAGCTGATTTGAAAAATTCCCTGATGGAGGTTCAGGAAGGGATGAAACATGGTGTTCGTGAAGAAAGATTTTGATTCCATTCTTGTGATGGTGGGAGGATTAGTAGTGGAAGCGGGTGAGGAGGACCAGCTAGGTGACCCCACTGCATGGGGAGGGCTGGTCTACTCTTTCACCACTTCTACCAAGAGATCTGGGACCACATGTTGGAGCTAGTTTTATGGCCATTGGTTGGTAAGCCACATTTTACACTGAGCTTAATCAGTGTAATTATACCTGGCCATCCTACTAAAGAAGTGGAGGCTGCTCAGAGAGATTAGGGAAAGGTGGCTGTTCAAAAGGAAAGGTCTCATTTCATATCCAACTGGCCCAGCCACACCTTATGTGCAGGCTAGGGTGAGCTTCCACGTGAGGGGACAGGTGTGGTGAAAATGGTGGGTATACCTGTTGCAATTGTGCACATTGACTGAGTACCTCTCTGCCAGAAAGACCCAGCAATCCCCAAACAAAAACAAGATGGATTTCCTGGGAAGGGACTGGCGACATCTGTATTAACTAAGAATGTCACAGAGGCTGGTCTCCTGGCTCGCAACACCTCTCTATACAGATGGCTTATTTGACCAAAGCAGTCAGCTTTTCTTGGTTGACTTTATAGATTATTAAGGTCTAAATAAAGTGGTGCTTTCTGTAGCTTTGACAGTATTCAATATAGTTCAAGCTAAAAAGGAAGCTTGGTAGGCACCAGGGGTTTACAATACTGTCATCCATCTGAAAAAATCCTTTTTTTTTTTTCAATCCTAGTTTCTGAGAAAAAGCCAATCTCAATTTGCATTTATTTGAGAGACCACACGCAATCTACTTCAACAGTTTCCACACAAAGATATGCTTATTCCCTTACCCATGTCCCAAAACTTTTATGTAGAGATCCAAACTTACTAATGATAAAAGATACTTTGATATGCAATTTTACTGGTATAATGATTATCAGGCTTACAAATAAGAAGGCTGTCAGAATTGGCACCAGCATGACTCCTATGGCAAGATGAGGCTGGCTTGTCAATTCTGGAGAATTACGAGGATGACCCAACAGGGAAAATTTGAAGAATCAGGGATATTTGTCAAGTGATGAAAAAATGTTTCACTGATGCTACCCTGAAATGAGTAACACATGGTACAACTCCTTGGATACTGGAGAAATCCTATCTTATATTTGGGGATATTGTTAAGTCCCATTAGAAAAAAGAAAGGGAAAAAAGAAAAAAGACCCGTGAAGAGGAAAAGGAAGGAAGGAGGAAGAAGGAGGAAGAAGGGAGGAGGAAGGGAAGAAAGAAAGAAGGAAGGAAGGGAGGGAGGGACGGAGAGAGGACGGATGGGAGAAAGGACGGGAAGGAGGGAGGGAGGGAGGGAGGGATTTATTTTTCAAGGGAATCCCAAATAACAAGAAGCTCTCAAGGTCTTTAGTGGATAAGAATACGAGCCACAACCTTGGGGTGCCTAAAATCCACAAGCTGCTTTACTCAAATAGCAACAAATACCCAAAGAGATTGGAGTTCATGGCAAAAGCTAGTAGGGGCAGCAGAAAGACAACCTTAAGCTTTTGAGCATGCTGACCACCAGAGTCCACCATTAAATATTTACCTTTTGAAAAGTGATTAGTGGCTTGCTCTTGGGCACTGGTAGAGAATGCTTGCATCCCTAGAGGACATTTTTGGCCTGAAATTCCTGTTAGACCCTGGAAAATTTCAAATACAGACATAAAAAGGGTCTGCCCCCAAAACTGTCTAATTAAATGTAAGGAATTCCTTAAGAATGACCTGTATTATGCCAGAGATGTCCACTAAATGCATGAGCAGGAAGCCTCAGAATTCAGGCTTCTCTGCATCCTTTCTGATACTTCATTCTTTTCCACAGTGAAATCATAGGCACTGCTTATGACTCTATCAGAGCAATACCAATGATAAATATTAATAACAGGAGTTGCAGACACAAGATGATGGAGAACACTTTTGAAAAGCTACCTCCTTCCTCCCTAGTTTGTGGGAAAGTTAATGTTAACAGGACAAAAACCAAAACCAAAATACCAGAGCACATCTTCCCAGTTGACCAGGTTGTATTCTCTTGAATGACTCATCTGAAAAGATACTAGTTACAATGAACCATTTCTTACTTGTATAGACAGGATTAGCCATCCATTGTGCAATCTGCCACCTTGGGAAGACTTTTCTGTCTTCTCTCATTGAAGTTATCTGAAAAGAGAGTCATTTAACAGTGGCTTGTGGACAATGGCCAATGAGTTGGCCATTGAGTCAAGAAAATGGACAAAGAGTACTTCACACTTGGTACTTCTTGATACATAGAAGTGTAATATGTGCACAGCACACACTGAGATTGCCTTGGTCCTATCAGACTTATATTTGGCCAGGCAATATAGATCCACCTCCTTCAGCAGGCACCTCCTCTAGCAGCCACAGAATGAGCCCTGGTGGTTATAGGAGGAGGATGATCTATTGGTTACGACCTTGGAGGGAGCAGCTTGGACTCTGGGAATGAGTGGGCACAGCAACCTTCTGCTGTTTGCAGGTGTGCTGATCAAAGCAACCACTTCTTTTCCAGCAAAGCTTGAAGCGTTCTTTATGAGCACATAACTTGGCAGCAGATTTTCCACCTATGTTTGAGCACTGTATTGCTGCTGTAACAAATTACCACACCCTTAGTGACTTCATACGACATACACTTACTATCTGGTAGCTCTGGGGCTCAGAAGTGCAAAATTGGTCTCACTGGGCTAACATGCAGGTGTTGGCAGGTTTGTATTCCTTTCTGGAGGCTCTAGGGTGAAATCTGTTTTCTCTCATTTTCCAGCTTCTAGAGGCTTCCTGCATTCCTTGGTCGATGGCTCCTTCACTCTTCAAAGCCAGCAATTGCTGGTTGAGTCTCTCTCACACTGTTGTCCTTCTGTTCGGATTCTCCTGCCCCTCTCTTCAGCTTTTGAAGGAACTTTGTGATTCCATGGAGCTCACCCCTATAGTTAATGTTAGACTCTTTAAGATCAGCTAATTAGCAGCCTTCATTCCATCTTCATCCTTAATTCCTCTTTTCCATGTAACATGACATATTCACAGGTTTCAGGCATTGAGACATTGACATCTTATAGGGTGGCAGTCGGGGGCATCGTTCTGCCTACCACCATGTATTAGAGTGAGGAAAATGCTCTCTCAGCTCTTAGAGGAACCCTGCGCAGCTGCACATCTGCCTGTAGGATGCCACATTACATCCTGCTCTGTGGAGCTATCTTCCTTCAGATAAGGTTCAGGATTTTTTGCCACTTAACAGAGCATTATTCCTTTGACTAGTTGGTTGGCTAGTCACATCGATCCATTCCATCTTTATGACCACATGGTCTTGAAAGCAAATGTATCGATTATATGTTGAATGAGTCCCAACTCTCGTTATGAAAATCCCCTTTTGAAAATTTCAATGTAAATCACAGTTTCCTTAATTTGTCATTCAAAATCACCATTTCTCTCACCCCTGTAAACGTATCTGTATTAATAAATACCTAACAGTTTTTCATATTATCTCTCAGAGTTCCCGAAGGTAACATTTTCCCCCTTTTGGTAGTCTTCCAGGCTCTAGATTTAATTTCTCTGTGATGAACATCCAAAGAAATGAATCAATGGATGATAATTTGTTTTGCAATTTAGATTTTTTTCCCATTTTAGTGTCTTAAATCCTGGAGAGTGACAGCAGAATGTGAAGATTTTGAATTATGAATAATCTTCCTTATTGTTCTGACTTTATCTGTCTCTTTACCATTTAACCCAAGTTCATCTAATGGAAATTGGATATTCAACCATGGACCTGAGTGCTACACTATTTCACATGCTTTTACATATTTTTGCATTAAAGAAAACAAGGCATCTGCATATCTATAATTAGCTGATATATTCAGCACTGGCTCCTACAAACAAGATGCAGGTGTACATAGTGCAGAGGCATTTTATACATAGTGCTGTCATGTACTTGTGGGAAAATTACTCTCACTCATGAAATAAAAAGATAAAGCTATTTTAAAAAAACGTTTTAGATGTTTGCTGGACCAGTGTCATGGTATTCATGGTTGTATAATATTCTGAGTTTCTGAGATATCTTCTTAGGCACTGGAAGTCCTTGTTCCCAAGTGTGAATCTGCTTGATGTATATTTCTCCTGACGGGCAGACGTTCCAATCAGACATATTGCAGAAGTTCAAAGTCAATAGTCAAAACTGCATTCAGTCAAAAGATAACATGGATATATGGAATGCCTGCTGGGTGCCAGGCACTCCTCTCAGCCCTGCAGACACGGCGTTGAGCAAGTCGGGCAAGATCTCTGCTGTTGCAGCACTGGCATCTCTCTGTGTGAGGATGGAAGCAGAAAATGAACCAATAAGTACGTGAAATCTATCAGGTGGTAAATGGAGCTAAGACAGAACCTAGAGAAGGGGAAGATTGAGGATGAAGGGGAAGGGGTGGTCATACCATCATTTTTGATGGCTAATCATGTTTAGGGGACACCTGCATGATGGAAGAGAAGCCACTCTGCAGACTCTGGGAGAACAACCTGCTCAGAAATTTCCAGAAGCCCAGGGCAATGGAAGCTGAAGTGAGTAAGAAACAATGATGAGAGATGGAAACAGAGAGAAGACACAGGCAGGTCAGGCAGGACTGAAGGCCAAGATTAACGATCTTCTGAATGTGGTGGGAACCATTAAAGGATTTTGAGCAGCGATCAACATGATCTGATTTGGTTACATATGTTTTTTGAAAAGACGACTTTGACTACTGTGTGTGCAGAATTTAGAAATAAAAGACAAAAATTCCTTCCCTAAGGCCCTGATCCATTATTAGTCCTCAGCATCTACCAGCCTATTGAAAACTGATAGTATAATCATTGCCTGCCTTCCAGTCTGGAGAAAAATTGTGTGCCATAAAACAAATAACTCATCTGAAAATTTTTAAAGAATTAAAAATATGAACCAAGGTATTTATATAGCCTGTATTCTTTTAAATGCAAAATTAGAAAATCAGTAAATAAAACAGAAAAGAAAGAAACCTGATTTTTGTAAACCTGAGATTTCATGCATTAAAGATTTTTAAAGAGTTTACTCCTAAGAACTAACCTCTGAAAATCAATTAAAATCAGAGCATTTTACTATTTATTATTGAGGTTATAGCCATTGAATCTGGTACACTCCAGAGCTGAAAATCTTTGAACAGAAATTATTAAAGAAAAAACAGCCTTCTCAATGTCTGTAGCTACTTGAATTATTGGAAAGGAGAGTACCTACAGGCAGGTCCTCTGAATCCACAAGTGGTGGGTTACAAGAAAAAAAAAATTAATGCTACAAGCTTTAAATTGGAATAAAATAGTATAAAGAACTGAATGAATCCCATTTTGGTGAGGGAAGGAGGAGAAGACCTTTCTGAACGATTTTCTCTTTTAAATATATACATTTACTTATAGGCATATGTTATACATTGTTATATATGTATGACACTATACTACATATATGTGTGTGTGTAAAACTATTGGCATGCGTGTAATATAGCAGTACTAGCCCCCAAACTGCTAGGAGAGTTGTGATGCCTTCAGAATTTCTGCAGCGACCTTCCATGGAATGCCTAGGAGAAGGTCTCCTTCTCCATTAGGATGACATATCAGTGTGGGATGCACTGCTTTGCACTTGATGGGATTTTTTGGTACATAATTTTATAAATTTCAAAGGTCACAGATACACCAAATGTGTATTTTCTTATACCAAGATCCAAGTGTCATATCAATGTTCTGCTTGGACTGAAGGATAAAATGAAGAGTGAATAATATTTAATCAGCTGAGCAGCACCATTCAGTAAATCATATTTCAGTTTGCCTTGTTGCAGACAGATTTGCCTGGTAACACTTTTCTTTGTGTTCAATAGAAATGTGAGAAAATAAGGTTGACATGGTTCAGTTTGTGGAGTCTCAAAAGAGCGAGTCATAGTGTTAAATCCAGCAGACTCCTGGTGGAGCTCCGGGGAGCTCTGAGTGCTGGAACTTACGCTTTTCCCTTTTGCTCAGCCTCTGGGATCCCAGCAGCCTCCACCCTCTGATTGTGGAGGCAGAGCTAAACGCAGAAACACAAGATGGCTCCACCAGTTACCTTGCTGGAGCTCAGAACACAGAGTTACTGGAGTAAAAACATTTAAGTTGATTGAAACAAAAACAGTTGAGAGATGTAGAACCCCCCACGTGTGTTATACTACAGATTTCTAGGTGTCAGGAAAATGGTCAAACCATTGAATAGCTAAGATACACTTTTACATGATGGATAATTCCTTCTTTTGAACCAGCTCTCAAATTTGTTCTCATGTCTTCGTGGCCACAACTCCCTTGTCATTCCTGCCTAGAAACCATGTGTGGGTTCTATCACCTCATTTATGTGGTTATTTCCTCCTTTGTGTGGTTTTCAATGCCAGCTCCTGTCTGGTCTCTTCCCAGCATCCCCCACACTCCCTGTCTCTTACCTCTGGGAAGGGCTCTGTGCAGGCCGGGGCCCTTACTGAGACCGGCTCCCGCTCTCCAACCTTCCACTGCTGGTCTCTCTGTGGAGCCAGGCCTCAGCCATGTGGCCAGGAATCAGGGCCTGCTGACCAGAGCAGCTCTCTAGAAATGTGCCGCGTGCTTACATTCTGTGCTTTGGCTTTAAAATTCCCATACATCTTGTATTCTACTTCGTAAAGTCTCCAAGTCTTTATTAGTATGAAAAATAGTGCCCCCCAGTCTTTGGGTGAATTTAAGGGCCAAAAAGAGGTATCATTGTCTGGCATACTGATACCCGTCCTTTCCCTGAACCCTACCATATGTGCCCTCGACTTTAAAAAGCGTGGACCTACTACACTCCAAGCATTTGAGAGTTTAATCATCTACTACATTGTACAGGTCACCAGTTTTTCAACTCCCAAGAAATCAGTTCAGCTGATATTTCTTCCAGAAACAACTACCCTACCCCATTTCCTAAGGAGGCTGGTTTTGTGACTTTCCTGTGGGCTTTATACACTGTATTTGTTCCTGTGCGTATCCCCTTCACTAAACCATGACTACCCCAGGGAATGTGGACCGATCTTAATAAATATCAACTGAACTGAACAAAACTGGAATTATTTTCTCAACCACAGTTTAGTGTGGTTAAGCATTGGCTTTTACTACTACAAAAATATATCTTCAAAACATATGGGAGACTTTGTCACCTAAAAATAGAAAGAAAAAAAAATACATGCATAACAACAAATACTTTCCATCATGTAATACATATAATAAAGCAAATTATATTCTGTGCAATTTTTACTGGCTTAATGAAAGTCTTGAGGTGATCTAAATTTTTTAAAGTCAGGATATTTTTAATTTAAAATTAAAATAAATACATAAGAAAATTTTCTCGACATTTCTATCATAACTTCTTTTGGTGGAATATATTACTTTTACTTTACTTCTCATTTGTTATAACCATAGGCTAAGACACAAAACAATTTCTCTATTATTTCTGCATGTATACTTAGCATAATTTTATATTTTAGAAAGATGTTATTTTCCATTTTGCATGAACAAAAGAATAGCAATTTTTAAAATGTGTGCTTTTGTCATGCCACTAACATAGAAATTTAAATTAGGGGCTGTGTCTTTCCAAACTGCTTTGCCATCTGTCAGTCAACCAAAAACTACTGCTGTGATGATTATCAACACACTCGTTTATTAAAAGCCCAGGGCCCCAAATCGTAGTCACGTGTGATTCCTTTCTTTTGGTCAGACTTGATATTTACCACCCTACCTATAAAACAACCTAGAATTTGGCCATTTTTTAGTGCTTGTACTCCCATCAATCAGTCAAAAGCTGCTGTGGTTCTCTCACCTGGACAACGGGAGTGGCCCTAGCTGGTGGTCAGTCTGTCCTCACGTGGCACATGGTGTTTAAAACAATGAGTTAGGGCAATTCATATTCCAGTCTTCCTCAGAGTAAGCCCAGGGCCCTGCAGCCTCATCTCGCCTCCCCCGGCCCCACTGCCTCTCTTTCACTCAGCACTAGCACACAGGTCTTCCAGGTCCCCCTCTCTTTGGGGCCTCTGTCACTCCATGTCACCGAGTCTTTGCTCAAGTGTTCCCTGACCCACTCCCTGGCAACACCATCACACACTCGTCATCCTTTCTTCCTTCTCTGACTTCTTTTTGGTTCTTATCACCCAGAAGAACCCAGGTGCTGATGGACCTAAAACTTGTCCAGTTTAGCGGATCTTCTTTAAGCAGAAGAATACAAAATAATGACTAGAAAATTGCGAGGTCCTCTTTTAGTAAAGCCGCCTCCAGTTTTCATTATTGCAAGGGTCATATTTGCTCCCTTGTTGGTTTCTTTACTTAATTCCTGACTCCACAGGTTCCTTGACTCCTTCCATCAGGGACCATGGCCCATCACACCTCCTCTAAGCCCCAGCACCTTGAGCAGACAAGGCCCACAGGAAACATTTGCCAAACAAGCAACTGTCCAGGCCTTATACAATGAAAGCTTTGCGGGTAGTATTTGTAGGCCTCTTATATTCACATTCTTAGATGTTTTAATGATTTTCAAATAGTTAAGTTACATATCTACCTTTTGGGGTGTGTGTTTTCAAAATTTCTATAGGGTCATCCAAAATTCTCTTTGAGATGTTGAACAATGTGTGACTTTAGCTTTGCCACATACAAATAAATATGTTAGATCTTGTCCTCTCCAAATGAAGAGATAATTAGATTAGTAATTGTTCACCTAAAAGGTAGATATTTATGCTCAAAGGAGATGACTGATTATTTCTTTTCAAAAGTAAGACTGGAATTTGAAGAGTATTTGTTATCAGTCTTAGATATTTATTTCTTATTTATTTTATTTTTATTTATTTTTAGACAGAGTCTTCCTCTGTCATCCAGGCTGGAGTGTAGTGGCAAGATCTAGGTTCACTGCAGCCTCCACCTGCCAGGTTTAAATGGTCCCCGAGCCTCAGGCTCCTGAGTAGCTGGGATTACAGGCGTGTACCACCATACCTGGCTAATTGTTGGTATTTTTAGTAGAGACAGGGTTTCTCCAGGTTGACAAGGCTGGTCTCAAACTCCTGACCTCAAGTGATCTGCACATTTTGGCCTCCCAAAGTACTGGTGTGAGCCACCACACCCAGACAGTCTTATATCTTTATTTAAATTATCTCTATAAAACTACCAACTGTCACACTCTATCCTTATTGTATTGACTGGGTGGAGGAGGAGAAAGAAAAGGAAGTGAATACCCGAACCATCTGAAGATGTATCCTAACTTTAGTATGGATATTATGCTTCCCTATGCGGATATATTAAAATTATATTTAAACTTTTAAAATCAGTATCACTACTGAAGCTGAACAGTATCATATATCTGCATACAATTATTACTTTTGAAGTTAAATTGCTTCCATTCTTGTTTGTGTTCAGGACTCCGCATTCATTCTTGAAATCTCATAGATATTCCTTTAACTTATTTTTGCCCTTATTTGGTTTATTTACTTCTTAAATTCTTGGAATGTACATGATCTATAGTCAACTTCCCTAAGACCTTTAGGTATGATTCAGGCCTTTAACATTGGCTTGCAATTCTTTGTATCACACGTTAGCCCCTAAATACACTGGGCTTTATTTCCTGGTTATCCACTCTGTTCCGCTAAGCCATCTTGACTACTACATCAGTACCGCAACATTTTAACTATTGAGGCTTTATGTAGCATTTATAAATGAGATAAAATAATTTCTCCCTTGTAGTGCTCCTTATTGAAATAGTCTTACTTTTTATTGCTTGCTTAAGATTCCAGATGAAAGTTGGAATCATTTTGTCATGTTCCAGAAAATCCCTTGAATTTTGATTGAAATTGTGTTAAAAGTATAAATAAATTTTGGAGAATTTATAGCCTTTTCAATATCCACTCTTTTCATTCATGAACAGAGCATTTCCATATACTTCTTAATGTTTGTGTTTATATTGTTCAGTAAAGTACTTTAATTTTATTCATGTTGATTATTTACCTCTTTGGTAAAGAATGTATTCAAAGACTCAACCTCACTAGTAATTAGGAAAACACAAATTAAAACTAAAAAGAGATATCACTTTACATCCAATAGATTGGTTAAATTCAAGGAAGACTTTAGCAATGCTAAGTATCTAAACTTCTTGTCTATCATATTCATAGCCAATATTTTGTTGAGTTCTTTCCTTGCAACTTAAGTTTGCTTATAATATGTGTGTGTCAGTCCTTTTCATTGTGGCTCCTGGCTTTTGTATCAACCTTAGATCTTCCCAGTAATATATAAATATCCATTTGTACATCCCCCTAGTGCTTTTTTGTTGTATGTTTCACATTTACATTTCTAATCCATCTGGAATTTACTTTTTGTCATTGTGAAGAAATCAAATGCTATGTCATCCCTTATGTGGTGAGCCTGTTTTTACTAATTCTAGGTATCGAATCCATACTGCTTTCTGATGAAATCCTAAAGTCTTGTAAACATGTGTATCTTTTCTGGAGTTTTTTCTTCTCTCCCATTGTTATCTATTGATTCTGGGGTCATTTCATATTGTTCTGTATATTGGTGCTTTAGAATATGTTCGTCTTTCCATAATTCTTTATTTTTCCTGTGATTTGTTTTCCTATGTTCATTCTTCCAGATGATCTTTAGTGTCACTGTGTCCAAAAACAACTTTAAAATTTACTGGGCTTTGGATTTGAACTGCTTTAATATTTAAATTAATCTAGAGACCAATGGAAATCTTTATAATACTGAAGGAATGTGATAGTCCATTTACATTTATTCACATCTGCTTTTATGTATTTCAGTCAATACATGTCATTTTCTTCATACAGAAACTTCCCAATTCATAATATATTTATTTCCTAAGTATTTTCTATATCAAGTTGCTTTTCTGAATGGAATAATTTTCTTAATATTCTGACCAATTATTTTTAGTATGTAAGAAAATTATGAATTTTTATATATATCCATGAGGAAGCTTTCCTTTTTAAAATTTTAAGCTAGTATTTTACTGAATTTTCTAATTAATTCCAAAAGGTTTTTTCAACAATCTTTATAATCGTGAGTCTTTTTTCCAAATAACTCACCTCCTTATTTCAGTTTTTCAGTTTTACTTTATTGACCATCACATCCACAACAAAGTTAAATAATAAGGCTGGTAACCAGTGTCTTCACTTTATTATGGATTAAAAATGACGATCATTCTAATGTTAAGTGGCTTAAATGCCATAGTAGTGGCAGGTTTTCTCAGAGTCAAGTTCAAGCTCAAATAGTCTGCTCAGTTAGCTGTGAAGCAAGGACTTACAAAGCTAAAGCCAGTAACAAAGGCTAGTGGTGGATTTGGAGTCCAGGCAAGGAAATCTAATCCAGGCCCCAAAGGAGAGACCTCTGCTTAATCAGTTGGGGAGGATGAGAGCTGTCCAGCAACACAGAAAAGAAGCCAAAAGATCAGAATTCAGAGAAGTGAGAGAGAAAGAATGTGTCAGCCCTCACCATCCATCTTTAAATATTTTAAACAATGTCCATCTTTATAAACAGTGAATATTTGTTTTAGGATATGGTACTAACTGTATGTAATTGATGTAATAAACTCAAATAATATGAGGCCTTGAATGTATTCTTTTTTTTTTTTTTTTTCAATTCTTGAAGTTCCGGGATACATGGTACAGAATGTACAGGTCTGTTACATAGGTATACACGTGCCATGTTGGTTTTCTGCACCCATCAACCCGTCATCTACATTAGGTATTTCTCCTAATGCTATCCCTCCCCTAACCCCCAACCCCCCAACAGGTCCTGGTGTGTGATGCTCCCCTCCCTGTGTCCATGTGTTCTCATTCTTCAACTCCCACTTATGAGTGAGAACATGCAGTGTTTGGTTTTCTCTTCCTGTGTTAGGTTGCTGAGAATGATGGTTTCCAGCTTCATCCATGTCCCTGCAAAGGGCATGAACTCATCCTTTTATATGGCTGCATAGTATTCCATGGCATATATGCAGTATATATTCTTATGAAACATCCAATAGATTAAATCTCCTACTGTGAAGTAGAGCATACATCTGCTTGAATAGACTGTGTGTACAGATCTACAGAGATAAGATAGTAGTCAGAGAGAGAGAGAATAAGTGTAAGTGTAGCCTTTAAACCTGGGAGCATAGTCTTGGGAGGAGAAATCCACCCTGCACTCGCACACAATATTTGCCTCTGACTGATGATATTACAAAGTTATTCAAGGAAAGCAGTTATTCAAGTTATTCCAGGCCCTAGAATTTCTTAGGTGCTTTCTAGTCCAGGTTCATCAACACTTTGTAATTTGGAGAAAATCATGGGATATTAGCATCATGAAATATCTAAATGTGGAAATAAAAAGTCACATTGGAGTTTAGTTAGAGTGCAGTAAGAGTTACTGGAGGCTTTCTTCATAATTGTCAATGCTTTGTGATTTTTTGCATTCAGTATCTGCAAGGACAGCTCAAAATTTACACCAAGTGATAGAAGCCATTAGACTTATCGAGATCACATTTCCTGAGTGGCATCTTTAGAAAAGAAACTCGAGGAATCACTTGAAATTTTTTGTGTTTAAAAAAAAACGCAGAGGTCTTTCCTGGGTGCACTTAAAGAGTAAAGTTGAAACTCACTTACAGTGTTCAGCAATTCTGAGGACTCCCAAGTGTGTTTTTGGAGGGTGTCTGCTCTCAGAAAAACAGTTGCCAGAGAAAAAAACAGCTTTGAGGTGCATTTGACCTCCAAGCCTGCTTCATCCCCAGAAGACTTCACTGCTCATCTCACAGTTAGCAAGAGATCTATTCAATATATACGGTTTACATCCTAAATCCAATTTATAAAGTTAAACCCTAAATTGTATTCCTTTCACTATCACGTATCAACATTTTATTAAATTAATTTATATTTTGGCCAGGTAAGAAAGCAATTAAGAATATCATTTAAAAAGTTGATATAGTAGATAGTTCTGTGATATATAATGTTTTCTGAGCACTTTGTTAATCAATTCACTTTTGAAATCTCATTTAATCCTGAAAACAACCTATGAGGTAGGTTCACACTTTGTTCATTGCTTCACAGGCATTTAAGTAACTTACCTGGGGGACATCGGTTTTAAGACTTGATTTGAACCTAGGTCTGAGGTAGCACCTCCAATCACTGCAACATGCTTTCTCTCAAAAACACAATTGAGAAAGAAACATGACTCATCTTGGTTCGCCTATCGAATGGAGAACACAGGCCGTTTCATACAACTGGAGGGAGAGAGAGATTCTCAAAAATAATTTCTACTAAAAAATTATGACCTTTATGAAATATACTTCTGTATTACTCAGAGACAGCTACATGGATATACCTCAGTTCAGATTTTATGGAAACATTGATTGTTTAACTGGATTTGTAATAAAAGTAAGGGTTGAAATTCAGTGAGGTAAAACGTGCATTTTACAAACTGGTCACTTTGCACTTTCTACATACATCTGGTTAATCATCTGGTTTGGGATCCACAAACTTTGTGTCTTCCATTAGTTTATAAGCCGAGAAAATTATTGAAATTCTTAATATTAAAAAGGAATGTGTAATAATTATATCACTTAAGAAAGCTTTTTCAGAACCGGCACCATGGAAAGTAACAGTTAATTGAAAATTTAGTAAAAAAAATCACTGCATTCCCTTATCTTCTTTTTAATCAGCTCTTTCTATAAACCCGTTCTCAGATATTGGGATTTGAGTTTTCATAAGTATCCAAAGAAAATAAGTACTATAGTACATAGTATCCATAGTTTGTGTGTGTGTATATATATACTCTATATATGTGTGTGTGTATATATGTTTATGATATACTATACATATATATAGTATGTAGTGATAGTCTTGCATACTATTATTAAATTTTACTTTGAGTCTCAGGCACAGCCTGGTTTCTTTCAACATGAACCCGGAAGCCCAAAAATATATCCATTTTATTAAAATGAAAGATTCCTGAGAGGAATAGCAGCACACACCCAGGTCCTTACCTGTTTTGAGGTCCTTGTCTCACCAAATAATAGGTTGACAAAAGCTACTCCAGCCTTTTCTGTCTTCTGTCCCCAGCTCCAAATCCCTCCCTTTTGCAAATGCAGAGCAGGCGAGCAATCTCTTCTGTTGCCCTGAATACCTGGTAGGCCGTGCCCTCAGGGTCTCACTATCCTCTAAGCAACTTGTCATAGTATTTTTTCTTTTAAATAAAGACAGATACCTCCCGAGAGGAATTCTGTTGCAAGCTGTTGAAAGTATTTTTTATCCACTATACATCATCATTATCATTACATTTTTATGAAGACTGTCATAAATATCTGAACACCGCTGTAATTGAATATGCTATACATTATTCATTGATGTTGATATCAGTTGAATGATAATAGCTAATTCATTGACAAATATATGCTATTGTCACTATATGCAGATTATGTTAAGAGTAACAAATCCTTTGGTGATGAGGCCCTATTTTTGCAATAGGTACTGTTGCATTACTTGCATTTCTCTTGTGTATAGTTTAATTACCTATCCATTTGTTTTCTGATTTAAAAGCCTTAGACATATTCTACCTTGTAAGGAAAAGGCAAAGAAGAAACTCACTGCATCCTTCTCTTGCATGATTCTTAGATTCTCTCAGTTCCTTAGATGCTCTGAGTTCAAACTGTAAACATACTTGGAGGCAGTGGATTTTAGGGCAAAGGTATGAAAGCCATTTTTATTCTTCCCTGGTGTAAACTGGGAATGCATTCTAGTGTTCATTCCCCAGAGATTATCTGCATCAGGCTTAACAATGCCCTCACTGTAAACAACCTAAAAACAAAACAAAACCAAACAAAAGACAGGCAGTAGGGCATAGTTTTGTCTTATTTGATTGGTTAATTCATCTTTTGTTTCCCCTGGGGATGGGGTTTACCAGCCTCCACCTCCCTTACTCCTTATAGATTACTCTTGCCATCTAGATTCCTGAAGTGCACACCTAAGCAGAAAAATAAATGTGAGGCATTGACACAGGAACAACTGACTAAAGTCAATCATCTGTCAAAGAACCACTTAATAAATGAGTTTAAGACCGTCTATTCAGGTCATGTATGAAAGTCCCTTCTGGTCACTGTCCAATTTTATCAGGTCCAGGAAAGTAGCAGACATGAGAATTGTTCAGTCCAGATTCAAATGAAGCTATCATTTCCCCGTATGTATTTCAACATTCATTGTTTCAATTTTAATCATTTGTATAAATATAAATAAATCTGAATCACACAGGTAATCTTAGAAGAGAAGGAGACACAATGAGGCACCACTATACACCTATCAGAATGACCAGAATGAATGCAAAAGGTGACAGCACCAAATGGCTAGGGAGGATGTGGAGCAACAGGAACTCCCATTCACTGCTGGTGGGAATGTGAAACAGCCATTTTGAAAGAATGTATAGCAGTTTCTTACAAACTAAACATACTTTTATCATGTGATCGAACAATGGCACATCTTGGTATTACTAAATAAATTTAAAACTTACATCTACTCAAAAACCTGCACGCAAATGTTTATAGCAATGTTAGACAACATTACCAAAACTTGGAAGCAACCAAGATGTCCTTCAGTAGATGAATGAATAAATAAACTGTGGTACATCCAGAAAATGGAATATTATTCAACATTCAACACTAAAAAGAAATGAGATATCTAGCAAAGACATGGAGAAACCTTAAATGTATATTACTAATAGAAGACCATCTGAAAAGGCTACATCCTCTGTGATTCCAACTATTTGAAATTCTAGAAAAGGCAAAGTCATGGAAACAGTAAAAAGATCAGTGGTTGCCAAGGGTCAGTGGAGAAAGAGGGATAAATAGGCAAAGCACAGAGAATTTTTTAGGGCAGTGAGACTATTCTGTATGAAACTATAGTGGAGGATACATGTCATTGTACATTTATTAAGAATAGAGGGTATAGCCCAGAAATGAACCCTATTGTTTTTGGACTATTGAACTCTGTAGAATTTGGGTGATAACAATGTGTCAATGTAGATTCATCCACTTTAGCAAATGTACCTTTAGGGTGCAGATCTTTGATAGCAGGGGAGGCTGTGCCTGTGTGGGGAAAGGGAGTACATGAGAATTTTGCCCTTTCTGCTCAATTTTGCTGTGAACCTAAACCTGCTGTAAAAAGGAGAGAGAGAGATAGAGAGAGATAGAGAGCGAGAGAGAGAGAAACAAATACCTGACAACCAGCTGCACCATTCATCTGATAAATACTTATTCACTTACTACCGTGTGACAGGCATGCTTTGAATGCATCTTATTTTATTGTTGAATTATATATAAATATAAGATATACATTAACTAGCATTTTATTGACTTTATTTTAATGCTATGAAACCTAAAATCTTTCAAGATTTGACTTTTAAAGAATTCTGCATGAGGCCTGGCATGGTGGCTCATGTCTGTAATCCCAGCACTTTGGGAGACCAAGATGGATAAATCGCTTGAGCCCAGGAGTTGAAGACCAGCCTGGGCAACATGGTGAAACCTCATCTCTACTAAGCGAATCGCTTGAACGCTGGAGGCGGAGGTTTCAGTGAGCTGAGATCGCGCCACTGCACTCCAGCCTGGGTGACAGCGCAACTCTGTCTGAAAGAAAAACAAAACAAAACAAAACAAAAACAATTCTGCAGGAAGACGATTAAAGAAATAATGTGAGGAGAGGGTAAACTGACCTGCAATGATCATATGTTAACAAAAACCTGGGCTCAGCTTGCTGGATGTGGAGTGATCGACTAGGGGGATAAATTGGAACTAGACAGCTTGTCATTTTTGGGGAGAATAAATAAAGGTGCCATTTCAAATAAGACAAGTTCCTTCTGATAGGTTTTCAGAAAGTTGTACATTTTAAGGGTTTAAAATAGGTTTGTTTGGAAGCTTGGAAAGATTTCATGTTAGGTACCAGAAGAAACTGGTAGATGGATTGGGTGCAAGAAATTGGAGGAAGGGGCCGGGTGCAGTGGCTCACGCCTGTAATCCCAGCACTTTGGGAGGCCAAGGCGGGCAGATCACCTGAAGTCAGGAGTTCAAGATCAGCCTGACCAATATGATGAAACCCCGTCTCTACTAAAAATACAAAAATTAGCCAGACATGGTGGCATGCGCCTATAATCCCAGCTACTCGGGAGGCTGAGAAAAGAGAATTGCTTGAACCCGGGAGGCAGAGGTTTCAGTGAGCTGAGATCATGCCATTGCACTCCAGCCTGGGCAACAAGAGGGAAACGCCATCTCAAAAAAAAAAAAAAAAAAAGAGAAGAAAGAAAGAGAGAAAGAGAGGGAGGGAGGGAGGGAGGGAGGGAGGGAGGGAGGGAGGGAGGAAGGAAGGAAGGAAGGAAGGAAGGAAGGAAGGAAGGAAGGAAGGAAGGAAGGAAGGAAGGAAGGAAGGAAGGAAGGAAGGAAGGAAGGAGAAGGAAGGGTCCTGGAGAAAAGCAAAATAGAGGGAAAGTGAAGAGGACAGCATCAGAGCCATGCACAGCCACCAGAAGCAAGAGGACTGGAGTCCATGTCAGGGCCTCCCTCCTGGTCCTGATGGGAGAGGGGAGGCTGCAGCAGGAGGAGGGAGAACCAAGGACCTGGCCATCCCGTTTCACGCATGTGGCCATTTACATTTTATCTCTGAGTAATGTTTGGCTTCAGAAAACAAAAGTAGGATTCTCACATTCTTAGATAAAATTCAATCCCAAGAAAACAAGTTTTAATATAGAGTATCTGGTGACCCCAAATAAGAGCAAAAGAAAAAGGTTAATTGACTTATTTATGTTTATCTAAATAGATTAAAATCGAACTGAAAATCTCACTATAAATATGGGCATATGGCATTAATTAGGGCCATACTGAAAACATTGTGTTTTCATTTTAGCATTAAGAATTCATGCTGCATTCAGTTTGAATTCATTTTCCCTTTAATGTTTTAATATTTTAATCACTTAATTCATTAAGTCATATGAATTGGAAATATAATAAATTAGGCATATTAATTATAACATCCAGTATTGCTAAAATATATAAATATGAATAAAATGCATAGATTGATTGATGATGCCATCTGTTTTTCATATATAACTAATAGATTCACTGTAAGAATGGATTTATGATCTCTTTTCAATTGTTTCATTATTGTTTAAATTAAACTCAGAGAACTTTGAACTAAATCACAGGTGGGCAAATATACACACAAAGAGAAAGTGACACTCATAGTTTAACCTTTTTTGTACAAGTGGAATATCCCTTCTCAAGCACTGTAATAAAGTGGGTGTGCTTATAATCTGGGTGCATGAACAAGACACACCTATATAGGAATACAGACATCATCTCTCTTGGGCAGGAGTCAAGCAGCTGTGGGTAGAACTGTAAGTTGGGCAGAGTTGTTTCCCACTTCTTTCTCTCTTTCCTTAGTTGACCCAAAAGATCCTTGAGTCTCTCTTACCCAGGTGCTGTCACCACCCTCAGGCTGGGCAACCATAACCCCCTCAACTACGCTGTCCCTCTACATCCCTCCCTCTTCCTTCCCTATCATGTTCCTATGGAGGTGCCGTATGTGAAACGCTGCATTCATGGTTTCCAAGTTAGGGATTTAGAGTCCAAGAGTGCTATGAGGATTTCCCCTTTTTCTGCTTTCATTTGCTGATGAATGAAAATAATTCCTGTAGGCATATTCGGAATCATCAGAGGCCACCCTGTGTGAATGAAGCATGCTCTATTTTGTTTGTAAGCTGGGTTGGAAGAGCTGCGGGGCTGACGCCTCTGGATACATCCCTGGCTGCTCACAAAAGAGGTGTTTGTTTTTTGTCTTTAAAGAGGGATATTTCTTCATTTTGAAAACACTATTTTAGCAAAGCTGAGAAACACCAACACAGCAAGTAATATATTAACCCTCTCCATTCATTTGACAAATATTTCATGAATAGTTATGATGTGTCTGGCATTGCACTGGTTTTAGGGATAGGGATATATAACACTTTTCCTCCCGGAGCACGCATCCTTATAGGAGAAGACAGAGGATAATGATAAACATAACAAATAAGTTAGAACATGACAAGTCCTATGGAGAATTCAATAGCACTTGAAGATAAACAAGAATGCTGGCTTGGGGTGAGGGTGTGGTTCCAAGTGCAGTTTTAAAGTGTGTTAGAGTCACCTGACAGAGAGCAGCACTTGGGCACTATTGAAAGAGCCTGGGGATGGCACGGGAAGGGTGGCTCACGCCTGTAATCCCAGCACTTTGAGAGGCTGAGGTGGGCGGATCACGAAGTCAGGAGATTGAGATCATCCTGGCTAACACGGTAAAACCATCTAAAAATACAAAAAAAAAAAAAAAAAAAAAAAATAGCCGGGTGTGGCGGCGGGCACCTGTAGTCCCAGCTACTCGGGAGGCTGAGGCAGGAGAATGGTGTGAACCCGGGAGGCGGAGCCTGCAGTGAGCCGAGATCGCACCACTGCACTCCAGCCTGTCTCAATAGAAAAAAGAAAGGGAAAAGAAAGAGGCCAGGGATGTAGCCAGGTGTCCCGGCACGTCTGTGACATGAATGAGTTTTTCTGTAATCAAAAAATTAAGTAGAGAAGATGCAATCCTTCGATCCCTGAAGAACGCTGAAGCATACAGTATAGGAGAAGAGTATTCCTGAATGAATCATGCTCTTTTTCCATATACATGCAAAAGTTTTCAGATGCAGCTTTGCTAATGAAAACCCTGTGAAATAGCCTGTGTGTTAAGTAGCCACTTTATTTTGTTTCTAATTTAAATTTGAAATTGTTCCCCAAATCAAAGGGCAACCAGGAGAACATGCATCTCGAAATACACAGCAAAAATATTTTGCATTTACTTATAAAAGATTAAAATTTTCTTTTCATAAAAAGAAGAGTAAAATGTACAGTGGTTTTGTTGTCGTTGAATCAAATACCTAAATTAAGTGTAACATCCCTTGACCTCACATGTTCTGTCTCTCATGTAAGAAACGTTCTTATTTCCACGGGTCATCTGAGATAAAATGCCTCGTGTCAGTTCGTCCAGTCTCTCATTTTGCTTCTGGTTCCTTTGAAATGTTTAGAGCATATCCCTATTAAGCATAATTTTAACATTTTGTACATCATTCCTGCAGCCCTTTAAGACAGTGGTTAAATTTAATAAGTCTAGGGAATGAGGATCACTCTAATGCCTTTTATTTCTTCATGTGCTTCATCCATAAGGATGTGGCATGTTTTTATAGAGAAATGTCTAAGGCACTCATTATGAAGTTAAAATCACCTTTCCCAAATTCTGTGGTTTGAAAGAAATACATTTGGATTTTTATTGGTAAGGTATTAAAGCAAATACAGGCAATCAAATATAAAACAAACACTTTTTTTTTTCCGTTTCCTTTTGCATGCCTTAATTCAGTTTGGTGCAATTAATTGTTAGCAGATACTTTATATGAAAAACATGTTTTGGGGTAGGTAGGGAAACCTTACACTGTAAGGCAAAAGTGGTGTCCTTTGCTCTTTCAGATAAGGAGACAAGGAGGCATCCAGCTCCTGGTGGACCTGTTGGATCATCGGATGACCGAAGTCCACCGTAGTGCCTGTGGAGCTCTGAGAAACCTGGTATATGGGAAGGCTAACGATGATAACAAAATTGCCCTGAAAAACTGTGGTGGCATCCCAGCACTGGTGAGGTTACTCCGCAAGACGACTGACCTGGAGATCCGGGAGCTGGTCACAGGTTAGAATCATTATCAAATTATTATACTTTATCTCAAGGTAAACTTTCCATTATCCAACACAGAGGCAAACGGGCTAATCAAATAAATATTGTGGTGTTCTAATAACGTAGGCAGTCTCAATATGTGTTTTCAGATGAGTAAACAACTGAAGAAAATGGTATCAGATGTGACACGCATGGATTGATCATATTCAATAATCCAGTAAATGTAACCCTCACTAAAATTCTGTCATCATAATCAGCTTTTGTCAGTGGATTTAGAAGTAGTTGAGCGTCGTACAATACCCAGGGCTCTTTGTTAGAATAGCATTAATAATAATTGATCAAAGGACAGGGCATGTCAGTTTTTGCTAATAAGGTATATATTCTGGTTTCTAGTGTGGTTAGCAACAGACAGCTTATCCTACTTAGCAGTTAATTTTTTGAATGAAATATTCATGTCTATTAAAAGTCACAATTATTACATATTAAGGAATTTTTAAAAAGTGAACATGAAAGCTTTTCCATGATTGTAGGACTTTCGGGTTTTGTAAAATGGAGATAATTATAGTAGCCACACTATGGTCCTGAGGGTTTAAGAAATGAGACCGTGTAAAACATTTGGCACGTATGTGGAATACATGTGAACACAGTCAGTGTTAGCCATGAGCTGTCATCCCTCCCTTTTAAATATGCAGTGTTACTTGGAGTATTAATGGCCCAGGTGGCCTCAATACAGCATTTCAAATTACTCTGCCGCTTACTCATCTTAATCATGCTCACTATCGTTCGAGGTGATATTTGGTTTTCAGTTCATCAAAAAGTACCCCATCAGCAAGTATTTAGCAAATGGATTGCGTAGTTGACTGTCTAAAAAGATCTTTTAATTATCTGTGATTCAATCGACCTTCTGTCTTAACTCTAAATTTTCCTTGTAGCTATGCTGATGAAGTAGATGAAAATGTATTTTTTAAGAAAATACACTATTCAAGCTAGAGAGTCACAAATATTTGTCCAGTTCTGGGTCAAGACTCCCAACTTTTGTATATTTTCTTAAATATACACTCTTTGAGATTATTGGCCCATTTCTTTCTCACTCTTAGTTACATTAGAACTAGATGCAAATTGTTTTTTTTTTCTTTTGTTTTGTCTTTCCGTAAGTAGAAAATCGTCTTTGTGGAAAAAATAATAATTGTTAAGAATTACCGTACTACTAAAGCAATATTTCACACTAAACTAATGTGGGAAGACATGAGTCAGGGAAAGTAAAAGTATTTTTATCTACGCAGTGTGATGTCTATGATAGTTTAGAGGTGAGTTATGTAACTGAAAGTATTTCCTACCATTATGGTTATGAACAACCATCCTTATATTTGTGGGTTTTGCTTAAGTTGGAACTGCCTGCAAAAGAAAGAGCTCAGTGCATGTGATGGGGACAGGAGGCAGTAAGACTCCACCAACAGATACATGAAGCCATGAGAAATGAAGACCAGCAGAGCCCTTCTGTGTACACTGTATGGATTCATTTATGATTTGAGAATAATTGGATTTGACTAAAATTTAATTTTGCTCCAACACAAAATTCATTGTCTAGAAGAACCCCTCTGTGGTGGCTTCCCTGATTGCCAAAGAAACTCAGCCACGTGTCAAAGGTTGTGATGAATGATGGCTTAAAACAGAATGGAAATGCCATACCCCTGACACATGACATCTTCTGCAGAATATACCTTATCCTGTGCTGACATTTGAAGCAGCTGTAAAGAACTGACCACTGTCTACTCCACTGCCTTCAACATTGCTTCTGACAGCTTCTGGGTGTCAGCCATTCACAAGTGCCAGGGCAACATCAGAAATTCCTATGTGAGCCCCATTTGGAAAACCAAAGGCGTAACCTCTTGTTTATTTTCCTGGTGAAACATGGGCTGTAGGAATGATGCTTGCTTGATGTACGGAGAGGATACACTCTTACTCCACTTCTTTTAAGAAGGAGGAGGTTTGCACCCACTGTCATGTTTGGACCCACTGTGTTTTCATCAGCATGTGCTGGGAGTTTGAGGCTTTCTCTGTGTCTCCTCCTAGAAGAAATGCCGTGATAGCCACATCCATTGAGAAGGACAGTGGTTGTTACTTCAATAGATGTTTTCTGCCTTTCCAGAAGCATGTTCATATTGTGCTTGGCTGAACTTCAGGCATCAGTTTCACCTTTTTTCAAAGAAAAACATATCAGAACATGTTGACAAGCTGAAGTTCATGGTTTCTGAAGTTGCCATCATGGATTCTCGAGAAAATCCACAAGCCCCTTGGCCAAGCTTCCACTCTAGTAAAGGAAATTGGAAGAGAGTAGGAGAACATTCTAGTGTGGAAGCAATTGCTCCTGTAAGCCAGTCTAGTGATTGGCTCTAGACAAAGCCTTCTGAGTTTCCTTACTGACAGAAACCTGAGGGGGCCTGGAAACCTGCAGGAGTCAGCTAACTTCTGCACAGACGTTGCCTCAATGATGTAAATCAAGCCAAAGCCAGCTTCACCGCCTAAAGCAAAACAAAATAAGGCAAAAGGAATTCACCTCAGACAAAGCTTGGATTCTGTTGACCAAGCCTGGGATGCCCTCAGTTGACCACACAGTGCCGCCACAGAGATGCCTACACCAGTGCCCACTGCCCACTGCAGGGTGAGGCTCTGATCTGAATGGTCAGGTGTGTGCAGCACTGGCTGCTAAATATTTAAAGCAATGGGCCTGACAAACAAGACCACATTTTAGGAACTTGCTAGATGAGCAGCAAGGGAGTGGATGACTCTGAGAGGTGGAGTAGTGTGTACAAGAAGAAGGGCTGGCTTCACATCTGTTGTCACAAGGAGCCGCTGCAAATCTGTTTAGGAATTAGGTCAGATATCCATGTATGGATTAAACAAAACGATGATCTAAGTATAACAACTATACCCCTTACTTCCTTTGCAATTCTCCCATGCATCTAATACAGAACTCAGCGAAGAATAACGACTCAGTATGTTACAGGAGCCCCGCCATACAGGGGAGTTTTTCTGATCACTTTCCTGCCTATTATCTCATGGATGAGAACAAATGTTGAACGAAAAATTACATGGGAAGGCAGGGCGAGGTCTCCCTTTGAATTTCTTACTTATTCGTAGACTAGGATGTATTATAAACAAATATTCAAAAGAACAATTTTAGTGATTTTTAAAAAACTAAAGCATAGTTTATAAACCAGATTTTAGATTAGACCCATCTATATATCCTGAAGAACCTATGATGTCAAGAGTGCCAAATTATAAATAAGAAAGAAATGATCTTGCAAAGCTTTACATTATGTGTTGAATATTGCTCGGCAAACTATTCAAACCATGATAAAGTGTTGAAACTGAGATGTTTACATACATTTACATCCAACACATAAACATGCATGCTGAAAAAAACAGCTGCCTGTTTTCACTGCAGTATCTCTTCACAGTAGAATATATTTTGCTGCCTGCTATGTCTTGCAATAAATAATTTTCTTCCTATGCAATAATTACTACGAGATGATGATGAGAATTTTTGTTAAATCCAATCGAAGCTATTGTATGCTAGCTGTTGCTTGAAAAGCTCCTAAGCAAATAAACTTTGATTAGAAATGCTTCACATCCTTTGGGCCTGACTCATGTAATTTTTCTCTCTCTAAATGTGGAAATAATGGACCAAAATTTTGAGTATGCCCAACTAAAGATTTCAGAATGCTTTACAAATCATAATAAAATGGTTTTTATTAAACTGTAGAACTTAGTAAATAAGTGTTATTTTGGTGAAAGCACATGTCTTGAGAACTGTGCTTCTCCAGGAGAAGAGTATGTTTGTCCATCTGATGCTTCACATATCCAGATGGTCTTTCCTTTTAGTTAAGGAGTCAGGCTGAGGACTCAACCTTGTCCTTCATTTTGGGTATCATTAATTCCCTCCTTTCTCCATAAAAGTCCCTTCCAGAATCCTCTGTCTTCGGGACAGATTTGGATTTTGCTCTCTAGACCTGCACGGCAATCCTGGATTAGAACTTCTGTTTCCAAGATCCTGTGCCCTCTTCTCTCTTGTTTTTCTCTCTTACAAGTTCCTGAAAAGGGATGCTTAGGAGATTAAATTCTGAAAAAATAAGTCTTTAACCCTCACACATGAGTGATGGTTACTAGATACACAATTCTAGATGGAAAATTATTTTTCTCAGGAATATTTTCTGTAATTTAATTTTAGACTTAATACTATTAAATTCTCTCGTGATATATGCGGTGTTGCCTTTTTAAAAAAAAAAATCATTGAACATTTTCAGTTTAAAGAGTCATGACCTTGTTCAGTGCCAGAAAATTTTCTTCTTTTTTAAAATAATTACTTTGTCTTCATTTCCTCTGTCCTCTTTTTCTGAAATTAGTCAGATTTTGAGCCTCTTGGATTATTTCTCTTGTATTTTCTTATATAATTTGGAGCCCTTTGCCTTTTAATCATATGTTCTGAAAGAATTCTCTAGTATCCAACATTTATTTTCCCCCAATTTTTCTGTGACTTCCATGCTCCCACTACCAGGGGCCCAAGAGGGTATCATCTTTTGAAAAGAAAAAATCTGGAGCTCTTTCCTTTCGCTGCTGCGGCCGCAGCCATGAGTATGCTCAGGCTTCAGAAGAGGCTTGCCTCTAGTGTCCTCCGCTGTGGCAAGAAGAAGGTCTGGTGAGACCCCAATGAGACCAATGAAATCGCCAATGCCAACTCCCGTCAGCAGATCCGAAAGCTGATCAAAGATGGGCTGATCATCCGCAAGCCTGTGACGGTCCATTCCCAGGCGCGATGCCGGAAAAATACCTTGGCCCGCCGGAAGGGCAGGCACATGGGCATAGGTAAGCGGAAGGGTACAGCCAATGCCCGAATGCCAGAGAAGGTCATGTGGCTGAGGAGAATGAGGATTCTGCGCCGGCTGCTCAGAAGATACCGTGAGTGTAAGAAGATTGATCGCCACATGTATCACAGCCTGTACCTGAAGGTGAAGGGGAATGTGTTCAAAAACAAGCGTATTCTCATGGAACACAGCCACAAGCTGAAGGCAGACAAGGCCCGCAAGAAGCTCCTGGCTGACCAGGCTGAGGCCCGCAGGTCTAAGACCAAGGAAGCACGCAAGCGCCGTGAAGAGCGCCTCCAGGCCAAGAAGGAGGAGATCATCAAGACTTTGTCCAAGGAGGAAGAGACCAAGAAATAAAAGCTCCCCTCTTCGTCTGTACATACTGGCCTCCGTGACTACATAGATCAGCTATTAAAACAAGCCTTTATCTGCAAAAAAAAAAAAAAAAAAAAAAAGGAAAAGAAAAGAAAAAATCTAATAATTATCTTTTGTGTTTTTTAATAGCTCCTATTTTTGTTTTATGAATGTAAAATATTTTTGAATTTCTCTAAGGATATTATTTAGAACTTAAGTTTGTTTTTATCTCTTTAGCATGAATTATGAATTATCTCAATTTTTTTTCATTGTCAGCTTTTCTTTTTTTATGGTGGGCTTTTTCATGGATGTTGCAGGCTTACTTCAAATCTGTGGTGGTCCTCAATCTTCTGCTTATTTTTAAAATAGTGGAATAGAGTTTCTCTGAGCTCTGTGCATGTCGGTGAAGCTTATTCACAGTGAAGCTTCACTTCAGGGTGAGTGGGTGGGAGGGAACTGTTGTAGTGGGGAGTCTTGTTGGTGTTTTAAAGAGGAGGGTTTTTCTCTAAGGCCCAGATATCCGCAGTAGCTTTTTGGTTCTCCCCAGTGCAGTCCATCTATTTGGAGATTCTTCTGAGTTGTTTATTTTGTTTATGTGGCCTGGAGGAAGGGGATAGTACTTTCCTGTCTGCTGGCTATTCTTTCAAGCTAGGTGGAAGTGGAGAATGAAAGGTGACTGCTTCCTTTCAATCACCCCTTTCTAGCTTGTCTTCCCATTTCTGCACCCCAGGTTCCTGCCATCTCTTGAGTACAAATCTTTCCTAGAGTTCCACCAGGACAGTCAGCCACCTCCCTGAGATAGGATCCCCTAGGTGTGTATCTTGGGCTGTGCTGGCTTCTCCCTCAGCTCCATCTGTCAGCTCACCCCTGGCTGTTTTGTATCTTACAGAAATGTGATGAAATTTCTTGTCTGAATTACTCCTTCCATTCTCTTCTCTATTCCATTATGTCCATGATAAATAACATCTTCTGTCCTGTATGAGTTCTGAACTCATACAGTTCTGAACTCATACAGTGAACTCTGAACAGTTTTGAAGGTTGAACAATGTTAAATATGTTTACAGATATTATCTCTGTTGCTGATAAAAGCCAGGCTGGAGGCCTTCTTTAAGGTCTGTCAGCCAAGTGACCTTGCTAATGTCACAGAAGTTCGGGTATAACATTAATGAAGCACCTGCAGGGAAGAAGACACCGGAACAGAGGGAATGCATTTCTCCCACTAACATCCCCAGCCTATTTTTCTTTCATCCTCTTTGTTATGATCACCTAGAGGCGTAGCCCCTCTCCCTAGAGCAGGAGCTAAGCAGTTTATCAAGAAAGCTCTTCTTCTGTCTTGTTGGCACTTTTTGGGGATTACCTGGAATTCCTGGTGGGCAATTTGTATATTACACCAAGAGGCACCAAAAGGGGTCAGAGGAGCAAATTATTTAAATCAAATTGAGGGTTACTATGTTCCCAAGATTTAAAATTAAGTCTAGTTTTATTTCTTATTCCAAATATTGTTCAGGTATGTTGTCCAACATAGCACATTAGAGGTTCTGTGAGAAGATTAAACAACATCCCAAAGATAAAAATGAATACAGACTTTTCAATAATGAAATGCCAGCAATGTAGAGATGCTTCAAATTTTAATATGAACCCCTCCAAATATCAAATTCCCGTGGAGAAATTAAAAATCAAAGTTAAAATCCACTTTCATGTTGAAGTCCGAAGACATTAAGGCAAAGGAATTAAAGTCAAAAAATCAATACCTCTTGCCGTTGTGTGTTAAAGTTCAAAATCCACAATTCTTAAGTTAGCTAATGTGTAAAAATCATCTTCTCCCAATTTTTTATTTTGCACAGTCTCAGTCAAGGGGATTCTTGTGCCTCTATGGGGCCTGGGTCCTCCAGCAACCTGAATTCGGGGCTGCCTCACACTGGAATTGGCCACATACTTTCCGGGCCTCAGGCGATACATGATTGCATTGTCAGCTCTCCCTCCTCTCACTGTTCAAAGGTGTGAGCAATGGCCCCTGCCCATCAAATGTAGCAAGCAAGCCATTGTGAGCCTTTAAGGGAAATTATCCCAGGCAGGCATGTTCCCAGAAGCCAGCCCTCACCGGGCGTGCCGCAGGGCATCAGTGGAGTCTGTATTGGTCATCTGTGGCTGCTGTGACAGTTCACCACACATTTAGCAGCTTAACACAAGGCAGATTGATTTCCTTATGGTTCTAGGGGTTACAGGCCTGACGCAGACTCTCCTGGCTTCAATCTAACTGTCACCGGGGCTGTGTTGCTTTCAGGAGACTCTAGGGGACAGTCCATTTCTTTGCCTTTTCCAGCTTCCAATGCTACCCACGTTCTTTGGCTCATGACCCCCTTTCCACTGCCTTCAGAGCCAGCAACGTTGCATCTCTGATGAGTCTTCCATGGTCACATTTTCCTCTGATCACTGCCAGAAATGATTCTCTGCTTTTAAAGCCCCATGTGATTAGATTGTGCCCACCTGGCTGATCCAGGATTCTCTCCATGTTAGTTTCCCCATTTTAGATGCTTTGTCTTCATCCCATCTGCAAGTCCCTTTTGCCATGTAAAGGAGCCCATTCATAGGTCCCGAGGCATCAAAT
This sequence comes from Macaca nemestrina, assembly GCF_043159975.1. Lineage (NCBI taxonomy): Eukaryota > Metazoa > Chordata > Mammalia > Primates > Cercopithecidae > Macaca > Macaca nemestrina. The sequence goes on from NC_092130.1 coordinate 170,039,376, forward strand.
GTGGACATCTTTGGAGAGTGATTATTCTGCTGACCACAGTGTCTGAGGGAGTGAGCGCATGGAGACCCCTTGGATTTAGTCAGGGGATGCCAGCCTGGTGTTGTGTGGCTTTGAGAGTCCATCACCTGTGGACTTAACCTGAATCAGGAGAAAGAAGTCCAGGCAAAGGTTCATTCTGGCATGATGCACTTCCCGCTTGAAGGGAGATTCCACCATTCCCATTGTCTCTTCTTTGGGAAACTGGAATCATGGATATTGTTGCCACCTTGCAACATTTAGATACTGGCAGCAGAGGCAGCACCTGTCTCCAGGTGCATCATGGTTTGACCAGGGAGGCAGAAGCACTGTAGATGACATGGAAAGGGGGACTTGTTATGAGGATTAGACCTGACACCACGGTGAGAGCTGGTGAAAACGCCTGTGGAAGGCTTTGCCGCTGTGTCCAATGATGGGCCTGCAGTTGACACAGGCCAGCAGGCAGCAGTCAGAAAGAACAGCAGGATGTGAAGCAGGGGAAGCCAGAGCCAGCTGCCACTCATGGGGACAAATGGCACCCCTCTTTTGCCTCTCGCTGCCTGCAAATCTGCCACATGAGTGATACACAAAGCTGCCGTTCTTTGCCACAGAGCCCTACATGATTCTTCCTGGCCGGGACCTAGGGAAGTGGAAAGAGGGGATGTGATGGGAGCTGTCAGAGCTGTGGCCTAAAAGGTGGAGTAGCAGCAGGGGGGATGTGCACACACTGTAGCAGCCCTGATGCCCTCTGCCCGCAGCCCTCAGAGTTCAGCTCTGTGCTTCACTTGCACCAGCCAGGCATCCTGCAGATGTCTCCATGGACTGCCTCAACCTGCAACCAAGCAGGGAAGGAAATCCTGGGAAGCACAGTTGCAGTTCAGCTGGGGTGACACAGTACAAACCCACCACTCCAGGTCTTATATGAGGTGGTTTCTTTCCCTTCCTGCATACTGCAAACCTTTGATTTTGGATTTCCTCTTTGGGAGTCAGGTGTCTTGGTCCAGTGTCCCATGAGTGTGTTCTGTCCCGTAACAAGCCTTCCACTGTCCTATGGTTTGTTAGCAGCTTTTCCTCAATCCTATGGTGCAACAGTGATTTTTCTGCTTTTTATGATGGAATTGATTTGTTCCCTTGGCCCTACGAAGATTGCAAAATCACCCTCAACAGACTCCTGTTGAAGCTGCTCTTGCCATTGTGGGAACCTGCTGCACCTTCCAGCCCAGACCTCTGCTGTGTGCACTGCAGGCCACTGTCTCTGCTTGCTCCTGCTCTGGGCCCTGAGAAAAGCATTTTTCTAGCACTTCTTTTTTACTGCTGGGGTGGGATGTCCTTCTGTGATTCATTTTCCTCTGCTTTCCTTCTGCACATCTCAGGAAGGCTCAGTTCTCTTGAACCTGCTTCCTAAGTTGGACACTTTGCTTTTTAGCATGTGGAAGTGTAGCAGTGTTTGCTGAAATTGCATCCTGCCTGCCTTTTACTTTTCCTTTGTTCTCGAACCCGAAAGCATTGCACTAGAGGCAATACGCTTTTCTACCATTCTCTTCTAGATTCTCAAACAGGAGTTGGCAAGCTTTTTCAGTAAAAGGACAGACAGAAAATATTTTAGCTTGTAGGCCCTAGGTCTCTGTTACAACTATTCAGCTCTACCTGTGCTGGATGAAAGCACCATAGGCAATACATCAACAAATGTGTATGGCTGTGTATTAAACTGTATTTATGCAAGCAGGTAGCTCAGGCCATAGTTTATAGAACCTTCTATTGCATACTGTCTTCTGCAACCAAGTTCTAATGGAATAAAGAAGGAGGCCACATTATCACCTCATTACTGCTAGGGGTTGGGTTGGAGGCCAGACTCCAGGCTTTTTAGCCAGACTGGTTTGCTCACACAGAATGCCAGAATTAGGTAGACTTATCTATCATGGCACAGGCAGCCGTTGGGCCAGGGTAGCTTCCCTTCTCCTCTACCAGCCACTAGGGCACATCTCATGGAGACCAGGGGAAGCAGAGTTCCTCATGGCCTTTCATGCCAAAGTGGAAGAAGCTCAGAGCTGGGCCAAGCCCTGCACACTCACTAGTGCCTTGGACAAGTTCCTGTCTCTCTCAGGGGAAGAGCAAGTGAGGAGCTGGGAGAGTCCAGTGTTACAGTAATTGTGCTCCATTCGCGGTAAGAAAACATCAGGCCTGGGGAAGAATCCTTCCCGATACATTGCTATTAATTCTGATGGATCAATGATGGGGAGAGGAGATAAGTATTTGGTCTACCTTTTGATGGCAAGTCGTCTCCTAACCAGCTTTGTGTCTTGTGCATTCTCTGCTGAGACATTGCCTGTTCTTGTCTCCTGTCATTTTGACCATTTTAGGATTATCTCTTCACAGAGGCTAGCCCAAATCATATGCACCGGCAGAGTGCAAAAATGTACAACCCTCAGCACTGTTCTGATTCCTAATTGCTTCCCCAAACAGACTGACTGTAATCCAATTAGGAAATCCACATCTTTAACTTTCTACATGCTCCACCCTTAGTCCTAGAGACAGAAGCCATTCTGTAGACTGTGGGTCTCGTTCCCTCATTCATTCAACAGATTGCTGTTGAGTGCCTACTATAGTTGACCTTTGAACAACCCAAGAGTTAGGGAGGCTGACAACCCCTAGAGCTGAAAATTTGCATACAATTTGGCTCCCCAAAACTTAATTACTAATAGCTTACTGTTGACGGAACACCTTACCAGCAACATAAAAAGTCAATTAACATATATTTTATGTACATATATACTCTATTCTTACAACAATGTAAGCTAAAGAAAAGAAAACGTTATTAAGAAAATTATAAGGAAGAGAAAATATGTATGCACTTTATTAAGAGTGGATCCTCATAAGGTCTTCATTCTCATCATCTTTGCATTGAGTAGGCTGAGGAGGAGGAAGCAGAGAGGTTGGTCTTGCTGTCTAGGGGTGGCAGAAGTGGAAGAAAATCTGTGTATAAGTGTACCTGCACAGTTCAAACCATGTTGTCCAGAGTCAAATGTATATGGAAGTGAAGTTTAGGTGCTTGGGATACAAGCACCTTCTAGCCATAGACCAGCCTTCCTTATGTTATGGCTTTCTTCCTAATGGTCAAGATCATGGCACCTGTTTTTCAAGGAGCCAGATGGAGGAAGGAAGAAAAAAAGGAGCACCATTGAGAGGAGTCTTGGTATTTCCATTGATTCGTATGTAAAGGAGTGAACTATGTCAAGACAATACGTGAAATTTCATAATCTATTAACAGAACCGTTATGGGCTGTTAGAAGCTTAGAACTCGTAGACCTGCCCTCCTAAAGCTTGTTTTGTAGTGGACAAGTCAGACAATAAACTGAGACAAATAAATCTGTGACAAGTGCTGTGGAGAAAAACCAAGCAGGCTAAGGAGATTAGAAAGGGTTGGAAATTTACTACTTAGAATAAGTCTGAAGAAAGGAAAATCCCCAGATAATGATCTGTTAAACTAGAGAAGTTTTGTTTCCCATACGTGAAATCTGCAGGTAAGTGTTCCAGGGTGATAACACAACTCTATCCCATAGAGTCTTCAGAAACCCTTCTAGCCATATGGCTTCTTCCAGCCATAGCTCTCCCTTCCTTATGGGATGGCTCTCTTACCAGTGACCAGGATGGCGGCACCAATGTCTCAGTGAAAAAGATATTTCCATATACAGTATTTGTTTTCATTTTTAAATTTTATTTATTTTAAAGTTCTGGGGTACATGTACAGGATGTGCAGTTTGTTAAACAGGTAAACGTGTGCCATGGTGGCTTGCTGCACCAATCAACCCATCATTTAGGTATTAAGCCCAGCATGCATTAGCTATTTTTCCTGATGCTCTCCCTCCCCCAACTCCCTGACTGGCCCCGGTGTGGGTTGTTCCCCTCCCTGTGTCTATGTGCTCGCATTGTTCAGCTCCTACTTTTAAGTTAAGTGAGAACATGCAGTGTTTGGTTTTCTGTTCTTGTGTTAGTTTGCTGAGGATTAATGGCTTCCAGCTCCATCCATGTTTCTGCAAAGACATGATCTCACTCCTTTTTATGTCTGTATAGTATTCTATGGTATATATATATACCACATTTTCTTTATCCAGTCTATCACTGATGGGCATTTGAGTTGATTTCATATCTTTGCTATTGTGAATAGTACTGCAATGAACATACTTGTGGATGTATCTTTATAATACAGTGATTTTTATTCCTTTGGGTATGTACTTAGTAATGGGATTGCAGGGTCAAATGGTGTTTCTGGTTCCAGGTCTTCGAGGAATCACCACACTGTCTCCCACAATGGTTGAACTAATTTACATTCCCACCAACAGTGTAAAAGCATTCCTGTTTCTCTGCAGCCTCGCTAGCATCTGTTGTTTTTTGACTTTTTAATAATCACCATTCTAACTGGTATGAGAAGGTATCTCATTGTGGTTTTGATGTGCATTTCTCTAGTGATCAATGATGTTGAGCTTTTTTTCATACATTTGTTGACTGCATGAATGTCTTCTTTTGAGAAGTGTCTGTTCATGTCCTTTGCCCACTTTTTAATGGGGTTGGTTTTTTTCTTGTAAATGTGTTTACGTTTTTTTGTAAACTCTGGATACTAGACCTTTGTAGATGGATAGATTGCATAAATTTTCTCCCATTCTATAGGTTGCCTGTTCACTCTGATGATAGCTTCTTTTGCTATGCATAAGCTCTTTAGTTTAATTAGATCACATTTGTCAATTTTTGCTTTTGTGGCAATTACTTTTGATGTTTTCATCATGAAATCTTTGACCATGCCTGTGTCCTGAATGGTATTGCCTAGGTTTTCTTCTAGGGTTTTTATAGTTTTGGGTTTTACATTTAAGTCTTTAATCCATCCTGAGTTAATTTTTGTATAAGGTATAAGGAAGGGGTCCAGTTTTAATTTTTTGCATATATCTAGCCTGTTCTCCCAGCCCCATTTGTTAAATAGGGAATCCTTTCCCCATTGCTTGTTTTTGTCAGGTATGTCAAAGATCAGATGGATGTGGACGTGCAGTCTTATTTCTGAGTTACTTATTCTGTCCCATTTGTCTATGTTTGTCATAAATCGTCTTTTTAAGGGAGCTGTAGTTACTTGTGCTATGTTAAGGTTAGACTGCTAACATTTATATCTGGGTAAGTCAAGCTTGTATCCCTTCTTTATTACCTGTGTCACAGAGTAGGACATTGCAGATACCTCTAGAGCCAATATGTCACATTATTTCCTGTGTTTTACATTCTTATTGTTGTCCAATGTGCCTAACCTGAGAATCCAGGTATTCTCTGCATTTATTTTTTGTGGACCAAGAAGAGAGAAACGAACATTTCTGAACACCCCCACTTACCAGTCATAGTGCTAGTACCTTCCTGTCTATCATTGCCTTGAATATTCCTGAGGTCCTGTGAGGTTGGATGCAAGGGGCATGCTGAAAGTCATAGCTCGTCTATGGTACTTTTGCAGTCCTTGATTTCCAAAGCCAGTCTCCTTTACACCAGTGATTTTCCAGTTTATCCAATCATAAGAGTTTCTTTGGGGCCACTTGATAAAACAATACATATTTCTGGATCCTAAATTTCCATGATAATAGCCTGGGAATCCACACATTTAGCAGTACCCTCTTGTGGTTCTTAGGATCATGCCTGTTTGAGAAACACCACTTTCTACTTTCACAAGACCAACAATTACAGCGGACAGCAGAGGGGTGGAGGATTAGGAGACACGGATGTGTTTTGAGAGATGCCAAAATAATTTGATGCTAATAGTAACTACATTATCCAATGAAAATATATGGCCCGTTTATCACTTTTCTCAAATTAGAATGAATGCATTTCAAATTAGAATTAGGTTAGCTGATATTACAGTGTGCTTCCTTAAGTGGGAGAGAAAATAAGTGGAATCGCTTCCACCGGATATAGAAGAAATTGCCTGTACTGCCCCCTGACTTACAGCCAGCAGTAAGCAACTGTTACTGATGGCAGTGTTAACTGGGGTGGAGCTTGCAAATATTATAGTCCTTTACTTCCCTACAAAACCTTTGAAGAGATTACAGTACTGTAATGTATTAATTACAGTAATATTGTAATTAATATTACTGTATTTTGAAGTGTCATCAGAACCTTCTGTACACTGATCAGTGAGTGTTTCGTGAGCATGCTCCATTTTACGTACTGCATCGGTGAAATGTTGGATGTTGTTGAACCCCGTCTGAAGTTGCCTTCAGTTTTCACCTCCATGATCATTAGGGCTGGTGACGTGAGATGTATCTGTGCTTATCTCTAATTACATTTCAGAGCATGCCAAAATTGTATAAGGGCTTAAAGGAAAGTTTTTCTGGGTCTTTGCGTCTTGTTTTGTGTTTGCCGAGATTGAAATGTACAGCTCATTTCCACTTGTTAGGTCTGACAATGCATAACTGATTTGTGGCTTTACTTTGCAACTCACGAGTTACAAGTTAATTAGAAACACTTTTCCCTAATTATATTTGAGAGTTTGCTCTATTTGCTCTACAATTATCACAAAAATTACATTAACTAGTGTTAACGAACACAACATAGCAATCCCCACTGGATCCTGGAGGAGAGCACCAAATCACAGAATGTCTACATCCCTTGCCCAACACCTGGTTTCCTTTCCAACAGATGTTTTGGTTTGCCATTCCTGAAGACACCTTTGAAATAAACTTCCTTTCAGGTTGTCCCTTAGAGGATGAAACTCAGCCTAGTGGAGGAGAAGCTTCAGTTTTGCACGTGCAAAACTCTTTTCACTTAGCGACTCTCTCTTCCTTAATGACGGATGTTGCCTTTGCCATCACGGCAGCTGTGTACATCAACTGTGTGCCCTCCCCAGGGAATGCCCAGAAAAAGAATCTCTGTGAAGTGGTTTCCTAAAATAGGAGCCTTTATCATGAGACCTGTAATCCCGGGGAAGTCAGGAAATGGGACTGCTTAGAAGGTGACCGTCTTGTCTTCCTTCTTTCTTCACCTGTTCACAATAGATATCTGAGCAACACTACAAGGTTGCTTAGTCAAGGTAGACAAGAGCCTCTGAAAATGATGTCGATGCAAGCTCTGTTCTCTAGGAGCAGTCCATCGAGTTAGGGAGAGGGAGATGGAGAACTGTTCTACAAAATAAGCATGGAGAGAGGGCCGGAGGAGCTTAAGGGAGGAAAGAGAAACTTCAGTTGAAGAGATCAAGGAAGACTTTATAAAGAAAGCAACATTTGAAATGGGTTTTAAAGATGCATATGGGTTTGGCTTGCGGCAATGGGAGCAGGAGAATAAAACATGGGCCACGAAGGTTGCGAGGCAAACTCTCCCATGCATGCTCCTTTAGTAAGAAGGGATTGAGAATTGAGTCATTCGTGTGCATGCAGGGGCGGGCATGTTTGTTCTTGCACGCCTGCTCAGACTCAGGCACAAGCACTCCTGCACAAAGCAGCTTCCTTCTGCATATCCGCTTGCGACTCTTCTTGCATTGAGTCCTAGTGCTGTCGGCTTCAAACAGTCTGGTCTTCTTCTTCCATTCATATTTGCCTTTTAATCTACGATTCTTCTAGAAGTTAAGGGCCTTTAGGTGGAAGGAATAATGAGGAACGTACTTGATAAGTTTCTACATAACTTGATTCACTTCACACAAAAATTGCTAGGGGCACACCCAGAGTCAGCTGTGTCCTCATTGATGAGAAAAAAAAATTCCACAGACTATTAATTCACAATAGTGAACAAGGATTATTCTACTGTGCAAATGACAGTCAGCCAACTTAAAAGTTAGGACATATTTTCAAGCAATTTAAAAACCATGGAACCTTGAGCATAAAAGTATTCAGTACTTCAAGTACAGCAGTCTATAGCAAGCACAGTTAGCACTTAAAATTATGATACATATTAGTTAAAAGAGCCACTTGCCCTACATATTATTTGGCTTTCATGCATGTTGTATTTTCTTTTTTAGAGAAAATGGATTTTAATTCATAAGTGCAATTCTGTTTTCAAGTGGCACACCTGCTCTGTTCACAAATATATTTTCTGAGGCTTATCTGTGCAGTTAATTAAAAGCAAACATGAACATGCACTCTTATCTGGTTTCCAGATATACTTAACAGTGAACCACATTTGCATTCGCAGGTATCAGTAGAAAAAAGGCTCCTTCCATTTCTCACATTTTATGTCAAGTGATTCTTTTTAGATTAGAAAGAATCGTCCTCCATCCTTTACTCTTTAAAATTCTTCCCCTCCATCGTTAGTGAGAGGCAATAATATGCATGGAAATCTAAGGCTGCGAAATACTGATTTCACAGCATTAAGAAACACTTTTATTAACAAAAAGAAATGTTGGATGTTAACTTTAGCAGTTTTTGTTTTGTTTCTGTCTTTGCCTTTTAAGTGAGTTTGCAGTTTTGAAGCAGATGTTTAATTTTATATTGGTTCTACGGATGCTCATGGTAATGAAAGAAAAGAGTTTGAGAGAAAGAGAAAGAGGGAGGGACAGAGAGAGACAGCATGAGCGAGCAAGAAAGAGAGAGTACACAAAACTGGATCTAGGCCAGGTGTGGTGGCTCATGCCTGTAATCCCAGCACTTTGGGAGGCCAAGGCAGTTGGATTATTTGAGATCAGGAGTTCGAGACCAGCCTGACCAACATGGTGAAACCCTGTCTGTACTAAAAATACAAAAAATTAGCCAGGCACAGTGGCAGGCACCTGTAATCCCAGCTACTCGGGAGACTGAGGCAGGAAAATCACTTGAACCCAGGAGGCGGAGGTTGCATTAAGCTGAGATCGCACCACTGCACTCTAGCCTGGGCAACAAGAGCGAAACTTGGTCTCAAAAAAAGAAAACAAACAAAACTAAATTGATTTGCTCTTCTTTGGCGGTGGGGCCTTAGCTGCTGGGTATCTTTCCCAGCTAGCTGGAGAGTGGTGATGCCATCCTCTCTACTTTTAACCTTGGGGTATTTTCTGATATGTGTAATCACTTACGCACACCCAATCACATGCATCCTTTATTAAGGACATGTATGGGTGGAGGGGCATGTTAATATGCCTTACTTTCCATGCCTTTTTCGGGAGACTTCCTAAGGCTTTGTTAAATTAACAGGAGATAGAAATTTGTATTTAACGCACAGTTGTGGTTATGAGGTGAACATGGATCATTTAGAATTTTCAAGCAGTCTATCAATTTAATAATTTTCTGCAAAACTGCCCTTGCTATTAACTTAGTTATCAAAGTGTGTAAACACAGATGTGAAATTTTATTGTCATGTATAAACTTCACATTGAGCATGGCTAGGTATTTATAATTTAAATCTAATGAAAATGGGATTGAAAAGAAGGAAATGATCACGTGATCTCAGAAGGGCAACTCTCTCAAAAGCAAACACTTAAGTCTGATTAGATAAGCCACACGCTTAGTGAATGGAAAGGAATATCTCTAAAATTTGCTGATCAACCTCCAAATACCAGGATCTTACTAAAATTCCCTTTACCTCCAGGCGGCTCCCTCACCATCTCTAGGTAGCTTTGCTAAAGCTGCCATTAGGGCTGCAGTGTAATGAAACACAATCTGAGTTGCTATGGAAACAGCTATATATATGCAAATTACCTTTTAAAAAATCATTAGGCCACAGAAAGTCTCAGTCATCTGAAATTTGCAAGGACAACAGCCCACAGCGACCCTTGGCATTGCTTCTCCCCATTAGCTGTCCCCAGTTTCTTTTGCTGTATCTCTTTTATACAAAGATAGCATTACCCAATCCTTCGGGGACATGGCCAGTAGTAAGAGTTGCAGGTGGGAAGTTGAGGGCAGTCACCTGCAATTAAGAGTTTTGAAGCCATTGTGGGCGGTGGAAAAGCTACCTAGACATGGATGGGGGAGGAGAGAGGTTGAAGTTGAGGTAAATTTACTTAAAACCAACTGTCTCACATCCATCCCTCTCCTCCCAAAACTAAGTCACTAACTTTACTTGCACACACAGATATGTACACACAGGTGTGCACACTCTTAGATGTGCACACCAAGGTGGGTGCATGCAAACATGCCTGTGCAATGTAGGCATACCCACACAGACCGGCACATGCAGGCATGAACATACATGCCCGGGTGTGTGCATGCACACACTACACACATACACACCACACACAGCCACACCCCCCCACACACATACCACACAGACCACACATACACACTACACACATACACACCCACACACATACCCCACACACACACCACACACAGACCATACACACACACACCACACACACACATACCCCACCCACACACCACTCACACACACCCACACACCCCCCACACACCCCACACATACAAACACACCACACACACACCCACACACCACACACACGCACCCCCCAACACACACCACACATATACCCCTACACACACACCACACATACATCACAGACACCACACACACCCACACACCACACATACACCACACACACTACACACACACACCACACACCCCCACATACACACCACACACACACCACACACCCCCACATACACACCACACACACTCCACACATACCACACAGACACACACACACACGGGGGCTCCTGGATTTTCGGCCCTCACACAGCTCCCCCTGCCATCCTGCTCTACCAGACACAGTTCCACACTGGAAGCACTACTCTCTCCGACTTCTTTGTGTATCTGTTCTATCCACTGGGCTTAGCAGAAGCTTCCACAGTGCTTTTAGAGCTTGCAGTTCTCCAGGCTGGTCACTGTGGCTCCCCGGGGCATGGCCTGTGCTGCTCTGCTGGTTGTCACCGTCTCACCTGCTGCTCCCCGGGCAAAGTGGCCCCACAGGTGTCTGCCCTGAGCCCCCAGGAGACTGTAGCTATGAGGTAGTAGGTAAACCAGAGAGAAAGAATGGCTCACTGCCCTTTGCATTACAATTTGTACTAGAATCCCTGAAGAACACTTCTTATGCCCCAGGCATTATAGAAAGGGCTTTTACCACCTTAGCCTCTTTCCCGGGAATTGAGATGTGCCTCTCTGTTGCTAGGCTAAGCACGAGTCAAATAATGGCTCCCACTCCAGTCCTTGGGTCCACCCTCACCGCCACATCACCCTGCTCATGGTACCCGCTGGTTGGTTTGCATTCACATCAGTTCCCTCCTAGGAGCTTTTCCTGCCCCACATGTCAGCCTCTGCCCAGCCTGCCTGACCTGCCCAAACACATCCCAGACCTCAAGTGCACACCCTTGGTTCTTCCCCAGAACCTCCAGGACCACATACTAGTAGACTCTGTCAGCTCCACATCCTCAGGCAACCCAGAGTGCTCAGCCCTGTCTGAACTCTGCAAAGGACAGAGACATCAACTCAGATGGGAGCCGGCATTCCTCCTACATGAGAATTCTTTATAGGAGTTGCCAGTTGGCATCATTAGGAGTGATGTATTTCAGTTTGGTTCTCTAAAGAGCCAGGTCACATTTTCACTGTTTTCTACAAGGTAGCAGGAGCTAGAGAGTGTTGCTCAGCTAAGTCCTAGGGCAAATATGGAAAAGGGATCAGTGTTACAGGCCCTGTCCCCAGCAGGATTGGTGAGGTCCTTCTTCACCCTACATCCTGCCTTGGAGGTCAGGGACATGAACAGAGGAGCCCATCTACTTGCAGGGACTGTGATGCTGAGATTCTGCAATATGTGAGGCACATAAGCCTTGCTTGTGCTTTCAGTGTGTGAAACTTAAAAGTGAGTTCTCACCCAATTGCTGTTACCTTTCTTTCTTTAAACGCTTTAATTATTAACCTAGGATTCTGCTTGCAAAATAACATATTACATTTAAGGCCACATGACCCTTGTATTAGTCTGTTTTCACACTGCTATAAAGAACTTCCTGAGACTGGGTAATTTATAAAGGTAAGAGGTTTAGTTAACTCACAGTTCCACATGGCTGGGTAGTCCTCAGGAAACTTACACTCATAGCAGAAGGCCAAGAGGAAACATGGTGGAGGAGAGAGAGAGAGCGATAGGGGGAAGTGCCCCACTTTAAAACCATCACATCTCAAGAGAATTCACTCACTATCACAAGAACAGCATAGGGAAACCGCCCCCCATGATCCAGTCACCTCTTACCAGGTCCCTCCCTCAACACATGGGGATTACAATTTGAGATGAGATTTGGGTGGGGACACAGAGCAAACCATATCCACCCTACTTTTATTGCTAGTTACAGAATTAGTGCCCTAGCCTCAGCAATCCCTCAGTGAAGGTCATTACTGTGAGTTATTTCTTCAATGAGCAGAGCCCTTAGTTTATTATTTGCAGCAAATAAAAAGTGTGTCATTGTTATCCCCATGTTAGGATGAGAAGCAAATATTAAAAGGTTAATGTAATAAGTACCAAACCAGAAGTTCTTTCATGTTTACACAGCATCATTTTGGAATACAAATGTCTGCTTTCTCCAAACCAGTTACATATTTTTAAAATATTATATAATATCCAGGGTTATCTACTCTGAGAGTAATTTAAGCCTTTAATAACAGGGTTGAGGTATCAGTAGGTTCTCAGCCCTCAAATTTACTAACTTTTAGAAGTGGAGGTCAGAATATGATTTTTTTAAACCACATCTCTTATAGCAAATATATCTCCTGTCTCCTTTGTGAAGATAACTAAAAATGGAGACATTATAGAATGTCAGGGTTAGGTATAGATAAATATATATATATAATACATACATATATATATATATATAATATATATATTTAGTCCAGGCATGGTGGCTCATGCCTGTAATCCTAGAACTTTGGAAGGCCAAGGCGGGTGGATCATCTGAGGTCAGGAGTTCAAGATAAATATGTATATTTAAAGGCATGGTTCATATTTTATATGATAACCTTGTTTTAGGAATATAGTACAGTGCTCTGCTTTATCTTTTGTTTTTTGTTTATTTATTTATTTAGTATTTATTTTTGAGATGGAGTCTCCCTCTGTTGCCCGGGCTGGAGTGCAGTGGCGCCATCTCGGTTCACTGCAACCTCTGCCTCCCAGGTTCAAGCGATTCTCCTGCCTCACCCTGCCCAGCAGCTGAGACTACAGGGCACCTCCCACCATGCCCAACTAATTGCTCTGCTCTATCTTTAAGAATAAATGCCAATGTGATTTGCCTTGAAATGTGTCCATCCAAGAGAATGTAGGCAACTGAGATTGAGAAAATTTAGTCAAGCTATGAAAAATTATCTGTTCATGCTGAACATACCATCTTCATAATTAAGAAACAGTTGTAAAATATATGCACTGTCATCTCAGTGGGGTAATTTTAAATAAGAGTTTTCTAGCTATAAGCTGTTGTAGTTCCACAGTATCATAAAGATCAGTAGGACATATGTCTTTCTAAGAGTTAAATTTCAGTATAAGGCGAAGAATGTATTGTATTTGTCTTCCTTGTACACTAAATTGATAATCATCATTACATTCTTTGCCAACTGAAAATGATTCAATGTTGTGAGTGCCCTGAGACTAATTAATTGTAACAAAAATATTTATATGCCATAAATTTCCAATTATATATATATACTTTTTGAAGAGTAAAATTCTGCTAGGCTCTACTGATGTCTTACATCTCAAATTTCCCAGACTTCCGTAACCACTATTTGCCTCATTTTGCTAACATCATCTTCCATTACGAGGCATTGTTAATCATACTCCTCCCACCAGGGCTCATATGACAGATTTTCCATTCAAATTGTATCATCTCTATCTCTGTATCACCAACATAACCTATAAGCTCCTTAAGAGTAGGGGAAGTTTCCTAGTCATGGTTGTTTCCATGATGTTCAAGCCAACATATCATAGGAGTTCAATAAATCCCTCTTGGATTAATTTGGTGGAAACTATATTCCAGTTTTCCCCACATTGAGCTGCATTCCTGGGCTTCAAGAGTATTCCTCAACTAATAACCATTGTTGTGTTCTCCTTTTAACCTACTGAGAAAAAGACTTAGGTCAGTAGCAGACTTATTGGTATTCACTGTTGCTCATCCATCTTTGATTTCATAGTAAGACTTGCTTAATGTGTGAGTCGTCATGGGTGACAGTATGTTAACACATCTGTAAAGAATACCTGAACGCTATTGCAGGAAAAGAAATGGGCATTGAGAGATCCCATTTCTATCCTGAACAATATGAAACCAGCTTGAATCCTAAGCCAACTTTGTGTCTTCTTCAACTCTTTCTTTTCTCTTTGTTTGCCTTCACCAGCACCACTGCCAGAATATCAGTAGCTACCAGGAGCCAACAAGTATCATCTTACATACATTTCTCTGGTATAAACAACTTGCTATAGTATTTAAGTTAATTGATGCATGTTTTCTTGCAATAGAATTGAGGATACTTTTTACCTGATGATATGATTTTATCACAAATCATAATTCACCTAAGGAAATAAATGGCATTGCTATCTAATTATTGCCATACAGAAAAACTTAATATCAAAATGGCAAAGGTTATTTTTGCAATGTATTATTCAGAATTTAGATGGATGATATAAATTTCCATGTAATTTGATCCATGTAGTTTAGTGAGAGTATTTTGTAGATCTAATTATCTGTGAACAAGACCAAAAAAATAATGTTCCTCAAAATTTCACTTCCCCTAAATATTTTTTTAGTCTCCAGGAAGTGATAGGTAAAAGCTTCTCTTAATAACTTGCAATACATATATTTTATACGTATATTTCAATTAATTTTTCTATATTAAAAAAATCTAGAATCACAAATAAGGAGTGCCTTAGATTCTTGTGTAGGCCAATACTTTTTTAGCTGTTTTTTGTCCTTTTTTTTCTGTTTCAGAGCAATAGGTGTCCTGACGATAGACAGTGTTAGGTATCACCATGTTGTAGATACATAGTAAGAAACTTAAAACCAAATGCCTTGAATTTTATCATTGAATATCAGTTTTCCTATCTAGACACCTAGAAACAAAAGCACCAGGGTTTCCCTTGAGGGTAAAACACAGAATGTCTAAACCTCACTCTCTTCTTATGTAGTCCCTGCTGAGAACCTGAGTGCACTGGAAGTTGTTGAGGTGAAATAAGGGATGTAATACTCATGCATCTTTGCGGGAGTTTATAAACTCCCATCTGTTTATAACATTCAATCACAAGATTATGTACCTGGACCTCATTAGCTCAGCTCCCAGAGGAGAGGTTATATTTTAATGTTATTACTCTTACTCTTATTAAGAGTTTAGGTAAGAAACTTATATGAAAAACAAATCAGCAGATCCTACAAACTTGGCCTTTTAGATGCTGTCTGTTATGTCATTGGTTGCTAAATCTGTGGAGGATGGGACAAACAGATGGTTGTTGAGTAGGGCAGTGCCATGAATCCCTCCTGTAGGGTAGGAACATTAATCTGAGAGCAATGACATGATAGATTGGAATAAATAGCCAGTTGAGATAAACAGAGGGGGTGAGAACAGTCAGGTTATGATTGGATTTTTAGTTAGAAATTATGAATCAGTCATGACAGTAGAGCCCAATTGGGATCTCGCTGGATCTTGGGTTCCCATTATTGCAAGTTAGGATAAGGAAACCAGTCTTCACAGAGTAAGGTGGTTTGGAGGAAGAGGTAGAAATTACTAGATAGATCAATAGGATCTCACTCCATGAAGGAATTCATCTTGTTTTCAGCTATATCAGTGCTTACACTCTCAACCTACAAACACAGTAAAATGGATATATTTAGTAAAGTGAGTGGCTAGAGCTTTGTATCCTTACACTAGCAACAGAGACAAGAGTTTGCCGTGGAAACAGTGTGTGAATACTAATGTCCGTTGTCAACAACAAACATGTCCAGTGGCTACATGTTTTCAAAGCCTTCTTACACATTGGGTTTATAATTGTTAAAGCTTGCTCTCACCAAGACAGAAGACAGGGGAATCATGTTGTGGGAAACAGCAAAGACAAGTGCCCCCTGGATTTTTAAATATGGGATTCATTGTAGGAAACAAATAAATTAAAAGATACTATGAAAAGAAAAATATAGGTGTCAACAGACTAAGGGTCACAAAAAAGACAAGAAAAAGGAAAAATAATTATTGTGGGCATCAATACTAGTTCTGATAACTTCTCAATTCTTTAGCATCTCTACAGCTCTGCAACTTTTAGTAGCTTACTTATGTGTTCATTCCCATGCATGACCCAACTGGGAAATAAAATAACAAAAGATATGAACTGGCATTTCAAAAAACAACATGCAAGCAGCTAATACGCTCATAAGAAGAAGCTTAATTAAAAGGAATGCCCATGGGAAGGAGATGCCATGTCTGCTAGTAGATCTCCAAAGATGAGAATGATTGCTGGCACCCAGGGGTTGGTGAGGGGCAGCAACACACACTATTGGGTGACAGTGTCAAGAGGGTAATCTTTCTGGAGAGCATTTTGGCAATATACCCCAGTATTTAAAATGTGTATACTCCACCCAGTGATCCACGTTTTAGGAATTTATACTGAGAGACTATTAAGAAGCATCTTTAAAGCAGATGAGTTAATATATGGAAAGCATTTCAAACACTCTAGTACATAGTAAGAGCCAATGTCAGAAAAAAGGAAGAAAAGAAAAGAAAGAAACAACTTAAATGTCCATCAATACACAATTAGATAAAAATGGACCATCAAATAGAGCATTAACAGGCATTAAAAATTAAGATGTGGCTAGATGTTGATATCAAAATATATCCATAACATGTGTTGAATGCAAAAGGCAAGTTAACGAACAGCGTGTGTACTGGGATTCTATTTCTGTGAAGTGTCATGTGAATATGATAAGAATAGAGTGATAAACAAGAGCATGTCTCCCAAATCTCATTATCTCTGGGTGGATTTTATTCTTACTTTATTCTTTATCCCATTTTAATAGGCTGAAGATTTTTATGTTACCATGTGTATTTTATAATCATAGAAAATAATAACTATTATTTTCATTTAAAAAACTTGAAAATATATACCAAAAACATGCACCTTTTCTGAACCTAAGATCTGATAAAGATTAATTGTAATGTAAAATGGAATTTATTTTATACCATATATATCCATACAGAGAAATTACTGTGTACAAACATAGAAGCAATCTAAAATTTGGTTTGAAATAGACAAGAATAGAAATTCCAAAGTTTTGGCATAACGACTCAGGAAAGTCACCTTCAATTCTCAGGAAACAATATAGTTTTATAGTAACCTTAGAGTTAGTAAATAGATAAATGCATTACATGTGTTCAGCATATTCAACAATATCTTGAAAAGCCAGTTTATCAGTTTTGTAATGTTACCTGAAGGAGTAGTGCTGAATGTCACATAGCATTTAAATAAGCAAGATTGTCACATTTTCTAAATTGTTTTCTGAAAATCCTATTACACTTTACATTCCAATCATAATAGAGGCTGCGCCGTTCTGTGTGCTTTGCCACGCTCTGCTGATGTTGCTCCTGCCTTGACTCAGGAAATTCCTAAAATAAGTGATTTTATCCCCTCCTGTCATGTGTTCTGTGTATAATCACTGAATACAAGCCATAATGATCTACTGGCTAATGCGTTTTTATTTGTTCTCAATCAACCCTCTGATAGTCCTGAAACAGATGCTTTTAAATGAGAACTGTGGCTCAGTATTTTTTACAAATATGCACAATAAAAGAGAAACATTTTCAAATTACTTGTGATATTTAAAACAAAAAAATAAGTCAGCAACTAACAGAAGAAGGTGTCCACTGACATTCAAGAGTAGCAGACCATCCCAAGATTAACAGTTTGTGCAACTACATTTTTTTACACTGCTTTTTCTTCTTTATGCCAAATTACCTTCACCACCAGACTCTTCAATGCAGGCATGCTTAGGACCAGCCCTGGGCTGATGGTTCTTAATTGGAACCCTTTATTTCTTAACTTCTGTGACTTCATCCAGTCTTGTGCCTTTAATTACCATTTAAATGCTGAGGGCTCTACATTTCTACCTTTGTGCAGCGCTCAACTCATGCATCCAGCTGCCTCTTGATAGTGATATCTAATTGGCATCTCAAACATAACACATCCCAAACTGGAGCCCGTGACTTCCCACCAGACCTGTCCTTCTTCCAGTGTTCCTCACCTCTGTGCTCAAGGCCAGGACATCTCCATCTCCCTGCATCCCCACATCCAGCCAAGCTGCCAGCCAGACAGTGTTACGTCTGAATTATGTCTCAGACTCGACCACGTCCATCTCTGCTGGCCATTTCTCCCTTGGGGTTCTGAAGTGGCCTCCTAGCTTGCCTGCCCACTTCTTTTCACCACACTTCAGCCTGTTCTCTGCTGCACACCTCCAGAACGGTGTCTAAAAACCAGCCGTCCTTTTGGGGTGACGGAAATGTTTGGGAAGTAGGTGGAGACAATGGCTGCACCTCACTGTGAATGCACTAAACAACTCTGAATTATGCATGGTAAAGCTATTAACTGTATGTTATGGGAATTTCATCTTAAGTTTTAATAAAAGATTTTTCAAAGCCTAACCTTGTAGCTCCAATTGGGAATTTATCTCGTACTTTGTTATTTAATGCTATTGATCCACCAAGAAGGAATGAAACATTATAAAACAGATACAAAAACCCAATTATGACAGTTACCTGCTTAATGATATCCCTCCTACTGCACTTGTTGGATAAAATTGAAACTTCCGATAGTGGCCTCTGAGGCCCTTTTTGGAAAGTGCCTCCTGCACATCAGCTCTCATCAAGATTCCTGCAGGACATGAAAAGAACACTCAGCCGGGATTCTCTACAGAGTCCAATGCAGGGACTCTTCCAAGGAGTGGGCAGGGCTAGTATACGGGTCTAGAGGGTGGTCAGCAGCTGGTGACTCAGCAGTGGGCAGCAGTAGAAGCAAACACAGTCTCCAGAACTCAGGAAAAGTGGGAGTCATGAAGAGGGGCTGCTCTAGCCACAAGGCTTCCCAGCCCTAGGGGAACAACAGAGGAGTGGACATAACATTCCCCAGCTCGCTCTCTCCTCCTGCCCTCCGACTGCCTACTTATTCTTCCATTAGCTGAACCCTGTGGTTGGCTGCAAGCCAGAAGGCACGGGTACCCGGGAGGTTCGGCATGTGGGCAAAGTTGACATTTTTTATGACAGTGTGAGTTCTGACTGTACACAGTGCCAGGCATTACAGTGTTGTAGATATGGAGCTGGTAGGAAGCTGCAAATCAAATGCCTTGAATTCAATTGTTGAACATCAGTTTCGCCATCCAGACACTGAAAAACAAAAGCACAGTGATTTCCCTTAGTTCCAAAATACACAATACCTATGTCCCACCCTCTTCCTGGAGTCTTCACTTCAACTGCATAGTCCTTGCTGGAAACCTAGCTGTGGTCACAGGGAGTGAATTCAGTGTCCGTCATACCTCCTCCAACACTCTCTCTCCACACAGACCTTCGTTTTATTTCCAAAGAGGACGTTCTCTCTGCCTAACTGGTATTATGAGCTTTGTGATATCCCGGTCTTGGTAGTGCCAAGAAGCTCCACCCTGCATCTTCTCTCAATGTCAACCTTTGTTATTTCCTCCCCAGTGGTGCTCTCCATCCTTAATCACATACCACAGGTGTTTGCTTTCTTGTTTTAGCCTCTGTCACCCACTGAAGCTCCTTGAGGCTTAAGACCACTTCTTTCATTTTCCTATCATTGTCTTCCCAGCTCTGCAGAAGAACTGAACCAAAATTGCTGAATTTTGCGAGATTGAATTTTTTAGTGATTTGCTTGCTCTGAGCCTTGAAACAGTTCTGGACCCAAAGAACATTCTGTCAGCTGAATGGATGGATAATGAGACAAATGAACAAATAAACGAATGAAGTTGTTCAGTCACGATGAGGCTAAAGTATGAAGATCTCACATAGGAAACTCAGTAGTCACTTTCCTATAGTCATAACTTACAGTTTTTTCCTGTTTCTCAGGAGGAAGTAAGTGAAGGAAGCTGACGTTGGTGAAGTCAGTTAAAGTTACCAGGACTAAGATAAAATAACGCCCAGCCTCAGTGGTCGCTCACTCTGACTACTTTTTTAAAAAATTCTTATGTGGCAGGACCCACCCCAGATCACCTTCCAGATTTTCCAGAGATGAAGCCAGTGCATAGGTATCTTTCTTAATGCCCCCCAGGTGGATCACATGAGAAATATTATGGTGTAAAAGTAATTGCCATTTTTGTCATTGTTTTTAATTACTTTTGCAGCAACCTAATACTATTCTAGTGTAAGACCACAATTGTCCAAATGTAAGTATCATTTTGTTGTTGAATTTTTTACTCAATATTTTAGGTGGCATCTACTATACAGTTAGGCCCATAGTCTTTAGGATTGTTATCCATCACCCTTTCTTATCTGCAAGGCTTTGCTCACTTTTTCTTGATACCTGAATGTTTTCTCTCATTCTGGCTAATTCTGCTCGTCCTTCATGGGCCAGCTGAAGACCTCCCTCTCCCATAGAACCTTCTGTGATGCCCTCTCATGGTGACTTTTCACTGCCAGAATTTTCATGACACACCACCTCTGACAGTTGATGGACTTTTAGGATCTACAACTCTATAAAGTGTGTTTTGTTTTTCCCTGGGCAAGTGTAATTTGGTCTCCCCAAGTGGACTCTTATTAATTTACTGTATATTCTTTAGAGTACCTAGCAATGCCTTGTCTCAACAGGCATTCACAAAATATCTGCTGAAAACCTAAAAGGAAGAAGAGAATATGTTTGGAGGAAAATATGCAGTAGTAAATGTTCACATTCAGAATTATAGAAATGAAACTCAGAAATATAAATTTGAGCATGATCAGCAGAAATTATAGATGGCTGTTAATATTATTATTCAGTGATAGCACATTTTCCATGAAAAATAACCTCTTATTAGAATATCTGGAAGAAACAATGTAATTGGAAGTGTGAGAGCCTGTGTTTATACCCCAGCTGTCTCTCTCATTCATTACCTGTCCATGGGAGATTTCTGTAACTGCTTTAATCTTTGGTTTCCTTCACAGATCAGTGCCCCTCTTCTAAGGTTGTGGTCAGGATTTAATTAAATAGTGCATATGACATGGTAATGGCTCAGGAAATGAGGACTTATGATCATCACTGGCATTATTATGACAGAGCAACAGTATCTGATACAGTTTGGTGGTGTCCCCACCCAAATCTCTTCTTGAAGCGGAGCTCCCAGAATCCCCACATTTCATGGGAGGGACCCGATGGGAGGTAATTGAATCATGGGAGCAGGTTTTTCCCATACTGTTCTCATGATAGTAAATAAGTCTCCCAAGATCTGATGGTTTTGTAAAGGGCAGTTCCCCTGCATGTGGTTCTCTTGCCCACCACCATGTAAGATGACCCTTTGCTCCTCCTTCGTCTTCTGCCATGATTGTGAGGCCTCCTCAGCCATGTGGAACTGTAAGTCCATTAAACCTCTGTTTTTTTATACATTACCCGGTCTCAGGTATTTCTTCATAGCAGTATGAAAGTAGACTAATACAGTACCAGACAATTTTGATTTAGCTAAAAAAAATGATCTAGTCATGAAATTAGTGTGCTGAATAGACGAACAATTGGGTTTTTTAATTACCCCAAATCTCAATCTGATGTTTCTTCCTTGCTTCCCACAGAAGGTTGTAGCTGTGTGTGTGTGTGTGCGCGCTTGTGTGTGTGTGTGTCTGTTTTAGTAGAGGTCAGCAGAATTAAATGCTTGCAAGAAAAATTAGTTGTAAAAGTAGTTTCAATGCTGAAAGTTCTTTTTAATTAACTACAGTTAATCCTTACACAATGTATATATACTTCAAATATCATGTTGTATAAAGATACATACATACAATTTTATCCGTCAATTGAAAACATATAAAACTGAATGTTCTTCTTTCTCTGAACTCAAATGCCTTCTTTAAATTTCTCAAGCTACATTACCTGGGGCAAAAAGGGAACTGGCAAAAGATGAAAAGCAGAACATTCTCCTGTGTTCATGTATTCTGCTTCAAAGGATAGCACGCCACATCACTTTCCTCCCATTTCAAATAGCAAATTTATGTGTCTGACATTTGTCTGATTGTTCATATGCATCACAGTCAGACTCTTATCTGACCTTCATTTTCCCCAAAAGTTGAATGACTTTGACAGGTAACTCAACTTCTCTGTGTCTCAGTTTCCTCATCTGTAAAATGGACTTGGTTGAAGGTTTGCATAAGTTAATACATGCAAGGTGATTAACAAAAACCCTAGTGCATGACAAGAACTCAAAGATGTTAGATATTTTTGGCTACGATTTGTGTTGTGTTTTTTTCCAATTATGGTCTTGTTTTGAGCATGTAGTTCAGCGATGCTCTGTGGAAAAGCTGTCGCTCTTTTTACTCTGCCACCATATCTTCATCAGGGTTGCTTTGCTTCTCTTTGAAAGCCATGGAACCCAAGGGTGCCCTTTAAAGTGGCCCCAGTGCAGAACAGTGTCTCCAATCCAGGGATTCTTGGGTAAGCAAGCTCCCACAAATTCAATTAGAGCCTTTTTGTTGACATCAACAGGACCTATGAGGTAGATGTGCTACCTATAGTATAAAAAAGGAAACCCCAAGGCAATAGCCATCTCTGTCTTTGTAAGAGGTTATATATGCCTGCTCACTCGAGACCCAGAGAGTTTGGAATGACAGCTAGGGGCCTTGCCAAGATGTGCGCTGGCTGTGTAACTTCTGGGTTATGGTACTTAATGGAACTGTAAACAACTCAGTACCCTTTGTTCAATGACTTTATGGATAATGGTGATGACTTTATGGATAATGGATCCCCTGAATATTCAAGAATTTGCCAGACTCCGTTTTTACCAAAGATGACGACATTAGCCATCCACCCATTTTCAGTAATTTATATGGTTTGTCAGCTGTCAGATCCCCAAAGACTACTGTAAAATCCTAACTCAGCAAAGTTGGGTTTGTTAGACTTACTGCAGTAAGTATCCTCCCTCATGGCAGTGGGTCTAAAATCCTCCCTTGAAAGAGTCTTAGTGTCAAAGGGAAAATGAAGGCAGGGTATTTATAAGGCCGTAGGTCCTTGACTGGGAGATTTTAAGGTGGGTATTGCAAGGTGGGGAACTACTGGGGTTAGGCAGAGTTTTGACTAGTAGCACAGTGAAGGGAGGGTCTTGAAATGGGTCATGATGAGCAAACTGTTAACGCTTGATTAGCTAGTTCTCTAGTTCACAGCCTAAAAATTCGCAGGCATGTATTTCCTAGAGCAAGCACTTAAATTATTTTTGATCAGTCTCAGCATGGTCTAACACAAGGATAGGAAAATATATCTGTCCCAGTATCATTTAACCCAGGGCCAAAAATTACGGTGATTTCACCTCCTGCCTTTACTTTCTTTTAATCAGATAGTGGGGGTATTCTGTCTTTAAATCTCTGTCTCTCTTTCACTTTCTCTCTCTCCTCTTCCTCATTATGCTACTTATTGAAAAGTCAAACTTAAGTTACTTTATTTAATGTATGTAATTTAGGGCACCAAACTATCAAGAAACAAAACAAAGTGTAAGAAATCATTTTATCAACACATAGAAGAATATGACAGCTGTCAGATAAAAGAGTATGATCTTTAACTGTCATAACTTTTAGGAAAAGAGTTCCAGGACCACTTTCCAGAGATTGTAGAACTCAGCCTTGGTGCTTTGGTAACCTCTTTTCAAAGTTCTGGCACACCCAAGGTCATTGAGGAAGGCTATAGTTCTAAGCAAACCTAATTTTGTATTCCTAACTGTTGGTCTCTTAGGGATTGAGAAATATGAAATTCTATGGTTCATTTATAAAATGCTGTGATCAAAGATGAACCCATGACTTTCGCAGATGGCTACTACCAGACATTGACATACAAATTATTTTCAATTATCGTTACTTTAAAAAATTACTGTGTGGAGAGCTTTCTCCTTCTTGTAGTATCTGCATGGCCAGTTGCAGACAGGCATCCAGTTTGGGACAGGCATCATTTTCTAACATTAATAGAGCCTGATCTGTTGTGCCTTTTTGGTAAACGTTTAATAGAAGAATTCTAAAGAAACTAGGATATGCATACTCTATTTTGGAATGAAAAGAGAAATCATAGATACATCTGAGTTTTGATTATTTTCATTTTTAAAAAATCAGTCAATTATAATCTTTTGTCTGTAACATTACCTAATTTTAGGTAGAATTAATTCAGGCTCTGAAAACAAAAGTGAAGGTTATTTTTTAAACTAATCAAAAATTTAGGTGAGGTTCAGGAATAGTGGCTCCTGCCTGTAATCCTAGCACTTTGGGAGGCTGAGGCTGGAGGGTCACTTGAGTCCAGGAATTCTAGACCAGGCTGGGTAACATAGTGAGACCTTGTCTCTACAAAACAAAAAAAAAAAAAAAAAAAGAAGTCAGGTATGGTGGCATGTGCATGAAGTCCCAGCTACTCAAGTGCAGAGGTTGGGGGATCACTTGAGCTCAGGAGGTTGAGGCTGCAGTGAGCCATGATCATGCCACTCCTCTCTAGCCTGGGCAACAGAAAAAAATTTTTTTTTTCTGTCTGAAAAAAAAAATGAATATGGCTTCTGGCTTCTTGCCATCTTAATGTTTATCATCTTGATCTAAACTTTTAATGTATGCTTCTGGTACTGAAATTTGAACATCAGAAAGTTGCTGGCATCAGTTTTGGCTTAGAATGAGGTAGTACCTTAGTATTGATGGCTGTATCTTATAATAAAATTGTTTAAAAATCTGCGGATTTAAAACATTGCATGGAGACCCAGGTAAATTTAGTCAGTTTAAGCTAGAATCTGCCTTGTATGCAACAGCCAAGATCTGAATTACTTTCAAATATCAAAGACAACTCATTCTTCATCCACTCTGGGGCTAAATAAATTTTGTATGTATTTTGAAAATGAGCAAGAATAATTCTACTTAATGCTCAGTATTTGTGCTTAAGTGATTATCTTTTAAAAATTCTGTATTTGGACCTGAAGCATTATGTGGCAATTGTAGAATGAGAGTTTACAGCTATGGACCATGGCACTCCAATTTTCCCTCTTCGTCTCCCACACCTATCGGCCTCAGAGGCCCTTTCTTCCCATTGCCGGCTCTGTGAGACTCAGCCTAGAATGATGATTCAGCCTGTTGAAATTCTAAAAGGATCAACCTTTGTGTAATCCCCACTGCAAAGGCCACAGCAGGTTCCTCTTCTGGAATATTAAGGAGGAAAATGTAGAGGTCATTTGTTCTGGTCAACGAACCCCTGGGACTCCTACAAGAAGCCTTGGCCTAAGGAGCTGTTATTAGAGCAACATTTGGTAAACTCTATCTAACATTGACTCAAAATAAATGCTTTAATTTTTTAAAAGCGTTCACTGAGTGTGGTATGTGAATCTTTTCCATCTAGAAGGACTCTCAAAATGATCTCAATTAGCAGCCACTCCTGAGGTTTATTGCTTCTCGGGGCCATATTGAGAGTTTACACACATCCAAATACTCATTTATATGGCAGATGCACACACACAATAGTATAACAGGACTTCAGGGTGTTCTGGGCCTCTATATTTCAATCATTCAACCTCCACACACTAGGGACTCAAAGTGTGAATGGGTGGGGGTGCAGGAGGTAGTGGTGAGGGCCCCTAATCATAATCAGATTTTGCCCCTCCCCGTGCACTCCCACCCTCAACCACACCCAGCTAATTTTTTCTTTTTTTTTTTTTTTTTGGATTTTTAGTAGAGAGTGGGTTTCACCGTGTTAGCCAGGATGGTCTCGGTCTCCAGGCCCGTCTCAGACTCCCAGAGTGCTGAGATTACAGGCATGAGCCATCGGGCCCATTCAACTCTGGCTTTTTTTAAAAAATGAACTTGTGTCCCCATTCTTCTCTTTTTTCCTCCCCACTCCCCAGGTACACAAACTGTCACTCCCAAAAGAAATAACAAATTTGTTTAAAATAAATTCTCATAAATACACTAAGTAGATGCTTAATTCACTAATTTTAAATACATTTTGATAAACATTTATTTAAAATGAATGAAGCCCAGCTCTCCTTTGGGCTTGGTTTGAGCCTCGTTCACATGAGGGGATTCGTGCTAGGTCTGAAGAGCTAAAAGCAAGCCAGTGGGCTGTCGTAAAGTCCTGCACGGCCACCAGGCAGTGTTTGATTTAAAACCATCATTTAAAACTTGCTTTTATTAAAACATGCTTTTTGTTCATCTGGATTTTTTTTAACCAAGATAGTCTTCATCTCTTTCAGTAAAAAGAAACTACAATTACCCTCTATTAAAGCATTATAAAGGAGCAAATGAAAGTAATTAAGGTTTTATTAAGGAATTTTTATTAAACCAATCATTGCTCATGAATATGGATAATAGCAAGGAAAAGAGCCATTCTGTGCCTGAAATAAAAATAAACTATATTTTAAATATCTTTAGTGTATGTAAATGTCTTCTCAATTAAACTTTCAAAATTATGTTTGGAACAGCAATAATTTTACACTGATGAAGGAAAGCTATTGGATGGAAATAATGAAAGATGCTAATAAAACAAATTTATCACAGATTATAATCTGGAAGGAATTAGCATATTTTCATCAGGTAAATTTAAATCTTCTAGTGACCATCAACCAAAATATTAAACCATTTTTCATATTATCCTCAGATATAAACAAACAGGGTAATTTGTTATGGATGCTGAAAAACTGGTGTGAATTCAATCAGTTTTATAGTTTTTCCTCAAATTGAAAGTTTAGTATTACCTGGGTTAATTTAGAATTATCAGGGAGTTAATATAAGAAAATTACCCAAGTGAAACACCAGAGATAAGCCTTTTAATACAAAACAGATTAATATGTTTCAGTGCTATAAATTTTTCTCTACTAGCTAAAAGTAGAATTTCTGTAGATTCAAAGTAAATAATCCCACTGAAATAACATTTTTCTATTCTCGTTTGGATGTATTATTTGCGAAATTACATCTTGCATCTGCTGTTTTATTTTTTCTAGGCATGATGTCATTTTGCTAACACTATAATACTTACAGAACATTCGATGCTTAGAGCACATGGCATCCTATAAGGTCCTACCATCCAGCTGTTATTTTTTATTTTTCTTTAGTGCCTGTTTGGTGAACACTCGTGTGTGTCAGGGCGTATTCTGTGTGCCAGGGATTCTGTAGCTCTGTGTGTTCTGCATACGATGGGCATTCAGCAAGTGTCTGCTTTCATTTTATGCCTGGGACCCTGTTGGAGGATGGAACTGTGAGCAAATGACAGAATGAGTTAGTGTTGAGGTTGCTGCTGAAATTAAATAGGAGATCTGACAGCAAGCATCTAGGAAGGTAGATTAGACTGATCCAGAAAAGCCTCTCTGAGTTTAGCACATTTAAGGTGACGTGAATGGAAGAGGGATTAGCCATGGAAAGATCTAGGAAAGAATGTTCCAGAATGAGGCAGCAGCAAGTCCAGGCATCTGGGACACAAAGGAGCTTATGTGTTCAAGAAGAAACAGGCTATTTTGGCTGGAGCATAGTGACTAGAGCTATGTGGTACCTGGGCCACCAGCACAGGGAATTTTTGTTTTCTTCACTGATGTCTCCATTCCTTGTCCAACAGAACCATGTGCATGTAGTAGGTCCTCAATATTATGGAATGGATAAATGAATGAATAAATGTGATTCAAGATGAATTTAGAGATTTAGAGAAAGGCCTGATCATGAGCCTACCATAAGAAGTTTAAATTTTTTTGAGCATAACAGGTTATTTTTGAAGGGATATGTAGTAGACTGAATAATGCCGCTGCCCTCCAAGAAAAGCCCACGCCCTAATTCCCAGAGCCTATAAATGTTACTTTTCATGGTGAAAGGGACTTTGCAGGTACAATTAACGTAGGAAGGCTTCATATGGGGAGATTGTCCTGGATTATCCAGGTGGGCTTAATGTGATCAGAGTGCCCTTATGAGAGGGAGGTGGAAGGGTCAGAATCCAGGAAGGAGATGTGATGATGGAAGTCAAAGTCAGAGGGATGTAAGATCTCAAGCCAAGGGATGCAATGCAGGCAGCCCCCAGGAGCTTGACAAGATGAGGAAACATATCCTCCCCAGGATCCTCTGGAAGGAGCCAGCCCTGCCAGCCCATTTCAGACTCCAGACCTCCAGAACCTAGAAATTTGTGTTTTTCAAGCCCCTGTGTAGAGATTTGTTAAGGCAGCAATTGGAAATAAGAGCAGGATTATTCCAAATTAAAGAAAGTGTTGGGTCACTTATTCAATTGCAAACATGAAGAATGATACACTTTTAAAAATTAAATTCTTGTCACTTAAAATGCATTTTAAATTTAGTTACAAAGTGTAGCTGGATCATCCTTGCTATATCTTGTATACTCTCACATTGGAATTTGGAAGGAATAAGGGAACACGTGGATTTAGGTAAGAGAGGAGTAAGAATTAAAGTGTAGTGGAAAGGCAAGAGGGAAAAATGAGTCCATCCATTGTAGAAAGGCAAAGGGATAGGAAAGTGAAGCCGAGAGAAGAAAGCAACAGAGAGAGTAGGAGCTTCATAGGAAAGGGACGCTATATTCTCTATTGCTGCGTAACAAATTCCTCCACAATTTAGCAGCTTAAAACAACCAACATTTCCGTCACCCACTGTGTAAGTGCGAGGAGTGCAAGCAGGAGCCGCGGATTTTGTGGTCCTGGCTCGGAGTCTCTCATGAGGCTGCAGTCATTCGAAGGCTTGATTGGGGCTGGAAAATCCACTTCCAAAATTTTGGCTGAAAGCCCTAGTTCTTTATATAAGGCTGCCTGAGGGTCATGATGGCATGACAGTTGGCTTCCCCTCAAATAACACTGTGAGAGAGGGCTTGGAGGGAGCCACAAGGCCTTTTTAATTACCTAGTCTTAAGTCACAGTCACTTCCACCATGTTTCATTGATCACAAATGAGTCACTAAATCGAATCCCCACGCATGGAGAGAAGGATTAGGCTCCACCATTTGAAGGAAATGTCCAAGAATTTGTGGACATATTTTAAACCTGTATGGAAAAGGGGAGGGAGGAGTGAAGTAAAAGTTGGAGCAAAAAATTTATTTTCCCTTTGTTCACTGGATGCCTAGATACATCCAGTTCTCTCCACTAATCTCTCTCCCATCAGTCAAGACGTGTGTGTGCGTGTGTGTGTGTGCGTGTGTGTGTGTGTGTGTAGCAGGAAAGATGTGGAATTCCGAGTTGTTTCCCGCTTTTCCTTCTGCCGGACGATGTAAGTCTTCATCTCAGTTGTCTCCAGAAACTGCTGCTTCTATACTTAAACCTGTCTCATGTCCAGATCATCTAACCAAAACTCAAAATTTTGACGACCCTCTGCAGCTGGTTTGCTGAATTCCCCCTCGAGAAAATCTGCCACGTTACATCCACTTTACCAAGACTTCATCCAGAGGTGATGAAGCGGTTCGATAGAGATTCATTGCAGTTGTAATGAGTTCAGGAAGCATTGTGCATTGCAGTTATAAATTAAGATAGAAGGTTCAGAGATATGGATCAAGTACTGTGATCAGTTCACTGGAATGTGACTCGCAGATGGAGACAGCCTGGAAAGGTGGAATGAATGTGAACTTCTGTTTGTGCATGATTCTGAATTAGGTTATACTAATTAATGAATTAATGGGAAAGGTGAAGGAGATAGAACAGCCTATAAAAAGATGACCCAAACTGCATTTGCCTTTCTATTTCTTCACTTCTTCTCAGATACTGGATTTGGCCTTTAGGTTTTCATGGATTTCCTTCCTCACTTTCCCTGTCTTTTCTGTTTGTAAGAAAACAGTAAAAATAGCTGTATTCTCATAGAAAGCCTTTGGATTCTCATATTCATTGCATGTAAAAATGCAAATATTTCTCTTTGCTATTTTGTTGTTTGTTTGTTTTCCTGAGACAGTCTTGTTCTGTCACCCAGGCTGGAGTGCAGTGGCATGATCTTGGCTTACTACAACCCTCATCTCCCGGGTTCAAGCAATTCTCCTGCCCCAGACTCCCGAATAGCTGGGATTACAGGCACACGCCACCACGCCCAGCTACTTTTTGTATTTTTAGTAGAGATGGAGTTTCGCCATGTTGGCCAGGCTGGTCTCGAACTCTGACCTCGTGATCCACCCGCCTGGCCTCCCAAAGTGCTGGGATTACAGGCGTGAGCCACCATGCCCGGCCTGCCATTTAGTTTTTAAAGGATGTATACTGTACAGCAGAATATTTCACCCATATTTTAAAACATTTACAAGCCTCAATTTTTAGATACTGGTATTTTAAGTCTGGATTTGGGAATGAAAAAAAATGCACATTTTGTTCCTGTATTTTTGCATTGTATATTTAGAAGAGCAGACACAAATGCCTTAGCGTGATATTCCTGAAAGTTATCCTCAAATACTGGAGTAGATACTAATTTCTTTTTAATATACTATTTAATACTGCAAAATCAATTATTTTACTCTAAAAATAACATTTTTGTGAGGCTGGAAATGATTGAAGGAAGTTATTTTGATTATTTAGATTACCAAAATTTGGTAAAATGTTTCTCAATGGATGAATAAGCAGCTTTGTATTTTATTTAAAACAAGATAAATGTATATGTTAATATTCCTAGTATTTCAAATCAGTCCAAATCAGAATATATTCTGAGCACCTTCTGTGTACCATTGAGCATTTTTTGTGTACTCGATTTAGGATACTAATGGCGATACAAGCACAAACAAAAGTGTATATAAAATGGTCAAATTCACTAAAGCACGGGTGGACAAAATTTTTCTGTAAGGGGACAGTTTGTAAATTGTTTATGGTTTGTGGGCTGTGCAGTCTCTGTTACTAATACCCAGCAATTCCTTCATAGGACAAAAGCAGATGTAAAAAATTTAGAAATGAACAGACATGGCTGTGCTTCAATAAAAATTTATTCATAAAAAAGACAAGCTAGATTTGCCTTCAAATTAACCCCCTGTACTGAAGGATTATTTTATGCATGCCAGGCACTAAAAACATTTTGTTTTCTTTGCATTCACTTAAATAAAATTTCCGGTAAATGTTATTTCTAAAGACAGTTGAGTTTGCCTCTGTAGTCACATTTTTATTGAACTTTATAGTCACTTTATTTTTATAGTCACTTATTTAGTTATTAACAGTCAGATTTGTATTATTAATGTCCTTGGATAGTTCAACATGTGCAATGCAAGGAACCAATAAAACAAATTTTAGAAATAAATATGTTCTGTTTGTTCTATTCTTAACACAGTAGATGGAACAAAATCCCATTTCATTAAAATATATTGAAAGCTCGTTAAAAATATAAGCTAGAAGTTCTATTTCTAAAGACAACTATGTATTTTATTTCCAATATCTGCAGTGATGGTACCTGTTTAGGTTGAGGGTGTATACAGGCTTTCTTTCAAAGAAAAATAGAATGTTATTCTCTGTTTCTTTTTTTCTTTATGTATACTGTTCTAACAAAAAAAGAATAATTATTTAAAAGCATTTTCAAATGATGTTATAATATATATGCAATGTTTATGACCTTTTCTAGAATATCTCCTTTTAAAAAATATTTAAAAGCCTAAAGCATTCTATTTGTCCTTAACGTTTTGCATTGCTCTGCCTGCATGAATTACTGTGATGCTCTGTCCATTGTGGACATGCCCTCTTCTTCTCACCTCTCCCTTTGTCATTACTGAAGGAGGAACATTCTGTAGGTCCTCCATGAGCATTGCTTGCGGAGAAAAGCTGACAAAACTGTCACAGGGGGCAACAGTTTAAATTGCTTGTTGAGCCAGTTGTCATCTGATGTGATGCTGGATTCTGATAAGGTCCTACCCATGGTAGCTGGTTGTTTATGAAAGCACTTAGCTTTCATGGCAACCACATGTGCACACTGAGATCTTCCGTAAAACAAAGATGCTCTACTAGTCCATTTCAAATAACTTTCACATCTCTTTGGTCTTGGTCAGAATTTAGCAACTTGGGTCCATTGTATTAAAATGGAACAAAAGCGTTGTTGGTAGCCTCAGTTCAATCAGACCTCTCAATATGCACCATGAGGAAATAAACATACTCGTGTCACAATTCCTCTGCTCACTCATCAGATTTTTCACAGAATGCTGTTAATGGGTTCACACAAATGTTCTAAAATCAAGGGTACGCTCTAGGATGTGTGTCCACAGTATCTTCATCCTTCCTGCCAGTGCCATTAACTCAAATAAGGAAGATAGTTTTGAGATGAGAGAAACTCGTGGCCACCCAAAAGCTCTTTTTGTGTGTCTCTTGCAGGAGTCCTTTGGAACCTCTCCTCATGCGATGCACTCAAAATGCCAATCATCCAGGATGCCCTGGCAGTACTGACCAACGCAGTGATTATCCCTCACTCTGGCTGGGAAAATTCGCCTCTTCAGGATGATCGGAAAATACAGCTGCATTCATCACAGGTGCTGCGTAATGCCACCGGGTGCCTAAGGTCAGTCCTATGTCACGAGTGCCTCCTCCCACCATCTTCCCCTGGCCAGACACTGTCTCTTTCCATAGCTTTAATGGCTCTTTTACTGAGGATCAGACCATTCTGAAAAGATGAATGTTTATGTGGCAACGGAGTATAAGAAGTTGATTTTAAAAGTTTCTAACCAGGTAATAAAGACATATAGGTATCTTTCTCTACCTAATCAATGTTAGATTTATTTCACATGATTTCTTCGATCTAAAGTGAAAAGCAAACATTTTTATTCCAACCCCAAATAAGTCATTTTTTTGGGCTGAAAACAGTCGTTCTCGGTAATTTCACATTATGTCATGCATATAGCACAACCAGGCAGGCTGACTGGTTGGGCAGAGTTCATAACAGGTACATAGGGATCTGGTTAACTGTCGCAAGTAGCTATTTTTAAAAATATTCTTCTTTTAAAAATTCTCTGTTTGACTGTAAGAATCTATAATTCTTAGGAATAGCTCTTTAATAAGGCCTGTTATATTAAATGGTTTTTTAAATAATAAAAGTAGCAAATGTATTGTAATTCTCTCCTGATACATTTTTCACAGAAATCATCCCCCAGGAATCTATTGAGATTTCTTAAAATCAACTTTATGTCTTGTTTAATTTTTGCTCTTAGGAAGGAAAGTAGTTATCAAGATATAATTCTCCTAAACTCTAGAAACTCTGCTCCCTAAAGTGTATTTTGAACCAAAGTTGCAAATCTCTGCTGGATGAAGTTGCTGGGATAGGGGCACAAGGGGTGATTAAAAACACCTCGCCAAATAATCTGTATTTTGAAAGTCAAAAATACAGGGTTGCTTTAGTTGGAATGGTTCAAAGCTGCCATTTCTACAGTTGATCAGTTTCTAGGTATAACCACCAGTCTCTACTGAGAAGGAACAAAATCACCTCAGTGGTATTAATAATCATCATCTCATGAATATTCATCACAATGCTCTCAGCCTCCAGTCTTAAGAGGCGATGTGTGTTTGTGTGAATGTGTGTGCACAGAGCAAGATAAGAGCCTGCCTCCATGAATATCTACAAGCCCTCATGGGCAGGAGTGGGAATCCTCTGACAATTCTGCTTTTCATCCGAGTCACGAAATCATGAACATTTGACATGATTTCTCTGGATAGGTGCTACCATATGCCAAATATACAGTACTCTGAAACCTTCTACTGGGGCATCCATTTCATAACCCCTTAAATTCTGTTATCCTTTAGAAAATGTCTGTCCCACCAGAAGAGATATAACTCCCCCAAAGCTAAAATTGTAGGCACTTCTGAACTCCCATGCCTGATTTTTTTCAATGTCACTTATTCGCTACTA
Source organism: Macaca nemestrina (assembly GCF_043159975.1). Classification (NCBI taxonomy): domain Eukaryota; kingdom Metazoa; phylum Chordata; class Mammalia; order Primates; family Cercopithecidae; genus Macaca; species Macaca nemestrina. The sequence continues at coordinate 170,073,209 of NC_092130.1, forward strand.
TTTAAAAGTGTTTTTCCCTTGCTAGCATTCCCTACTTTCAGAGTGTCAGGGCCCATAGTGAAGACTGCAGAAAGAACTGTCTCAGAAGCGATTGTAGAAGTGTAATCAAGAAGGACCTGGCTAGCTCTGTCTGTTAAAATGCTCTCTGATTAATATAGTAGCATAAGTATGTCTTCATGGTGTTTGAAAGGAGGTAGGCTACCACCTTTATGAAAGTACATTTGACATCCTTTGATGAAAAAGTAGATGAAGAAGCTAGACCAGTGTAGGCTCACGAGTCCCCTTTACACATCATCTGGCTGAGTTTAGGGTCTGGGTTGTGGTGCCAGAGTACAGTTTGGTGAGACCAGAATGACTCCCCATCCCTGTCTATTCCCACCTACAGTAGCTTGACACTTGCTGCTGCTTCTGCTGCTGGCTGGGAGTGACCACATAATACATAATAGGAAGCAAAAAATGATGCCATCCATATCATGATAGAAGGCTTTAGATTTACATTCTTCATTCTTCCAACAAAGCCAAGTTGTTGTTCACATTAAAGAAATGACTTCCTGTGCTGCTTCTGCCTTGCAGCTGTTTTATCCCAGGAGTGTTTGCTGATCACCTGCCGTGTGCTGGGGAGGGCTAAGGAGGCCGAGAGAGGGCAGCCTCTGCCCTGCAGAAACTCAGCCCCAGCACAACTGCCTAGTGGCAATTTAGTGTTGTGATCATGGCAGTACAGGAGGAAAAACCGGTGAGAAAGTGACTGACAGCCAGGTGTGGTCGAAAAAGGCTTGAAGGGTCAGGTGAGATTGGGCTGAGCATAGAAATGATGCACTGAGATACCGTCACGGAGGGCAGTAGTGGCTACCCAGTGCTGAAAAGAGTCCTGTAGGGGAGTTTGAGATGCACCATCAATAAAGACTAGATTTTGAAGTAAAATTAAAGTAACTGTTATTATTCATAAAATCCCTGTCTCCCAGCAGCCTGAAAGTTCCACTTCAGATACATTGTTGATTCTCATATGCATCGTAAGCCCAGTGAGCTCATCTGTAGTAAGTCGTGAAGCCAGGACTTGAGCCACATCCTGACTATGGTTTCAGACCATCCCCACCGTGCCACACAGAGAGGAAATACAAAGTTAGGGGATAGGAGACTGCTAACAGATCTGGGCTTAAAACAATACACAACCACCACCAACTGCTGACAGGGCAACACTTGCCTCTCTGTTGGTTCCTTAAGTTTGCTTCCAGAGATAAACAGAGTGGCATCCAAGTGGCCAACATCATTTGGTTTTTAAATGCCGGTGGTCTTCTCCCTCTCCCTTCTTTCTTTCTTCAAATTCTTCCCTGCTAGGGCCTACGGAGTGCTTGGGTACCTTCGATAGTGTTAGCCACTCAGCCCAATGCAAGTCTCTTCTCTTGACCTCCACTTTTAATGTTCACATAGACAACTAGAGCTATGGGCGCCTTCTTGTGTTTTAAGATAAGACTATATTTTAAGGCATATTCTAGATAATAATGTTGACATTGGTTTTCCAGTACTCAGACTCCTTTCTTCTTTTGCCAGTGACTTTAAGATGAGTTGATATTTTTGGTTTGCTTCTGTAGCTATTGTTTCAGGAAAATATAAAGAAAATAAAACGTCCAAGAAAATAAAACTCTTCCTAGAATACTATTTCCTAAATTAGTGTAGCTTAGAAATCCAGCAGAAGAAGCATGCGGTAGGTAAAACTAAATTCATCAGGTCATTATTGAAAATCATTACTCTTGATTTTTTTTCCTAGCAGGATTCAGACTTTATGTGATTTCAGGGTGGGGAGCCAAGGTTAAGAATTTAAGGAATTACTATTTTTAAAGAGGTCATCTTTTCATTTTTTGGGAAAAAAAATTATGAATGCAAATTATATTGCTTGTAAATGTCCAAAAGCTTATTAGAGATAAATTTAAGTCAGTAAAATATGCCTATGTCTTAGCCAGAACCTGACAAGCTGACACTATTCTGTCTTTAGACAATTTCATGCAGGCTTAATAGGCTCTGTCCAGTTTCTCAGACCTTCCTCTAGGCAGTAGATATTGTGGCTGTTCCCACTTCATGCCCCAATGCCAACCCATTCCCTACCACCTCCAGGTCCCAGAATAGTGAAGGAGGCACATACACAAGGAACATTCTAAAGAGAGGAGACACTTGCTTTGCCTTCTCTAGAAAGGAATGGAAAATCTTCATGGGAAGCTATATCATGTTGACATAGCAAAAATTTAAGCACATGTGAAATATAAAATGAAAAGTTAATTCCCTTAGTCCTTTTTCATTTGAAATTCATTTGGAGACAAGAAATTGAATTTTTAAAAAGCAGATCTATCTATGTGTTCCTGGAGTATCTTTCTGTCACTGAGGAAAAAGGATAGAAATGGGAAAAAAAAGGTCTTACATTTTGTTGGAGGCTTGAATTGATAAGGATGATGGCAGCTAGATTGTGAGAGGCCCGGCGGCTTGGGGAGGTGGGGTTGCGGGGGTTTGAGCTGTATGTGATCAGAAGGGAAGGGCTTCATCTCTACGCTCTGCCTCCACTGCCTCTTCCCCACCACCCCCAATCCCAGGCACACTAACACTGCCTTCTTCATTTCTTCCCGTTCGCTAGTTGTTCCTTTTCCTCCAATTCTGCCAGATTCAAGCATCCATTTTTAACAGAAAAATTTTAAAATATGGCCCCAAACAAATGTGACAAAATATTGGAGAGGCTTAGGAGGTAAGAATAAGTGAGGTTATTTTGTTAGTCATCTCTGTTTCGCTTTATGATTAAGGAGTCCTCCAGGGAAATGAATTTCATATAGACTCAGGTTCAGACCTTGAAATCAGTTCAGTTTTGCACTCATTGTTCTTTCCTTGCACATCGTGTGATGAAATCCATCTCTTAACCCATGGCCGCTATAATCATCACCTTCAACCAAAATGTGTTGAGAGACCATGGCCTGAACGCTAACCAGGGAACATGGAGCTGGCTCCACTCTGGACAGTGGCTGAAGTCACTGTGGTGTGTTGAGTAAATCTTCCCCCAAAATTCTTATCTACCCAGAACCTCAGAATGTGAACTTATTTGGAAATAGGATCTTTGCAGATATAATTAGTTAATGAAGATCAGGTCATAGTAGATAAGGGTGGGCCCTAAATCCAGAGAATGGCATGTTATAAAAAAGAGGACATATGCACAGAGAGACACACAGGGAAGAAGGCCTTGTGAAGACAAAGGCAGAGATTGGAGTGTTGCAGCCACAAGTCAGAGATAACCAAGAATTGCTGCAACACCAGGAACTAGGAAGAGGCAGGGAAGGAATTTTCCCAAGAGCCTTCAGACAGAGCACAGCCCTGCTGGCACCTTGATTTTAGACTGCTGGCCTCTAGAACTTGAGATAATAAATTTCTGTTGTTTTAAGCCACCTAGTTTGTGGTACTCTGTTCTGACAGCCTAGGAATCTATTATGGTTGCTCCAATAAGAAAATAAGAGAGGGGCTGCTCAGCTAGGAAGCTAAGGAGCCACCTGAGGATGCAGCACTGAGAAGAGGAGGAGGTAGACAACCCAGAGATGCTGCCTATCCCCAGACAGTGCCCACACACTCAACAAACAACCCAGATCGGAGATGTTTTTATGTTTTTCTCTGTGCACAAGGCCATTCCCCTCTGTAGCTTAGCTACAAAACCAAACACTACCTGTAGCAGGATTGAGTTCTACAAGCCGAGATGTGGCTGTCTCAGCCAAAAAAGGTTCAAATCCAGCCTCTTGACTGGATAGGCATGAAATGAGGGTCTCCCCACACACGGATCTGATTTCTGTGTGTTCTGCTCTCATTTATGAGCCAACCTTTCCTTTTCCTCCCGACATCAAACTAGCTGCTGAACATTGCTTGGATTTTTCTGATACTATGGACAGCCAGAAGTCATTTGAGGTTCTTAAGCAGGGGATGTGACACCATATCAGTATCATTTAAGGATGTTGACTCTAGCAGCTGCGTACAGACCTGATGCTTTCTGGATTTTTCTGTGAAACATGACTACATTTCCCATTTAAAATATCACCAATCAATATCCTAAAGATCCCGTCGTGGCCGTTGTCATTTCAGGGTGAACTGTGGGTAAAAGCTTGCAGAGCATTCTTTTTTACCTTTTAATCTAGCAGCTAGCTCAATAAAACAACTGTGATCCGCACTCCTGTATAGTCACATTATATTTAGTCATGGATACTTAGGACTTTATCTCCAGCTGAAGTATGTGCATGAGGCTGGCTGGTTAACTTCCACAGCTCATTTCCTGGTGCCGCTGAGTCGTTTATTTATTTTTATTATTCTATTCCCACTTCAGTATCTTGTCCTAAAGGACAACAATATACAACCCTAATTTTTTCCATCTATCTTTGTGTACATAAGAATGTTATTAAGCCCATCAAAGTATCTGCACTGTGCCTTTACTTGCGATTATAATTAAACTCAGACCCTCAATTAGTCATTTTAACCCATATAATGGATGAGCGCTTGGTCCCACGGTGCCTCTAATTCTAGAGTGACCTTGAAAAAAGCCCCTTCACAAAGTAATGTTAATGATAATCACGCTCTGGCTGCCAAGCTCCAAGGACGTTTATTTTCTGTGGTCTACTCTTGTATTAGCCACAGGTAAGAAGAGGAATTATTATTGTTTTTATGTTAAGTTCAGTTGGCTGCCAATATTATTCATCTATTAAAGAGAATTTTTTGAGAAAGTATTTTTAAAGTGTTGTATCATAAGCCCCAAACTAGCTCATGCCAGTCTTGGCCAAGGATGAGGGGCATGTGTCAGCTGAATTCAGCACCCTTTTTTTTTTTCTTTTGAGACGGAGTCTTGCTCTGTTGCCCAGGCTAGAGTGCAGTGGCGTGATCTCGGCTCACTGCAACCTCCACCTCCTGGGTTTAAGCGATTCTCCTGCCTCAGCCTCCCCAGTGACTGGGACTACATACATACCACCACACCCAGCTAATTTTTGTGTTTTTAGTAGAGATGGAGTTTCACCATGTTGGCCAGGCTGGTCTTGAACTCCTGACTTCAAGTGATCCTACTGCCTCAACCTCCCAAAGTGCTGGGATTAACAGGCATGAGCCAATGCACCCAGCCTGAATTCAGCACTCTTAATCCAGGTTCTTGAAAATGAGAAGGACTGTGTGTGGACATGGGAACAGATGAGACACGCCACTCACCCCACTCCACCCCATTTTCCCCACACCTGGTCCTAGAGCAGAGGAAGCTCCTGGCTGGGCAGCTCACTTCTGATCAGTGTGTCTAGTAAAGATGTGAAGTGGTTTTATTGAGTCAGGGCTCAGCAGTGACAGTCCTCTTCAATGGGAGGGGACAGAGTTCAGTGGAGTGGAGAGGAGTAAGGTGATCTTAGGAGCTCCTCAGAAAAGACAGTCGGCTGTCCATCTCAGCAGCTCCACCAGGGACAAGGGCTCAGGTCTACTGTGGTGCAACCCAACACGGCCAGATCACTTCCTCCCACCCAGTCAGAAGGAGGTGTGCTTTATACAGTCATACATGGCTTAACAACAGGAACGTGTTCTGAGAAATGCATCTTGAGTCCATTTCATTCTTACGGAAATGCCGTAGACACCATAGGGTGCACTTACATAAACCTAGACGTTATAGCTTATGACACACCCTAGGCTGTATGATATGTCTGTTGTTCCTAGGCTACAGGCCTGTATAGCAGGACACTGTCCTGAATACTGTAGACATTTGTAACACAAATAGTAAGTATGTGTCTATCTAAACATATCCATACATAGGAAAGGTAATACTTTGCACTTAGTTGCAAATAGAAGAATCCGTGGAGTCTACAGTTGACATTCCTGCATAATATCATTAAGATAAGACAGTCTGATGCATCTAGGTCCACGTTATATGCCCCAGGCTGGACAAGCTGGGATATGTTTTCCATAATTAATGCCTCAGAAGACAATATTCCTTTTTTCAGTATCTCCGTGGCTGATCCACCTCTCTCTTACTAACACGTTCATTCTTTACATATAAAAGCTTTTTACTTGAAGCTGGCTTAAAGTTTCTATCTTGTAGCCCCTGAGCTTTGTATCTCTTCGGGGTTTTGCATGTGCCCTGTCTTTTCCATTAGGAAACGTTTGAAAAAGCTTCATTTTTCATTGCTTTCAGATGGCCTTTCTTCCCCAAAAGGAGTATCGTTGTCCAGAGTTCTTCCTGGCATTTTTGTTCCATGAAATAGTATTGGGGTAATTTCTTCCCAAACACTATTTTGTTTTCTAAGCTAGAAAAAGTGAGAGTATAATGATTTCTCCTTAAATACAAATGATTAATATAAAATCCCACATCATGCTATTCCCTTTTAAAGTTTTCATCACTTATTTCTGCGATGTTTGATCTACTTAATTATGAAAATTGGCACACTGCAACTAAAAGTTGTTTTAAATTATGTATCCTATAAATCGGTTGCAAATATGGGCTTCTTTTAAAAGGCAAAGCAAATATTTAATTTTATCTTTTCAGTGTGAATGACTAGTCATTCTTCCTATGAAGACATGAATATTTGAATTCTTCCATTAATATGAACAAATTACTCACTTTAAAAGAAATTCAATGAGAAAGTCTAGTGAATTTTCAATTGGTTTAAAATGGTGTTTAATAGATATTTCTATAAAACAGTAGTACAGGGTATTAGCTCCCTGATAAATAAAAAGCTAGTTCATTCTTTAAATCCTTCATAACTTCTTGATATTAAAAATATAATTTTTCTTCCTGCTGCCTCCCAAATTATATTACATTGCATAAGAAGTAACTTCCCTGGAGGAGAAGCAAACAAATCTATTAACCATAAATTGAAGAAGAAAGAGCACACCAAACACTATCATTTACTGCTTACATACCCAGCCTCTCCAGCACTTTAACACATCTATTTTCATGCTGTTTATTCTTTCCCTTTTCAAAGTGGCATTATTTGAAAATAAATAAAACTGACATATACCAAAGTTGGGCTAAGCAACCAGTGAGTTAGTGCAGCTCACAGAACAAGCAGAGTCCACATGGGGCCATGCCCCTGTTGACGAACCTTAAGTGAAGATCTCCAGCTGGTAGATGTTATCCTTTTGGAGGAAGGAAAACACCAGCAATGAGAAGCATGAAAGGCACTTAGAAGGCAGCAGTTTAGGCCAGACACGGTGGCTCATGCCTGTCATGCCAGCACTTTGGGAGGCTGAGGTGGGTGGATCACAAGGTCAGGAGTTCAAGACCAGCTTGGCCAACATGGTGAAACCCCGTCTCTACTAAAAATACAAACATTAGCTAGGTGTGGTGGTGGGAACCTGTAATCCCAGCTACTCAGGAGTCTGAGGCAGAGAATCTCTTGAACCCAGAAGCAGAGGTTGCAGTGAGCCGAGATCATGCTCCTGCACTCCAACCTAGGCGACAAGAGCAAAACTCCCCCTCAAAAAAAAAAAAGAAAAGAAAAAATGAAGACAGCAGTTCAGAGGCCTGACCGCCTGCCGCCACCTGATGTCAGCGTGCAGAGCTGGATACTCTTTGTGCTGCACCGCGCATCTCCACATTCTGCTGGCCCCACATCCTCTTTTTCTTGAGTCTGGTTGGTCCTTAATTAACCAAGAATGTTTGAAATAAAATTCAGTTTCCCTCTAGTTGACCAAGACTATTTCAAGTGAGTGAGTAGAAAAGTCTCCATGTGCCGTTCTGTGCTCTCGGGCCCCTTTGCCTAGGATAACAACTTTGTCCTGTCACTGTGCTGGCCAGTGGAGAAGTCCACCGGATTTACTCAGGGATGCTTGACGATCGCTGTGGGATGGAGGTTCAGCAGGAGGTCCGGTTCCCTGGGTTCTTTTCCATTGCCCTGTGCAGCTGTGCTGTGGAAGTGAGAGGTGGGGTCTCCGAACACTGACTCACTGTCAGTGTGGGGGTCTCATAGGAAGCAGAGGTGCCTTTGGGGTGAGCAGAGAGAATTAGCACTTGCCTTCCTGCACAGCCTCGTGGGGCCCCCGTCTGCCTCTCTGGGATGGGATCTTCATCATGTCACGGAAAGCCAATTGCTTATTCTGGAAACAGAATTGAGAAGCAATTGAAAGTAAAAGTCAATACTCCTTAAGTCTTGTTAGTTCTTGTTCTAAACTGACAGAAGCTTCTAGAAGTACCCACTACAAAATTTTCTAAAGCAGGCAAAAGCTAAAGGGAAGACAGCCCTGTCCAGGTTTCGTGCTTGGTCGACATGTTCTTGCCTCCAACAGGATTAACCGAAGAAGCGATATTTAGTAATAATATGTGTGAACGGACTGACAGCCTTCCACACTGGCTTTTCAGGACCCTGGACTCTTACTCTGTGTCATATACTCATTTTCAGTATTTCAGTCTGCTACCTAAAAGGACAGACTGCCAGGACTTCAGATTAGCCCTGTGTCCTTCCTTGTCGTTCCATAGAGGTACAAATACATCATCGCTCCCCATTAACAAGCAGTAAACTGGCAAGGAAGATGTTGTACCGGTGATGCACTGACTGGAGCTAATGAATCCCAACAGCTAATTACACTTCTCTTACGGTAACTTATTACCAGAAAGTAGCTGCGTTAGCACAAAGATTGTATGTGAGAATGGCCGTGCCCAGGAAGAGGCCAGCTGATTAATCATCCCCCATAATTCTCCCTAATAGTCCTGTCTGGACTTCCATGTCCAGACCATTGTTCTTCCCAGGGTTACATGTTGCCTGCCCTTATTTTGGAACAACAATGTAATTGCTAATTGCGGACTAATTTATATAAACACATGAGGGTTCTGCCAAAGGAAAGCATCACCCTGATGGGTACTTACTGCTCACGGAGCTATTTTGCACAAGTTAGAGTCAGGTGGTTGGAGGAAATGAAGCTTACTGCAAAAAAATAATGGTTTCAGGTAAGCAAAAGCATCGTGTCCTTTTGAGGCCTGCCAGGAGGCGTGGCGTGTGGCCTGTCGCATTGCTCAGAATCTGATGGGGCTTGAAGGGCAGCGTTTCTCCTTAATGTGCATGGAAGCAGCGCTGAGTTTCTTCCTAGAACACAAAGGAACTTTTCTGATTTCTCCTCTGCAGGCAGCACTGCCATCCTGGCTACCACACATGATTAAATGTCATTTGTCCTTGACCCCGTCACTCCTAAGCAGCTGAAATAGATTAAGAGTCAGATGAAGCAGAGCGTCCTCTGCCAGCTCCTGCAGTAACAGGCTCACAAAAGAAATGATGCCAGGGCTTATTAGGATTTCCCAGGGATCATTCCTGTTTGAGGGGAAATCATTGAGGCAGAATAGCCTCCTGTTTCCTCTCAAGCACCAAGCTGGGATCCCCAGAGCTAACACAGAGGCCTGGGAAGGTGGAGCTGCCTGTCCCAGCAGCTTCCCACTCCCACAGGGATGGAAGGGGACAGCAGCCCAGACAGGCAGCACCAAAGCACCACGAGGTGGGGACACTGCTGGAGAAAGGGCTCCCCTCACTTCTTATACCTCATTGGGCCTGGAAGCTCCCTCCTCTGTCATTAAAACTTACTGAGCTATGAAGACTTTAACTCAGGTGAAGTCAAAGGTCAAGGAGTGCCATAGACCACCAAACCCAGATGCACCTGCCTCAAGCAGATCCAACCAGCAGCAGAATGAGCCCCTCCAACCAGCAACACCTTCTATTTGTGACCAGATTATGACCCTCCAACCTCCCAGGCATTTCCTCCCCTATCCTTTCTATCCCTTTCATTCCAACTAATTTAGAAGAAATTTACATAACATCAAATTAACCATTTAAAACTGAACAACTCAGCAGCATTTAGTACTTTCAAAGTGTGGTGAAAATCACATCTACCTAGTTCCAAAATATTTTCGTCACCCGGAAAGAAAACCCCATATTCATTAAGCAGTTACTCCCATTCTGCCTTGCCCAGGCCCTGGCAATTACCAACCTGTGCTCTTTCTCTATGAATTATCTTTCCTGCATATTCCATATATATATAGGATCATACAATAGATGGCTTTTATGACTGGCTTCCTTCACTTAGCATGACGTGTTCAAGGTTCATCCATGTTGTAGCATGTTTTAGAACTTTATTCCTTTATGTGACTGAATAATATGCCGCTGCATGGATATAGCACATTTGGTGTATCCACTCATCCATTGATGGACACGTGAGCTGTGTTCACTCTTCGGCTATTGTATTTGTTTACATACCCATTTCAATTATTTGGGGTATATACCTAGGAGCAGAATTGATGGATTGCATGGTAACTCTGTATCACTTTTTGAAAACTACCAACTGCTTTTCACAGCTCTTCCTTTTTTTTTCTGTATGTTCACCTCCATTACATTTTCTGGGCCATATTCTTCTCTTTTTCTCACATTACCTTCCTTGTATGTTGTCTCCTCATTCTGCAAAAGTTTTTTCTTCAACTGCTGGATTATTATGGCCATCTGGTCTTGTATCACTCTTCCTGAGTCCTTAAGAGAAAGGTTCTACACAGATTTCACCATTTTATTTTAAGCGTCTGAGAACTGGTGTCAGCCCGTCTCAGCTGTGTGGACATAGTGCTCTGCAAGTCTCCTGCCTCGTGTGGGGCCCCTCTGCTCCTCATATGCCATGTTTGCAATACTAGCCTCTTTTCCGTTGTTCTGTACATTGAGGTCTTTTCTATCTCAGGACCTTTACATGTGACTACCAGCATCTGGAGGACTTTCCACCTTTGTATCCCAGCTTAAATGTCTCTTGTTGTAAGAGGCCCTCCTTGACACGTCCATTCCATATACATTCGGTCTTCTCTATGGCCTTGTCAAAGCGTTCTGGGCTTTTGATTCAGAACTTCTCACAATTTGGAGGGATGTTCTTGCCTGTGTGCTTGGGTATTTAATGCCCATCACTTCACAAACGACGTTCTCATGTACATGATGATCATGTCTTTGATCAGTATCAGTTTTGTCTTTCCCCAAAACAACGTCCTGAATAAATAGCTCCTACCTGAATGAATGAGTGAATGACCGAATTGATGAATGGCCCTTCTTTTTCTGCTGTGCCAGCTGCCTTATAACTGTCCTGCACTAATCTAAGCAAGAAACCTTTTCACTGTCCTGGTTGTTCATAAAATCTTCCCAGTTGGAGAGAGAACTGACTTCATTTTTGTCATCCCCAGTTTCCAGATTAGATTAATTTCTTGGGTAGAGACACATAACTACTTGTTTTCCAGCGTGTGCGTTGCTGATAATTCTGCTAAATGAAACCACCGCATCAATTAGTTTTGTCAAACAGCAGAATATCTTTTCCTTGGGGCAGCCTCCCTGATCTGCTTAGTACATTCTGTGCTCATGAGGTGCTCATGTTGCCCTTGGTTTTTATGATTCTGAATTCTTCAACCACCTCATCTGAAGGAAGCCATTAGAGTGTGCTTATCAGCACCATTAAGAAATCAATAAATAATAATGTCACTCTCGTGCTTTATGTACAAAATAACTCTTTAATACCTCTAATCATCACGTAATTCTCAGGATGACATCATAAATGATATGTTATGGGGGGTTTTTTTTCCAATTTTAAATAAGAAAAAACTGAAGCTTGGAGAGGTTTAGCAGTTTACCCTGGAGCCCTTGGTAGAAAGCCACAAACCAAGATGCTAAGCTGGGCTTTCCGAATCTGGACGGAATGCTTTTCCCAAGACGCTGCTGCCTTAGAGTCAGCCTGTCAGCCCGGAACTCTGCAGCCAGTCTGCCCCTCCCCTAGATAACTGGAGCAGCCGTAGCCATCTCAGCCTCTCCTTCGTGGCCCAGTGTTAGATCAACAGCTTAGATGAAATGGATCACAGCTCTTATTCCACACAAACATATCATGAATTTCTAGTATGTGCCCAGGACTTTGCCAGGCATTATAGGAACAAAGATGAGGAAGACGTGACAGTTGTGGTTTAACAGAAGAGGAGGAAGCCTGAACTGTGGTGCATCATGGGGATACTTAGTGTCATTAAAACAGTCCATGCTAAACTGCCGGACAGCTCCTTGGGAGGGAACCATGGACTCCACCTGAAGAACTCTAGGAACCCACCCCAGAGTATGTCCTGGGGAAGAAGGAGAGTTTGCGGGTGAAGGCGCAGAGAGATGCTCCAGACCAGAAGATCCACCTGTAGGAGGAAGATGATGCATGTCTGGGGACAGACAGGTAGCTCAGTGTGGCCCGCCAGGGCGTGGTTTGTGGGGAGGGATGGAGAGGGGAAAGGCCTACTGGGAGCTGATTGTTAAGACTGTCTGTGAAGGAGGGTCATTTGGAGGAGGTGTCTTGATTTTCATAGACCATGTGGAAGCATGGAAGTGTGATTGGAAGAGACACGGGGCTCCTCTTGCTATACAAATGTAGCCATTCCCATAGGGTGGAGAGAAGATTAGAGAGGCGGGGCAGGGACAAGGAGGAGAAGAGAGTGGAGCTGGCAGAAGGACGAGCGGACGCATGATAGCACTGGCCCCACTTGCAGATCCTGGACTGTGTCCTAGGTGTTGCACTGGGAACCTCAGTTAGTTGCCACTGTCTTTGAGATGAGTGTTATGTGGACAGGCGTAAAATCCAAGCTCAGAGGAGCAGGCGTCCACATCTGCATCTGAATGGAAACCACAGGTTGTATAATCTTGGGTCACTGAGGTAGCTGCTCTGTGCCTCAGTTTCTCCATCTAAAGAGGGATGGGCCAGTCACGTAGGGCTGGGAGGGGATGAGGCAAGGGAGGCTGAGCAATGCAGGGTCAGACCCCACCTTCAGTTTACATTTTTGGTAATATTTTCATCCTGAATTTTTTTGCTTTGACTTAGATGAAAAAATATTGCATTAAAATATTCTTCAGCACAACAATGTGAATGTACTTAGCCCTACTGAACTTTTAAAAATGGTTAAGATAGGCTGGGCACAGTGGCTCAAGCCTGTAATCCCAGCACTTTGGGAGGCCGAGATGGGTGGATCACGAGGTCAGGAGATCGATACCATCCTGGCTAATGTGGTGAAACCCCGTCTCTACTAAAAAATACAAAAAAGACTAGCTGGGTGAGGTGGCGGGTGCCTGTAGTCCCAGCTACTCGGGACGCTGAGGCAGGAGAATGGTGTAAACCCGGGAGGCGGAGCTTGCAGTGAGCTGAGATCCGGCCACTGCATTCCAGCCTGGGCGACAGAGCGAGACTCTGTCTCCAAAAAAAAAAATGGTTAAGATAATTTTATACAATACATATTTTATTATAAAAATATATACATTGTTTATCATAATTAGTAAGGTTTTTTTTTTTAGCACTCCCTTAAATATTGCACCGAGGTGGGAGCCTCATATTCCTCATCCAAATCCTGGCCCTGCAGTCATGCACATAAATTGCTTGGCATAGGGTCTGACCAATCGGAAACTGATGGCTGCTGGCTCTAGTCCGCTGTCTCTGCTGAGGCAGCCATCGGGCAATTGTAATGAAAGTCTTGGGAGCTGTTGGGAATGATAAAGGGAGAGTCAGGGGCTGAGCACTGGGTCCCGTTTTGCATCTTGGGCAGAGCATCATGCACACATCTATTTCCTTAGGAAAAGTGGTCCACCAACAGGAGCTAGGAACCCCATCCAATAAAACAACATTTGTCTCCTAGATCATCTCAGCTTGGGTGGAGGCCCTTCCTCCAGAAGAGGGGTGAGACGGCGGTCCCTTGAGAGAAATACAGCTTCTTTCCACCAACTCGAAGGATACCTGTTGTCCCCTAAGACCTCATTCTCTGCCTCCATTTCTGTGGACAAAAAAGAAGAGCCCCAAGGCCTTGACATCTCCTCTGTCGGTGGCCACAGTAACCCTTACCCTGACTCACTCAGCCCTTTGTGCCCCAGGATACAAGGAGAGCACGTGATGGGTCCTCAGAGGAAGCGGCAGGCGACTCCAAGTAGGGAGACCAGGCTCTGGTCGGGCATCCTGCACGTGGACTGGAGGCGGTGGGAGCTCAGGCCACTTCCCAAACCTTCCCGAGCTCCCCAGGCCTCTGATGCCTCCTTAAAATCTGTATATTAGGACCCAGGGGCCTAATAAACACACCCTTTTCCTCTCCCAAGTTTAGGACTAATTGAAAAATAAGACAACGAAAACAGACACATGGGAAGTAAACGGTCTGTTTACTGGTGAGAACACTGGATGGAGATCATGACTTTCGAACTGCCACCAAATGGCAGGCTAAGGATCTGCTCATAGAAAGCCCTAGCTGGTGTAGACCTGGGGACCGCCCCTATGGAAAACCTGGGATTTGAAAAGCTGACAAACCCATCCAACATCACTGCCTCCCACGGTCCCTGGTGCTATGTTATAGCACCAACAAGTGCAAAATCTCAGCCACTGCCAGAGCTTCATCACCCACCAGTCAAACGATTCACTCTCCTTATTGGGGGCTGTTTTGGGTAAAATTATGCCTCCCTCCAAAATCCACATTTTGCAGTCCTAATCCCAGCTACTGAAAAATGTGGCCTTATTTGGAAGTAGGGTCATTGCTGATAAAGTTAGTTTAGATGAAGTCATTAGGATGGGTTCCAGTCCGGTGTGACTGGTCATTACAAAAATGGGAAATGTGGGCACAAACACACATACTCACAGGGAGAATATCACGTGAAGATGAAGGCAGAGATCAGGGTCCTGCTCCTGCAAGCCAAAAGAGCATCAAAGACTGCCAGCAAACCAGCAGAAGCTAAGAGAGAGGCACAGAGCAGAGTTTTTCTTCACAACCCTCAGAAAGAACCAGCCCTGCAGACACCTTGATCTTGAACTGTGAAACGATACATTTCTGTTGCTTAAGCCTCCCAGCTTGTGGTAATGTTTTACAGCAGCTCTAGCAAACTAGTACAGGGGAGCAAGTGTATAGGAAGGGTAGGGGAAGTCCTGGAGAGTTTCATGGGAAAATAAAGCGAGGAAAAGAGGTTCAGCTTTCCCAGAGCTAATGGGATATTAGCTGAATAATAGGATAGCCCTCTGTGCATGGCATTAGGTTCTTTACATGTATTGTTCTTATTTTCTCTTTGTTAAATGGGTTCCTCTGCCCTTTGCTCGGGCACATATGCCTGAGTGAGCAGAAGTCAAGGGGGAAAGAGGAAACAGGTCTGGCTCCCACGTGCATCACACACTGCCTCATCTAATCCTTCTAAACATCAGCCCACTTTATAGATGTAGAAACTGAGGGTATGATGTTAAGTGTGTTGCCCAAGACCAGGAGGCTACTAAAAGAGTTTAAATTTGACACCAAACCTTTTCCAGTACCACAGCCTGTCTTATGGAGAATAAAATACTTCCATTTCTTACAAGTGAACTATAAAAAGGAGGACCTGCCAAGGTAGGGGTATGGAAGTGTTCCTGGTGTGTTCCTCTCACTGTTCACACCCTTCTCCCTGGCTCTCCAAGAATCCCTCTTGCATTCAACTTCACACTCTCTTGCTTGAAATTCCTTTAACATGTTTGAGATAAGAATGTTATCTGGTCTGTTTCTAATTTCTCTGTGGAATAGGGATAAAGAAGAAGCAGACAGTAGGAAGCTGCTCTCTTGCTGGCTTTCAATTTTATTTCCTTTCTGTGGCTAGAGTACATTAGTGTTGGCATCGTTTAGTCATTCTGTCTCCTTTTCATTCGAGCAAGTTATCATCTATTTGACAGGTGTCTCAGTCCATTTTATGCTGCTATAACAGAATACCACAGTCTAGGTAATTTATAAAGAACAGAGATTTAGTTCTTACATATCTGGAGGCTGGGAAGTACAAGGTCAAGGGACTGGCATATGGTGAGGGCTTTCTTGCTCCATCATGGTTGAGGGCAGAAGGTGGAAGCTCAAGAGCGAGCCAGAGGGTGAGTGGGGGCCAGGCTCAGTTTTATAACAAACCCACTCTTGCAATAAGGAACCTACTCCCATGATAACAATGTTAATCCATTGAGAGCCCTCAGGATCTAGTCACCTCCTCAAGTTCCCACTTATCAACACTGTTACATTGGGATTAAGTTTCCAACACATGAATTTGGAGAACACCTTCAAACTATAGCAACAGGCAAAGAAATCAATCACAGGCAGCCATTCATATTCATTCACAGACCAAAATTGGCCGTAGATGAAGATGCAGAACCTTTGAGGGCTGTCTGCTGCCAACCTGGACTCCTGAGTGCAGACACAGCTGGCCTAGGGCATCTGTCTGGTTTCTCCTATCCCTGAAGAGTTTTTTCTCCCTTTGCCAGCTTGCACAGCTGCCTGTACTTCTCACATCTGGCCTTCTTGCATATCCAAACTTAACCCATTCAAAGGCAATATTTATCAGATCTATAACTATTCTTAGAATAACTAAGCATCCCTGAAGGATTTTACTGAAGATGACTTCCAAAGACTGGAGCCTCTAACTTCTAGCTTTGGCTCCTTTATTCGCCAGGAGCATCAAGAGGGTACTCTGAGCACAAAAGAAACAGGTAAAGCCAATCACTTTCGTCATGGAATTGTCACTAATTACTCTGACCTTTTCTGTTATTATGTTCACCAACACGTTACACAATAAAAAAAAAATGACAGTCTTGTATGCATGTGTTTTAGAAAGTAATCAAACAGCTGGGCGTGATGTCTCATACCTCTAATCCCAGCACTTTGGGAGGTCAAGACAAAAGGATTGCTTGAGCCCAAGAGCTCAAGACCAGCCCAGGCAACATAGGGAGACCCTGTATCTACAAAAAAATAAAAAATTAGCTGGGTTCAGTGGCATGCACCTGTAGTTCCAGCTACTCGGAAGTCTGAGATCAGAGGATCACTTGAGGCTGGGAAGTGGAGGCTGCATTGAGCCCTGATTATACCACCACATTCCAGCCTAGGCAACAGAGTGAGACCCTGTCACAAAAAAATAAAAATAAAAATAATTTTTAAAGCAATCAGGCAATACAAAAGGAATAAAAATAGTATTAGTAATTCTCTCTTACCTCACTTTCCAACCCAGAGCCAAACCAGTTAATTATTCTCCATATATATTTACATAATTTTTTTTTGTAAATCCAGTGTATAACAAATAAGTGTACATTTTCTCTCCAATACTATTCACAGATGCCTTCTCCTATACATTGGATGAGCTTTTGGAAAAGACTGTGTTTTCCCAGATCCTTCTTTCCATTGCACATCCTGAATGGCCCCAGTAACTGTTTTGTAGCTGGGGGTGAATGGGCTCTCCTTCTGCCCCCTCTTCCCATGTGCTTGACATCACAGTAGGAACTGGTAGCACTGGTAAATATAGATACAGATGTCTTCCCTCAATAGGTAGTTGTAGAGAATCATTACTAGATTGTTACAAGTAAGCTTGAACTTTATTAGCATACATAATGTTTGAAAACAACTTCAGCACTTGGCTTGCAAAAACAATCATTTGAATGTAATCAGATAACATTGCATTCCAATTAATCAATAGAAGACCGATAAATTGACCAGATAATGTTCTTACCCGTTTTTCCTTTGGAGATAAAAGTATTAAAAGAAGAGCCTAGGAGTACTTCGAGGACAGTCTTGTGAATACACTTCCTGAACCTGTTCCTTTGCCCTGGACAGGTTGAAGGAGGCAAGAGATTATCGTGTTTTCTTTGGGTACCAATGTGTGCCCAACTGTGATGAAAAAGCAGTCTGACCTCTGGTGGTAGGCCAGACCCCCAATGATGTCCATGTGCTAATCCCCAAAAACCTGTGAACACCTTAAATTACATGGCAAGGGAAAATTAAGGTTGCAGATGGAATTAAGGTTGCTAACACCTGACCTTAAAATAGGGAAATGATGCTGGATTATTTGCGTGGATCCTTATAATCTCAAGGATTCTTACATGTGAAAGAGGGAGGCAGAAGAGTATCGGAGTGATGCCACATAAGAAAGTCTCCATTGGCTCTGAAGACAGAGGAAGCAGCCATGAGCCAAGGTGCCCGTAGAAGCTGGGAAAGGCAGGGAAACATTCTCCCCTGGAACCGCCAGAAGGAACACAGCCAACACCTTGATTTCAGCCTGTGGGCCCATTGCTGACTTCTGTTCTCCAGATGTATAAGAATAAATTGGCATTTTATGCCCCTAAGTTTGTGTTAATTTGTTACAGCAGCAGGAGGAGCCTAGCAGATGCCCTCAGGCAGCTGTTGCATTGCTATGAAGCACCAGGAAGCCACACCGCCAGGCAGGTCGGCAGCACTCAGCACTCAGGGAGCAGACCTGCACGGGCAGCTGGCCAGCAGGACACGAGGTCTGGCAGCAAATAGATAGAAAATGGGATTAGTTTTCCTTTCTCCCTTTCAACCCAGGCTCTTCTATCATCCAAGATTCCATAAACATCACACCCATGATGATGCAGTAGTTACCCCAGGGAGGTGAGCGAAGATTCAAGTAAGACAGGGATTCACCAGCTGGTCCAGTTCTAGGTGTGAGAAAACAAGCGTGAGATGAAATGCAGCCACTGCAGCGTGCTTCACACAGCACAGCTCTAACACGCGGTATGCTGGGATGCTGACAGCCTCCTTGGGTAACAAGATGCTTTTCCCCTCTTTTGGTAATTATGGTTTCCGGATCAAAAATGGTTTCTGGCCGGGTGTGGTCACTCATGCCTGTCACCCCAGCATTTTCGGAGGCTGAAGTGAGCCAATCACTTGAGGCCAGGAGTTCGAGACCAGCCTGGGCAACATGGCAAAACACTCTATTGAAAATACTAAAATTAGCCTGGCATGGTGGTGCACAGCTGTAATCCCAGCTTCTCAAGAGGCTGAAGCACGAGAATCACTTGAACCCCGGAGGTAGAGGTTGCAGTGAGCCAAGATCGTGCCATTTTACTCCAGCCTCAAAAATAATAAAAATAAAATTAAAATTAAAAAAAAGTTTCCTTTTACTTTGTGACTCCTCTGAAGACAGGGAAAGACAACTCAATGCCAGCTTCTTGGGGAGATGATTCCAATGCTTTAGTTCTGCATGGACATGCAGGAAGGAACCTCCTCATGACTAATCAATGCAGCAGTACCACTTCATTCACTCCCCACCAGAGACATGTACAGAGCAGAGCTCTCATGACCCAAATTATAAGCCAAGACACCAACCTTGGTCCTGTTGTGTAGCTCCTAGAAAAGCTAACTTTTCTAGGAAAAATAATTAATCAGTAGCTACAAATAGAACAGAATCTGGACCACCCATTAAATTTGTGTGATGTCACAAGGTTTAGAATATTGAGCCGAACTCACACCAATCATAGACCCTACAAGGTATCAAGCTTTTCGAAAAATATCAAGGACGCAGGTAACCACAGGGCACAGGTTGGGCAGGGAGGGGATGGCACCACCAGTGCCACTACCAGGTCCTTCCTGCTGTGTCAGGACACGCACTGACCCAGTTTAACATGTGTCCTCACAGAATGGTGTGCATTTGCAACACTTACAAATAGGGAGTCTGGGAATGGCAGAATAGTGGCCCCCAAAGATGTCTACATCCTAATCCCAGCAACCTGAGACTGTTACCTGGCAAAAGACACTTTGCAGATGTGAATAGGGTTGAGAACCATGAGATGGGGAGATTGTTGTGATTTTCCTGGTGGGCTCAATCTGATCACATGAGCCCTTAAAAGCAGAGAATGTTCTTTGGCTGGAGTCGGGGAGATGCAGCAGAATGAAAGATCATGGCTGGATCTGAAGATGGAGAAAGGAGGCCACACGCCAAGAAATACGCACAGTTGCTAGAAGCTGGGAAAGAACCTCAGCTGATAACCAGTCAGGAAACAGGGGCTTCAGTCCTATAACCATAATGAACTCAATTCTACAAGTAAGCTGAATAAGCAAGGAAACAGATTTTCCCCTAGCACCTCCAAAAAGTAATGCAGCCCTGCTGATACCTTGATGTTAGTTCTGGAGACCCATACTGGACTTTCAGCCTGTAATAAGAGATAACTGTGAGGTAAAAAATGTATGTTATTTTAATCTGCTGAATTTGAGGTAACTTATGGCAGTAACAAAAAGCTAATACAGGGTCATTTTGGTCATTAAATACCTCCAATTTCATATCCAGATAGATACCTAACTTAGATATTTCCCATGAGGAATCCTAGACATCAGGAATAATCTGAAGAAAACATTCCATATAAATAAGGATTTGCCTGCTAGTAAATATTATTGTTTTGTTTGCTAGGAGGTCTGTGTTTTGCATGTTTGCAAGAAGACCTGGCAGTCATCAGTCACCTGCTTTCCATAACAAAAGCATTCTTCCTCCCCACATACAACTTAGACCTGCTGCTACTTGTCTTCTTCCCAAGTTATTTTGCAGGAGCTTATCTACAACTACATGGAAATAGTAAACCAAGGCTTAGAGTATTACCCTGTTAAGTTTATGAGGATTAACCTTGTTCTTGAATATAACAAGCAAGGAAAAACAAGGAAATTCCTGGACACTTTGGGGTGTATGTACTATTTATAGTATTTTCCAAATCATAATTAACTAGACGACTAGATACAGCTTCTTGACTAAAGTGGCCTGAAAAAAATCAAATTTCTGGATTCTGAATGGGAAAATTAATAAAGTTCCTGCCTTTAGATAAACATGCTCCCATTAAAATTGAGATAACATATTAATAAATAAGAAATGAACTAATGAATGGATTAATTCCTCATATGGCTTTTCTGTCATTCAGCTCCTCCAGACCAATCTGGAATAAGTGTATTATTTATGGAATTTGATTAGAGATACACTAGTAAGTCTTTTCAATTCAACACTATTTATTGCATGCCTACTTGATGCCAGGCACTGTATTAGCTGCTGGTGACATATGAGTGACAAGAAAGGTACAGGTCCTATTTTCATGAGCTTTGCAGGAAGGAGGCAGTAAGCAAGTAAATCAGTGGGATGGGAATTCTGAAAGGGAGCCTTGAATGAGCATAGAACCAATGAATTTAGCCTGGTCAGGGGATCGGGGAAAACCCTCCTAAGGAAAAGATTTGAATGATAAGTAGGAGTTAGAAGAGGAGTGAGTATTCAGGCATGTGCCTTTGAGTTTGACTCAGTGAAATGACCCTGGAGTGGAGGACTTGTGCTTCGATATATATTTTTGAAGAATCACTGCAGCCACTACATCAGACTTCCCTAGAAGGTAGAGAAGATGAGGACAGAAGCAGAGAGAACATATAAGAGACAGGTGATGGCCATGGAGAATGCTTCTGGAAATGCTTTGAAGTTGGAGCTGACTTGATATGCTGCCTGATTGAATGTAGGTGTGGGAAAGAGGAGAGTCACAGATGAGTGACACACATATCTATCCAGCAAGCGTAGCACTGTTGGTGCATAACAACATAACCATTAAGAAAACCCTCAAAATAGGCCGCAGTTAGCACCATTGTTCTTTTTCCCCATTTCATTTTTATCTCCTTTTTTCCTTCTTGCCGTTTTCATTTTATCTTCTTTTGCATCTCTTGATCACTGTGGCAACAAATATACTTTATAAAGTCCTTTTTCACTCTTATTATTTCTATTTTATTCATCACTAATTTAATTCATGACCTCTAAGATGAAGAAAATTCAGAACTAAAAAACAAACAAGCAAGCAAAAAAGGCTGGCAATCTCTGTCTGTTCAGTCTTCAGTAACACAACACCTTAGACCAGGTAATTCACAAACAACAGAAATGTATTGCTCACAGTTCTAGAGGCTGGGAAGTCCAAGATCAAGGTATCAGCAGCTTCAAGGTCTGCTGAGGGCTGCTCTCTGCTTCAAAGATGATAACTTCCTGCATCCTCAGATGGTGGAAGACGCTAACAAACTCCCTCAGGCGTCTTTTATAAGGCCACTCATCCTATTCATGAGTGTCTCACCTCTTAATACCATCACCTTGGGGGTTAGGTTTCAACATATAAATTTTGGGAGGGACACAAATATTCAGATGATAGCCGTAGCCAACACTAATTTAGAAGTGGATATCTCCACCTACCACCATGATATGGACCAGATGGAGAGCAGGGGCAAAGTTGTGGCTAGCTTGTTTGCAACTTCATGTAACCCATAGCCCCCTGCATCTTGCTGCATGGTGAGGGGCCAGTGCACGTAGGAGAGTGTCGGTCATGGGCACACTATCTTTGAGGTGTGTCTGTGTGGAAAATAAAGGTGGGAAATGACTACTCAGAGACTTCAGTGATCCTAATTTTCTTTGGAGCTGGAATCACCTAACACTATGTATTTGATTTTCAACATAGTCTGTAAAAATATTCCATGATGAGTACTTGTGATTCAAATTAAAATAATACCATGTATGTCTTAGAGAATTTTAGCAAATTATTGGGTTAAATGAAGTCATTCAATCACTGAATCTACCGATGTACATTTGTATGATATAGAAGGATCCTCTCTCTGCATCTATTTTGTCAAAAGTTGAATCCACTCTGTTTTTTCTGTAACTTTTTTCTTTACTGATTGACAGATCTCTAAAACCTTTTCATTTCAGCATATATAAAATGATGGATAATAAGAGTAAATTTATTAAGATGAACTTTAGAAAAACCTTGAGTTTCTAGATTCTGTTTTCCAGATTATTTCTATGGAGTATTGTTGCCTTGACATTTTCTCCCATGAAGTCATTTTATATAGTTTGTGCCAGAGTTCTAAGAACCATTATTATTTATGAAAAGCAGTAAAACCTGAATGACAAATGTGCCCTGGGCTGATAGTGGAGGGCACAAGCCTTCTCTTTTGTTTTCTAGTTATTCTCAGGGTGGCCACCAAGCTGGTTGAGTGCACAATTTTTAAATCAGACCTTAACACTTGCTCGAAAGCAAAAGACTGACACATGTACTGTAAAAGATTAAAAGTCCTTTGATTGCAGCACTTAGTGCAGTGAAGATAGACAATGGAACTAAACTCTTCATGGCCAACTTGTGACCTGTTTTTAATGATGTTCTGTGGCTCCTCAAAGTGTCATTGCTATTTGACCTTTTTGTGCAGCTTTATAATTCTTGGATTTTTGAAACATTACTCCTTTCACAACTAAAGCAGTAAAAGGAAATTGCGCACCCAGTGGTGCCATTATCCTACACTCATATTGCGTGCAAGCCATCTGGTAGTAGTAAAGCAAGAAAAGTCACTCTTAGGTGCTACCTAGAGTTGGTGAGAAACTCATTTAGCTTACTGTTCTTCCTGCAACAAGAGGCATCTGAAAATCCTAATGACTACATCTCGTCTTGTCATTCAAAGCATGTGAAATGCCGCCGTCTGAAGACACAATGTTTATCTAAAACTTTTGAAATAAGTTAGCAGAAATGTTAAAATGAACATTTGTGAAAATTATTACGGTGAGTTTCTTTTTGTTTTATCTTATGTGAAAATAGTAGTTTTCCATTGCCACCCTAACAAATTACCATAAACGTAATGGCTGAGAACATTACTAATTGATTACTGCAGAGTCCTGTACCCTAGAATTGCAGGGGTCTTGGCTGGTTTCTCTGTTTGGAGCCTCTCAAGTCTGAAATCAAGGTGTCGGCCATTGGGCTGTTTTTGCAAAACTTTCAGAAGAGCCTATATCCAGGATCATTCAGGTTGCTTGCTATATTCAGACCCATGCAGTAGACTAAGGGCTGCATTTACTTGTGGGGTGTCAACCAGGAGTTGTTCTCAGTTCTAGAGGCCATGATATTCCCTGGCTCATTGCTCCCTTCCTTCATCCTCAAAGCCACTAGAGTAGGCCCCCTACCTTTATCTTTCCCCCTTTCTCCTGCTCCCTCCTCAGCCACATCTCTCAGTCTGACCCTTCTGCCTTCCTCTTCTGCTTTGAAGGGTTCCTGTGATTACATTGAGCCCAGCAGGATAATCCAGGATCATTTCCCTGTCCTAAGGTCAGCTGATTAGCAACCTTGATTCCACCTGCAAAGCCCTTTCCCCAGTTAGTATTTGGTTGAGCGACCAAAGGGTAAGAATCTTGGAGGGATGTCTTTAGAATTCTCCCTACCACCGTGAAGGGGAAAAGTGCAGTCATGATAATAATGGAAGCAGACAGACTATATCGGTGCTATGGCAGCCTTGCTTTTAAAATGCAGAATGTTCGAGCTGCTCTGTTACTGCGTTTTCCAAAATTATTCCTAACTAGTGATTAAGACCTATGCATAAACTTGCAAGAGCTCATTGATACTTCTCTTTACAGAAATAACTCCTGCTTTCTTTTAGTAAGCCTTCCAGAAATTTCTTTCAGAAATTTAAGAATAGACCAGGCATGATGGCTCACGCCTGTAATCCCAACACTTTGGGAGGCCAAGGCAGGTGGATCACCTGAGGTTGGGAGTTCGAGACCAGCCTGACCAACATAGAGAAACCTTGTCTCTACTAAGAATACAAAATTAGCCAGGCATGGTGGTGCACACCTGTAATCCCAGCTACTCGGGAGGCTGAGGCGGGAGAATTGCTTGAACTTGAGAGGCAGAAGTTGTGGTGAGCCAAGATCGTGCCATTGCACTCCAGCCTGGGCAACAAGAGCAAAACTCCATCTCAAAAAAAAAAAAAGAAAGAAAAAAGAAATTTCAGAATATATTTTAGTAATTAAGATTAAATTACTAATTACTAGAAGAAGACAGTAAGGTGCGTAGTAATTTGAACAGCAAGACTATGCTAATATTTCCCTTTCAGGAAATAAAAACAGCTAAATAATCTTAAATTTTACTGTTTTCTGTATATTTTTTCTTATATGGATATATATGTGTTCTTACAATCTTTCTTCTCCCCATCTTCCATCACCTCCGTATGAGATATTTTCATTCTGAAACAAGGAAAGTGGTCCTTAGAATTCTTGGCAGTCTTAAGTAACCATTAGCCAAAAACTTGGTTTGTTTTTAATACAGTATTCACCTAACTAGAGCTATACAGTAATATCTGGTCAAGTTAACTGGAGTCCAGATTTTCTAACATTTGTCATGTTCTTTGCCTCAAGCAAAAAACCACTAAATGAGTTGTCAAAACTTCTCAATTTATGAGATAGCAATTAGCAGCGATGGGCACATTTCTAAGAGGTTATAGGAAAGGTGGTTTTTATTTTCAATCACTTCCTTCCAATTTAAACATGGGGATTAAGCTATTTTGATCCAAGGAATGTTTCTATTAGCATTTTTGCCACAAATTCAGGAGTTGGTTTCCAGGGAAAATATGTAAGAAGACTGTCTTAGTCAGTTTGGCCTGCCATAATGAAATGCAAGAGACAAGATAGCTTACAAACAGCAGAAATGTATTTCTCACAGTTTTGGGGGGCTGGAAGTCTGAGATCAGGGGGCCCTCACAGTTAGTTGGGTTCCAGTGAGGACTCTCTCCTGGGTTGCAGACAGCCGACTTCTGTGTCTTCACACGGCAGAAAGAGGGCAAAGAGCTCTCAGAGTCCCCTTTTATAAGGGCATTGATTTCATTCATGAAGGCTCTCATCCTTATGATCTAATCATCTCCCAAAGTCCTCACTAACACTGTGACGTGGGGGTTAGAATTTCAACATGTGAACTTGTTGGAGGACACAAACATTCAGTCCATAACAAAGACTATAAAAAGCAGAGAGGGCTAGATACCCGCAGGCGGCAGGCCTGGACCCCACAGAATAACAGGGGCTTCTGCCCTTCCTTCCCTACTTAGTGACTCCGTCTTCCAATTATTTAGCCCCACAGTGAGCAGTCAGCTTACAGAAATAATGGGGTGGCTTCCCAGAATAAAACAATATTTTAAAGGGGTGGAGAATTGCACAAAACAAAGGGTTAAGACCCAAGAGTATGTGAGAGTATATGCAGTTCTTTGCCTCTGTCAGTGTTTTGATGATGGTTATTGGTATTCAATAAGCTATCAGTCAGTGATCAAAGCAATCACAAAAACAAGAAATAGACCTCAAGGAAAACTTACCATCTAGATAAGTGAGCTTATAAAAATCACATGGATTCTCAGCTTTAATAAGTCTTTGAAGTATGATTTGTTAAAATATCCTGCAAGTAAATAAACCGAAAGATTGCATGCCTGCATATGTGGAATTAGGGAATGAATTGAAATGAAAGTTGGAAAGGTTGTTTTAATAGTAGCTGTTAATCATCCAGGACATAATGCCAAATCTTGAAAATCTTTTTTTGTTTTGTTTTGTTTTAACGTTTCAATCATTTATTTGAGTATCATTTGAAAATAGGTGTACTCAACACAGTTAAAGGATCATATTGTCAGAATAGACATTAACAATAGTTCAGTCTTATCTCTCCTATTTATACATGAATCTCATGTATGAATCTAACAGATCACTCTTTGTGTGTGTGTGTGTGTGTGTTTGGCTTCTTTTTTTTAAAATTTATTTATTATTATTATACTTTAAGTTGTAGGGTACATGTGCATAACGTGCAGGTTTGTTACATATGTATACTTGTGCCATGTTGGTGTGCTGCACCCATCAACTCGTCATTTACATCAGTCTTGAAAATCTTAAAGCCCACAATCTGACATTTAAAAAGGCAGGTAGCCAATAATCTATAATCCCTTATTAGTCAAGTTCTGTTCCCCTACATCCTGGAAGATAGGGGACTCAGAATGCAAGGAATTGGATCACATTGGTATTGCCGATTATTTATTTAGTCACATGGTGTTCATTTTCCTGGAAGCCACCCGCTTGGTGAAGTGAATATTGCATTTCTCTTCCGCAGTGTTTCCTAGCATATTCATTTATTATATATATTTTAAGACTTAGGTTTTGTGACTTGTCATATAAGTCACACCTGGTTGACCATAAGTAATTTGGTTTAACAAAGAAAGAAGAAAACAACTAGTTAGTATTCATTTGTTAATCTAATTTGTGTTTTGACCCATGACATTTTCTTTTCGCTGTGTTTGCAACTGGCCATGGCTGGCAAATCATTTAGCAAGCATGAAAATGCTTGCTGCAATGGTGTGTGGTGGGTGGACTTAACAGAGGCCCCCTTGATGGGAAGTCAAGGTGCCAGAATGAAGGTTAGATATGGGAGGCTTTCAATATATAGTGCACCCTGAATTTCTGAGCCTACCACGAATGTGCCAGAATAAAACATTATGGGAGTTGGTAGAATACAAGGAGGGTGGGCGTTGACCCAGGGGATGGACCATATGGCATTACTCCAAGCTTGAGACGTAGTCCGGTCATGAAAAAAATCAAGGCCTGGTAAGTACAGCTCACTCCCCAAGTACTGTGAGTTAGGAAAGAACTGTGAGCGGAACGTGAGTGTTTGTGGAGCACAAAGGGCCACCCGCACAATTAGGCTCACAGTTAATGGTTTTAGCCACACAGCATCCACGCTTTTCTTCCCTCAGATTTCCTTGTAATTTAGCCCAATGGGAAACTTTCAGCAGACATTTCATAGAGCAGTTAACTCTTTGGCGACCATCAGTTTTAATTGGAATCATGTAGCTAAAACCCTAGGTAGTACTTGACAGCAAGAGGGTGTCTTTTAATTCAGGTATTTCTGGTTCCGCTCTGGGCTTCTCTGGAACAATGTTCCCTGATGCATGGCCAACTCCAGAAGGCACAGATCCAGGCAGTCTCACAACGGTGCTGTGTTTAATCGTCACCAGAAGAGGAGCCCTCCATCCCTTTCTGATGGCTTACGTTTATAGGTGGATGGGGGTGTGTGTGGTATGAACCTAGCAAGCACCACTTTGGGTACAGAACAACAGCAGTGTTCGCGGCCAGTCCCAGTAGGTAGTTGGTCTTTAGCCACCGAAGCATTCTGTCCCTGCAGCTCAGCAAAGCAATTACCAAGCCATCATTGTTCTGATTTATAAAGAAATTGCCTTCCTTGGGAGAAGACAGTAAGGTGCACAGTAATTCGAACAGCAAGACCGTGCTAATCTTTAAAAAAAAATTAGGGAAACTTATTTTTTTAGAAATTATTCTGATGTGGCTGTGATGAGGGAACAGCTTTCCAAGCACATATGGAGAGAGAGAATTCAAGAGCTTTTCAAGTAAATTCAGCCTTACATTATTTGCAGCCAATAAAAGTTTACAGAGATGTGGCTAATCCTAATGCTGGTAATCCTAACTGCCTGGTACTTATGGTTGGTGCTTCAGATAATGTTCTGGGAATTCATTAAAAATAACAAGACCACACTTCAGACTTCACTTCCACGGGGCTAGGAAGCTGCCTCAGTTCTCTGTCTTATAATCCAGTGTACTCATGTC
Organism: Macaca nemestrina; assembly: GCF_043159975.1. Classification (NCBI taxonomy): domain Eukaryota; kingdom Metazoa; phylum Chordata; class Mammalia; order Primates; family Cercopithecidae; genus Macaca; species Macaca nemestrina. The sequence goes on from NC_092130.1 coordinate 170,101,360, forward strand.
CTAGACTGATACAGAATGCCAATTGTAGCACTATCTGTTCTCTGCAAGCTCTGAAGACTCCAGTTTTCAGGGGCCTCTTCTGGCAGAAGTGGAAGATATCAACCAGGCAAAAGAGCAGTCTGGACCAAGCTGATGGCTGCAAATTTGGTGGCACTCTTGTAGCTGATGAGATCAGAGATAGGGAAGAATATATTGAAGCATGTCGTTCAGCCTCAAAAAGTGCATCATCACAACATCACATCAGTGTTGCCCATGCAGAGGGCCTCAGCGTGCCCTGGGTCCCATCCAACAGTGGCCTGACCTTACAGCGTTGAGGGCAGGTATTTTCTATGCCACCACCTCACGCCCCTCCACATGTGTATATGTATATGGCATTTTGTTCTTGATCTAAGCTATCCAGTTGTTTGATTATCTAGAAATCTCTTCTTGAAACTTGCATGTGCCCACTGCAGGCTGAGCAGTTTTCCTGGGGGGGAGTGGGACATGAGGCATCAGAGACAGTGCTGAGAAGAATCTGTTTACCCTGGAGCAAAATGAGCTGCAGGCTCCCTGTGAGTTTCCTCTTGCTGCTGCAACAAATTGCCAGAAATTCCATGACTTAAAACAACACAAATATATTATCCTGCAATTTCCCAGAACTTCAGACACTGGTCTCACTGGTTTAAAATCAAGGTGCTGGTACAATCGTCCTCCTTACTAGCAGCTCTGGGGAAGAATCCAAGCTATTGCAGGTTGTTAGCAGAATCCAGTTCCTTATGGCCATGGGACTGAGGTCTCCACTTGCTTGGTGGTGGCCAGTTGAGAGCTGCCCTCAGCTACTGCCCTCCTAGTGGTCTCTCTCTCCCCTTTGCCTGTGGCTACCCCATATGTCGAAGCCAGCAGCTGGGAGCTGAACCTTTCCTCTTGGGATCTCTGTCATCCCTTCTGCTGCACCTCTCTGACCCCAGCCAGGGAAAGCAGAGAATAAAATAGGGAGATTTCCCGGGGACAAAATAGGGAAAGTCTCCCTATTTTAAACTTTGTAACCTTAATTCCATCTGCAACGTCTTCCCCCCCCATATAAAGTAACCTGTTCACAGATTCCAAGGATTAAGTTATAGACATCTTGGAGGGGCTGTTCTCCGGCCTACCATAGTCCACCCTCTGGCCTCCAAAGAGTCACATTCATCCCACATACTTTCATTCCATCCCAGAGTCCCCAAAGGTTTCATCCCATTACAGCATCAACTCAAAGTCTTAAATCTCTTCAGCTCAAAAGTCCAAAATCTGAATCATCCAAATCAGAACTGGATGAGTAATCTGTTAAGTACAGCTCCTGGGGAAGAACTTCTCTCCGTCTGTGAACCTGTGAAAATAAAGAAGCAACATTTCTGCTCCCAACATGCAGTGGTGGGACGACATAGGATAACAATTATAGACATTCTAAAAGGGGGAATTGAAAATAAAATAGAGTCATTGCTCCAGAGCAGCTTGGAAACCCAGCCCAGCAAACGCCATTGGGTTTCCAGGCCAGAGCTTATCCAATGTCAGCCTCAGCTTTGCCCTCTGGGTCAGATGTCAGAAAAAGATAACACTGGAAATGCCTCTTGTAAGCTGGTGGGGGAAGAAGCCCTGCTTCAGTCCACTTTTGAGTATCATGCAAACGTTGTACATTTCCACCTGCAGAGAACTACAAGAACAGAACTGCATTTCCACCTGCCGCGGAATTACAAGAGGCAAGAGTGGAACCTCTGGTGAGGGATGGCCCAGGATTTGTAGCAATCAACCTGGGCTGTCCTGTGGCCAGATCTCAGGGAGGACTTAGCACAGGGAATGTGGTTGAGTAAAAGGGCATTAACAAGATTTGCCCTTCGTCCACCATGAGCCAGCCACCGTCTTAGTAGACATGTTGCACTGGCTGAGGATGCCAGGCTTAGTAAAAATGGAAAATTATGTGCCCAAATTAACATTTGCCACAGAATGCCATGGCTCCCTGCCGGGTCCTGTCCTTGGTTGGAGCCTGCAGACCCCACCCCTGCATGGATGTGCATGGATGGTATTTGCACAGGCTGTTCACCTGGAACTTACCCAAGCCTATGCCTGAACTTTATGCCTTGCCCTTCGCATTTAAAAGTATGCATTTTTAATACTTTCCATTTACGTTGCATGAGCTGCTTTTTTGCTGGAAACGTGTTGATTATGTTCCGTGTCCTTATTTTTTAAGTTACAACCCATGACTTGCTGCTATAAGCGTGAAGGAAAATAAATTTACAGAATTACAACTTAAGGAAATATTTTACTAAAATAGATGAAGAGTAAAATTTTCATCCATTTCAGCCTATGTTTGTTTTCTGTTGTATATCCAGATGTCACTTCCAAAGATTGGTTGCCAAATTCTTCACACTGCTAGTTACATGCTGATGATATCATGATTACTCACGTCAAATATGTCTGTTTACCTTGCTAGACTGTGACCTTCTAAAGGTCAAAAGTCAGATACTCTCATCAGTTTATCCCAGGACTTATCATTGCGTATGGAAGAAAGCAGGCATCCAGTCAAGGTTGACTGCTTTGTAGATTTGAAATTATTTATCTCTGCTATTTTATCTTCCTAGAATGATTCCTCTAAAGCCCATATCTCCTCCAAAATTGAACCAAACATTACATAATAGAGTAAAAAATTAGAAATAATCTGGATATTCATTAACAGAGTATTAATTTGAAAAATTATGAATTGTGATCTATTTTTTGTTGTTGTTTTTGAGACAGAGTTTCACTCTTGTTGCCCAGGCTGGAGTGCAATGACGCGATCTCAGCTCGCCACAACCTCCACCTCCTGGGTTCAAGCGATTCTCCTGCCTCAGCCTCCTGAGTAGCTGGGATTACAGGCATGCACCACAATGCCCAGATAATTTTGTATTTTTAGTAGAGACAGGGTTTCTCCATGTTGGTCAGGCCGGTCTCGAACTCCCAACCTCAGGTGATCCACTCGCCTCAGCCTCCCAAAGTGCTGGGATTACAGGCATGAGCCACCGTGTCCGGCCGATCTATTTATACCATGAGATACCAAAAGTCATTCAATGATTGTAGCTACCATCATGAACAGAGACAGTGATAAACTTTGGAGACATAAAAGCCAGTTGCCTGAGGAATTGTTACGGTAAAAAACAGAATGTTATCTACACGGTTTATTAATACAAGTGGAAAATTATCTTGAATGATAAATACCAAATGGTCACAGTGATTACCTTAAGGGAAAGCAAAGAGTGTGGACATCACTTTCAGTTCTACATTTCCCCCACTCTGTTAATATTTTTACATTAGTTTTAGATTTTTAAGAAATAAATGACTAAAATTGCCAACGCTGCTGTGAAACCTTCTGTTCTTTCCTCTCGCACGTTTGTGGAAGACACATTTCCTGTGGGGTGCTGGTAACCCGCCTGGTATGTTTCTCCCCTCTGGGCTGGAAGGTCTCTGGTGGAGCAGCTAGCTGCTCAGCCAACATTTACTGAGAAGAAACCAGCCCGACCCTGAGCAGCTGCCCTGTGTCACTGCAGATCCCCTGTGATGTCCACACCATTCCCAGCAGCACCTCCCGGATGAGGAGGCCAAAACGAACAAAGCGCCTTCACAGCTAAGTAGCGCAGCCATGTGTACTGCACCAGGTGCAGGAGAAGCCACCTTTGTGAACATTTTGAATAGTGAGAAAGCCAGCCACTCCCTTTTTGCAAAGGAGCTACAAATCAAAGGGATGAGCCCTCGCAGATTTTGTGGGAAGAATGAAGGGGATGGACAGACTTGGAGGGTCTCATGCTGCCCCCAGCCCTGCACCCTCTGCACCTAGAGAGAGAGGCTCTGGCTGGATTACTGTCACTGCATTAAAGGCCAGGTGGAGTCAGCAGACCCAGTGACTGGGCAATGACACCCCTTCGTTCCCCGCCCCTGGGCACTCAACGAAGAGGACAATCTTCCCGCACGGAGGAAAAGGATGGGCTTTTTGGACAATAATTTTGGAAACCACAGACAAAGTCTCCCAAGGCCTTGTGGGAGGACACGAGGCAGAGCTGCTGTTTCCCTGAGGAGGCAAATACATTGGATTTCTGAAACCCAGACTGTAGATTTAGGAGAGCAGCCTGCTGCTCCAAGCAGGGGCTGCTCAGACCACTTATTTTGGTGAGATGTTTTTAGACAGTTTAGGATCCCAGCCTCAGAATATGCTGCCAGTTCTGTACCTCTAGCACAGAAAACAAACAAATAAAAAACATGCATAATGTTCATATAAAAATTTATAAAACTTGGAACAAAATATCAGGAGTTCACAGACACCCTCCCGGATCCTATGTCTGAGCTTCAGATGAGAATCTAGGTCAGGGGTTGATCATGCCAGAGACCCGTTTCTATATGGCTTCAAGTAAGAATAGGTTTTACAGTTTTTAAAAGGTTGTTGAAAGAAAGAGGAAGAGAAGGAGAAAAGAAAAAGTGGCAGAAACCCTGTGTGGCCCTCAAAGCCTAAAATATTTATTCTCTGATCCTTTACAGAGAGTTTTTAACTCCTGATTTAGGTGTTCACGGATAGAAGATCTCTTTAAAATTTAATGTTTTTAAAGCAAAAGCGAGTGCACTTTGTGGAATCAAGAAAAGCATGATTGGCATAATTTCTCATTCTCACACTTACTCAGATCAGGTAAGTTATGATAAATTCAAGCCATCGAGGATGTCAGGATGTTCTCCATAGAAGGGAGCTAAGTATAGGCATCAAACTCCAAAGAGCCAATTTTTTGCATCTTTACGTGTAATTAATACTTGAGAATCGATCTGGCTGCTAATAATATGGCTCTTTGAAGGGGTGGCTATTAGGTCTGTTCAATCTCTGCCTAACTAAGCAAGAGAGAGCAGGCAGGAGAGGCTGGACGTTCTGGAGATCTTGTTAGTGGGGGTGGCTGTGCTGTTGAATTATAAGATTGTCATGAGTTAAAAAAATTCCATCCATTTTTGAGTAGGTCATTACATGGTCAAAAAATTAAGACGCTCCATATTTATATTCTACTTGTGAGATTCCCCCTCACAAGTTTAGTGTTATTTCCCATCATTTGCTGGTTGACTGTTAGAAGCTGAAGGCCATTGGTCCAAAGACCATCACTGGTAGGTGTAAGGGCCATGGTCCCATCCTGTTAGGAAGAGCCTGGGGCGTGTTGTTCAGAGTCTATACATCACATAGCACACAGCAGACAACCACGTGGCTTCATGGCCATTCAAGAAGTACTTTACCTTTCTACGTTGAATTTCCTACCATGGGCTAAGGTCATGGTTCTCACCTGTGGAGTGTGTTCTCATCACCTGGAGACCAGTGGAACACACTGAGAACTGGGCTAATGGAAGTGTAGGGGAAGGGCCTGCGCCTTTGTATTTTAATCCAGTTCCAAAGCTGATTCTGATGCAGCAGAAGAGCATAGGTTTGAGAAGCCACAGGCTGAGCACAGGTTAGGTGCTAGGGAAGCACATGTGCAGATTAGATCCTCATGGAGCCCAGCTATCCAGAGCAGGCCTCTCAGCCTCGAAACAATTGGTGTGCTTTGTGGCGGGGGCAGTCCTGAGCATTGTGGGATGGTTAGCAGCAGCCCTGGCCACCTCTACCCATGAGATGCCTGTAATGCCCCCAACACTCACCCAGCGGTGACAACCAAAAATATTCCCTGGTGGCACAGTCACCCTAGTTAGGAACCACTGGTCTAGAAAGAGTACTGAAAAGAACCATATACTCTTTCATCCAGTCAATATCCAGTGAGTTCCTACTGTGTGCTGCATGGTGGGGAGCACAAACAACCAAATAAAATGATGCTCCCCTACCTCCTAACACCTTGTGGGACCAAACTCAAACATTGCGTGTTACAGGTGCTCTAAGAGAAGCTTGTGCCTGGAGCTATGAAGGAAGGAGTAGCAGGGCTGAGGCAAGGCTTAGAAGGTAGAAAAGGCTGTGCTTGGATTGAGCCCTGGCAACTGCAAATGTCAGAGTCAATGGCTTCAAGGTGGAAGGAAGAACATTCCAAGGGGAGGGATCAATGGGCCTGGGAACCCCAGACAGCCTCTCCGTATCCTTGGCCAAGTGTCCAGAGGCTCTCAGCTCTGCTCCCAGATATCCCCGGGGTCGGGTCTGGTCTCTGGTCCATGCCATCATCTCTGGTGTCTTCTGCCTCCCCGGCCTGCCTTGCTGGGTTGCACTGAGGCTGTACTAAGTACGTGGCTTCATATTTCGACTTTGCCTTGGGACTCTCTGTATCACTTAAACTCAGCTCTATTCTCTAGCATGCTCCAGACAGCCTACCCCACTCCTCAAACTGGTGTATGGTCTCAGGAACCCAGGCCAGATCCTGCAGAGACCCAGCATCTGGGCTCTGCTGGTTATGAATTGGAAGATGGGATGAAGGAACTCAGGGAGTGCTTGCCCAGGGATGTGAAGGGTTGGGCCACCTGATGGATGTTGATTATAGCAGGGCTGGACCCAGGGCTCAAAGACATGTGAATTGGCTTGGTATGAGACAACTCCAGTGGAGTCCAGATCCTGAAGGCCAAGGAGAAGGTGAGGGAGAGAGGAGAGGAGGAAACGGACATAGGAAGACAACCTAGCCTTGAGCCAGGCCGTGAAAGCTCTTCCTCCAAGCCTGAGGTTGTAGACGGGTGAGAAACTGGGAAATATCTGACTGTCTCCAGGCCACAAAATTGTGCTGTTCTCTTCAGCACTCAATCAATATTATGAACAATCATAAGAAAGTTTATATCTTGTGCTAATTTTACTCTCAATGCTGTATGCTATCTTCAATTGCATTTTCTTTTTTTGCAAATTGAAACTGCCTCGAATAACTCAGGATGGGGCTTGTAACACAGGTACAGTTTAAGAAGCCAGTATTCAAATGGCGGAACAAACATATGATATTTATTCTGTAAGCACGAAGCACAGTCAGTCACAGAGTAAACATGCCCCTGCTTTCCTGAATTCCAATCCGATGGAAGGGCTGAATTCTGAATAATAACCAACTATGTGTCACACACTCAGCTAAATGCTAGGTATAAACATAAGAATGACATGCTTTCTACTCTCCAGAAACTCCCAGTGCATTAATTAGGTCACAGCCTAAATAATACCAATACAAAATCAATGATATCAGTAAAGGAGGTTCAAAGAGCTAAGAGTGTGTGAAGGGAGAGGCTAATTACAAATACATTAATTACCCAATATCTCATTCCTTGGTTTTCTCTGTGGTTTGATCTTCAGTATCCTGGCCATCTGAAACAGAGACACATCTTTCATGCAAAATGCCACAGTCATACAGGTGAACATATAGTCTGAGTTCCACATTGGGTCCTAGGAGAGCACTGAGTGATGGAGATGCAAAGAAATGAGATGTCAAGCAGCACAGAAGACAGGGGAAAGGAAGCAGTTTAGTTGCATTTAAATTTAAAAAAGATTGGTCTTTTAATTGGAAGACATAAAAATGAATTGTTTCACTTTTTATCTATTAAGCAAAAAGATTATAGAATCCACTTTTAGCAGGAACTTCCCAATGACATAGCAACTGACAATTCAGTCACGATTGTAAAGATTACTAATAAGGACGAGATATTATGCACATTTTTGTGCTTCTAACAAATAATCTACAGGTATTTGTTTTAATGCTATGTTTATGCACAGAATTTTTCCATACCCATTTCTAACCAGACATAGAAATCACCTTCCTCATGATGGGCAGAAGATGGTTTAAGTATAATGGGAGGGAGGAACTTTCTAGCTTGGACATTGATTAATTGTCAAACACTAAGGACCATGATTACTATTAACCATGTAGTGAGCATCACAGAAGGTTATCAGGGTGTTTATTTTTAAACAGTGAAACATCTTGTTAAGTTTCACTATAAAGGTGTAGAGACAAAAATTTGAGCTGTGTTCAAGTCGTGATGCTTACAGCTTTATCATGTATGGTTAACACAATTATGTTTCAGTCATAAGCTGACATGACTTTACCTTAACACGTTGATCAAAAGTCTTAACCAACAACAATAAAAAACTGAAATTTGTGGTTGAAAGAGTAGAACTTGTGTTTGTGGGGAAGAGGGAGGAACAGGAAACCCTCCTTACCACCAATGTGAAAATCAAAGATTCTCTTAAGATATGTTTCACACACTGAGGTATAGTTGATTAAAAGTGGAAACCCAAGCCCAAAGACCTGTAGGAAACCATTACCCATTGAAAAGAGACAGTTCATATAAAAATGTATACTGAGCCTCATCATGCCTGCAGACAGTATGATAACCCTCTCTTGAAGTCTATATCTTAGGTGCTGTGTGGGTATGAGTGTATCTCAGTTACTCCCCTTCTCTGCTGAGACCTTAAGTTATTAATCTGTCTCATTTTTCAATATCTTACACATTGTAATATAGTAGCCAATTAATAACTTTTTAAATTTTGGAGGAGACTGGACTAGAATGGAATAGAAAGTAGAATAAAGGAAAATGCTAAGATTAGTATTGACAGCTTCAGATGTTAAGTTGTTCATTTTGATTATTTCCTGTTGGTTGGTCCCATACATTTAATGATTACCAGTGAAATTAGGACTGATCATTAAAAAGTTTATTGGTGAATCAGGAAGCAACCTGCCTCCAAAGAAAGGATACTCGAAGGAAAGACCGAGCACATTAGTCAAAGAAGAGCTACAGAGGGTTTTTTCAGATCAGGGTGTATACACGCTACCCTAAGTTGTTTGCCAGCCTGAATTTCATTAATTCTATTTGGAAATAATAACTCGCTACACTAAAGAGCCAAACATAATCACACATTGCCACACAACATTCTTCTGGCCAAAGAGGTCTGATTCAGAATCTTTGACAAACTTATTATTTTAACAGCTTCACAGCTCAACCTGGTGAAAATCATTTCAAGAAGGAATGAGCTAAAATGCTCCTTTAAAAGGGCCATTCTTTTAGTTTAAAATAATATCCAAATGCCTCTCACCACCTTTTCCCTAGCAGAAAGTTGGTTCCTCTCTGGCATGCACCACGGATTGTGTCAGAAACAAAAGTTGGCCATCACAGGATGGAATTTATAAAATTTTACATAAAAATGCTGGCAATATTTGCCTAGTTATATTATCTAAGAAGCTGAGAAATTTTGTTTATATTTGAAGATCAGCAAATGCCAAAAATACTAATTTGAATTGTATAACCTTTCCCGGTGTTACACAGAAGTGCCGCTGATAGAGCCTGTCTTAATACGTCTGTGGAACTTTTTAGGTATCAAAAAAAAAAACCATATTCTGCATTCATATTTGACATCAGGCCTGAAGCCCTTTCTTTCCCATCTTCACAGGTTTTGTTCCAGCTCCTCCTCAGCCGAATGCTAGGTAGAGACATAGGACTGACATGCCTTCTATCCTCCAGAAAGTCCCAGTGCAGTAATGAGGTCACAGCCAAATAATTCCAATACAAAATCAATGGTGATCAGTAAAGGAGGTTCAAAGTGCCAAGAGAGTGTGAAGGGGGAGGCTAATTGCAAATAGATTGATTCCTCAAAATCTCCGTCCTTGGTCTTCTCTGGGTTTGAGCTCCAGTATCCTGGCCATCTGAAGCAGAGACACACTTACTGCATGGCCTTGGACAACCTCTGAGGCTTGGTTTTATCATCTGTAAAATAGAATTTACTACAACAGCAAAAGATGTTGTGAATATGAAATGAGACTACCTGAGTCAATTATAGTGGGCTGGAGATTCATTTCATTCAACTTCTTCGACTTCTCCAGACTCCGTCCAGGCTTCCGGATCCTTGGGATCTGCCTCATGGCTGCCCCAGCAGTCAGTAAAGAACACGACCCTCCTCCCAGCCAGACCCTCTGTAGAGAACTGGGGTCTGAGTTCTCAACATCAGCATCAGTATATGCAGCTTATCTGACTCTAACCCGGACATTCTGAGTCAGAGACTCCAGCATGGAGCCAGCAGTCTGTACTGCACGCACCCTGCGGAGGATTCTGATGCTCCCAAAGTTTGAGAATCATCCTTCTTTTTCTACCACTGTCCCCAAGGTCCTTAAATTCTTTCAATCCCTTCGTACCACCCACTAACTCACCTCCTCCAGCCTCCCTTTTACAGGTTGTGTTGCCTGTAGTAAGTCATTGCAGAAATTCTCTACTGGAACCATACGCTAACCGTGGGTAGGAGAAGAACAACATACTCTCAGGTGGTAGAATAACTAAAAGCACCCCAAGATTTTCCTTCGGATTATCTCTGTCTCTTGTAGGAGTAGAAGATCTCTCTGCTTCGTAGCCGCACATTTCATTACAGTAGGCCCCGTCTGTTGCCATTAGCTCAGCATGTGCTAGCACAGAAAAGAGCTTGGAGCCGCTCCTTCCCATAAGAGGTATCATGCACATCCCAGTGACTAAACTGTCACAGAAACCTCTAACTATGTCCTTAGAATAAATTCCTAGAAGTCTACTTCTGGCTGGGCCAAGGTAGGTATCTTTGCGGCAGACAAATTTAGATGTCTAAAATATTTCAGAAGTTACAAGCTCTGTCTTTGAAAGTGTTTCAGACCTCTCAAAGAAGAATCCTTGGAATCCAAAAGCTTCTGATTGTACATGAAGTAAACCTAGAAGACTTTCTGAAAGTCCCCCACCCTCCGTGGTCATGAGACTCACAGATCCCATATTAGGAATTCTTCATTGTCTATTCCAGGAGTGGCATTACAGACATCTGTGACTTACCCAACTCTGGGATGTGTTTTGTGGAAGCCATCCCTATTCATTAAAGATATATTCTTGATAAGCATTCGGAAAAAGTGGGGAAAAAAGCATTTCCTTTCAAACTATGAGAGCAGATGGGCATGGAAAGACATTCTTTTGGTGACAGCCGTAAAGACTGCTGACGTGTCCTTTTGCTTTGCAGGAATGTTAGTTCGGCCGGAGAGGAGGCCCGCAGAAGGATGAGAGAGTGTGATGGGCTTACAGATGCCTTGCTGTATGTGATCCAGTCTGCGCTGGGGAGCAGTGAAATCGATAGCAAGGTTGGTTGTGTTTGCATAGATTAAGCATGTTCGAGAATAAAGACTCCCACGGGACTCAACAATAGCTAACAACCCCGGAGAGCCGATGCAGTAATTCAGACTTTCCTTCTGAACTCTCTCCTGGTTTCCTTATAAGAATCCAACACTTTTTAGACTGGGCTTCTAATTCTAGCATGGAACTAGATACCTGACTTCTGATTAGCCATGAGTAAATATGCAGATTGTTCTAAGTTACTCAAACCACAGGTATTCCAGATGAGTGTGTAAACTTGAATACCACAAGCTTCTAGTTTTTATTTAATGTAATCCACTTTCAAAAGAAAAGACAAGATGTTAAAACTGCCTGCTTTTTTTTTTTTTATTTTTTGCAACAGTCTCGCTCTGTCACCCAAGCTCTGTCACCCAAGAGCGCAGTGGTGCAATCAAGGCTCACTGCAACCTCCACCTCCTGGGATCAAGTGATTCTCCTGCCTCAGCCTCCTGAGTAGCTAAGATTACAGGCATGCGCCACCATGCCTGGCTATTTTTTTTATTTTTAGTAGAGATGGGGTTTTACCACATTGGCCAGGCTGGTCTCAAACGCCTGACCTCAAGTGATCCACCCACCTCAGCCTCCCTAAGTGCTGGGATTACAGGCGTGAGCCACCGCGCCCAACCTTGGGATTTGAATAATCCCATATTCTTGTAAACTTACTTTTTAACAACTGTTGATTATATTAAGTACCATTTTAAAAGGCCTGCAAGGTCTAAATAAATGTCACAGTGCTAAATAAATGTGGCTTCCCAACAAAGTAAGTCACTGAAGTCTATTCAGTGTTATAGTTCACAAGCCAGAATAGAATTGGATGGGCTTCTCCAGTGTTTGAGCTATTTTATTTAGTCTTCAATAAGTTTGATTCATTCATATAAGTTTGTAATTTCATAATATGCTGTTATAAACACAAACTTTACCAATAGTCATAAAGTAATGCAGGTAATAAATGTGATTTCTTAATAAGGATTTCTCAAGAGCCACCCTTATTGACATTTTGGGGTGAATTATTCTTTGTCATGGGACTATCTTGTGCACTGCAGGGTGCGTAGCAGCCTCCCGGGCTTCTGCCCACTGGATACCAGTAGCAGCCCCCATCCCCACCCCAGTAACAAACAACAATGTCTCCAGACATTGCCACATGCCCTGCAGGGAGCAAAATTGGCCCTGGTTATGAACCGTGGCCTTAATCCTATGGTTCTCATTCTGATTCTTTATTAGAATTGCCTTTGAAGTGTTCATGTAAATACATCTGCCCAGACCCTATTGCAGTCCTCTGAACCCAACTGTCTAACTCTGGTCACAAATTTTTGTACCTTTAAAAGTTCATCAGGTAATTTGATGTACATCTTAGAATAAGAACCTGCCATGGTAGATAGAGCTTTAATATGACTCTCTAATTGGGAATCTGGTATAATGTAATTTAGTTACAAAGTTAGATAAAGAGCAGATAAACCTGTTTCTATCCATGTAGTCATTAATTGGTTGTGTCTATAAGTTAGCAAAGCACTTCCCAACCCTGACTACACATTAGAGTTACCAAGAAATTTAGAAAATCACTGATGCCTGAGCCGTACTCCCCGAAGATCTGAATGCAAGGTGCCTCTGGGACGTCAGCCATTTGAGTACTAGTTCACCCCCATCATGAGCACCGCTTCTCATCTTTTAACTTCTGCTCAGCTGGGTTCACATCCATTCCCTGACTGTGTGTTTTTAGTTTCAGAGATGAACATAATGTAACAAAGAGTAAGCATTCCCCTTTCACAGAGCCCTTACATGACCAATTTAGACCATTTAGTATCATCGACAGGAAAATTAAATTCCTAAACAAATGTCCAGTCAAGATGTCTTGAATGTTTAGAAATGCTTGTTAGCATAACAGACACGTGCATTTTCAAGGGGCTCCTGAAAGTAAATCACTGAAGCGGCAATGCTCAGCATCGTCATATTCAGAGTGGTGAAAGAGTGAGTCACTGGGAGACTATACCTTTTACTGTGATGGCTACGAAAAGAGCTTTGATACTAGCTGGACCGTGCAGCTGAAAATAAGAGTCAATAGCCTCATGCTTCGGTTAAGTGCGGTCACCAGCACCAAAGGTTAAGGCATCCTTCAGAAGCCGTGGTTCAAGAACCAACATGGCACAAACATCTTCTTTCTGTCAGATGACCAGATTCGTAAAACACTGGGAGACCTTGTACGTCATCTTTTCTAATGTCCACATTTTCCCCCAAAGAGGAAGTTGAAATAATTGGGAGTATTCAGGGCCGGAGTCAGAAAACCCAGATATACCTGGTGGAGTAAGAAGAGCCCTGAGCTGGCATCAAGACAGTGCCAGTGGACTGTGCCATCTCCACCTCCCACTGGCTGGAGCACCATATCCAAGTGACCTCAACTCTGTGACAAGGAGCATACTCATAGCTGAATGCCAAGGCTGTCCAAAGGGTCAGATGTGATCAGCTACTCAGTAGGCGATTCTTTGGCTGGATTGTGCTGTTGAGTTTTAACGTATTATTATGGTACCATCATTTTCCACTCAGCCCTCTGCTTGGCCGCTTTTGAGCTTTCACAATAACAACTTGAGGGTGAGGGGGCCGAATGAGTACATCTTTTTAAGGCCCGAGAAGTTAAAACATAAAAGAGCCTGGATTCCCTACAAGCTTGTGGCTCTGGTCCTATAACTGGTCCAGTGTGTTGACAGGATGACATATGGTAGAGCACTCTACAACTTCCAAATTAACCCTTTCCAAGAGAAAATAAGGAACCAAAATGACCCTGGTAACCAAAAACAACTGCTGAAAGCGCTGCTGACAGCAATGGATGTCCCAAGCAAAGCTACTGGCTGCCACCCTCCTGCTAGGCTCCCAAGTCTTTTGTCTTCTCTTTCTTCTCATCTCCTTAGAGAAAAGCTCTTGAATTAAGTAACTCCCAAACCAACCCAGACTGCAAAACCCCAGGAGGCTTAAATGAAAGATAAATGTGGTCCCTGTGACCTTCCTTCCCCCATTCCTCCCTCCCCACCCACCCCCATCCCTACTTTCTCTCCTCCTAGCTTCTTCCCAAATCATCTCCCCAGCTGCAGCTCGATTATAAAGCATTTTTCACAACTGCAGATTTATTCCCCAGTAGTCATTTGTTAAACAGAGGAACAGCGATGCCTCCGGGGAAGACGAACAGTGGGATGAGAAAGAAGTTTATTCTCCCAAGTCTTTGATGTAAGAAAAATCAGTTTGAGCTGTTTTAAAAATCATTCTGACTTATGCCATAACATTTTCCTTTCAATGAGAGTCGTTTCTCTCTTTCATGCATTGCCCTGAGTTTACCTGCTTTCATGCCAGTCCACGTTTTGATGCTGAGAGGATGCTTGGAATAGAAAATCAGGTTGACTCAGAGCGTGTGGGATTAGCAGCCCATGACACCTTGAAAAGCTGACAAGAAAGGTCTGGAATGACAGAGGCTCCAGAGATGTTTTCTGAAAACTGGTTTTCCTCATAGATTTTCACGCCCTCGGTAATAAGTACAGGACACCCGCTACCTTTCACCAGATTCCAGCCAGTGGAGGGAAGCTGTGCAGGACTGCGATCCCAGCAGCCCCGGCCCATTCCAGTCCCACCCCAGGACTGCAGAGAAGCAGCTCAGTCTGGTGGGAGGTACTCACAGCTTTAGCTGTCCTCGCCTTCACCTGTACAATGGAATTGTATTATGTGCCTTCGCGGCTGGCTGTTACGTAGCAGGTGCCTGAAAAAATGATAGCCAACTTGGTAAGATTCTTCAAATAAAACTTGGCTCAGTTTATTTTTTTTTCCCGTGATAATTTTGCCACTTTTAAAAATTGGATATTTTTCCCCTCTTTCCATGGTTCCTGGAGTCAAAAGGTCAGCTTTGTCTTAACCAGCAAATGTTTTCTGCAAAAGGTCAGAGAATAAATATTCTTGGTGTTGTGGGCCATACTGTCTCAGTCACAGCCATGTAATTCTGCATTGTACCATGAAAGCAGCTACAGATCATTCATAAACAAATGGGCCTGGGTGTCCTCCAGGAAAACAACCTGTCATGCACAACCAGCTGTGGGCTGCATCGGACCCCTGGGCGGCAGTTTGCTCACCCCTCTTCTCAGCAATCACAAGTTATTACAGCTGGTATTTTAGCAAATACTTTTGAGCAGACACTATTCAAAAAGCTGTATCTATGAACTTATTAACCCTCACTGTTGCCCTGTACATGATACTGTTTTTGTTGTTGTTGTTGTTGTTTTTCTCAAGAAGGAGTCTCACTCTGTCACCCAGGCCGGAGTGCAGTGGCACAATCTCGGCTCACTGCAAGCTCCGCCTCCTGGGTTCACACCATTCTTTTGCCTCAGCCTCCCGAGTAGCTGGGACTACCGGCACCCGCCACCACACCTGGCTAATTTTTGTATTTTTAGCAGAGACAGGGTTTCACCTTGTGAGCCAGGATGGTCTCAATCTCCTGACCTCGTGATCCGCCCACCTCAGCCTCCCAAAGTGCTGGGATTACAGGCGTGAGCCACTGCGCCCGGCCTGTACATGATACTGTTAATATGACACTCTATTTACAAATAAGAAAATAGAAGCACAGAAAGATTAAGCACTTTGCCCAAGGCCCCACAGCTTGTGAAATGGTGGGCCCAGGATCATAAGCCAAGCCGGCAGCCCTAGATCACATGCTCTGGACCTCTGCACTGTGCTGTCTCCTGCCATTGTTAATGATACAAACCTTTGAAGAGCATTTGCTGTGCCCCTGCTTTCTTCCCAGTACTTGCGTGCTGTGTTACTTTCCTGCTGCTGTTGTAACCAATGACCACAAACTTGGTGGCTGAACCCAATGCAGGTTTATGATCTTATAGCTCTAGAGACCAGGGGTCTGAAATGGGTCTCACTGGGAAGAACTTAAAATGTGGTAAGGTCTGCGTTCCTTCTTGAGGTTCTTGGGGAGAATTTATTTCCTTCCCTATTCCAGTATCTAGACCCTGCCCACATACCTTGGCTTGTGGCGCCTTCCACCATCTTCAGATCCGGCCATGGCCAGCCACATCGTTCTCACATCACATCACTGTGACTCTCCTGCTTTCCTCTTTAATGTACAGGCCCCTTGTGATGACACAGGCCCACCCAAACAATCCAGATAACCTCCCCATGTGACAAGCAGCTGATTAGCTTAACAACTCCCACCTCCTCCCAACCGCGTGACCTAACATATTCGCAGGTTCCAGAGATTAAGATGTAGACCTTGTGGGAGGGCCATTATTCTGCCTACCACACACATACTTTAGCTCACCTAATGCACAAGCAACCTAAGATGTGGGTCCCGTTTTGACCATTTTTCAGAGGAGTACACCGTGTCCCAGAGATGTCCAGTGCATTGTCCAAAGTCCCACATCTAAATCGGACACCTAGGGCTCTACAGGTGTGCAGCTCCACAACAGGTGGCCTTAACCACTGTTTAACCTTTTGGCTAAGAAAACATGAGTGTCAGGCATCTCAAAAAAATGTAGACTAAAAATATTTATGCCCCCAGATGATCACAGCCCCTCACTTTCCTGGGATAACCCTGGTTTGCACCTGTGGCCTTGACACTCAGAAAATGCTCTGGTGGGCAGTGAATGTGTCCCCCACCAGAGCTGACCGAAATTCTAAGTCTTTGACTCCTCATTATCTGATCCCCAATCCCCAGCCGGGGAGTCAGAGGTGGGGCACTGTGTGTTAGTGGATGATATTTGGGATCTCTCATGGTTGTATATTCTTCCCTTCTCACAGGTGAATTTCACTCAACAATAACAGATGTTTATAGAAGTAACTATTGCTGATAAGTCATTTCTTTGTGGGGGAGAAAAGGTCCTAAGACCTTTCCAAGTTTCTCTGATTGTTTTCCACTGTGGCTGTCAGGGGAGCTTTTAGCAGCTGTCAGCTAAACACTTCCAAAGAGAAATGTGTCCGTGGAGAAAGACGCCTTTCCAGGTGGAAGGATGGAGTGCTGAGTGCTAGTTTTATTCATGCCTTCCTCTGTTTCCCCCTTTTCTTTTTGGGTTCTGCAGACCGTTGAAAACTGTGTGTGCATTTTAAGGAACCTCTCGTACCGGCTGGCGGCAGAAACGTCTCAGGGACAGCACATGGGCACGGACGAGCTGGACGGGCTACTCTGTGGCGAGGCCAATGGCAAGGACGCTGAGAGCTCTGGTTGCTGGGGCAAGAAGAAGAAGAAAAAGAAATCCCAAGATCAGGTGATGCGGGCTGCTTGCAGCTGCATGCAATTATCCCCTTTCCTAATTGCAACTTTAATATTTCCTCAATATATAGAGTATGAGCCCTGCATTTTCATCAGGAGGTAAAATCACTAATGCATCTGCACAGCTTTCCTGTGGGAATTTCATAGCTGAGACGGTGGGACATGAAATGACTTCCCCCACATCTCGCAGTTCAGCCAAGATAGGAAATTACCTAAAAAACGAAAAAAGACACCCAAGGCCCTAAAAAACGAAAAAAGACACCCGAGGCCCTAGCAGGCTCTGACATTCCACCTCTGAGCAGGCGCTGTGTTAATTCACACATTTACTTAGGGCATTGTCGGAGCTGGGTTTGGCGCCATCCAGGTGACGGGGATGGGTGGAATAGGAGATGTGGTAAAAGAAGGGAAACAGAGAGAGAGACAGGGAGACCAAAGATCTAACGTGTATGTAATCGCTGGTCTTGAAGCGTTTGGATTTTCAGTCATGTCCCATTGGAAATGGGGGTAACAGAGAATTCACAGCCCTTCCACAGGATGGCATTAGAAGCTTGGCCATGGGGGACGATTCAGATGAATTCAGAACAGTATTCAGCCGGAGCTGGAGGCCTCTTGAGAACAGAATGGCCCTCACCTGCTGCAACTGGTAGTAGGTTCCCCTGCAGCAAAACGAAGACCGCTAGGCAGCAACTCACAACCCTCATGCATCAGAACAGCCTCTGCCCCTGTCCCGGGCTGCTCCTGAGAGAACAAACCCCTCACCACAGGCCCCACCAGGACAGGGAGCGATGGGAGGACAAAGCATCCCCACCTTTGCTAACACTGGAACAGAGGTTAACTTCAGGGCCTGGAAACTGATTTATCTCATCAAGGAGATTACAGAGAGTTCTAGATTTGCAGATGTAAAGATGGTGGATATCATTTGTCCCCTGGAATCTCTACTACATATCAAGTCAGGTTTTTAAAGAGTATTTAGAGATTAGAGAAAATATACAATACAAGTAAAGTGGAAAAAAGCAATATAGAAACAGGTATGTACATAAATATAGGTATAGATGATACAGATATAGTCTGGCCAGTTTTGTATGATATGTCTCTTATGCAAATACAAAATGCTATCTGCATGTACAAAATGTGTGTGTTTCTTGAAAAAGCAGAGTAAGATCCAGGAGAAGATAATGATCGATTCTTTTTGTACTTCTGTATTTATAAATTTTCTACAATGGAAATTACATTTGTAATCTTTGCAAATGGCCTTTAAAAACTAATGTTCGTAAAGGCACGAAGTTCATGTATGCTTATAAAAGTGTATGGTTTTTTTCAGAGAAATTTATACCTCAATGAAAGGCGTAAGAGATTTTGGAAAATGAAAGGTTATCTAGTCTACAACACAGACATTCCAGGACAGAGTAGCCAAATATTATAACAAGAATAAAAGTGATACAAATAATCATTGGTTTAATGATGGCCTCTAGAGCTTTTTCTAGCCCAGAAATTTATGTTGACCCTTGACTTTGGCATTGGTATTCTTGACCTTTAAAAGACACTATAGTATTCTGCATGTCAAATTTACCTGTAAGAAAAATCTCAGAAAGTTTTTTTTAAAAATCCCCATAGGGATAATTCAATAAAATATATGATACAAAAATATGTTGCGTGCATGCCCTTAGTTCAAGACATGGTTCCTCTTGAACCATATGAGAAGTATCAGACTTCTAGGCCATTCTAGTCTAGAAGTACCAGACTGTGAGCCCCCGTGTGCAGAAGCATTTGACACTCTGTGCTTCATATTCTGGTCTAAGAGGTCCTTGCCAACTCATCCACTTCTGAATCTGCTCTGTGCCTGTTGCTGAATTCTAAGGAATTGCTAGTTCCTCTAGTCCATTTTGGGCAAAACCTCCCATGAAACAGTCTGCATGTCATCTGCCAAGAAGGTACATCTCCCCCAGCAGGACCCTCCCTGCCCTCAGCAGGGCTTTGTGCCAGCAGCCTGTCACTGCAGGGTTGGTAGGGGGAATCCAAAGATTAGGGTCCAGGGAAATAGGAGGAAACAAAATGGATTCATTTACATTTTGCACCTTTTGTAGCAATAAGCATTTTTTAGTTTTTCACCTTGGTCTATGGCCAGCGATCCTGTGATGGTGTCCTGAGGTGGGTACTGTTTTGATGTGATTTGGAGGTGACGGGACATTGTCCTCCACCAGCTGCTGGCCAGGTCAGACCTTCTTCAAGATGCTCATGGTGTGAGATTGACCGTGTGCAGAGGGCCACTGAGAAAAACAAAAACTAAATAAGCAGGATCTGCTGGAATTCAAAACCTCCCTTTTTAGCTTATAAATTAATTTAAAGTTATTTAATTCAAATGGGTAAAAAAATATGTATCTATCCACATGGGTGAGGAGACAAACCTATCCATTCCAACAGGATTCTGATCCACTCTTTTTATCTGGTAGGTCTTCTTTCATGATAATCTTTGTTTCACAACTGAGTATGCTGTAGTCAATTTAAGAGGAAATATGTTTGCTCTTTTTCACGTCTTTCTTAAGTTGTAGATGCCAAATGCATAGATGACTGGAAGATTCACCTGTGATATACAGGGTGCTATTTTATGCATAAAAGCAATAGGAATGGGATTCTGTGTAAAACTTCAGTGCTCCCTTGTTTTTCCCATGATGAAAGGTATGTCTTGGAAGAGCTTTCAAGGCCTCTTGTCCTCACATTTTCCTGGCCTGTCTGAGGATCCCACAGACCAGCCTCTAGGCTTCTGTCCATGCTGTTCCCCTGCCTGGCCCTCCCATTCCTCCCTTTCACCACTCACTACTTGGAGAATAATCATTCAAGAGCAGATGAAACATCCCCTCCGTCTTTCCAAATCTTCTTTCAAGTAAACAATTGCTCCCTAATCTACTTCTCCATAATTTTATTTAAACTTCTCTGCTAGTTATTATCGTATTATGGGTTAAGTATAGCAACTGATCCCCAAAGAGAGCGAATTTTCTGGGGCAAAGGACTGTGTGGGTCTTATTTCAGTCTGTGACTTCTAGCCCAATGCCTGGCCCCAGTTACACTGTGGCCTATGGTGGCCCCTAGCTCTTGCTGTGGGTTTCATTGTGGGTGGATGCTCATAACTGTGACTTTTCCCAGACTCATCGGTTTCTTTCCTGGTGAGACTTTGCCCCTAAGGGCCGCTGTGAGCCAAACGTCTTCCGCAGTCCTCCCTCCCTGTGTTTTGAGCTGTTCCCCAGTCTCTCATGACAGTGCTGCATTTATCTTATTGTTAGTCAGTATTCTGAATCTGCAATCGCCACCAAAACGAATGCACCATCTAAATTACTATTATCATCTAAGAACTTAAGTTAATATGCAACAAAGGTGTATGCATGTGTGTCACAGTATCCCAGGAGAAGCAGGACTTTTGATCCTGCCAGACTAAACAAATTATTTGCACTGAAGGTATTATGAGATATCACGAAATGCTATCACCTACAAGGTTTTCTTGGATTTTCAGGATATCGGTATTGGCCACCACTTCTTCAACAGCCTCACACGTTGCCTGCTGTGTCATTTGGATGCTCTTGACCCAAAAGTGAGACTCTATCGCTAAACAAACAGCATGCATGTCCCAAAGCACAAACATGAATTTTATTAGTAGTTAAAATGACCACAATGGAGATTTGAACTTTAAATAACAGTTTCTTCTCATTTCAGACAAAATAGATATTAATGATAAATATCTAGGTATACACGTACACACTTAACATGTAAATAATATGTGAGTAAAATAGCACTAAGCTCCAAGAAGAAAATAATACCCACACCTTCAGCACGCCTCCTCCTAGAGAGATTCACAATTACAACCTACATCTCGGCATATATCCTTTCAGATGTTTTTCTGTTAGAGGCCATATCAGACAGCAAAATTCATAAGGTCTTATAGTCAGTAAGTGTATTTTCACTGATACAGAACTCCAGTCTCTTGAGTCTTCAGAAGTCAGGCTCCTAGTATTTTATGGGGCTCTCATCTTCAGGGTGCTGCCTTCCTCCTCATGGTCAAGAGTCTGGCTCTTCACATCCATAGTTCAGGAGTGGAAATGGGGGGAAGAAGACAGGAGTACCCTTTCCTTTAGGGCCCCACCCAGAAGCTGCACACATCACTGTTACATCCCTGTGGCCGCGACTGACTCCGTAGTGGCACCAGAGCTGCGAGGGAGGCTGGGAATTGTAGTCTTTTGTGACAACCATGACCCTAGGTGAACCTTGGGCATACTCTTAATAAAGAAAAAAGGCATGTAGTGGCCTATTCAGGGTGTGCAGGGAGTCAGGGGCTCTCTATCCTTGTGGGGAGGGGTCTCTTACCAGTGAAATCGTGTAGCATTGTCTGCACATGGTAATGAACAAAAACCCAAGTTGTATTCATTTCATTGCCTGTACATTCCCTGCAAAGACTGCAGTCTCTTACTACCTGCCCCCGGGTGACAGCCCGCACTGCCCACCTTGGCACACCACTGATGGGCAGGAAGATGTAGGCACAAGTCTGCTCTGTGTCCCTTTGCTGACCGCTTTATGACAGCTTATCATTTGACACAGACTGACATTTTTCCTTGCCAGTAAGCAGTTCTTCACACTGGAATGCGGAAGAGCTACTGTGCATTCCATGGTAGAGGAATACCACGATGTGGCGAACCAATCCCCTATTCCTAGAAAATCAGGTTGCTTCCAAGTTTGTACTAATGTAAACTGTAATCAACATCTGTGTAGTTAAATCTCACCTACCCCCTTAATCACTTCTTAAGAATGAATTCTTAGAAGTGAAATAGCTAGACCAAAATGCATGCTTTTAAGACTTTCAATACACAAACCATAATTTATCTTAATCACTCTAAATGTCAGTGACAGTTTCTGTTCCTGGACTTGATTTTTTATTATCACTTCACGGATCTGCTCCTCACGACATTTCGATGCTCCTAGGCTTCCATTTCCTAATATCACGGGTGGTTTTTCTTTCTTTCCAGACAGTTTTCATTTTCTCATTAGTAACCATACTCTTTCTTTTGCCGCTTCATACCATTTCCTTTCTAACCATCTGCTTCTTTCAGCTGCTGCCCGTTCCTCTTGGCTGATTCGAGTACAGTCTCCCTCGGCCTTCATCTCACCATATGCTGGGAACTTGTTGACTCAAGGCATGATATTTCATGTCCTGGAAGCAACATATCTCATGAGCCTGCAAAGATCACGGCTGTGCATTTCTGTGCAGCAACTCTCCTCTGCCATTATCCATGGATGAACCCGATTCTTCTACTTCTTTCTCACTTCTAGTAGAAAATATAGCCCATCACCTAAAAGTGCTGCTATTTTAGTTTCAGTGAGTTTATAGACTTAAAACTCTGTTTCAGGTGTCTTGTTTAGTTTTCTTTTATTATTATTATACTTCAAGTTCTAGGGTACATGTGCACAATGTGCAGGTTTGTTACATATGTATACATGTGCCATGTTGGTGTGCTGCACCCATTAACTCATCATTTACATTAGGTATATCTCCTAATGCTATCCCTCTCCCCTCCCCCCACCCCACGACAGGCCCCAGTGTGTGATGTTCCCCTTCCTGTGTCCAAGTGATCTCATTGTTCAATTCCCACCTATGAGTGAAAACATACGGTGTTTGGTTTTCTGTTCTTGCGATAGTTTGCTGAGAATGATGGTTTCCAGCTTCATCCACGTCCCTACAAAGGACATAAACTCATCCTTTTTTATGGCTGCATAGTATTCCATGGTGTATATGTGCCACCTTTTCTTAATCCAGTCTGTCATTGATGGACATTTGGGTTGGTTCTAAGTCTTTGCTGTTGTGAGTAGTGCCGCAATAAACATACGTGTGCATGTGTCTATCAATACTGTTTTACAACTTGACCGGGGGCTCTCGGCCTCGGCACTGGTCACATGTGGGGCAGCATGCCTCTGTGTTCCAGGGAGCTGGCCTGTGCATTGCAGGGTATTTTCCAGCCTCCCTGGACTCGACCCACTGGATGACAGTAGCACCTTCTGCCGCAGCCACGACAACCAAAAATGTCCCCAGATATTGCCGCTTGTCCCCCTGGGTGTTAAGATTGCCCTGCTTGAGACCATTGGACTGGATTGTCCTTTGCAGGACATATTTCTGAACATATAAATAAATAACCAAGACCACAGGATTATCTGAAGGAGGTTGGCACGTCAGGGACAAAGCCCCTTTAGAAGGTAGTAACAGGGACAGCCATGTCCCAGGTTTCCCGAGATGTGGATGGCAAATTAGGAGCAGAGAGAATTCTAGATGAGCATCAGTGATGCCCCAGTTGGTTCTATCACAGTGACTTGGGGAAGGGACGGGCAGGCCCAGTCATATGGAGCAACCTTGACAGCTGTCCTCTGTGGGGCACAGCACAGTGGCCGGCCTCGTGATGCCAGTCTGTGGAGTAGGCAGCATCACCAGCTTCGCTCCTGAGGGGTGTGTGCCCACCTGGCCCCGTGGCCCCCCACAGGAGGAGGTGCATCAGCAAGGCTATTCCTGAATCTCTTTTGCCCTAACGCTTTGTTCAGACAGCACCTCATCCTGCCTCTTTAATGTGGGTTTCGAATCTCTCAAATGCAAAGCCCCTCCTGTCTTTTGCGAGGAGAGCCTGGAAACAATGCAGTGCCACATAAGTACAGCTAATTAGCCATCAGCTCTATCCCCTCTTTGCAGAACCTCAGCCTCAGCCGCAGCTGAAGTCTTCTGAACAGCTCCTGGGGGATTCAGACACCCGCACTACCGTTTTCTTTGAAATTCCTAAGAATCGACACAAAGAATCATTTCTTTCTGGCTTTTTACAGTTAACTGGAGTTTTTGAATACCCATCACCTCTATCCTTCCGCCTTTAACCCCCCAAAAGCTGGAAGTGGCCATGAAACACTATAAAGGCAAATTATGTAATAACTCTGCTGTTCAAAGCAAGCCAAGCAGGAGTGGCAGACGGTGGACGGACTTGGGTTTTGAATGTTGCTTTTTAAAGTACCTAGTGCTGGCTGCAGCTTAATTAAACCAAACCCTGCTTGAGAGAACATTCTCTGACAGTTTACCTACTTAGAGCCATCTTCTCTTCCTACATTTTGCAATGTGTGACTTCCCCTGAGAGGAAAGAGTGGGATCTTAAAATCAGAATGTTTCTCTGATGCTGCAGTTCTGCTCCTTTTATCTTGCAGCATCTCTGGTCTGTTGTTTATTTCACCGAAATCTCTTAAAAAATGAAAGTGAGCCTGCACATATGTAATGACTGTGATGCTCCCTAATTGGTAGAGAAATCTAGGTAATAGAGATGCATTCCGCTGGTGAAGACAGCCTTTTCTGTTTATGTTCTGAAGATACGACTCAGCAGTAAACGGTCTTTTCTGCGCACAAACTTGATTGGCTGAGACTGAATGACGCCTGTGACAGGTGGGAAGAGGAGCTGTGTATTTTAGCACTCCTCCTGAAATGAAAATCCTTCTCCATACTCTCTGACTGCGCCTTGTTGGTGTCTCCTCAGTACCCAGCCCAGTGCATTGGAGATCAGAGACTAGGGCAGCTGTAGGATGGCTCACAAAGCCTTGTAAATTGTCTTATAATTCTTCTCATTCATTAGGGGGCTTTTATGAATGTGATAATTAGAGTACTCCTGTGACTCTCCCTAATTTAAAGAACCTCATGTTTACAAAGTCTCTTTGTTTTTAATATAGTATGTAACATCTTTGCTTTCAGGGTTTTTTGTTGTTGTTGTTTGTTTTTTGTTTTTGAGACAGAGTCTCGCTCTGTCACCCAGGCTGGAGTGCTATGGCGCCATCTCAGCTCACTGCAAACTCCACTTCCCGGGGTTCAAGTGATTCTCCTGCCTCAGTCTCCTGAGTAGCTGTACTTACAGGTGTGCACCATGACACCCAGCTAATTTTTGTATTTTTGTAGAGACAGGGTTTCACCATGTTGGCCAGGCTGGTCTCAAACTCCTGACCTCAAGCGACCCGCCTGCCTCGGCCTCCTAAAATGGTGGGATTATGGGCATGAGCCACTGTGCCCAGCCTACTTTCAGGTTTTTATCCCTAAGTTACGTCTTTCTCTTCATCTAAGGAGCAAATGGCTTCCAGTCTTTCAGTCTAAAACCCAACTGAGATAGAAATCTTTTAAATAGGCCCAGGGTGGTGGCTCACGCCTGTAATCCCAGCACTCTGGGAGACCAAAGTGGGTGGATCACCTGAGGTCAGGAGTTCAAGACCGGCCTGGCCAACATGGCGAAACCCCGTCTCTACTAAAATTACAAAAATTAGCTGGGCGTGATGGAGCACACCTGTAATCCCAGCTACTCAGGAGGCTGAAGCAGGAGAATTGCTCCAACCCAGGAGCCAGAGGTTGCAGTGAGCCAAGATCGCACCACTGCACTCCAGCCTGGGCAACAGAGTGAGACTCTGTCTCAAAAATATATATATATATTTTTAAATATAATTTAAGCCCTGCATAGAAGCAAAAGTATTTAAAGCAAATCCAAAGAAAGGCTCTTTCCTTTTCCTTCTTTTTTTTTTTTTTTTTTTTTTTTTTTTTTTGAGACGGAGTCTCGCTCTGTCGCCCAGGCTGGAGTGCAGTGGCGCGATCTCGGCTCACTGCAAGCTCCGCCTCCCGGGTTCACGCCATTCTCCTGCCTCAGCCTCCCGAGTAGCTGGGACTACAGGCGCCCACAACCGCGCCCGGCTAATTTTTTTGTATTTTTAGTAGAGACGGGGTTTCACCGTGGTCTCGATCTCCTGACCTTGTGATCCGCCCGCCTCGGCCTCCCAAAGTGCTGGGATTACAGGCGTGAGCCACCGCGCCCGGCCCCTTTTCCTTCTTTTTAACATGCACATTGAGCACATCCCCATGCAAATGTTATTTTCTTCCTAAGCAGACCTTTTCTACAGGGGCCATTATGTATACTCTGTGCTGATGGTGACCATATCAAAAAGCATAATGTCTAAATTTCAGCAGTCCCTTGACCTTCTATCTTGGGAAGCTTGATATCCTCTTTTTTTTTTTTTTTTTCCAAAAATTTTTGAGCATTACCTTCTTAATGAGAGCATACATATTTTCAATTCTATACAGTTTTAGAAATGGAATGACAGAAACTGTTGGCTGTTTTTTTATGGATATTAGTCATGCAGTCGTATATTTGAAGCCAGTAAAGAAAAGTGCTGATACGTTATTGAGTGAGGCACTATTTGGGGTGGCAAAAAGTGAATCTCTTGGTTTGTTCTATGATCTATATACACTCACTGCTATTATGCCAGCCTGTCTCCAACAGAGCTCTAATTCTCAATTACTCAGTTTTCAAACACTCTGGTTATAGCCACCTTAATCCTTAGCTCTATGTATTCTAAATATGTGTGTAAAATTAGAAATTTCTGTAAGCAAGACAATTCATAAGAGGAGGTTTAATATTATGCTAGTAATATATTCTTTGGTCTATTTTCCTATTCAACAACATGTGAATGACTTGCACAAAGTGTAACTTGAACGTTTAAGTAATATCTGTAAGACTCAAGGGATGCTAGAACTTTTGCAAAATTTGTTTGTTAAAATATAACAGATGAAAATTAACTTGTTACACAGAATTGTGGAACATTTATGTAACTCTTAAACATAAGCAGTAAAATTCTGAGGAGGAAGGGACATTTTCATTGAAAATTTCCCCCAAGCTGGAACAAGATGAAACCCAGCAAAAAAACTTGTTTAAAACCACAAATGCCTCTCTCCTCATGCTATTTCTTTCACTTTCTCTATTCTGCTTAACTTTTAAACTGCATCCTGAGGAATGAAGACACACACACACACACACACACACACACACTTATATGTGGTCATCATGCAAAAAAATCCTTTTCTGGCGTTGCCACCACTGCTGTCCTGGAAATACTTTGTCTTCGTGTGCTCTTTCTTTATTATGTGGAAAGTTCTCTCTCCTGACTTGATGACATTTTGCTTCTTTATGTATTCTTTGCATATTTCAAGCTCTTAAAGAGTTTTTGGTGGTAGGTTCTCAAGATATTGTCCAAAACAAACACAGTTTGCACCAGATTTGTAAGTTTAGTCTTGTGTTCTTCAGGGCTAAATCACTGTGTGGTCACTGCTTCAATTATGTTACAGATTAAAGCCATTTGCTTGCCTTCAGATAATGTCCCATTTTTGTAGATATTTTAGGATAGAAGCACCTTATATTTAAATTTGTAAATAAAGTATTTCTACTTTGGTGAAAGAGTTGTATATCCCATGATTTTTCATGAATCTTCACATTCGAGCCTCAAAAGTTTGCATGTGCAGAACTGTCTCACCTGCATCAGTCTGATCATAACTTTACCATTGCCCTGCTGCCTTGTTGATGTTGATGAGCTAGACAAAATAGTGTCAAGCATGTTAACCGAAGTCTTACAGAAAACTTCCAGTCATTTTACAGCTGATAGAAATCTATTTTAATGGGCTTTTCCCCCTATTAACTTATGATACTTTTCTCCCTGTTAACTTAATAAAAGTTTGAATAAAGTACCCAGATAAAGGTCTGGCAGATACATTTACTGGCTTTGAGATAGTCCTTTTTCTTCAATATCAACGTGCTAAAATAGCCAAGAATCCCCTTTGAACTCCATCTCCAGTTGCCATCAAAGATTATCTGTGTTCACATCAGTTGTCCTTTTATTTCCTTCAGAGTCTCTCTGTAGCTATTAAGAAAGGATTGTAATAAAAGGTATTAAGAGATACATAGATGACATGTCAGAGCCTGCAGAAAATTTTCTACTGACTTAACCATTTATCCCACTTTATTGCACAGAAGTTAGAAAAGGAGGACAAGATGAAACCCAGCAAAACGTAACATGGCTACTTTTTCCTCTTTTTGTAATGAGCATGCAAATATTACTTCTCTGTACCTCTCACTGTTAGGTTAGCTCTTGCA
Organism: Macaca nemestrina; assembly: GCF_043159975.1. NCBI lineage: Eukaryota > Metazoa > Chordata > Mammalia > Primates > Cercopithecidae > Macaca > Macaca nemestrina. Next base: position 170,129,614 of record NC_092130.1, read on the forward strand.
TGAGAGGAAAATCTATCCATGTTGAGTCGGAAGTTTCACATTTTTATTTTTCTGAACTTTATCAAATTTTTATATGAAAATATTGCTTTAAATTTTTAAGGAGATAGCAAGATATAAAATGAAATAAAAGAAATAATTTGCCATTTCTTGTTACTCTAGCAGATAGATTCACTACCCCAAGCTGGTCTCCTTTGAGAGGCCAGTATTGCTACTGCTTTGTCATTGAAACTGGCAAACCTACAGAATGACTGCTGTCTTTTTCTAGTGCCCACTTTCTATTCAGTGCAGCAAGCCAGGATCAAATAATGAACTAGGAGCAATGTGGCAAGGCTAGTTCACTTCCTTCTTTTTTTAATTTAAAGGAGATGTATTGGTTTTATTGATAGGCTGTTCACAGGTGCAAAGTCATCTTTGAATAGTTAGGAAGTGGCTTTGGTTAAAAGGACAGGAAGCTTCCCACGCTGAGTGTCCTTGTTACAAAGTTAAAATTGAGTGACATGTTCATTGAAAATGACCTTTAATGGGATGTCGTTCATCTCTGAGCTTGACCCTTGATTTAAACTAAGCTGTATCATTATTGAGGAAAAGAAGACGTGCAGTTTAGCTTATTTCAGGAAATAAATAATGAAGTTTTTGAAACTATTTGTATCAACAGCCATCTCTATCCACTTTTCTATTTTTATGTTGCAAGGATACAAAGTAAGCATGTATTTTCTTGCAGTAAAACTTTCAGAATTAAGGAACTTACATTCAGAAATATGGTTTTGTTTTTCATATTTATACACACACATATATATACATGCATGTATATATATGTACATAAAATATCTGCAAGTATGTTTAGCATGTGTCATTTACAGTGTATTTTAAGTAATCATTCATAAACACTAATGAGCTAAATATCTTCATTTTCTCACACTAAAATTATAAAGAAATTGTTTTATTTTACTGTGATTTTTCTCAGAACTGAATATGTGTATTTTTTTCTAAAAGCATAGCATCTTTCATTTCTAACTTGATTATACTCTTTATTTTCACAAAAGACAAAGCCTTTGTGTAATCAAAGATCAGAATCATTATTTTAATTTTTAGTATGTTTTAAATTGTAAGAGTAATAGAACAGGAAGTTTGAAATGTAGAGAAAAAGACATTGTATTAATAAATTTTTATGATAATTACAGGTGTTTTATGATGCATTTTACTTGGAATAATGTGCAAATCCAATACTACTTTGCATCCTGCTTTGATCATTTAACTTTTATTGTTATAATTTTTCCAAGTTGCTACATAGTCTTCATAAGTATCATTCTTAATGGTTGACTGGTATTCCTTTGTGCATGTAAGCCATAATTTCTAAATTATGGGTAATTAATTTTGAATTACACATTATCCTGTTATTCATTAGATTCAAATCAAAGCAAACTAAACTATCATGATTGCTCTAAGATCTAGATTTACCTATAGCTCATGTCAATGTGTCTAATAAACCATAGCAGTTTTCTCTCTTTTATCGATTTTGTCATTTGTTAGATGCAACAATAGAACCCAATTTGTATGTATGTAACAAATTATATAGGAGTTTATCACATTAACAATTATGCACAAGAAGTGAGGGCATTTAATTGTCGGTAACTGTTACGGAACACCTGTAGTATGCTTACTATAAAATATGCTACTTTGATCTTTATCCTTCTTCCAACCTGCTCAATCAAAATTAAAATTAATTCCTCTCTTCCCCTTCCTTCCTACAGCAACATGTTAGAATCATTCTTGGAGAGCTTATCCACTTCTTCTGCCAGTTACATTCTCTTGTGTGCATACGCCAACCCGCCCTCCACCCTCGATCCCAAGCTCTTGCTGGGCAGGAATGGCTTCCACTTTTAGTGATCCCTGGACTGCTGATGCAGTAGCCTCCGTGCAGTCTATGTTCGGCAAATGTGATAATGCTCTGCTTTTGTTTTCACCTGTCATGTTTGAGGAAGGCCATGTTGGGAAGCATAAAGATGTTAAAGATGTTTGCTCTCTTGTTTTTCTTCCGCCAGTGGGATGGAGTAGGACCTCTTCCAGACTGTGCTGAACCACCAAAAGGGATCCAGATGCTGTGGCACCCATCAATAGTCAAACCCTACCTCACACTGCTCTCTGAGTGCTCAAATCCAGACACGCTGGAAGGGGCGGCAGGCGCCCTGCAGAACTTGGCTGCAGGGAGCTGGAAGGTATGGCCAGTTCATTACAATAAAAAGAAATCTGGAGTTATGAGCAGCTCCTCAGATATCAATACAAGTCCGGTTTTGAGAAATGCAATTCTAATAAAGATTTCTAGGATGTTAGAGAAAAAAAACATTTATATTGAACTGTTTTACTTGGAAATGTATTCCTTTTAAAAATTCATCTGAAAGGCTCAGGGGTCCTTAAAGATCGCTACAAACAGAGAGGACTAGATGTGATGATAGTCGCTGAAGATGCTGTGAAATGTTTTTCATTCTATTCAGCTGAGCTACTTTGTTTTCAGTGGAGATTGTGACAGGTTAACATTTTTTCAAAGCACTGTCATTAACGGGTAAGGGAGTTAATACTCAAACAACTGTCAAACCCCATGTGAACACTTAGAATGTACCAGGTCCCAGTCCCAAAAGAAAAGAAAAGAACCCCTTACGTTTTTAAAGCATGGGCTTACAGAGAAGAATAGTATTGTTGGCTGACTTTGGCAAAAGTGTTAAATAGATTATTGGAGAGGAGATTAGAATGGCCTTTTTCTCTGAGTCCTGATAAACTGACACTGTTCCTGATTGATTTTCATAACACTCATTTTGGGCAAAAAGAGATTCAGCATAGCAAGCAATTCCTGAGTCTGGTCACCAGTGCGCTAACTTGCTTTGTTGCATAAAAAAGTGTGACCTCTTAGAAGAATGAGGGCGGGTGGGGAGAATACCAAGAGAGAAAGTTTGCACTTCTGTCATGTATGATCCATTCATTTCCTACCAAATCCTGGGGTGTGGCATATTCATCAATCACTCCTTTCCTTGACATTTATTTTCTTACAAACCATGTGAACATATACACACGGATACAGATAACGTTCAGAAGCTCAAAGCTGTAGATGTCACACACACACCACACCCTGGTCTCAACATTATGTAACTACACCCTTCCCTTTGCTTATTCCTTTGGATGTCTGCCTTCTTGTCATTCTCTCTCTGTCATCCTTTGTTTCCATTGCTGCAGTCCAAGCTACAGAACTTCCTTCTTTCTCAAGTGCCATCCCAGTTCATGGGCCCCAGGCCCTGACAATTCTTCCTACAGAGCTGGCCGCTGCCCTATGGCCAGACCCACTTCTTCTCTGAAGAGTCTTAGGAATGGACATAATTAGCCCTTTTCTACACCCTGCCCATAGGCAGCCCTAGAGCTGTACACATCTCTTGCTTGCAACCAGAGATTGGTAGAGAAAAGCTTCAAAAGCAGAGCTGCACCAGGTAGACATCCGGAGCGTAGTCTTAAAGGAGGAGAAAAGAGATACTAATGGAAATCACTTCCTGGAACGAGGCCTTACATCTTAGGTCTCTCCAAATTTAGCGTGATCTAGGAAGCTTTGATTCACATCATAATTCAAACCGAGGCTCTACCTTTTCTGAGCATGGTGAGCCTGGGCAAACTACAGCACATCACTGTGTCTCAGATGTGTCATCTGCAGAGAAAATCAGGGCTGCCTCACTCTACATCATGTACATCAATCAGAACACGGGATGCAAGGATGGCAGCGAGATGTCATAGGCCAAAACACTGTATGTGCCCATGAGCACTCACATGCTCATGAGCTAAAAGCCCCTACCCAGCTCCCCTGCCGTGCAGCACTAACTAGACGGGTACAGGGAAATGGGCTCTGGGCTTCAGGCATCAGCCTGGCTAAGACACAAAGATCTAGACGGTGGCAAATCAGGTGTGTCATCTTAAGATGTTGTTTCTCTCTGTCTCTGTCTCTCTCTCTCTCTCTCTCTCTCCCCCTCTCTCCCTCTCCCTCTCCCCCCCCCACCCCATCTCTCTCTTCTTTCTCTCTTCCTTTACTTTTTTTTAAATCAATTATCACTTTCCTTGAGAAATACTTATGTCATTATCATGTAATCATAACAACTTAAAAGTGGAGAAATATCTTTGGGCTCCAGAAGATTTTGAGTTTAAGACTTCAACCTTTAAACTCTATATTCCATATGTTCAAAAAGTAGAAATAAGAAAAATATACAAAAGAACAAACTCAAGCTTCTAGAATTAAAATATAATGCCTCATATATACCATGGAATACTATGCAGCCATTAAAAAGGATGAGTTCATTACCTCTGCAGGGACGTGGATGGAGCTGGAAACCATCATTCTCAGCAAACACACACAGGAACAGAAAACCAAATACCACATGTTCTCACTCATAAGTGGGAATTGAACAATGAGAACACATGGACACAGGGAGGGGAACATCACACACTGGGGCCTGGCAGGGATCGGGGGCTAGGAGAGGGATAGCATTAGGAGAAATACCTAATGTAGATAACGGTTGATGGGTGCAGCAAACCACCATGGCACATGTATACCTATGTAACAAACCTGCACGTTCTGCACATGTATCCCAGAACTTAAAGTATAATAAATATAATATAATATAATATAATATAATATAATATAATATAATATACCTGAACAAAAACTATGTGGAAGGGGATTAACAGCAGATTATAAGATTACAGAATAAAAGATTAGTGAACTTGAAGACAGCAGTAGGAATGATCTAAAATGAAACACAAAGAAAAAAGAAGAAAAGAGGTATAGTGCATCAGTGAGCTTCAAGTGACCTCATATGTGTGTAAATGGAGTCCTCAAATGAGAAGAGAAAGAGAACAGAAAAAATATTTTAAAAAATAATGGTTGAAAATTTTCCAAATCTAATGAAAACTATGAACTCACAGATCTAAGCAGCTCAAGGAGCCCCCAGCACAGAAAACATGAAGAAACAATACCAAGGTGTCTTTTAATCATATTGCTCAAAATTAGTAACAAAGAAAAAAGATCCTAAAAGCAGACAGATAAAAAGACATGTTAAAGTACAAAGAACTGCACCACATCTAAACACCAAATTTAAGGATCAGTGACACTAATCTTTCTTTCATACAGTGATTCCTTCTGAGCTGCTAAGACTGTCCTCTGGAAGAGAATTTGGTCTGTACGCCCCTTATGGGCAGACCAAGCCCCATTTATCTCTTTCTAGCCCACTGCCTACCCCTGTGCTTGGCTGAGAGAAATAATTCAAATGTGAACATTTATCTCAACTGCTATCTGTCTACATGTCTTCCTTGAGGATCGCAGTGTTTTCTATTTATTAATGTCTACTAGTCAATAAGAATTTAGTAGCACATACTATGTTCCAGGCCATCCTCAGATGGTCACTTTTTTTGATATTTTGATTCTTCGGTTCAGCTGGCAATATACTGTCAATACAATGTAAAACTGATAGAAAGAAGTTATGAGAGAACCATTTTCTTTTCAGTGTTCAGACTGAACAATGCTTTGCAGGTTGCAGAGTTCAGTAGCAAAGGGCCAGTTCTGCAGTTCCTACCGTGCTGAGATTTCTGTCTAAGTTTCCAAGTTCTGTGTCTCGGGGGCACCCAAATCAGCTGCAAGAACTGCTTAGATATGTGTGGGCCTTTAGGTGTGTAGAGTAAGAAAATGACGAGTTTAAAAAGAGTTTACTACTTTTATATTTTAAGATTCTCTTCTACTTTACATAATGGGAATTATGAAAGAAGCATGATAATTCTTAACATTTTCTGGCAGTAGCATCTTACTGTTTCTAGCACAATTAATCTGCATTAGTTCAGCACAGTTATCCCACATATCCAGAGGACATTTCTTTGGTAAATTTCTCTACTGCTAAGAGAGTAGAAACTACTAGGAAAAAGGCAGAAGGGTCTAGAATAGTCAAAGTCAGCATAACAGAAGCTGTTCTGTCTTAGACAAAGCTTAACAATGACGACCATAGATTTCCCAGTCCATATTGGACTTCAGTCAACATGTTGAAAAATGCAAGAACTGGCCAGTTGCGGTGGCTCACACCTGTAATCCCAGCAGTTTGGGAGGCCGAGATGGATGGATCATGAGGTCAAGAGATCAAGATCATCCTGGCCCTGTCTCTTTTAAAAACACAAAAATTAGCTGGGCATGGTGGCACGTGCCTGTAGTCCCAGCCACTCAGGAGGCTGAGGCAGGAGAATCGCTTGAACCTGGGAGGTGGAGATTGCAGTGAGCTGAGATCACGCCACTGCACTCCAGCCACAGAGTGAGACTCTATCTCAGAAAAAAAAAAAAAAAAAAAAAGGAAGAACTCTTGTAAGCAGACACATAGACCATCATAAGGAGGGAGAGTAGATACTGTGGTGGCAAAGAGAGAAGACAGAGGAGTTAGAAAAACTGAGTTAAAGAATGCAAGAAAGAAAAACTGTCAGAGACCATTTAATGTCATGGCTGTTCCATCTATTCTGAGAGTCATAAAGTTGGCCCTCTCTCATCGAGAAACTGTTATTACTAATAATTTCAGAAGACAGAAAGCATTTGCGAAAGATTTCCATCCCAATGGTTAAAGTAGAATTTTGCCTCTTAGGATGTCAGTCTTGCTTATGAGAAGCACTGCTTCCCTAATAATTCTAGATAATGGGATAGTTCTCAGACATGACAAGGGGCTGCTAAGGAATATTTGGGAGTAGTTATAAATATATATATATATATATATACACACACACACACACACGCATAAGAAATTTCATATCAAAATACAGATACGCACATGGGGATCAGTCACTCATCATCTTTTGTATAATTTACTAATTTTCCATATTTCATGGGACAAGCAAGTGGACAATTCTCAAGGAAGATTTGAGAAGATTGTCATTAAGCCAAGCAATGATAAATTATTATAATTTCAAGAAGACAAAGGATGACTTGTCCAGAAACCAAGCAGATAAATGCTTACTTTTAAAAAGATGATTTCAGAAAAAAATCTTGAATTATTAAAAGATTGAGTTAGGATACACAACAGCATATAGTGTTACCGTCTGAACTCTAGAATTCAAAGAATGCATTTTTATAGCAACTGTTAAAATTTAGTGGTATTTCTTTAGTGTTCTTAACTTTTTATGACCCAACAAAAACAGAAATGTAGAGGTAAAATACTTTAATTTTGCATGGAGATGGCTTTTTATAGACCTCATCATCTAAAACAATAATTTCTCTTTATAGGAAGATCATGCACACTCTTTTTCTGTGACAAATTGACTAGCAAACTAGATATTCATAATGGCCCTAAACACTTTTTAAACTTTAAAACACTCATTACTTGGTTTATGAGCATCAGAAAAACATCATGTTATTATGGCAGAAGCAAAGTGATACATGTTTTTCATTGCCGACATGGGCTTCAGTTACCTTTTTCTCATTTATAGTATAATGATTTTGTTTGTTGCAGAATATTAAAACAATTGGATATAGTGCTTTGAAGATTTCCAAAATGTGAACGAATGTTCTTTTGACTCCCATTTATGGATTATTTCTATTGTACTTGAGCTTTATGAAAACCCAGGATTTGAACTGTAGAAATATATATCTGTGCTTGCTATGAAGTCAAACATTTTAAAATCTTTGTACACTCAGTTTTCCTCCTAAAGTGTGACTCTTTTCAAAGCATCTGTTATTTGCCATTTATTTTAAAAATAAGACAGAACAAGAGATACTTGGATGTTAATCTATTAATATTTAATGAGCTAACGTAATAGCAACATGGACTTAGTGAAGAAGGAAACAGAATCTCTGGCCATGTGGCCCAAATGAATAAAAAATTTAGGAGAACTGGGAAATTGGAGACTTGTCCTTAGAGAGAGAGATAACAGCCTTGAGAAAGACCCTGAATTTAACTTAGTAGGTAGTGTATCACGTAAAAGTGAACCAGGGCAGATTAGTGGAGTCCATCAAATGCAAGTTAAGAATCATGGTTTATCGTGTAAGACAAAGTGACTTGTCTTTGTTCTAGTTAATGGTGTGATGCCAAGCTTTAGATTTAAATGTAAAGAAACAGAGTTTTGAAAGACTGATGAAAATGGAATGCAAAGCGTCGTGCCTAATCAATTAGAAACTAGGCCAGTATAAACACAGAGGCGATCAGAGCACCCTGTCCAATCAGCAGTGTCCTGGAGACGGAACACTCAGACACAGGCAGTGACCGGTCTGTTGCAGGACGAGGACAGACCCACTCTATGGAGCAGGAGACGGGAGGAGCACGGCCACAACCAAGTCACTGGTCCTAATCACAGGACTCAGTGATTTCTTCCCTACAAGACCCGGGAAGCAGTACTGATAGCAAAGATCACATCTACGTTGCAAATGTCATGTGCATCCAAATTGATAAATGGAGGAAACGCATTTTTAATAGTTTTGCATTAATTTTAGTACTATCATTGGATGATCTGATTTCTAAAGTTCTAAATTACAGAACTTTAAAGTTGTAGAAACAGCCAAACCAGAGGGATTTCTACTTCCAGCCAAGATGCCAAGATGGAATGACAAGGTTCAAATTTACCTTTCTTCAAGGAAAAACAACAAAGAAAGACATATGTGAAACATTGAGGTTTTTTAGTAAGACACTAGACATTAGTCAGCAAAGGACAATGATCTCTGAAAGACAGGAAACAAAAGAAGGTGAGTCCTCTGATTGTCTCAGCTCACCGCCTGGAGAGTTTCCAAGCCATGGCACGAAGATTGAGGGACCAGGGGGATCTCGATAGACTCACTGTGTTAGGGAGATGGATCTGGGAATCTGGAGATATCAAAGTGATCAGAGTTCGTAGGACAAAGTATCAAAGAGGAGAGACTCACACACAGAACCCTAGAGATGTGCAGAGGACTCCCCTTAAACATCAACAGAGAACTCTCAGCACATGTGTGTGAGGCAAATACCCAAGGCTGGGAAAGAAACACCTGAAGTTGTTAGGGAGAATGAAATTGGACACTCACATGGGGTGCATATAGTGCGTGTTCCCAAGAGCCAGAGAGGAAAATCTCATAATCCGTGAGCTACTGGGGAGAATACTCAGTAGGATCTTGCCTCAATACAGAGGAATCATTAGCCCTGGACTAACTGTGCTCTAGTCTTTCCTATCAAATCTTAACTTAGACCCAAAAGGATCAACAGTTTCCAAGTAAATTAACTGCATCCTAGGACAAAGCTTTAAGATATCCGTAGGAATACAAAAATATTCAGCACCCAACAAATTAAAATTGAGAATGTCTGGCATACATCTGAAAACTATCCTGCAAGTAAATAGAAAATGCAATCCATAAAAAGGAGAAAAATCAATCAATCAAAACTAACTCAGAACTGACAGATGTTAAAATTATCAAATAGGCAGTTATTATTAACTGTATTCCATGTGTTCAAAACATTTAAAAAGTTACACATGGAAAATGTATAAAAGACTCAAATAAACCCTCTGGAGTCTGAAATGCAGTGTCTGAAAGGAAAAATGCATAGGATGTGATTAACAGCACATTAAACATTACAGAAGAAAAGATCAGTGAACACAAAGACAATAGAAGCTATCCAGAATGAAACACAGAAAGAAAAAAGAAAGATACAGATCATCTGTGGGTGTCGACTGGCCTGATATAGATGTAGTTTGAGTACCCCAACGAGAGGACAGAGAAAGGAGGAAGACAACAGAAAAAAAGTTTTGAAAAAATAATGATTGAAAATTTCCCAAATTTAATGAAACTCATACATTCACAGATCAAAGCAGCTTAACCTCAAGCACAAGGAACATGAAGAAACAAAACCAAGGTGCATCAGAATCAAATTGCTCAAAGTCAGCAATAAAAAGATCTTCAAAGCATCCAGAGGAAGAAAAGAAGTGTTCCATACAAGATAAGGAAGATGGCAGATTTCTCATCAGCAACAATGCCAGCGAGAAGACGGGGAGGCATTATCTATTAAAAAAAAAAAAAAAAAAAAAAACAGCTGAACCTATTGGGCTCAATCATATCTTAAATTATATTAAGCTGATTATTAGTTTGGTGTCTAGCAGACACAGACTATCCCTAAAGCAGTGGTCCCTAACATTTTGGCATCGGTAACCAGTTTCATGGAAGACAACTTTTCCATGGGTCTGATGGGGTGAGGAATAGTTTTGGAATGAAACTGTTCCACCTCAGATCGTCAGTCATTAGAGTCTCATAAGGAGCATGCAACCTAGATCTTTCATATACACAGTTCACAATAGGGTTTGTGCTCCTATGAGAATCGAATGCTGCTGCAGATCTGACAGGAGGCGGAGCTCAGGCGGTAATGCTCGCTCACCCACCACTCACCTCCTACTGTGCGGCCCAGTTCCTCACAGGAGTTAGGAACTCCAGGGGTTGGGGACTCCTGCCCTAATGGGAAGTCCTAGTCCACCAATTGCACTGAGAGCACTTGTAAAACTACCTGTACATGAAACCCTTTTTCAGCCCCGTTGAAGACATGGGCTAACCTGTCACCTGAGCAGTCACTTCACAGAGGAATTCTAACATAAAAACTTAGATGAATTGACATAGCATGATCAGCGCCGTGGTGGCTCAAGACATGCCACCTCGATATTCTGTTCTTCAGTCCTGGAGACAAACAAGTATTCATAAGCCCTGCGTCACAGGTTCTAGCACCACACCAGGGGCCCCAGAATGAAGGGATTTTTCTGACTTTAGAACACACTCCCAAAGGGGCATATAACCATTTTATGTATTTATTTATTTATTTATTTATTTATTTATTTATTTATTTAGAGACAGAGGTTTGTTCTGTCATCCAGGCTTATGTGCAGTGGTGGGATCTTGGCTCACTGCAACCTCCGCTTCCCTCGTTCAAGGGATTCTCCTGCCTCAGCCTCCCAAGGAGCTGGTATTACAGGAGCCTGCAACCACGCCCAGCTGATTTTTGTATTTTTAGTAAAGATGGGGTTTTACCATATTGGCCAGGCTGGTCTCCAACTCCTGGCCTCAAGTGATCCACCCACCTTGGCCTCCACAAGTGCTAGGATTACAGGCGTGAGCCACTGTGCCCAGCTGTGTGACCATTTTAAACCCTAGCAGTAGTTTTGTGGAAGTGGTTCAAATTTTTTGGCCTCCTTAGTAATTTCAGTGGCTCTGATCCTTTTTGCATAGTTCCCCTCCATGCAGAATGCTGTTGTAAAATCATCAGACTTGATGCTGTAAATCAACCTGACATTTTTTTTCATCAGTTAAACATTTTAAAATCTCCAACGGTGGACCAAAAAAGACAAGACAATTGAGATAAATGGATGAAGATGACTTGGTCTCTTCCCTTACAATATGATAAACATGTAAACAAAGCATCTACAAAATCAATTACAGATGCAGCTATAGGAGTACATGCTAGCACAGGGCCATCCATGAGGTTATTTTTTCAACGACGTGGCGGAGGTGAGGAAGCACGCTTCCAGCATTGCTTGTTAAAGCCTTAGGGCTGGGATTCCATGATTGAGAGTTTATTTTAGTACACTAGCATAGTATTATTTAGGAGAGCGCTAACTGCAGTAACAAAGAGACCCCCAAATATGCAAATGCCCAAGCAAGGTAAGTTCTTTTCTCCTGATGTCACAGTTAAGAGCAGGTTAAGGCAGACGTTCCCCTCCACGAATTAATTCACCCATGCTGATAGCTGTTCTGCCATCTTCAATTTGTGACTTAGAAGACTGCTGTTGTCATCACTATCCACCAGCAGGAAGCAAAAAAAAAAAACAGCAAAAACACAAGTTCATAACAACATATGTTCTCTTATGAAAGTCAAGATCGCAGCTCTATGTCCCTTCTCATAGGCTGGGCTCAGCTCCTAGCCTCTAGTACACAAATGTCTTCATAAACTCATCCCCTACCAACAATCAATAATAATATGCAGTAAGGTCATCTAAATCCAGATCCAAGAAAAATAAAATTCTGTCTCCTAAATAATTTGCTAATATATTTGATTTATACTATACTATTAGAAAACAAAACACACTGTCTTAGTAAAAAAAATAATTGCACTGTAGTTAACTTACTACCTAAGACTTCAGCAAAAACTTTGCCTTATAGTTGCAAGACTGAAAGGGCTTATCAACAGGGCCCCTCCAAACTGTGCCCTAAAGATAAATTTCAGATTTCTCCCTCCTCATAACCAAAAGAAAGAAATTGCTTAATATTCCAAAAATGGCATGTTTTCTGGTTCCAAAAGAAAAACATGAAGTCCAGATCACTTCACCCATGAGACATTATGTTTAAAGAGGAAAAAAAAAAGCTATGTAGAGGAAAAGCTTTCTGTCTTAGTGCCTATTGACTTAGAACAAGAAACAACTGAATTAATTTTATTTTCCTAAATTGGATAAACAATCACCAAATCTTCCATGTCTGTGAATGCAGTGGCTCAGAGCCTGTACCTCTCAACCACCACTCTTGTTTAGAGGGTAGCAGTGTGAGCAGTTTCATTTTGGACCTCCACTGTGGTCAGTTCCCCCTTCTCAATGGTGTATTCATGCATCACTGTTACTAAGGAACACACAGGGGCCTCTGAATAAGATCTGAGGCAGCCTGAGTCTCATACCATGCACTGTCTATCATTTAACAGGGTTGTGTTTAGTTCCCCAGAAGGCATTTCTAGATGCCAGTTGCACACAAGGATGACATCTCTAATGTTTGATTACATTCACAGTGCAAACAAACAAAAAAACCTTTTCATGTTCAGAAAGTTGCCTTTTTAAAATAAATTCTTTAATTGAAAATTACTGGTCCTTGACATAGCTTGAGAGTTGGGGAATGAGTGTGCTTCTTCCAGTCTCTTCAGTGAATGCTTCCTCTGGGTCACTTTTATTTGAGCTTGACCTTCTTTGTTTGTTCTTACTACAAAAGCACATCTAAATGCTTCCTCCCCCCCCCCCAGAAAATTATCTTGCCTGTACTTTAATATTTTGAGCATTGCATTAACACATGGGCTAAAATGCAGTCTTTGCCCTAACTTGACTTACATTTTTAAAATTCAGACAAAGAAACAACAGCAAAAAACAGTAAACATGCAATAGTTGCCATTGCCTTAACCAAAATTTGTATTTATTAAATTGATTTATTTCTTTACTAACAGATTGGAATTCTTCACTAGTCATCTTGACTAGAGATACCAGTTTTCAAAATAGATTTTGGAATTTTGAAAACAAAGATATGTAAATCTGTAATGTAACTCTGGATGTGAAGAGCCAACACCTGACTTCTGTGTCCATTGCAGAGTAACCCCATCGTTCGAAGGACCTTGTGCTAATACCACCCCATTATTTCATGAATCCTAGAGCAGGAACCAAGCACAGTTCTTTTCCAGCTGGGAGAATCTGATAATTCAAATAATAATCCATTCTAGAGAGAATAATCTGGGGCATACAGCAAAAGCCATGTCATTTCCTAATATGTTGTACATTGTTTTTATAGTAAACTACTGGTAAAAATAAGACTAATTAAATAAGCTTTTCAGTGCAGGAGGTGTTTCCTACCCTCTTGTCATGGGAATGAGACACCCTGGTATCATAAATAAATTCAGAAACAAATTTAGGAATTACATGCCATTTGTACCAAATTCATTGTCTGTATTTTTCATTGGAAGAGTTTGGTTTTAAAATTTGACTTTACCTTGTTAAAAGAAAAAGTGAGGAAATGGCTAATTTGATAAAGTTAATGGACAAATGATCATGTAACTGACAGTCATTTAATTGCAGACTATACTTCTAACACCAGAGTACTTTTAGAATATAGAGAATTAATCAACAAATTCAGAATTTTAGCACTATAATGGGGTCAGCCTCAGACGAGAATATTTAGTACTTAAAGGAAAACACTGTCATTGTAATTTAGCAAATTATTAGGATTTCAATGAGGAAAAGTTAAATTATAGTATTAATCTCCCTTCAGGAACAAATCAGCCTTCACAGAATCACCTCAGTTTCAGCAAGGAGGAACTCTTTGGAAAAATTGTGGCCATCAGTTGTATTTATAGCTGGGCTGGGATTTGTAAAAGTCAAGTCCCTGGAAATCCACATTAGAATGAGGCAGCCTGGCCTTAAAGGGTTAAAAGTTATTGACTTCTCTTTGTTACCAAATTCTCAATACATACAACTAGGAATTTCATGGGACACAAACTTGTGTGCAAGTATCTTTGTTAATTCACTTCAGGTTCATCTCTGAGCCCTCATTTGCCTGATGCCAAAAAATAGACAGGAAAGAAATGTGAATCTCAACATTTCTAGGCAAACCCAGTCAAATTCAGCTGTTTCCCAGTCCTGTCAGGCTTCAAGCGTGGCCACATTTATGTTCCTCACCTTCATCCTCTCCTGCCCCTGCAGTTGATGCTAAACTTGGGGGTCTTACCAGTATAGTCCTACACAGAGGATGAGGGTGCGGTGTCCATTTTCTCAGTGTGGAATCGACTCTGTTCTATGCGGCTTCTTCTCCAGGATGTGGTGATTGGTGATTGGACCATCTCCGGTCCAGGGTCCTCTCTTGGCCCACACCTGCCTCCATCCGTTTTGAGCTCCACTGAGATGCAACCACCTCCTCTCCTTAATCCAGAGAGGCACTGTCTGCTCCCACCATGTGCTCCACTGATGTGTCTCCTCCCTCCTGGCCAAGTAACCCCTCTGCAGCCCTGAGTTCTTCATTTCTCCTCCTTAGCTAACCTACACACCCCACCCATTCAAGACCACCCTCAGCAGCTACCCCTTGCTACCCTGGGGCTGCAAGAATCCTCCCAGCCCTTCCCAGCCCAGCAAGCCATGTCACTGTTCCTACCCTGTGGCCCCCATCCTGGGACGGTACAGGACACTTCGCTGAGTCTTGCTCAGCCACTGCTGTCCTCCAAGAAGGGCAGCTGAGCTGTGGACTTTCCATTCTCCCATCTTAAGGGGGATGTCATACTCAGTTCCCTTATCCATGGAGGGGGCCTGTCCAGGAGGACTCCAGGAATCAGGTTGCAGCCCCCACAGTGTTGCCACATCTCTTGCTTCCTCTCCAAACTACATCCTTTATTTCCCCAGCATGGAGGCTCTGTATTGACTAGGGAGAGGGCAAATTATTTTCTCCCTGTTCTAATTCTCTTTCAAATATATTCCATCTTTTACCTGGATCTGTGCCCTCTAGCCTTAGACAATACATGCTTGCTGCTTCTTCTCTGTCCCATGCTGACAACACTTCTTTGGGTCAAATAGTGGCCTGAGCCTCTCCCCAGGAAGAGGAGTGCAAAAGCTTTGTCCCATCACCTGCAAGGAGAAGGGATCCTTTCCTGACGCAAGCAAGAAATTCCAATTAGACATGACTCCTT
Organism: Macaca nemestrina; assembly: GCF_043159975.1. Lineage (NCBI taxonomy): Eukaryota > Metazoa > Chordata > Mammalia > Primates > Cercopithecidae > Macaca > Macaca nemestrina. Next base: position 170,145,024 of record NC_092130.1, read on the forward strand.
TTATTGGACCTACTAAATCTGGGCAAATTGGTCTCATTTGCTGTGACAATATTGGAAATCTGTATACACACAAACATACACATAACTAACCTTTAAAAATGAAAGCTATTTTCTATGCCTCAATAATAAAAATATCAAATCTATTGTCTGGTTATCCTTTCTCTCTTAGGGAGAACACACCACTGTTCACCAATTTCTAGTATCAAAAATGTGTTTCTATATCTCATACACATTTTTGGTCCTAAGTAGCCTCTTTTTGTTGTTATTGCTCTCAAATCAATTCCCAGCAAAGCTGAAGGATTCCCATTGTTCTCCAAATACCAAATCACCTTTTCATCCAACACTGGGGGGTATGGCTAGTAGCTGGGCTTCTAAGAAAGACAAAGTTATGTCCATGTATTCTTGGCTCATTTCAGATATGGCCAGGTTCTCCTCTGTCTGTGTCTGGAAGGATGGAGGGAAAGGCTAGGTCGTGTCTGGGAGACTAAGCATGAAGGATTACAGGAGAGGGGATGAGATGATGATAGAGGGGGTATAATGTCAGCAGCATAAAAAAAGACAGATATGGAGTAACAGGACCCAGAGTCGAGTGCAGGTGACTCTGCAGGTTATTGAATATCTTTGTGCCTAAATTTCCCCATGTATAAAATAAAAATGCTGACCTCCCTGGAGTTTCAAGAATCAGAAGAGATCTCAAATATACAAGCCAGTTGCATGGGGCCTGCAAAGAAGTGGTGCTGGGGAAGAGATGAACTCACCTTCCTCAGTTCATCTCTTCCCTACCAGGCTGAGGGCACATGCATCAGCCTGCCTAAGTTGCCAGGAATACCGTTGCCATCTCCCAGAAGGTCCAGAATATCTCCCCAATGTTGTCGTTGATGTTCCTTTTGCAATATGTCAATGTTGACCCCACACCCTGATTTGCATTCTCTTCCTTTTTCTAGCTTCTCTCCTTAGTTTTAGGGAAGATCCCAGGATTAAGTGGGCTGCATAAACTCAGATTTCCAGGCTTTTCCAAGCTGGGGGACTGGAGACTCAGCAGGGCACAAGAAGTCCACGTATTCTTGGCTCATTTCAGGGGGAGGCAGATGTGTCCAGAGGAAGTCGTGTTTCAGCATGCTGGTTGAATGCATCGATGGAAATTGGCATTGTACCAGGAGAAAGGGCTTCCTCCCTGGGAAGGGATGTCAGTTCCAGATTCCCACATCCCAAGAAGCAGTTTGCAAACCTCAATGTTTTGTCATGTCTGACACTTCCTGACCTTCCACTTCTTTGCTCTCTAAGAGTGGAGCTGTCAAATAGATCACCACAGCCAAGAGATGCTTTAGTGAGTTTTACCTGCTCCCCTAACCTCTCAAGGCTTCCTAGAGCTTGAGGCACAAAGTAGGGGTGCGAGAAAAGCATACAGTGTGAGTTGATGGTGATAAGAAACTATGTGAATGTGACTTCTAATGTAGGACAGGATGAAGTTGTTTTTTTGATCTCATATTTCATGCAGGGCTGGGCTGAGGATGTGGCAGGCATGGCATATGCCCTACGTTCACTGCCAGAGGGGGCTCCCTGCCTGCCACAGGTGAGAGCCAGCTCTGGGGTGCCTGCCCCCATGGGGGAAGGGGGGCGGAGGGGGCCTGGTGGGGGGACTGGGTGGGAAAGGACTGGTCCCCAGGAGGACCCTACCACAGAATCCACAACCTCATTGCGTGAATGTAATTTTCTCAAATCAAAATGAAATTGCAACAGGTAAAACCCTTACATTTGTCAATTTTTATATTGTACTCTCTTCTCCAGGACACTGTAGAAGAGTATACATCATTCACACAAATGTCTGAAAATCTGGGCCTGCATTCTGTTAAGTGAATCGGAATGCTTTATCATCTAGATATTGCAAGGACATTTTAATATGAAGCATTACCTGTGTTCCATTAAGGCTGACGACCACCAACCCAAAACAAATTTCATGTCCTACTTTATAAAGAAGACATTGAATTATGGCCCTTAACATTATACAGTTTGACCTTAATGTTTTTTAAAAAACATTTTACCATGTGCACTCTTGCTTTTCAATGTCAAACTTGCATTTATCCAGCCCGGCCTGTTTCTGACTAGTGGGCTCTTTATTGTTCAGCAAACGACTTATTGACAGCACGTTCAGCAACTCACCTGTGTGCTCCATCTCCAAATTCAAAGCTGTCTTTAGAAATCACTCCCACACAACCCATTCTCATTTTCTACTTTTTCAGGGTTCTTGTTTTATTTCTCTGAATGTCACTGGCCACATCCGCTTGTCCCAAACCTCTGTATCTTGAAGCATCAAGTATACACATCACGCAAATGGCTTTCAACTTCAAGTACTGAAAACAGTGTCACAAAAGAAACCTAGTGTGGTTCACTGACTAACCCTGAAATCTTTGTCCCCAAGTTGAAGGCAAAAAATACAGTTAAAAAGTTTAAATGCATGTCTAACAGATTCAACCCATTCTACAATAGGTCTTGGTAATTCAACCTTTTTGGCTCCTGTAAGCATCCGTCTGAAAACGCAAATGTACTATTTGCCTGTAGGGTTTTCTCCCTGTCTCTAACGCCCTTCGCCTTCCCTGTTTTTGCAGTGGTCAGTATATATCCGAGCCGCTGTCCGAAAAGAGAAAGGCCTGCCCATCCTCGTGGAGCTGCTCCGAATAGACAATGACCGCGTGGTGTGCGCGGTGGCTACGGCGCTGCGGAACATGGCCTTGGACGTCAGAAATAAGGAGCTCATCGGTATGTTCTCCCTGATTCACAGTGTCGCAGGTGTTAAGTGAAAATATTTTCTCTCGGGGTAGGTGTGGTTGAACCCATATGCACAGCCTATGCTTATACAGAAGCCGTGCATTTATTAGCAGCCTCATTTTTTCTGCTGTCCTTCTAGTTTAAATCCGCTGCACTGATTCATCTTCTAGAATTTAGAGGAAAATACGATGCTTGTTGACATTTCTAATCCTTGCAAATTAAAAAGGACCTCAGTGCTCAGCCCTCGATACCGTTTTCTCAATCCTCTGAACCTCTACCAGGCTGTTTGTTTGTTTCCCATGCAGCGAACCGAGGAATTCTGATAGGATTACTTTTCTTCCCCTCTCTATTTTAAATTTATTTTGGATGAGACCATACTAGCCCTTTAATCCTATTCGTTTAAGAAATTAATCTCTCTTTAATTTGGTATTCAAGAAATACAGAGGATCTTTTAGTAACAAGGCACAAAAGAGGTAATACATTCACCTGTCTATTCAACAAAACTCATGGCCTGCTTTGTTCCAGGCCTATTCTAGGCCCAGACATTAAATCAATAAGCAAAACAGACAGGAAGCCCTGCCTGCCCTTGTGGAGTTTACATTCAAGAGAAGGAGATGTTCAAGAAGCAAACTAAACAAATGAATCACACAATGGAGCTGAGTAAAGGGTAATGAGTGAGATTGCAAATTTATTTTTAATTGATGTGATATTCACATAACATATTGACCACTTTAAAGTCTACCATTTTAGTGGCATTTAGTATATTCGTAATGTTGTACAATCACCACCTATATCAAGTTTCAAAACATTTTCATCACCCCAAAGGCAAACCCTTTACCCATTAGCAATCACTCTCCATCCCCCTTCTCTAGCCCCTGGCAACCATCAGTCTTCTCTCTGTCTATGGATTTTCCTATTCTGGGTATTTGGTATAAATGGAATCATAGAACATATGACCTTTGTGTCTGACTTTTTTCACTTAGCATAAGGATTGTGTTTCTTTAATGGTAAACTAGTTAAGTTATAATCATAGACATTCATGGGCCACACAGTGATACTATGATATACTGGCTGAGGGTCCCTAATCCAGAAGTCTAAAATCTGAAATGTTGCAGAACCCATAATTTTTTGAGTGCCAACAATTTGCTCAAATGAGCATTTCCAATTTTGAATTTTTAGATCAGGGATGTTCAACCAGTATTCTTAACTGATGTGTATTCTGCAAATTTTCCCAAATCCGAAAACATCAGAAATCCGAAAACACTTCTGGTTCTAAGCATTTTGGATAAGGGATCCTCAACCTGAATGCATACAATGCGAACTAATTAAATCAAGCTGGTTAACATATTCATCTCCTGAAATAATTATCTTTTCTTTGGTGAGAACATTTGAAAATTTACTTTTAACAATTTTGAAATATAAAATACATTAACTCTAGTCACCTCGTTGCCTAATAAGTCTCGTATTTAAACATATTCTTCTTAAGTGAAACTTTGTACCCTTCCACCAACATCTCCCCATTCCTCTTACCTTCAGTCTCTCAAAACCACCATTCTACCCTCTGCTTCTACAAAGCATTTGTGTGTGTGTGTGTGTGTGTGCGTGTGTGTGTGTGTGTGACGGGGTCTCACTGTGTTGCCCAGGCTGGAGTGCAGTGGCATAATCTTGACTTACTGTAACCTCCGCCTCCCAAGTTCAAACAATTCTCCTGCCTCAGCCTCTTTGAGTAGCTGGGATTATACGCACGTGCCACCATGCCCAACTAATTTGTCTATTTTTTGGTAGAGGCAGGGTCTCACCATGTTGGCCAGGATGGTCTCGAACTCCTGACCTCAGGTAATCCACCCACCTCGGCCTCCCAAAGTGCTAGAGTTACAGGCATGAGCCATCGGCACCCAGCCTGTGCTTCTATTAATTCCTTTGTTTTAGATTCTACATTTAAGTGAGATCATGTGGTATGTGTACATATGTAAGTGGCTCATTTCACTTAGCATAATGTCCTCCAGGTTCATCCATGTTGTTGTAAGGGACAGGATTCCCTTCCTTTCTATGGCTGAGTAGTATTCCCTTGTGTATATATGATATTTTGTTTATTCATTTATCCATTGATGGACACTTAGGTTGCTTCTATACATAAACTATTGTGAATAATACTGCAAAGAACATGAGAGCTATAAATGGTTCTGTGACATACTGATACCAGATCCTCTGGATATATACCCAGAAGTGGGATTACTGGATCACACGGTAATTCTATATTTAGCTTTTTGTAGAACCTATATACAGTTTTCCTAATCAGTGCAGTAATGGCTATACTAATTTACATTCCCACTAATAACGTACAAGGATTTCTCTTTCTCTTCATCCTCACCAACACTCGCTATCTTTTATCTTTTTTATAATAACCGTTCTGATAGGTGTGAGGTGATCGCTTATTGTGGTTTGAATTTGCATTGCTTAGTGATATTGAACCTTTCTTCATATATCTGCTAGCCATTTGTATTTCTTCTTTTGAGTAATGTCTATTCATATCCTTTGCCCATGTTTTAATCAGGTTATTTGTGTTTCTTGCTGTTAAATTTTTTGAATTCTTTATATATGTTCGATATCAACCCATAATTATATTTTTGGTTACTAATAATATTTTCTCCCCATCTGTAGGTTGTCTCTTCATTCCGTTTTTTTTTTCTGTGCAGAAGCTTTTTAGTTTGATGTAATCCCATTCGTCTATCTTTTATTTTGTTGCATGAGCTTTTGGAGTCAAATCCAAAAACATTATTGCCCAGACCAGTGTCATATAGTTTTCCCCTATGTTTTCTCCTAGAATTTTTATAGTTTAAGTCTTGAATCCATTTTTAGTTGATTTTTGTATGTAAAAGTCTAGTTTCATTCTTCCATATGTGGATATCCAGTTTAGGGTTGTGATTTTCAATGGGAGGTGAAGATAGGGGTGGTTGGGAAAGTAACACTAGAGACTCAAAGGAGGTGAGACAGGAAGCCATGCAGGTATTTGGGGGGAAAAGAGTCCAAGTTAAAGGGGCAGTCTTTGCACACAGCCCCTAGAGAGGGAACTGGGAGCAGGCCAGTGGGCTCCAGGCCTTCAAGAGGCCTTGTGTACCTGGCAGGGTGAGTGGTAGGAACCAAGGTCAGAGAGGCCTTCTGATGCCTTCCTCTGTAGGTGGGAAGGTGCTAAGGCCAAGGCTGATTGATCTTCTGGAGAAAGATGAATCTACTGAAACCTCTCAGAGGATGACACAGTCCCCGCAGGCCATTGTTCTGGCTGGTAGGCATCTGGTATTAAGGATATGATTTATGTAGGGTCACTAGTCCAATGACAGCATGAAATCTGGCAGCCTGAATACAGGGAACAGGTGTCAGTAGGCAGCATCCAGAGTCTCAGCAGAAGAGAGCTGCACCAACCCCCGTGGCAAGGGTGCAGGTGAACTTGGGAACTGGGAGAAATTAGGTGACAATGGACAGAGAGCTCAAGATTCTGTTCCTGGAACAACTGGAAGACCAAGTGTGGCTCCAAGTTGCAGACAAAATGTTTCTATAGTTACACAGTTGTTTTTCCCCTATGCAAATTACAGAGAGTGGTATATTAAGCCTTTTATGACCTGGGAAGCAGCCCCTTTTATCCTGCCATTTCACAATAGCCATCATATCCTCCAAGAAAAACCATAGTATTTGCAGGTCTTCAGCCATTTATTTATTCACTGCAAGGCCAGACTGCAAATCGGTGTCTAAGAGATTCACCATACTTGTAGTACATTATACAGCAGGAAATAAGCTTGCAACTTGCTATTTACACTTAGTTTGCGTTGAATGTAAGTGTTATCTGTGAATTTTGTAGATTTGGTATATCTAAAGTAGGTCGTTAGCTCCAAAGGTCAAGGTGCTCTTCCCATATACTTTTTTTTTTTTTTCATTGCACAGTTGTTTCAGACAGGACAGCGCTGGGATTCCCAATAAAATCCTATCCCTTCTCAAAAAAATGGAGAAAAAAATCAATAGCTAATCAGTCTACTGCCTGGATACTAACTACTAGGTATTGTGTGTTTGTGTGTGTTTTCTTCTTTTGGTGGATTACAATATAACAAAATAGTGAAATAGTGAACTGTTGATTGGTTTGCCAGCTCCTAGGCATCTCTTCTTTCTCAAACGCCAGTTATCTAGTCTTCTCTCAGAGACAGGAACATTTAGACCACTATACTGCCTGTGTTCAACTAAACCTTTACTATCAAATGTCACCAGACAGGAAACAAAGCCAGTCATTTAAAAGTAGAAGGGAAAATATCTAAGTCACAGGTTTATGAAATCAATACTTTTTTTCCTCAGTGAGAAGAGCAGAATTTAACAAGAACAACATTGAATTGTATTTAAGACAGAGGAAATGTGACTTTTGCTGACTATTTTACCTTAAATACTGTACCCAAGTGGTTTTTGTAGGAAGATGGTATACAGAACTTCATACACAGAAGAAAGCTGCAGTGACTTTGAATGAAGAACAATGAAAGGTTAATCTTGGACCTCCTCTCCTCTCCTGTCTGTCACCTCTCACAGAAGGCTAGGGTGACATCATATGGTTTCATGACATTGAAGATCATCTGTATTCTGGTTACTCCAAACAGGTATCTCCAGCATGAATCTCAGATCCTGTGTCCAATGTCTGTCTGCTCATCCTCTCCACTGGATGTCTTATGAGTGTCTTAAATATAGCATGTCCACAACCAAGGTCTCTCCCAGACCTGACCCTTCCACAGTCTTCCCCCAGAAAATGACCAGTTATTCTTGCAGGGGCCCAGGACAGACACCTTGACACCCTCTTTGACTCATGCAATCCACCTCATACCTAATCTGTCAACAAATCTGGTTGTCCTTCTGAGTTTTCCCAGACTCCGACACTTCTCTTCATCTTCATTGCTTTCTCTCTGGTCCAAAACTCCCATCATCTCTCACGTGGCTTATTCCTGTGCCCCCCCTTACCTAGTCTCCCTATGCTTCCTTCACCTTAGATGGTCTCCTATTGCAGTGGCAACCAGAGTCATCCTGTTGAAACCTTAGTCAGAGCATGTTACTCCTCCACACCAAACCCTCCTCATCTCAGTGTAAAATCAAGTCTTTGCAGGGCAGGTGTGGAAGCTCCCTATGACCTCTCCAACCCCACCTAGTCCTCTTAAAATCAGTAAATTTTCTGCAGTCACTGGTTGACTGTGATTCCTGTATTACATGCTCTGAGATCCTGCCTCAGGGAATTTAAACTTGCTGCTTCCTTTGCCTGGAGTCTCTTTCTTTCTCTTGGCGTTCATGCAGCTCAGTCCTCACTTCACTCATGTCTTTCCCAGAGAAGCTTTTCTGGCCACCATATTTAAAATCTTACCCTCAGCTCCTTTCCCTGCTTAATTTTCTCCACAGCCCCAATTACCTTCTAATATCTAATGTTTTTTTTTTTTATCTTGTTTTTTTTTTTTTTCCATCTTTCCCCACTGTAAGGTAAGCCTGTTAAGAGCAGAGAGTTCTCTTATTTCTTTGCTGGCATATCTCATGTGCCTAGAACAATGTCCAATCCATAGTAGGGACTTAATAAATATTTGCTGGAAAAAAAATGACTGAAGCAAATATTTCCTGCCTGGTCATCATCTTAAAATGACCTCCAAGTCAGCAAAACATTAAGGAAATTAAATAAAACATTAACTTTAAAAAAAGGGGTTTTCTATTTAAAAAGCCAAGAATTAAACAGGCAGTTTGTTTTCTCCATAAATTTACTAGATGCATGCAGACATTCAGGATTTCAGAAAGAATCCAGTTTTTTTCCATCATTGGTTCTGGATTTTCAGTTTAAAATAGAATTCTTCTTAGATCATTCTTTTAGTTAGAGGTTGGGGGAGACAGGCTACCACAGTCGCAACTAAGGAATTGTTCATCTTTCTTAGACTTCATTATCAGGGAAACTCTAAATAGGCTATTGAACAATAATCACGCTATCCCATGAGGTCTAATGAGAATCATACAGTAGCACTAGCAGAATGTAACACGCTTTTCCTCTCCCTTGGCTTTCTATTTGGGCTATTTCCACAGTTATGTGTCTGTCTCTGGGAACCAGCGATAAGTATGCTATAGATAGATCTTTGTGTTCTTCCTACTGGCATGGAATAGTAGCCGAGGTTAATGCACATCCATACATTTCTTTGCAACCTTCAAAAAATGTTAATTATCCTTCTGAGTATGGAAGGTTTAAAAAAGGAATGGTAATAATTAGCTTCAGTGAAAAGAGCAAACAATATTGTATTGCTTCAACAAAAAGTTTAGCAAAATGCCACCCATTTCAGCACGTGGACAGTTCCTGATGTAGGTGGCAGACATTTATTTTAGGCAAATCCCATCCTCTCTGCCAACAAACAAACTCAAAGAAACCAAACACTGAAAGCATACATGAGCCTGCATTTACTACCTGCCGTCACCATTCAAAGCCCACCTTGCAGTGGCCTTTCCTGATAAAGGCTGCTCCCTGCACCCAGAGATGAAGCAGGCAGCAACTATTTGATAAGAAACCTTCTCGCTTATTTTGGATTTCCATTGTGTGAAATTTATCCTCACATTGTGTCTTATGTTTTTTTGTGTATGCATGTCTTCCCCAAAGGAAACAATAAGCAGGCATCAGGTGATGTATTTATTTTATGTCTGAGAGTGTCTAGCACTTTGCTATGCTCATAACAAGCGCTCAGTATGTAGTTGATGAATGAATTAACTGGTGGATAAATAACACAGTGTATTTATTCAAAGAGCAGATCTGGAGGAGGTCTGGGGAATCCAAATAGAGGAAGGGGTAGGGGGATGTCTGTGTCTGTCTCTTTCTACGGTGTCCAGGGAACAGAGGAAAGAAATACAGCTTAGATGCTCTCTCAAATCCAGACTCTAATCAAACTCATTCTGCTGCCACTGTGGAAGAGGCTTGAGATTGGGAAGGAAATAGTAATGCTTTCTGTGTGCGATTCAATCACTGCCAAAGCTTTGTGTTGGCGGGGCCACTGCATCCCTGCGGGTACTGGCAGAGCTCGCACAGCCCTTCCCCTGGCTGCCCTGGTGGTGGCGGCTTGCCACAGTTTCCAGCAGGCGAGCCAGGGCTGGGATGCTGCGAGCATCCTCCCAGCACCCTCCTGAGGCTGAAGAGAAGGGCCTATCCTCTGTGTCATGAGCCTGGCCCTTTCCCAGTTTGCCATCATCCTTTGGCCTCATCCTTCTGTGCTTTGCAGGACTGTTTCCCTACATTCTGCTCCCATTGGGATAGCTGCTTCACCACATTGGGGAGGATGTGTAAGAATCTTCCTTTGACTCACGCCCCCATATGTTCCTATTCTGTAATCCACTTTTCACATTGGGCTTTCTTTTCACTTTACCAACTAGCTGAGCTTCTGTCCAGGCAATGCCCTCTCTCCCCATTCCAACCTCAAAAGGAGCACAAGACAGGATCTGACTTTCTCTGGAGTCAGGATAGGACCATTTCCTAGGGGGAATCTGCTGCTTCCCAAACACAGGCGAGATGGAAAGGAAGGGAGCTACACAGCGCCCCCCTGTGTAGTGAGCAGTACACAACTCATGATTTCCCACAGGAATGAAATGAGGAACAAAATAAGGGTAGTTTCTTGCCTGGGAATTTATTATTTTTTAAGTAGTAAAAATCATTGCTATTCCTTTCCCCACATAGGTCTTTAGCTCATCCTTTTCGTTCATTCTGGGGGTTAAGGAGGTCAGGAGTAGGCAGGGGGAATTAGGGCCATCCTTTCAAGCTTCCTTTACTTGCCAAAATGTTTTAAATATTCAAATGAAAGATTTGATCTGCACATTGTAAAGACTGTTTCCGGATAAAGATTCCTGGTGATATTTAAAGGACAATATAAAAATGGTCTGTCTTTGAGTGAAAATAAAGATAGAATAAAGAAAATGGTGATACCCATAGAATTACAATACTCCTTCCTCCATGCCAGGTCTTCACTTAGTGAGAAATGTTTTTTCCTTTGGAGAACTGGAGTGAGGGGTGGGGAGAACAGGGAAAATCTTCCTTATGTCAATACTGTCCTGAATGTTACATATAAAGCTTTATAAAGATTTTCTTTTATTTACTCATCTCGCAACGGAACCTGGGAATTCTAAACTTGGAAACACTGCTCTTCATCGAAGCTTTGAGATACCTTGTTAACCAAACCCTCGATGACCAGAGCATGAGCTGGGGAATGAACAGATCCCGACAGCCATGTCTCCACTTCCATGACAAATGCTTACAAATGATACTCAGGACATCATTCCTCAAAGTCGGTCTAAATTCCGCAATCTAGGATTGAAATGCACCCGAGTCAGTATTCTCTCCGTGCTCAGAGTATCGCATTGCACCCCCATTGTCTGCTGGCAAAACTGAAAAACAGAGAGCTCTAAGAAACATTTAGACTCCTATCACTTAAAATAGTTACCCGTGTGTTTTATTATTTTGCATCTCATGCTAATGGCTGGCACGTGACAAAATGCTCTGGGATATGGGCGCTCCATTCAGGGGAACAGACTCTTGAGGGTCACTGATCACCATAGGCACCTTCTTTACTTGCGTTCTTGAGCCTGGACGAATCCCACCTCCATCCAGGGAAAGATACAAGGCTGTGGAAACGCCAGTGCAACCCAGGAAGGCAACATGCTGTTTTTAGTACTGGAAATATGTAAGTTCACTTTATTAAGTAGATATGAGGAAATTTTAGAGACACATCTTCTCTGCTTTTTGAAACATGTTTCTTCAGACCCAGACAGATGCCGTTTTAATTAGAACACTTGCAATTTCAATTAGTATTTTAAAAAGAAACCTGATTTCTTAGGCAAGGTGATTTGTTGGAGCTCTCTCTGCTGGACTGTTTTAATAACTTGATTTCACAAGCCACATTTTAGGCAGAAGGCAAGCTCTGTACCTTGGCTCGAACGTTGTATCTTCAGATTGGGTGCCTGTTGCAGCTCCCATCTCCTAAACCCCAGAACCTAATTTCATGAAGGCTGCCTCCCTTTTCGGTGAAGCCATGGGTTCTTTGTTAATTAACTTGGGACACCTGTTGGGGAATTTTGGCAGCTGGGTCTGGAAGATAAGAATTCCTTAAAAGAGAACTTGTAAATAAATTGAAGAGCCAATAATTATTTTATTAAATAAGAATTAATGTTGTCCCTTGGATATACTCCATGTGGGAAAAAAAGGCAAAATTGAAACATTTCCAGTTTATTCAAATTCAGGACTTCTGCCCAAAGGCTTAGAGATCTCAAAGAAAGAGAGCAAGAGGGGGAGAGCTGACCGAACTTTATCTGGACTGTTTAGGTATTCATGTTATGCCTGGCCAAACAGTTTCCGAAGAAAAGCTTTAGAGAACAGGATGCATGAGAAATGAAATGGCTCTCCTCAAATACCACAACCAAATCTTGAGAATATAAAAATAGAAAAGAGACTTTCACAGGATAATGTTTTTACATTGAATTCCCTTCTATGTGTGGACTGCTATCTTCTCTCCTTGTTGAAAACAAAGTCTCAATCAGGTGGAAAGAAATTATTATTTTTACTCTTGAATACTAAAAAGTAATGGATTAGAAAAGAGTTTAAAAGTTTAAAGATGAATCCTCTTTAACCCATCCTGGCTGATGTTTGATTATATTTATTATACTGGATCTCAAAAAATTACGGAGCAGACAAGGACGGCTGTAATTGGGTTTCAGCTAAAAGGAAGGCTCCAGGCTGGTGCCATCAATCAGATGGGCCAGTGGTGCTGCCCTGGGGGGCACATAAGGCAGAAGAGAAGGAGGCAGACAGCAGGGAGGGGACACCAGTCTAGCAGGAAGGGCACCGCAAGCCCCCCGGGCATACACGAGGGAACCAGGAAGGAGACAGAAGCCTGGAGATGCAGCCCCGCCAATGTCTGGGCAGCCTGAGGCCGGATGAGGGATGCTGGTCTGTGACCTGGCACAAGCAGTAGGCACAGATTCTGCTCCCAAACCGATTGCCTGAAGAAGAAAAAAGCTCATGTTGTTCATCCTGCCAGACTCCAGTCAAAGGGACATTGAGTGAGAGAATCAAGCAATTCCCAACAGCTCCTCATGAAAATGTCCTGAAAGTTCATTCAAGAAAATTAGCTGAAATTCAGACATTGTTTCTCTCATAACCAGAAAGTTCATAACAATGTAGTGTCCATTTGGGAAACTTGGTTTTTTTAACTTAAAACAAAATTTTCCTATTCAATTTCTTGTATTGTAATGTATTTAAGCAATGTCAGGTAAAATGAATGGATTTGAAGCATAGGTGGTTTATTTCCTAAGCATATAATAGCCTTCACTTCCAAAGTGTATCTTTCTTTTCATTTGATAGAGGCAACTGAACTGGAGGCAGTATAGCCTGGGCTGATGCATGTATGTGTTAATGTGCAATGTGTTACTTTTAATTAAAACTCACTAATATTGCAACATTAACATTAGAGGTTATTCAAAGCTCAAGACAGATCAAAAGATACACATCCCTGTGGTCCTCACCTTGAGACTTGAACAGTCTCAATTTATTGGTCTAATTTATTGGTCAGAAAGGAAAGTTATAGTGATGGAATAGAAGCTGGTGGTATTACATTTTAATTGACTATTAACTCCACAGACTAATACCCCCAGTGTCTATGTGAGTGACCTTATTCCTCTTCAAATGTCAGAAACTCAGCAAGTTTAATTTTCAAGTCACCATCTCCTTTCTTCCTCAGATCCGAACACAACCCCACTTTGTACTTCGCCTTCTTGTCCCAGTGATAGAAATGAACAGAAACTTTTATTGTCTTCTTTTCTTCCTTTTCTTTATCCCAAGTGAGTAAACCAAGTATTGTCTCTTATTGATACTTTGCCAAGGAGTTTCTTGAGTTCTCTTTACTGCCCCACTGTATTTTACTTTTCAGTTTCAGCCCATAGCATGGCAAGCCTAGGACACACGCATAGCACCCTATGGGGGTTCCTGCCCTCCGTCCCTTCTTACCCAGTCTGCACTCCCCCCTCCCACATCACTGCTGCCACACTTATCTTTGCAAGGTACTCCAATTACAGACTAGTCAGTGTTTCCTGATGTGAATGACACAAAATGAACTCTGCTGCCTCCATTTTTTTTCTTTTTTTAGAAAAAATTTTTTGAGACAGGGTCTCACTCTGTCACTTAAGCTCTGTCAGTCAGGAGTACAGTAATGCAATCTCAGCTCACTGTAACGTCAGCCTCCGGGATTCAAACGATTCTCATACCTCAGCCACTTGGGTATCTGGGCCACCATGCCCGGCTAATTTTCATATTCATAGTAGAGACAAGGTGTTGCCGTGCTGGCCAGACTGGTCTTGAACTCCCAACCTTAAGCCATCTGCCTGCCTCAACCTCCCAAAGTGCTGGGATTACAGGTGTGAGCCACTGTGCCCAGCCCAGATTTTTTTCTTAATAAAAATTTTTATTGGGGCCCCCAAGAGCCTTTGTGCTTCTTAGTGCATTAGGTATGTCTCTCTTCCAAACTTGCTGGAACCTTCCAGCAGCATTTGGCATATTCACGTATTTTGGTTCCTAGGATAAAACTTTCCTAGTGTTCGTCCTACTCTTTTCCTTCTCCATTTTTCTCCCCTCTTTGCCTGTGTCTTCTCCACTTTATGTCACTGCTGTGTCCTGCTGTGTCCTGTGTCATTTTGTCCTCTCCCCTTCCCCTCTCCCCTCCCTTCCCTTCCTCCTCCTTCCCCTCCCCTGCGCACTCCTCCTTTTCCTTCTCCATACACACACTATATCTAAGACCTCTCCTCCATTTTATTTCAGGTCCTCTTCATTTCTTCCTGCAATCCAGGATAAACTTGTATAAATCTGATATAATTTCCCTTCTGCCTGAAGAAACCCATTCAGCACTTTTTATAGTGCAGGTCTGCTGAAGATAAATTCTCTCAGCTTTGTGTCATTTTGAAAATGTCTTTAGTTGCCTCCATCCACAAAGGATATCTCTGCTTAGTAGAATTCTGAGAATATTTTTTTTTCAGCACTTCAAAGATATTATTCTATTGTCTTACGGTTTCCATTGCTTTTGATGAGAAGTCAGTTGTTACTGTTGTTTCCTGAGTATGTGTTTTTATACTACCTGCTTTTAAGATACTTGGTCATTATTGATTCTCATATTTCCTCTACCCCTATCTCACTTCCCTGTCTTTCTGGGAATTCAATTACATGTATATTACACTACATGATACTATCCTGCAGCTAGGTCTTATAGCCTCAGCTTAAGATTTTTTATTCTTCTTTTTCACTCTGTGCTTTAGTTTTGATAATTTGTAGTAATCTATCTTTAAACTCACTGGTCCTTCCATGTGCTATTTTCAATCCTTTATAATGGCCATTATATAAATCCTTCCTGTCTGATACTGTATTTTCCAATTCTAGAATTTTGATTCGGTTATTTCTTATAGTTTCCATTTCTCTGCTGAATTTAACTAATTTTTTTCATGCATGTTGTCCATTATCTCACTAGATAATTTAACAAATATATCACAGATAAAGTCCTTATCTACATATTCTAACATCTATATTATTGCGGATTTGCCTATGATAAATTTAGTTTCTCTTAATTTTTGGTCATATTGTCTTACTTCTTTGCAAGTCTTGTGATTTGTTATTGTATGCCAGATGTTTTATGTTGAAAGATTTGAATAGACTGAAGTCGGTAATTCCTTCCTCCTAAAAAGCACCTCATTTCATCCATGGGTTTGCTAAGGTAGAGGGCTGAGTCAATCTAATGCATGCTTTAACTGTGTCTGGGCTTTAATTAAACTCAGCCCAGTTATAGCTTCAGTTAAATTCAGTTTACCACTGAGTTCAAATGTTTCAAGAGCATGATCAGTATTTAATCTGCAATTAGGCTCAGAAGGTGAGCACCTATAGATTCCAAAGATTTCTCTATACTCTGTATACTATTGCCCAGTTTTCAGTTTTCTGAGCCATATAAGATCTCTTTCTCTGTCTCTCTCTCTCTCTCTCTCTCTCTCTCTCTCTCTGTTTCTCTCTCTCTCTCTCCTTTTTTTCCCTCTCTGCTGTGAAGCTCAGCTGCCAGCTTTTTGGATCATTGCACTACCTGTATTTTTCAGGCTTTGTATAATTTTACATCCACTGTCTCTATCTATCCTCAATATGCACCATTTCTGAGTTCACAGCCTCCTTTCCAATTGGACACTCTCTCCTCTGTCCCTACTGATAACATTTTCATTCTAACTCACTTAGATGGCTCACGGCAGCCATTTCCCCACCCTGATGGCTCTTTCACCTCCTTTCCTATCTACTCCTAACCCATCTTCCAAGACAAATTCAGGCCCTACCCTTTTTACAAGCTTCTGTGAGTACTCTGGATTTATTTATTTTTGCCCTATTTACACTTTTTTGTGTTAATCTGTATACCCCCCAAGTTTGGCGCTTAAGGGATTTAAGGAATGCTGTGTACAACACTCATGTAAGTTCACGGTGACTCACATGAGTAGTGTCATCTTCTCATCTAACCTGGTCACTCTTTAGGAATAAGAACAATACCTTTCTCGATTTTTACTTTTACTTTTTGTGCTTCTTTTGAAAGCCCCACTATGCCTAGCATTGTGTTAATGTTGTGATGAAGATACTCGTTGCAGAGTTACTGTTCTGCTAGAATATGAGCTCTGTGGGAACACAGACAGCGTCTTCCTTCTTTGCTACTATAACCCCCAGAACGGATCTGTTCTGTCATCTAGCAGAGTCTTATTAAGTTATGTTGGAATGCATAATAGGTCGCAGTCATAATATTGTGGTTTTATAAACCAAATTTTTTATTGTCATACATAGATTTCCTAAGTAATTTAAATCAGTTTGCCATTATAACCTATACCAGAGCATCTTTTATAACTGAGACCTACTTACCCTCACTGTTCTTCCCTAACTTGAACACACCACTACCACAAACTTATAAAAACAGAACTACATGCTTTATTTTTACTATGCAAACTGAAGCAGACAAAAAGTCCTTTTTAAAGACCACCATTCTTAAAGTTGGATGCACACTGGAATCACCTGAGCCTGACCCAGAGCCGCCTAGATATGAATACTTGTTTTGAGGCTCCCTGAGGGATGCTGAAGTATAGCTGAGGTTGAGAACCACTGATTTGATTCTGTGAAACCCACCATAAATAAAAATTGCCTGCTAATCTTTTGAAAAACTGTCTTCTTCCAGTTTTGAAATATTTTATAATTATTAAAGTTTAAACCTAAGAGTATTTTTCCTCTGAGATATTCCATTCTCTCATTAGAGAAGACAAAAAATTTGTTCCAGAAATTGCTGACCCAAACTTCCTCTTGATATTATTTGTGTAATAGACAGTTGCTGCTAATGGAATAGCCAACTTCAGCCAACATTGCCACTAATGTCATTGATCCCTAGAGTGAAAACGCAGCTTAAATTGTTGCAAATACTGTATATAGAGAGAGTAGGAATATCAAGTGGGTATTATTTTAATATAATCTTTCACGACACACACTTCAGTTCAGCAAAAGACTCTACCTTTCCACTTAATAAAGCCCCTTATGTTTGAAGACCAATTTAATCAAGAGGATGGGTTTAAAGAGCTCCTTGAAAACAGTAAAATGCAAATATAACATTGACAATTGTATAGGGGTCTGGGAAGCCTCCAGGGACGCTCTCAATTCTTCAGTGGGGGCAGGGTTTCCTGCCCTACTCAAGGTGTGTAAATTCCACACCATTCAGGATGCCTACATGTGACCAAGCTGGCTAGACCACAGGGTTGGAGGTGCTGCTTCCCCCTCACCCCCCGACGTCCCCCCCACTGCCTTTTCCCAGCTCCAGTCTTGGCTAACCTCTGGGACCTGAAAACCTGATCCTTCAGGCAGCATCCAGATATTCCCTCTTGTACTTTGGCCCATAGTTTCTTTGAAGCTGTGTCTCTGTTTAGTTGTGGGTTGAGTAAGAAAAGAATTTCTTCAGCATTTCAGTGAGCAAGCAAAGGAGAAGAAAAATAAACAGAAAATATGTAAATTAATACTTAGAGCTATAACCCTGCCTTGACCATTCTCCAAGAATGCTAGAGTATTACCACTGCATTTTGGTGAACTACTTTTCTCGACTTAAAGCTACATCTCACTTCTTCAACGCTATTCTCTGCTTGTACTCTCCTCTACCTTATACCAATACCTGGATGATTTTTAAAATGTGTTCTCTTTGATATATAGAGGGGATGTGAGGCAGTGCTTGCTTTGAATTGCTTTTGAATCATGGCAACAGGATTTTTCATAAGCTCTTCCCTCTTGTCCCTTCCCCAGGCCCTGACTGACAGCATGTGTTGTGTGCACAGTGACTCGGGGGTTGGTATATGGCTGCATCGGGTACTGGGAGGAGCTAATCAGTCCCCTTGAAGATCAAACCTTTGGTCTTGCTTTTTGGTCAGATTGCTAATCTGCTGAACTAAGGAAACATAGGCAGTGGGAGACTCAAGGAGAAATTCTGTGGTCTGCTCTGAATATTCCTTAATTGAGCTGAGACCACATCCCGGCATTAGCATCGCCTTCTTCTGTGACAGCTTGCTTAACCCATCAGAACACTATTGCAATTGTATTTCACTCTCACTCAGTCTCACTGTTGGTTGGTCTTGGAGGTGTCTACGAAAAGAGTCAAACTCGGTAGAATATTTGAAGAGATTTATTCTGAGCCAAATATGAGTGACTATGGCCCATGACACAGCCCTCAGGAGGTCTTCAGAATATGTGCCCAAAGTTGTCAGGGTGCACTTGGTTTTATACAGTTCAGAGAGGCATGAGACATCAATCACATACATTGGTTTGGTCCAGAAAGGTGGAACAGCTCAAAGTGCAGAGGTGGTGAGGCGGGGCAAGGGTGGGGAGCAAGGGGGAGGAGGAGGGAGTGAGGGGGGCTGTAGGTAAATTTGAACATTTTCTGGTTGACAATTGATTGAGTTTGTATAAAGACCTGGGATCAAGAGAAAGGAAATGTTCAGGTTAAGATAAAAGATTATGAAAGGCCGGGCGCAGTGGCACACACCTATAATCCCAGCACTTTGGGAGGCCAAAGTGGGTGGATAATGAGGTCAAGAGATTGAGATCAGCCTGGCCAACATGGTGGAACCCCGTCTCTACTGAAAATACAAAAATTATCTGGGCATGGTGGCGTGCACCTGTAGTCCCAGCTACTTGGGAGGCAGAGGCAGGACAATCTCTTGAACCCAGGAGGCGGAGGTTCCAGTGAGCCGAGATGGCGCCACTGCACTGCAGCCTGGTGACAGAGTGAGACCTCATCTAAAAATAAATAAATAAAAGAAGGTAAAAGATTGTGGAGACCAAGATTCCTTTGAAGTCTTATAATGGCTGCCCTTAGAGACAATAGATGACAAATGTTTCCTATTCAGACCTTTAAAAGGTGCTAGACTCTCAGTTAATCTCTTCAGGATTGGGAGGGCCTGCAATAAAAAGTCTAGTTATGTTAGCAGAGATTCTTTACAGATGCAAATTTTCCCTCACAAAGGACAGCTCTGCAGGACCATTTCAAAATATGGCAAAGAAACATGTTTTGGGGTAAAATATTTTGACTTTCTTCTTTGTCACATAATGTTACGCCAGAGTCAAATTGGAAAGTAAATCACGATATATAGAGCTAAATAAACCCATCTGATGAGAATGTATGGTTTGTAGGGCGTGACTCCCCAAACCCCTTAGATAGGAATTTGGGCAAGATAAAAAAAAAATCAGAGCTTAGTCCTCAGAGGGAAGAGGTAACAGATAAAAAGAGATAGAGTGGGTGATGAATATTGGCAAGGATGTTTGTTGAAGAAAGGGAAGTGTTTTTTTCTAAAGCATCTTCATAGGGGAAAGTAGAGGAATTATGCAGTGAGCTTCTTTCTGTTAGGCAAAGGACTAGCATTCACTAAAAAAATTTGAATGACAAAGTATCAGGGCTCCTCAGGATAAATATTTAAATTATACACCTGTGTGTGACTGTGCTACTGGATCAAGAGGTAAAGTTCCATGAGCAACAAACAATACTGAGCATTCCATAACTAAGTACAATTTGCAAAGAACTATCTTAAATAGGTGAGTGACCTCATACTTGTAATCATGACTGCATCCACAGTTATTAGGCACCCGTGGGAAAGGCCCAGGTGACTGAATCAGGTTATATCATCCTCCCAGCTTGGCTTAAGGTGGGAATTCTAGTAAACCTGAATTTTAGCTTCTCAGTTGTCTCCAAAGGCCATCTCCATCCCTCGTGAGCTCAAGGCAGAGATGGAATGGAAGATGTAGAAATGTTTGAAATAAAAATGAAATGCAGGAAAACTGCAGCCTAGACAATAACTAGCAGTAACAAGAACAACCACAACCACCCCTCCAACTAGTTAATCTGTAACCCACGGGCTGCTAGGTGACTTGAAGGAAGCTGAGCAACCAGCTTGAACTGAGTGCAGAAAAAACAAGCCACCACTGCCTAAAATCCCAGTTAGTCTTAATTAGACGAGGAATAGGTCTAGATAGCAACAGCGTGATTGACAGGTATGCAGACTTTCCTATACATTTGTTTACTTTATGACTTTCCTTTAAGCATTCTGATGAACTTTTAGGAAAAATAACTGTATCTCCTTTTTGCTCTGGCAAGAGAGAAAGGGATGAGATTAGATGGTAGAGCTGACAGAACTGGTAGACCCAGGCATGGGGTAGGGGTTTAAACAGCTGTAGGCCAACTCTAGTTTTGTTTTCTGCAGAATAGATGAGCAATCCTAAGTGACCCTTGCTGCATGTGAAGAGTGGGGACAGTTACCGGAGAAGGAGGGGAGGGAGCACGTGGAATATTGTCTATCTCGAAGGCACATCTTCTGCAGACTCCTCTCTTCTCATCCTTCCACTCTGAGCCCTGTTCTTCCTCCCGGATAGAATCAGCCTCTGATTGGTTATGAAGTCTCCAGATTCAGGACTTTTCACAGTCTATACGATTGTTATCTAGTCTCTGCTCAGTTATCCGGTCACTAGATGCTAGTCTCTGCCTAGTTTTCTTTCTAAATTCCAAGGCATGTGGGATTCCTTATTTTAAACACAGAAAAGAAGGAGCTTAAATATGTGCATAAAAATAGCCCCACAATTGGCTGAAACAAGCTGGTATCTTTACTTGGAGAAAAGAAATGGAAAGAAATGCAAGGGAACACACCTTGCCTTCATCTTGACCTTCCTATAAATGCCTAAGAGGACTCCATTTCTTCCAACCCTCCCCACCCCCAAGTTCCCTGAAGTTCTGAAGTCATCCTACCTGTTGCTGGCATCTCCTGGGTCTGGATGACCCACCCTGGTAATCTCCTTGAGAGAAGATGCCCTGTTCTTATGGAGGATCCCTATGCTTCCCCAGCGTGGCCTGACCACACACAGGCTGGAGGATGCCTATGTCAGTTTATTGGTAGAATCAATGATTGCAAATCATTAACAGAATGTTTAAGAGTAGGGGTGTGCGATTTATTTTTCCTTGTTAACCCCAATCCCCTCACGTTTTTAGATTTAAATTGTTGCCAAAAGTATAGTTTAGTTTCCCAGGTGGCATTTTAAAAATAAAACTGACACATCCATCTTTTAAATATGTCTTTAAAAATCTGGATACCACAGTGGTTTAGTACCCAACATCATGTTCTTCAGCAATATGTGAGCAGATTATTTATCAACATTAGAAACTCTACATCATTCCTTTTCCTCCTTAAACATACAAGCTTTGTACATCCCCCAAAAGTTTTACCCTGATTAATGTATTTTACGCTTTAAAGTCTCTTATTGCTTATTCTCTTATTCTCTTTGCTAACAAAATTTATACAAATTAAGATATATTTTAAATATTTCTTACAGTATTGGGCTTTAAATTAAAACTTTCTTTTAGATTATTACTGTAGTTATTAGCAGAATAAAATTGATCAAAATAATATGTCATTTATCTTGATTGAAATTATTCAATATAAAATGTAAAATTGTATTGGAAATGTAGTCACCAGATGGATGAGCCTTTTTTCCCAATCCATTCATGTATTTAAAAATAATATTACTTACTGCTTGATTGAACAAGATTCAGTCTCATTTTATTCTCTTTTTTTGTTTGTTTTTTATAGATTTAAATACTGAGAAACATTGCTCATATATGTAAGGTAAAGAGAATAGACAGTCTTTCCTTATAGTAATGCTACTTGATTCTTTGAACTTCTTATGCATTGGTGTTTAAAAATCTCATTGGGATCCATCATCAAGTTATTTTTAATGATCTATTAACTGTCAACTTCATTCAGTCTTCCTTCAATCTTGTGGAAGGTAAAGAACTAGAAACTGCCTCATTGAAGAAAACGATGAACTGTCCGTCATCATGGTTGTTCCTCCTCAACCCAGACACTGGCATTAAGCAATACCCTTGGCTTCATCTCAGAGAATGTTTGCCAATCTGCAGCAGGGAGAAAATTGACCTGGTGTCGTTAAACAAGAGAAGGGAACCTGTGAAAGAACATGCAAGCACGTTTTTCAGGCAGATCAGTTTTGTTCAGAGTGCATAAGGAAGTCGAGAATCTGAAAATGGATTCCCTTAAAACCCCAAACCCTGCATCCCCTTGGCAAGCCTTTTTGCGGCCACCAGGGCACACAGGGATCCTTTTGGAGTCTGCCCCAGGGGAGCCTGCCCCCAGTGAAACTATAGCTATGACCTTGGCGTTGTTCCCACATAGTCAAGGGTTAACATTAGAAGAATGTGCTTCTCTGATGAATTAGCTCTGGCTTTCCCAAGTCATTTCCACAAATGCCATTTTTGAGCTGCAGTTCCCCAGAGGGAGCTTACACAAAGAGAAAAGCAGCCAACTGTGTGGTGTGAGCCACCAGGCAAGATTTAGGGGTTGCGTTTTAAGCTAATTAAGACTACAGTAAGAATTTTATGCTAGATCATAATTTCTTATTTTCATATAGAGTATCATTATTGGGACAATGAGTACAGTATTTAAAAATTCCCAGGGACTAATTAAATATAAAGAAGTCCAGCTTTCAAACTAGAAATGCCACAATTCATTTTTCATACCATAAAAGTCTAATGTGATTGTTTAATACAGTTGCCAAGATATGGTAATACATAGTTGGATATTTCAAGGGTTTAGTGTAATTTTATCCTTGTATACCAACTTCCAAGATGTGGAATTGATTTATCTCCTCATTCATTCATTTGACCAATATTTATTGAGTGCCTACTATGTACCAGTCACAGTACATCAAAGTTTCTGCTTTGCAGAGCTTACAGCCTAGTGGTGAAAACAGTCTCAAAAATAAGCAAACAGACCCTGCACAGTGGCTCACTCCTGTAATCCCAGCTCTTTGGGAGGCGGAGGCAGGCAGATCACCTGAGGTCAGGAGTTCGAGAGCAGCCTGCCCAACATGGTGAAACCCCATCTCTACTAAAAATACAAAAATTAGACAGGTGTAGTAGCAGGTGCCCATAGTCCCAGCTACTCCAGAGGCTGAGGCAGGACTATTGCTTGAACCCAGGAGGAGGAGGTTGCAGTGAGCCGAGATTGTACCACTGTACTCCAGTCTAGGTGACAAGAGCAAAAGTTTGTCTAAAAAAAAAAAAGAATATCTACTTTCCACTTCAGACATGAATGAAATAGGGTAAGGGTTTAGAGAGTGACAAGAGGAAGGGAATGTTGAATGGAATGGTCAGGAAAGAAGTCTATGAAGAGGTAAATCCTAAGAGACAAACAGGAGCCAGACCTTACACCATCTGGGCAAGGGAGCAGCAAGAGCAAAACCCCTGGTGCAGGAGAGAAGTTGGCAGGTGGCAAAAATAGGAACAAGGTCAATGTTGTCGTAGCTGGTAAAGGAGGCAGGGAAAGGTCAGAGATACTGATGGTGAGTGTGGGATGCCTTTCAGCCTAGATAAGGAATTTGGATTTTTCTCTGAGAGTTTTGGCTCGTGAAAGCATGATCAGATGAATATCACTAAAAGTCCTCTCTGGCTGCTGGTTGAACACTAGACAGTAGGCAAGATGGAAGAGCAGTGAGGGCTTGGATTCAGGAGTCTGGGAAAGAGATCATGCCGTCCAGGACCAGAGCTGTAGCACAGGGATGGAAAAAGTATTTTGAAGGTGGAACCAGCAGGGTTTACTGATGGATGAAATACAAAATGCCGTAAGTGGGAAAAAAGACAGAGGAGGGGAGGGGATGGTAGATCACAACTTTGATTTTGGACTGAAAGTTTGAAATACCCGTGAGACATGAAAGGGGAGATGCCAAGTAGAAAGCCAACGATTTCATTTTGAGCTCAGGACTGAGATATTAATCTGTGTGTCATCAGGGTAAAAAAGAAAAAAAAAAAAAAAGGTAAAGTCATGGTCCAGTTATGTTAATTCTCTAAGTATGGAAACATCTACAGGAAGTCTCATCTTAAAATAAAATGCCTATCCACAGGTAGACAAGCATTTCCTGATTTATTAACCAAAGACAGATTTCTTACGTAATTGTCTTCATTTTTACTTTGGAATAAAGAAGACAAGAGGTAATGTTGTTTCTTTGTGTGGATGATACTGAAAATTATAAGACCACACATGTTCAGATTATTTTAGGTTGACTGTAGGCCATCATATGAAGCCATTTTAAGTTCCTCTTACTTGTTTAAGAACAAAACTTAAACAGATTTATTCATGCCACTGCTGTTGAGGCATCTTGGCTATTTATCCAACCCAAGAAAAAATATGGGACGTGAGGAGAGGGCCAATCAGTTGAGACTGATGAGAAGTCTGAATTTCCATCCACTAGTCTAGACTCTCATGTTGGGTATTATTTGTCTTACTTTCATCTCTTTAGGCTCATTATTCTGGATGGTCACATTTTACTGCTGAAATTTTTATTTGTCAAGTAATTTGTGGGTGTGTGTTTGTAGTCATCCTTTACTATATGGCTTCTGGGACTTGATGAATCCCTGTGCACAGGACCACATACCTAGACATTCTGTCTTGATCAGTTTTCCATGTGGAGGAAATTGTTTTAGGGGCCCATATGTGCAGTGCCAAGTTATTTATCCATGGAATATATTATAATGAAAATGAATGGAAATGCTTCTTTGCTAGTACCTTTGTAAATGCAGTGGGGGTAGCTCCCACCCCTTGAGCCATCCCTGCAAATGCTGTCGTTGTGAACTTATCTTCCATTTTTCAGCTGTGTGCATGGCTTGGCAGGAGACTCTGTCGAACATTTAGAAGTGAGAATAGCCTGCAGGGAGGCAAATGCTCCCGGAAGATATAAATCTAATCGATAGAGGACCATTAGACACCTTGTAGTCAAGCTCTCCTTATTTTGCAGGAAAAAAATATTTTACTTCTTCCTTTTTCTTCAAAATCCTAGATAAGGCTCAACAAAATTACCATTTTATATATAAATATGGTGTGAATGTATATATTCATGCGTATGGGTATATCTATATATATACACACACGTACTTCAAAAAGAGTTTCTGTGATACTTTTTCTTATAAATTGAATACTTTTTTTCATTCATGAGAATCTTAGTTGGCGGTAGGTGAATGATTTTTTTAATCTTATTTGTAGCTCTGTATGCCACAGGAATTTTTATAAACAATGTGATTTTTGTTCCAAACTATTTTCAGAAATTTCTGTGACTGACATGAAGTGGGAAATCATGGTGATTCTGCCTTCAAATTTCCAACAGATTCATGATGCTTGTGTGCTTGTAGCTAAAACCCAGCTCTGTAGTACTATAAGACTCTATAAGATACTCTATAAGACTGTATTAGTTCATTTTCACGCTGCTGATAAAGACATACCTGAGACTGGGTAATTTAGAAAAGAAAGAGGTTTATTGGACTTACAGTACCACATGGCAGGGGAGGACTCACAATCATGGTGGAAAGCAAGGAGGAGCAAGTCATATCTTATGTGGATGGCAGCAGGCAAAGAGAGAGAGTTTGTGCAGGGGAACTCCTCCTTTTAAAACCATCAGATCTCGTGAGACTTATTCACTGTTGTGAGAACAGCACAAGAAAGACCTGCCCTCATGATTCAATTACCTCCCAGCAGGTTCCTCCCACAACACGTGGGAATTGTGGGAGTTACAATTCAACATGAGATTTGGGTGTGGACACAGCCAAACCATATCATTCTGTGACTAGCCCCTCCTAAATCTTATATCCTCACATTTCAAAACAATCATATCCTCACATTTCAAAACTAGTCATGCCTTCCCAACAGTCCCCAAAAGTCTTAACTCATTTCAGCATTAACTCAAAAGTCCACAGTCCAAAGTCTCATCTGAAACAAGACAAGTCCCTTCTGCCTATGAGCCTGTAAAATCAAAAGCAAGCAAGTTACTTCCTAGATACAATAGGGTAGAGGTATTGGGTAAATACAGCCATTCCAAATGGTAGAAATTGGCCAAAACAAAGGGGCTACAGGGCCCATGCAAGTCTGAAATCCAGCGTGGAAGTCAAATCTTAAAGCTCCAAAATGACCTGCTTTGATTCCATGTCTCACATCCAGGTCATGCTGATGTGAGAGGTAGGTTTCCATAGTGTCGGGCAGCTTCACCCCTGTGGCTTTGCAGGGGATAGTCTCCCTCCCAGCTGCCTTCATGGGCTAGAATTGAGTGTCTGTGACTTTTCCAGCTTCACGATGCAAGCTGTCAGTGGAGCTACCATTCTGGGGTCTGGAGAGTGGTAGCCCTCTTCTCACAGCTCCACTAGGTGGTGCCCCAGTAGGGATTCTGTGTGGGGCTCCCATCCCACATTTCCCTTCACACTGCCCGAGCAGAGGTTCTCCATGAGGACCCTGTCCTTACAGCAAACTTCTGCCTGGGCATCCAGGCATTTCCATGCATCTTCTGAAATCTAGGCAGAGGTTCCCAAACCTCAATTCTTGACTTCTGTGCACCCGCAGTCTCAACTGAGACTTGGCACATGAGAGCTGCCAAGACTTGGGGCTTGCACCCTCTGAAGCCGTGGCCTGTGCTCTCCACTGGCCCCTTTCAGCCATGGCTGGGGCAGCTGGGATGCAGGACACCAAGTCCCTAGGCTGTACAAAGCATGAGGACCCTGGACCCAGTCCAGGAAATCACTCTTTCCTCCTAGGCCTCCAGGCCTGTGGTGGGAGGGGCTGCTATGAAGACCTCTGACATGCCCTGGAGACATTTTCCCCATTGTCTTGGGGATTAACATTTGGCTCCTCATTACGTATGCAAATTTCTGCAACTGGCTTGAATTTCTCCCCAGAAAATAGAATTTTATTTTCTATTACATTGTCAGACTACAAGTTTTCCAAACGTTATGCTCTGTTTCTCTTATAAAACCAAAAGCCTTGAACAGCACCCAAGTCACCTTTTGAATACTTTGCTGCTTAGAAATTTCTTCCACCAGATACCTTAAATCATCTCTCTTAAGTTCAAAGTTCCACAAATCTCTAGGGCAGGGGCAAAATTCTGCCAGTCTCTTTTCTAAAATATAACAAGAGTTACCTTTACTCTAGTTCCCAACAAGTTCCTCATTTCCATCTGAGACCACCTCAGCCTGGACTTTATTGTCCATATCACTGTCATTACTGTGGGCAAAAACATTCAACAAGTCTCTAGGAAGTTCCAAACTTTCCCACATTTTTCTGTCTTATTCTGAGCCTCCAAATTGTTCCAACCTCTACTTGTTACCCAGTTCCAAAGTCATTCCACATTTTCAGGTATCTTTTCAGTAGCACTCTACCCTGCTGGTCCATTTTCTCACTGCTGATAAAGACATACCCAAGACTGGGCAATTTACAAAAGAAAGAGGTTTATTGGATTTACAGCTCCACATGGCTGGGGAGGCCTGACAGTCATGATGGAAGACAAGGAGGAGCAAGTCACATCTTACGTGGATGGAAGCAGGCAAAAAGAGAGTTTGTGCAGGGAATTCTTCCTCTTTTTAAAATGATCAGATCTCATGAGACTTATTCACTGTCGTGAGAACAGCACAAGAAAAACCTGCCCCCATGATTCAATTACTTCCCACTGGGTCCCTCCAACAACATGTAGGAATCGTGGGAGTTACAATTCAAGATGAGATTTGAGAGGGGACACAGCCAAACCATATCAACAACCCACCCCATTAGATGAATATACTCCTCATTAAAGTTCCTGTTTTCTCTTGTTTCCTACTTACTTTATCGATGAAACCATTTTCTGGTTTTGACAACCCAGAATGTTGACCTTGAGATAGTTGTCCTATACTTGGAGACCTGAGCTGGAGGAGAGATTTTGGTGAAAGCATGTGATTTTTCTATAGTGCAGATCAAGGGACAATGATAGTGATGATACATGGATCTCACACCAGTGTGGCACAAGACTGGATTCCACACACAAATGACTGAATGAAAGGTACTCAATGTGAAATCATCAGACATGAAGAGTGACACTGGCCCTGACCAGACCTGAAGCCTCCTGAATCTGAGTCTCTGGCATGTGGCCTGAGCTTCTCTCTATCTCCAGAAGCCCTCCAGAGGATTCTGATACACAGCGCAGGCTGAGCATCACGTATCTGCATTGCACTGTCAGCCCTAGCTCGTTCAGCCATTTCCTCTTATGAGTGGCACTGCCCTTTCCACTCATATGAAGCTGCTTCTCACTGAGCTCTAAATTACTACTTACAAAAGTTCTTAGGACCTTTAAAACTCAAGTCAAGTGCTATTAAGATTGTGCAATGAACCCATGAATTTAAAATACTTAAGCAAGCTGGGCACAATAACACATGCCTAAAATCCCAACTGCTCGGGAGGCTAAGGCAGGAGGATCGCTTGAGCCCAGGAGTCGTAGGCCAGCCTGGGAAAGACAGTGAGACCCCTGTTTCTAAAAATTTTAACAATAAAATAATAATTTTAAAAATACACTAGCAAATTGGAGCGGCAAATATGTCATTATTTTGAAAAGAGCTATATGCATCACATCAGGTTTTAATATATACTAAACACTAAAACGTTTTCCCAGATTCATTTCCATTTGTTTTCTACATCTCATTTTTCAATATTTCCTGATTAGCAGAAATCCAAGATAATCAGTCAATGAACATTAACTAAGTGATTCTGTGTTCAAGGCATCACTGCATATTGTGACTCAAGGCCAGACATTTATTTAGATTCTCCGTTTGAGAAAGATTCACTAATAGTATTGAAATGTGAAAGATTTGTTCTCAGAAATAAGTCATTGTTTAAACATCTAATTTTTATTCAAGCATGTACTTAGCAAAAGCCTGATGGTAGGAGACACACCGCCCCATCTCCATGATCCAGGTCACTGCATGTTGCAATTACTCATGTTGGAATTCAGTACTCCTGAGTGAGTGTATCTGAGAACCTGCACTACCATGTGTGCCGTGACCATGAGATTTTGTTCTGCAGCCAGGATATCAGCTCAAGCCCAACTTTATTGCAGGTTGACCTCCTGTGTCCTCAGCACACACAGACATCCTACCATGAGCCAACCCTGCCTGTGGCTTGTGGCAGTACCCGCCATCCACAAGGACCTAGGGTGTAGGCCAGTAGCAGCTCATTCTCTCTGTCTCTTGCTCCTCCCTACCTGAGCCAAAGACCACCTAGCCCCGTACCCCCAATCACAGCCAACCTCCACAGCACTGGCTGCCTCAGACAGCACATGCCCCAGCATACCCAGCTCCAGACTTCAGGCCATCCCTCTACTAACTTAGGTCCTAATTGGGGAGGTAGAGGTGAGAGACTGCAAATAAATTGACAATAGACACATTAACAGGAGACAAGACACGGTTTATTTACCTGTGTGTGGGAGTACTCAGTAATGAGAAACTCACTGAACAGGTATGGGTAATGGTTTATATTCCAGCTTAATAGGGGAAGGGTGGATAGATAGGGCTTCTGTTGAAACAAATGGGCTTCGAGGGGAAATAAATGGGGATATGGCACTTCTGATAAAGTTTGGTTTATGCCATTTCTCACCCCAGGGCTAAGGGTCAGTCTCTCCTCCTTGGCTGGAGCCTCCTCAGAGGGGATTTATGGCAGCTGCATTCTCAGAAAGCTCAGCCTTTAGCCAACGAAGGAAGCTCAGAAAAGGCTTCTTTTAAGTTTAAAGTAACCTTTATGCCATTCTGATGGGTTCTTTAAGACTTCCACACAACCTGTTTAGGTAGCCTAGCTCATTCAGTACCTACGCCCTTAACCCTACCTTCTCCAACCATTTTACTTTATTCATTCCTCAATCAAGCCTGTGATGTCAAGAAAAGAACTCAATCCTGCCACACTTCAAGCCAGCATTCCCATGCTAGGTGGAAAATGGGACCATTGGTATTGCTCAGCTTCAGCCAGGGACAGAGCTGCCCGGGAGCCCATACACTGCTGTCAGAAAACACGTTAAGGCTCTCAAACACTGAACAGTAGAGAATATTAAAATAAAGTAATCAGCCAGAAATCCATAGGCAATAGGAGAGGATGGAAATGTAAAGATTCTTTGTATAAACACAAGCGTGGAACTATCTAGGACCACTTAGTGTGGGGCAGAAGCTCTTTGTGAGAATATTAATACAATATAGAAAAACCAGTGATGCTCCCGGAAGTCCCGGAGTCATTTGGAAAATGTTAAATCACGCTGACTCTACAGCAAGCCTTCAACTTTCGCAGAGAAAATGCTCGAAAGCTTCAATTACAGCAGCACCCAGCAAAGAGCAAGTGCTGTCTTGAAGGCGGAGCTGGGAGATGATGAGCGATAGGAGGCAAGTGTGGGGACTGGCGGGAAGGCGGGAGCAGTGGAGGGGATCCCAGTGGACCCAAACTACAAGTTGGGACTTGCAGGGAGCCTCTGATGAAGGTAGTAGGAAATGTGCTTCTTACTCTTCCCTTGCCCTCTCTAATACTCCTCTTAGTTCTTTTCCTCTTGCATACCCGTTTATTTCTGGCTAAGTGTTGGGCATTGTCATACATTTTCTGGCATGACTCCCTTGGGCAAGTTACTTTCCGTCTCTGTGCCTTTGTGTCTTCATGTTTAAAATGGAAAGAACTGCAGTGTTGACCTCCTAGGGCTGTTGTTAGAAATCACTGAAGACACAGAGTACTTAGAATAATATTTGGAATTTAGCAGGCCCTGAGTGGATTCACTGCTGTCATTGCCCTTGTGCTTCATAGCAGTAGCTGTGGTGCTCGTCTTAGCCACAGCTCTTTTGTGGGCTTCTTTTGGTTCCATGGAGGCTCCCAAGCAAAGGTTATTCAGCGCCTCTGTTCTGTGAAAAAGAGATTAAGCATTTTCAGTATATTTAAAGTTATCTCCAGCCTATTGTGATGATGCCTTTTCTCCAACCCCCCCCTTTTTCTTTTCATTTTATTGTAGGCACAAATCTTTTTTATACAGATGCCTAATTTTTCCCAAAAAGCAACTTACTCCTTTCAACAAGGTTTTCTATTTGGGCATCACATCTGCATTCTTCCAAGAAGCCCACTGGTAAATAGTGGAACAATGAAGCAAAGTGTGGCCACT
Organism: Macaca nemestrina; assembly: GCF_043159975.1. Taxonomy (NCBI): domain Eukaryota; kingdom Metazoa; phylum Chordata; class Mammalia; order Primates; family Cercopithecidae; genus Macaca; species Macaca nemestrina. The sequence goes on from NC_092130.1 coordinate 170,176,351, forward strand.
AAAGAGCAATCTGCAACCACACAGGAGCTGGAATCCCAAGTACCTGTCATTACATTCTCCTACACATGTGCAGAGTTTGATAAAAAAAGAGAGAGCCAGTTTTGTTATTCCTTTAAGAGGAAAAAACTGCCACGAACTCTTAAGCTTTAATTACCAAAATAAGCTTGCTTTAAACAAATTCAAACACATGAACACAAAGTAGAAGATCAAATGCATTTTGTGGCCCCATGCACGTATATCCTCCATGGGCTTGTATCTTCAAGGTAACGGTGTTGTGTCTTTAATATCCATTAGCGCTGCACCGTCTAAATGGTCTCTAGGTGTCTCAATGAACCATGAAAAATCTCAGGGAAAATGTATTAATATATTTTTCAGCAAATCCTTTGAGATGAGGATTCTCAGGAAGGATTTTAGTGCATTATGCAATGTAGTTGAATTCCCTCTTCAGTATTGAATATGCTTTGCTTTATTCCAAAGAGCTCAACCTCTTCCTATAGACATTGAAATTCATCTGTTTAATTCATAGCACCACGTGAACTTTTTATTTTTGTCTTAAACTTCTCTGATAAGCTTGCCTCTGCATACAAAAACATCAAAGCCTGCGGGGAAAAATTATTAGAGAAGAAAAGAGAAAAGCACCTTTAGTTTAAGCTTCAAATGAGACCAAATTGATTAGTCATCTGAGATTAACTCAGCCTAGCAGTGAGCTTACAGCAAATCACATCCGTCATCCTTTTCTTATTGTAATTTCTCTTTGAAACTTTAAGTAAATTGCCTACATTGTCGTATCTTTAAGAGACTCTGATTAAATCTAAAGCTGAACTAGCCACTGCTCTATATAAGTCTTATTTGTTCTAATACAAAGAAATAAATCAACTCATGGGGGAAAAGAAAGCATTATGAACAAAGACCAAAAATAAGCCTTACTAATGAAAATATACAAACCCGAAGTGTTATTTGGTAATTTTTCTAGTGTTACTAAGTGTTACCAACTAGCAGCTGCCTCAGATGCCCTTATCTGCTTGAGTTTCTTGTGAAAAAAGTGGTCCTCCGTGATGCCCAGGGCCGCCGCCCTAAAGATGATCAACACAACCTGTTGCTGAAACAAAGCTGAACTGATTTCTTACCCTGGTAAGGGGGACAGCACTCAAGGGAGCTTTGGCAGTGCCTTGGAGGAGGGAGATGAGATTTTGTGGAGAATTTGAAGCCTGGTTTAAGGTGAATCTTCCAATGCTAAGACTTGCCACCATTCAGGATTGGTAGAAACAGGAATTCAATACGTCATAGGACACAAACTGTCTTTTGATACTTTCCATGAAAGAGTCAGTAGGCTTTTCTACAAGTTTCTGGATTTTACAATCAAGTTATTTGCATTGGCAAGAATCTCTTGGAATAGTGACATTAATGAGGATGGGGGTAGTTAAGTGGTGGTAATAAAACCATTTCTATCTGCATATAAATTTGTTGTCCAGCTGTGTGTGTGTCAGGGGAGTACTGGGCAGACGTTGAGTTAGAAGAGTGGGTACATGGTTTTAGTTCCCCATGAACTGAAAATGTATGCGCATCTCAAAAATTGCTCTGTTTCATCATGGAAAAAAAAGCCAGATGATATTGAGAAGAAATAGAAACACAGGTAGTACAAAACCATCAATGATCTAAAGTGTATTTCCATTTAACAGCCCTTTGGCTCCTGAGTCCACACCTATACACCCTCTTCAATTCCTCCACCCCAGCTTGGTACGGAAAGTATGATGGACTCTCTGCTCTTAAGGACCAAGCCCTGGCCTACTTGAAACCACGTTTACATAGTCACAAAGGGCTGGGATTACCATGCATGCTTTAAGTGCTGTGGGAACTCACAGAAGATAAACATGACAGGCAGACAGTGCTTATTAAATGCACAACTTTACATAGTGAAGAAGCAATAAACAAAAATTTAGTTTTTTTAAATCAAATTTTATTTTGAAGTTTATTCTCAGTTGCTTTGAGACACAAGATCTGATCATGCCCCTCTTATTTGCCTTTTGATTAAGTCCAAGACCAACAAAATGTCAGACTATCAATATATATTTGTTTAATGAACAGTTGGTTGATATCCATGCTTTAAGTTTATAGAGAACAGGTATTACAAGATATCTATAGCTTTAAAAAAAGAAACCTAATTCTAAAAATTAGAGGAAATGACTCAACTCTCATGAAAAACCTTTTGCAATTCTGATTTCTCAGTTATTAGAAGAATTTTCATACCTTACAGACTTCTTTATTAGTCTCAAATGTCTGTATTTTTCTGTTCCTCACTTCTTTCCTAAGAGATGTAGATACAATCAAGAGAAGTTCCAAATGCTTGAGATTGAACCAGTGGCTTACAATGCAGCTAAAGCTCTTGTCAATGAAGGCCAAAGTTCTTGTCAGTTTATCTCAAATTCCTACAAGGCTACTAAAATTAACCAGGGAGCTGTGTCTCCATTTTTATATGCTTATTGCCCCGGCCAAATTCTGGTATAGCTCATTGCTTGTCCCCCACCCAAAATTCTCTTCTATTTTAGTCAACTGTTATATCTCTCTGCATGATCTAAGCTTCATAGGTACCCACTAGAGCTCTGGCCATTGGGCAAATGTACTGCATCCTAGTGATGGCAGTATTTTTTAATAAAGAGCCTCTTTGAGACCCTTGAGAAGGAAATCCACTAGCCAGTCTGAGCAGTTTACTTAAGAATGAATGTGCTTTTGTTCTGGTAGGGCAGGCTTTGTGGAAATAAACAACCAACCAAAGGAGAAAAGCAAAGGCTATCTATTCTGAGCTTGCTATAGCAAGGGAGTTGGCCATCATCACTTGTGTTTTGGCAGAGACTCAAAGGCAGAAGAGTGGTAAATATTATAGTGGAGAAGAGGGAAGCTTCAGGTATGCCCTAATTGGAAGCCGATAGCACAAAGATGTCATGAGCCAGCCAGAAGTGGAACACCCCAGGTGACTGGTTGGGGTGTGTGCCTGGCCTTCGCGGCTTGTCCTCATTCGGAAGCAGAGACAAAAACTAGGGAAGCTTTCACTTATCAATCATGTCCTGGCCATTTGGGGCCAAATGTTACAGAAGTTCTGAATGGAGATAGCAATCTGTCTTTCTGTGAGACTAACCTACAGCAGGCTTGCTTCCTGAGTTGCTTATTATAGATAAGGAGTTGGTTTCCTGGGCAGGATGCTCAGGTTGTGGGTCAAAGTTCTGTTTTTATGCATTTTCTGGCCATTGTCCATTTGCATATTCAGTCTCTCCGTGGGGACATATGTGAGAGTTACAATGTAACAGAGCTCTGCTTCCAAAATATACTGTATTTTAAATTAGTTTTTAGTTAATTGTCATGAAACTAAATGTAGCCAGGTAATTTTGAGTAAATTATCTATTATTGGTTTTTCTCCTTCTGGTACTACATCTGTAAGCCATTTGTAGCAGTAGATACAAATTGTAAAGGAAATCATTGTGGAAATGTAAGAACCAGGGAGTTAACCAACGGGAAACATTGAAAGTAACTTGGTATCTCCTTGGACCTGTTTTCACTGGGACCTGAGATGGTGGACGCTTCTGGGTGTGGTTGCAGGGAAGGTGTTGTCGACTCTGGGTCTCAAGGCCTAGGGACCAATAGACCTGGGTGGAAAAAGAACATGGCTTGAAAGTGGAAAGAAATATACCAGAAATTGGTAGAAAGGGAAGAAGAAAGAGCATCCAGCTAAAATTCCATAGGCTAAAATACACATATACAATTGTGTCCTCTAAACCATGTTAAAAACAAGTTTTCAGGAATAGATGATTGAAGAAGCACTTTGTTCAACTTGCTAGACTCCTTCATGGAAATTCGTTGGGCAGTACTATGAGCCTGGCACTGGAAATGTCTCCATTCTTCTTTGTTAACAGGTGTCTGTATGTAGCAACATGGGCAGAACAGTGTATCTCTCCACTAAGACAGTGAATTGCTTGTGGCTTACAAAGTTAGTGTTTAAATGAAACTACTAACTCCCAGGAGGTATAAATGGTGAGATATTTCTCCTTAAGGAAAAACACTTTTTATGTTGCTTTTGCACAAGTGGTGTGAAACCCAGTTATTTATTGGACACATTCCATGCACAAAGGGGTGGGTTTGGGTGCCTGGAGAATGGACAGCATTTCCAGGAGGAAAGTTCAGAAGGAATTTCAAGAAGCTTTGTAATGAGGGGTAGACACAGTCAGCTACAACGCAGGGGAGATGGTCAGTACACGTCTGGATGGGATAAACTCACAGGCGTGCCAGGGCATCCGTGGGGAGGGTGATATTTCTTTGGCACTGAAGAGTTATCATAACACATTTGACAAGCCTCACATTTTCATTCGTTAGGTTTCTTTCATTAGGTTGAAAGTTAGTGCACTGTCTGTGCCAATGCATGTTTAGACATTTATTTTTCTCTGTGCAAATGTTCCTACTATTGCACTCTGCAGACAAGTGAGAGGAAATTTGACAAGCAATTTGTATTATGTCAGTTATACCAGATCACACCCTTGTCCTCCCCTCTAATCACACAAAAGCCTCCAAAAGCCCATGAGGCATGAAGTTCCAGGAGCTTAGGAGGTTATTGAGGCAACGTGAGAAGTATGGAATCGATACCAGGAGGCTTTAGCAAAAAGGATCCTCCCTTTAGCTCCTTGAAAAGCCCATCCTGTGACTTTCAGAAGGTGACTTACCTTCCCCCATTTCCAGCAGTGACCTCATCTTACCTCGGAATCTCTAGAGCAATAGCTTTCAACAGGGCACAGTTTTGTCCCCCAGGAGATATCTAGCAATATCAGAAAACATTTTTAGTTGTCACAACTGGTGTGGATGGGAGGGTGCTACTCGCACCTGGTGGGTGGAGGCCAGAGCTGCTGCAGTCCATCCTGCAGGCTATGGGACAGCCTCACAGCACAGCATGGTCCAGCCCAAAATATCAACAATGCCAAGCTGGAGGAACCCAGCTCCAGATCTTGTACAGACGTCTCTCAAGGAACCCTGGGACCCTGGCAAATTCTGTCTTTCTCCAAAAGAACTATTCCTATCTTTTTCAGTAGGTATAGATTATGTCTACATATATGTGAAAATCACAACTGGGAAATCTAATGAAGTCTAGTATGCAATCCAGCCAAATGACACTAGCTGGATATAGCACTGCTGTGACCCTCTACACATCTGTGCTTGAGTTGCCATACATGACTCTACCTGTCAGCTCACCACAGGGGCAGTGTGGGGCAGGGATGTTCCATGGCTCAACTGTGTAAGTTATACATCCATGGGGTGGATGGTTGTACCATTAGAGAATATTCTAGAAACACTTCTGTGGCTAACTCTTTCTGAAATGTTTCCCTCTCTCTGCACAGACCCTGCTGTTTCCCAGGCAACTAAATGCAGTATCTAAAAATACATGCATGCAAGATTTTTATGGGGAAATAAAACAATATTACATTAAATTTAAGACTGACTAATATTTGAGATCATGTAAATCTCTGAAGGTGGATACCCTCACTCAGGGTATAGCTTACACTTCAGTCTTAGAAACTACCTTGGGATACCTGACTGGGTTTGCCGTGGTTTGGTTGGGATGGGGCCCTGTTTTGTTTGTTCATGGCTGAGTAGATGCAGAGATTAAATGCCACATCATTCAGGGCAGTGTTTGTGGAATATGAACCTTGATCCAGGCCAGCTCCAAGTTCTGGGAACTCAGGTGATAAAGAGCCTGTATTCCTTGCCTCAAGGAGAGTACTGAGGTGAATGGACCCTTGTGCTATGCTAGAGGAATGCCAGGATGGTGAAGCGGGCAGCAGAAGCAGCTTTGGAAGGAGCGATTTGGGAAAGCCTCCCTAAATGGTGAAACCCCTGAGCTGAGCCCGCAGAAGTTGAAGTTAACCAAACAAAGGAGCAAACAATGCAGGAAGCAAGAACAACAGGACTTAAACCTGAGAGTCACATCTCCTGGAGTATATTTACACAATTACAAGCAGGGCCACCTGCTAGGAACACAGCAGCTCCCCACACCTGCAGGGGTCCTGTTGGCCAGTCCCAAAAGCTGGTGTTTTACCCGGTAAGCAAGAGGGAGCTAGCGATATGACATGGACAACAGAAAAAAATGGCACACACAGTCTCGTGCCCCCAGGCTACTTCTGCTGGGATTAAAATATGTGATTTGTACTTATTAGGGTGATGCTGGACCCATACCAGGGCAGCAAGCAATGGAATACATTGATCTTTCTATGTTTTTATTGACCTGCCGATGAACAGAAGTCACGGCACATATGTATGCCTGTATCTGTGCATCGTGTGTATGCAGACAGGGAGCCATACTCTTTATACCCTTCAATATACACATATCATGTCCCTCTCTCCCTCCCTCACCTAGCCAGCCCACCCCTTGGTGGATAATTGTGTCTCTTTATTTTAAACTCAGACCCCAAAACAATGCCTTTTATGTGGAAAAGAAAATGCAAAAGGCATTTTTGCCATTGCTGTTGGTGTTGAACTGTGTGTGATGTGATTGAGTCTGTGTGCTCCAGTAGAACCAGTTGCCCAGTCCTGCTTCCTGTGACATCATCCTCCTGGACAGGCAGAGGTGTGTACTGGCAGCTTCTCCTGCTTTCTGAAGCAGCCGGAGTGCCACGTGCAAGTAATCGTTCACTTCCAAGACAAACAGCCTGCGTACACACTCATCTCCCGGAGAGAAGCATGGTTTTCACAGAGGTACTCACGGTCCTGAAACCCAGCTCATTAACCCTCCTGAAATTCATGAGGAGGCTCTGCTGAGAAGAGTCACTGATGACAGAATTTTAAACTTTATTTTCCGTCCCCAGTAATGTTGGTGATTATCCCCATGAAAACGCGTGGGCTTTCTGTGGCTGTCAAGGACTTTCTAGAGAAATTGGCCTTGAGCTTGCCGTTTTGTCAGTGCTGGCTCTGTGCTTCATTAACTCCAGGGAGCTCGAAGCCTGTTTCTTTTTTGTTTGTGTGTTTGTTTTTAACAGATTTGGACAAAACAGAATCCAATGATAGTGACAGACAGTGATGATGGCAGCCAATGTGATGAACTGAAGCATCGTTTTTATTTATTTTATTTGCTTTTGCTTGTTTGGTCTTAAATACCAAGTTGAGATAACATTCAATGAGATTTCAGACAGCACTAAAAGTGAAATGACGAATTCCGTGGGATTCCATATAACAGATGAGACATGATTATTTGTCAAATAAAACAGAATAGAACTGTTCTTTGTGGTGTCTTCTTCAAAGCAGCAGCTCTGAAACATACCTAAACCCAAATGCCAAGCAGTGTGTTGGTTTGCTAGAGTTCCTGTAACAAAGTGCCCCTAACTGCATGGGTTAAATGTGCTGGAGGCAGGAAGTTTGAGATCAAGGTGTCACAGTGTCTATTGCCTTGGAAGGCTGTAAGGGACAATCTGTCCCAGGCCCCTGCCCTCGCTTCTGGTGATTTGCTGTCAATAGATGGCGTTCCTTGGCTTGTGGAAGCATCGCCTCAGTGTCTGCTTCATCTTCACATAGTGGTTTCCTTGTGTGCCTCTGTCTCTGGATCCAAATTTCCCCTTTATGTAAGGACCTCTGTCGTATTGGATGACCTCATCTCAACTGTATCTGCAATGACTCTGTTGCTACATAAGGCCACATTCTGAGGGACTGGGAGTTAGGATGTCAACATATGACTTTTGGTGAGGGGATAGAATTCAACCCAGAACCAGCGGCATTCCTGTTTCCACCCCATCCCACACCAAGTTGCCCTATCAGCTGCTGACCCAGCAGCCACTCTGCCCTGCAGCACAGATAGGGGGTCAGCCACTTAATATTTGTGGTTAAAACCAACAAGGAGGAAGGTCCTGAGTCTCCAACTAATCAGTGGAAGAAAGGAAGAGAGGACAGAGAAGGGAAGGGAACATTCTTTAAGAAAAAGGGGGAATGGAGAGGAGATGAGGAAAGTGTAGTGGGTAAGATGATGGGCCCCCAAAAATCCATCCAAGTCCCCAGAATCTGTGAGTGTGACCTTATTTGGAAAAAGAGTATTTGCAGATACAGTTAAGTTAAGGGTCTTGAGATGAGATCATCCTCGATTACCCAAGTGGGCTGTAAATCCAAAGCTAAGTGTCCTTGTAAGAGACACAAGAGGAGATGACACAGACACAGAGGAGAAGGCATGTGAGGGCAGAGGCAGAGATGGGAGCAATGCATCCTGATTTGGTTGGGATGTTTGTCTCCTCCAAATCTCATGTTGGAATGCAATCCCCACTGTGGGAGATGGGGCCCGGTGGGAGGTATGTGGGACACACGGGCAGATCCCTCAGGAACGGCTTGGTGCCTTAATGAGTGCGTAATGAGTGAGTATCACTCTATTTGATACTGCAAGACCTGATTGTTATTGTAAACAGAGCCTGGCACCTTACCCCCCTCCCTCTTGAGTCCTTCTCTCCCCATACGATCTGTTCACTCACCACTGGCTCCCCTTCGCCTTCTGCCATGAGTGGAAGCTTTCTGAAGCCCTCACCAAAAGCAGATGCTGGCACCATGCTTTTTGTACAGCCTGCAGAACCATGATCCAAATAAACTTATTTTCTTTGTGAATTACCCAGTCTCAGGTATTCTTTTATAGCAATGCAAATAGACTAAGTCACAGCCCCAATCCAGTAAATACCAGGAGCCACCAGAATAAATGCCAGACCTCCCCTAGAGCCTTAGGAGGGAGCATGGCCCTGTCTGCTGATACCTTGATTTCAGACTTGTGACTTCCAGAACTGTGAGAGATACATTTCTGATTTTTTAAGCCATGCTGTTTGTAGTAATCCATTGAAGCAGTCACAGGAAACTAATGCAAAGCAAAAGAAAGAAGTGCTGTTTTGAGGGGCCCTTAGGGTCCCCAGTGGTGGCCCAAGGGGGCACTACCCTGAAACCCCTAAAGTCCTACATTTTTCTCCAGCTCTGCTGTGCCCTGACTCACGTGAGGAATAGCAGAACCACCAGCTGATCCTGTGCTGTCTCAAGCGACAGTTTCCTTTGAGCACCAGCATCTATCCCTTCCCTGTCCACCACTCGCCTCCTGGATCTGTATTCAGACCCATGCTCACCTGAACTTGACCTTAGCAATGTGACACTGAAAGGAAAACAGTTGCTGCATAAGCTCTGTTTAACCAATGGAATTATGTTAAACCAAACAAACATCACTGAATCTTCAGACTTTCAAAGAAGTCAACAACCCATACTTTTTTTTGCAAGTGTGAGTTGAGTGAGTAATGAGTGAGTATCACTCTATTCAATATTGCAAGATCTGATTGTTATTATAAACAGAGCCTGGCACCTTCCCCCACTCCCTCTTGCATCCTTCTCTCCCCATACGATCTATGCACACACTGCCTGCATTTGAAAATAGGGTAGGAGGGACTGCTCATATTGGATTATGAAAAGTACATAGAAAATATCATTCTGTAGTATGAAGACCACTCTTTGCTGGATGGTTGTGTGGATTTGTGTGGTTTGGGTTGGTTTGATGGGGCTGACCATAGTCACTGTGTAATAATAATTAAGCTACTTGTCGACCAACGTGTAGGCTCCTGCAATCCTAGCAGATGATCACTCACCTCACTGTCGTCTGTCAGATCATGCCAAATGGGCTTGACAGAGTGGCAGGGCAGTGTGCAGGGCATGCTTGGTACCTGCATTTCGGAAGGTGACACTGCTAAGAAGTCATTCTTACCAAGGGAAAGGACCTCCTGTCACGGTACCTCATTGCAGAATGAGAGCAGACAGCCAGGAACATCAGAGTCCTGCCAGGCAGAGGCTGCTACCCCGCTGCACAACCTGCTGGAAGATGTAGGGCCTGTGCCTGTGGGCCAGTTACTCTCAGCCAAGTGTGAATGACAGCCTCTATCCCCTGCCTGGGCTCCCTAGTGAGGGAGACAAATAGATACTTAAAGTTTTCCAAAAATTGCAATTTCAGAAGAGAAAAACACTGAACACTTTCCTGAGGTTTGAGCCAATTGATGTACAGAAGCCCTGTGTCTAGTGTTTTCCTGCTTTTTTAATCTTCCATGCAATCTCTTGTACTCATCAAATCTTTCTCCCTTTGCTACAAGTGAAATCCCTTCCCAATAAAGAAATTGCCACAGCACTGCAGCTTCTTTTCTTTTCCTGAAATTTTACAGCATTAATATTGCTTGTAAAAAGTGGGTCATCAGCTTGGCTCAGATATAGCAATAAGTCATTTTAATTGAGTGAAATTAGTGAAAATAATCTTTGGTCCATTTTTGGTCTCCTAAGCTCATTTTTTGCTTCTGTTTTTATATCTACTTGGTCTCTTTTTATTCATTTCATCATACCTTGTGTTTTTTCTACCTATCTACTTGTGAATAGTTCATACAATTACAACATATAGTTACTGATTTTTTTTTAGTTTAGCACAAATACAACCACCAAAGTTTTACACTCATCAAATATAAATCCTGTATGTTTTATGCATTCAACATAAGCTTACAATATAAATGCTGGAATCCTGGGTAGATTAATAGTAATGCTAACAGTTTCATTAAAAATGTCTACTGTGGTTAATTAACAAAGATACAGTCAATATTATATAGCCTGAGACATTCTTACAGTTCATAGGAATAGTGTTTTCGCCAGCTAGGAAATTTGGAGAAATATCTAAAGCACAAACCAATTTTACTAAAATACATTTTAAGTTTCTTTGGGTTCTCGTGTTATTTTTCTTGAAATAGAAATTCTGTGTACTATAAAAATACAAAAGAGGCCCAATTCCTTTATCAAAAAAAAAACAAAAAACAAAAAATAAAAAATAAGCTCTGACCTAGATATCAAAAGTTTTGTAAGCTAACACTATTAAAGATCAAACTCGAAGTGAGGACAAGTGATTGGAAGCATTTTTTAAGAAACGATACTATCTCTTTTGTTGGTTAGAACCATCTAAACTATCTTGTGTCTAGGAAAGAAGATTACCTCCTAAGCATAAGAAGGACGAGTCTTTTATTTATAAGATCTGGAAAAGTTCAGGCTTCTGGCATGTAATTAGGGCCCCATTATATGTGTTAGAAAAAGAGATAAAGTGATGGTCCAGCCACCCGAAGCCACAGTAGACTTGCTGCCTTCTTAGCTCTATTTCAGCTCTGGAGGAAATCTTAGATGTACAGGTTTTTTATAAGCCAAATCAGACCCTGGTGAACCAGTGACCTAAAGCCACCTAAGACTTCCTGGTATCCAAAGTTCAATTCCATAATTTATTGCCATGTGGAAACCAGCACTTGGCTTGGCTGGTAGGTCCCAGGACAAAAATCGACGTGAGCAACACAATTATATAAGTTTCATACAGTGAACTTCCTCCATTTGAGAGCCATCTTGGAATTCATCCATAAACTTCTCATTGGTTAATAAGGAAGATGAAATTTTAAGCAAATAATTATATATCCTTCTTTAATGCCATGTATCTCTCTAGTTTATGAAGTCCTCTGTGAACAAGGTATGCATGTATAACATAAGAACAAGACAGGTGCATTTAGGAATAAAGTATATTGAGGTGAACTGCTCCCATCAGCCAACACTAAAAACAGACTAACACATGTCTTCTCTGACCATCCCTTTTTCATAGTAAGAGTTTTTCTTTCAGTTCTGGTTTTCATCAACATTAATTTAAGTTGTGAAATTACAGCTTCTGTGGTGTAAAGATCTGTGTGCACTTGATGACATGAAAACTTAATAGAAGGAACAAGAACAGTAACAGCGGGGCCCCAGACTGAGCCCTCAGACCCCCACTTCTCTGGAAAGGGAATGGATACCATGCCCAAGACGGCCTTCTCTATTCTGATAAATTTCTCTATTCTGCTAAGTTTGGCAAAACCTGTGCTTAAACAAAGTTGAACACTTGGCTTCATTGTGTCTGTTGGTCTGCTCAGAGCCTTTACTTTGCTAATTCAAAGTAAATTTACTAATGCATCATAAATCTCTGAGATGAGTATGAAGTACAGTATTTCCTGCATTTATGTTGCAGTGAAACCCTGTTTATAACATAACATCTTATAAAACTAGTATTCCCCAGACCTGCATAGATGTAAATAGCAGCTGCAACAGGATAAATGTGAATGCAATTTTCAATTATCAAAGCACTGTTGCACCTTCTTACCTTGTGTGATCAAAAGCCTCATGCAATTTGTTTATTAATTTATCAGTAGACATAGGTTTGTTAGCTGTCATCCTATCCTCAGTTCGTATGATAGAAGGATAAATTATATACATCAGCAAACTGGATGCAACTTCAATGAATGTTTTTGGAATGACTGGCTGAATAAATGCATGATAGGGAAGGTGTCACACAGCTGGTAAAGGCAGTCTATCCGTGTGAAAAGAGCTCAGAGGAAGGAGTCAGGAGGGTTAGGCTGGAGAGAAGAGCTTCTGCCTAAGACACTTATGGTCACCAAAGCTCAGGAGACAGCTCTGTGACCTTTCCCATACCATTTAACTTCTATTTGTCTTCTGGATAAATTGGAAATTACACCTGCCATTTTTATATCCCTAGGGTAATGTAAGACACAAATGGAAATAATGAATATGAATGTTCTTGAAAAAGTTAGAACACTACATAATGTCATCTATGATTAATAGCATATGAAGAAAACCAACAGATGATTCCTTCTGTCCATATCCTTAATTGGGTCTGATTTTTATTTTGGCAGAGGTGTAAATCAATTTAGAAAAGCAAGAATGAGGGAATGTGATTTTATAATTCATCATTAAGCCACTGCAGTAATCAATGAATGACTGCTATTCCAGTGTCGCTCAGGTTGGAGGACTAATTTCAGATTCTATTCCTGAAAACAAACTTTTCTTTAGAGAAACACTGATCTCATCTGTCTCAGGCAGACAATTGTCTTCTGAAATTTTCATCTTAGGGGAGTTCTTCGGTTTTGCTAGATAGCAATCTTGACCTAAAAATAAAACACCCTTCATAGGTTTCTCCCCTGAAGCTAGAATCAGTAAGTTTAAATTTTCATCATTCCTTTGTGCTAAAATTAGTCAATGAATTAAGATAATTATTTTTATGGCTATTATGCTTAATAGTTAATCAAATTATTTAAATCCTGTTAAAATGTATCATATTAGTTGGTTGCCTCATTTTCAATATTTCTCAAAAATCAATTTATTTCTAGTTCAAAAAGGAACTTCAGCAAATCTCTTGTTAATTAACTGCCATTTTTATTTTTAGAATCATTCTTATACTAGTTAAATATGCATATCTCAGCCACCTTCTTGCCCATATTTCTACTCATTTTCTTAGTTCTTCACACTTCAACAGTGTGAGAATTTCTCAGAATCTAATTCAGTGAATTCCCCTGGATGAGACAAGGTGCTGAAACATACAATTCCTTTTGTCTTCCAAACAGATGGAATAGGTTATTTATTTGAGTGTAATAACTCTCGAAAGAACTGCATACCGTATGCCATAAACCTGTCAGATTCTGCCTCATTCAATGTTATTTCTTTTCAGAGGATTGAGTTACTCTTTGAATCATTTTCTCAGACCAACTGCTTCCCAACTCGGGCATGTGAAATAGGATCTTATATGTGTTACAGGTCTGTTCTTGTTTTTGTTTTTGTTTTTGCTTTTTTGAGACTGAGTCTCACCCTGTCGCCCAGGCTAGGGTGCAATGGCATGATCTCAGCTCACTGCAACCTCCACCTCCCGGGTTCAAACAATTCTCCTGCCTCAGCCTCCCAAGTAGCTGGGATTACAGGCACCCACCACCATGCCTAGCTAATTTTTTGGGTTTTTTTTGTTTGTTTGCTTTTTTGAGACAGAGCTCACTTTGTTGCCCAGGCTGGAGTGCAGTGGTATGATCTCAGCTCATTGCAACCTCTGCCTCCCAGGTTCAACTAATTCTTCTGCCTCGGCCTCCCAAGTAGCTGGGACTACAGGCACGTGCCACAATGCCTGGCTACTTTTTGCATTTTTAGTAGAGATGGGGTTTCGTCATGTTGGCCAAGCTGGTCTCGAACTCCTGACCTCATGTAATTCACCAGCCTCGGTCTCCCAAAGTGCTGGGAGTACAGGTGTGAGCCAGCGTGCCTGGCCTGTATTTGTTTTTTAAAATAATGATTATTAGAAAAAAAGTAAGGAACTTTAGTGTACCTTCTAGAATTTGTCTTATCATCTGCCCATAGCAACTATTTGATCCCCTGGCTCCAGCTGGTCCCTTCTTACTATTCCTTCTCTCTCTCTTTTTCTATTTGAATAAATCTCTAATCAATTAAAACAACAGGCAGATTACAAAAGAAGATTCATTTTTTAAAAAAATCAAGGCATCTCGTGAAATATTTATTTGAATCTAGCAAGAGCAAAGGGGCAGATGTGGAGATGAACAGGTCCCTTTCTGGGAAAAGGGGACTGGTATGATCAATCCAGAGGGTTGGTGTTGCCACAACCATTTTCCACTGTGTGAAAGGAAGACAAAAAGAAAAAGCATCAAGATGAGAAAGGGGTTTTCTTATGGATTATGGCAGGAGAGTCAGAATTAAGACCAGCCCTCTACATTTAAAACTAAGTACAAAATGACCCTGGTTTGTAACGTTACATTTAGTCAGGTCATGCTGGGCAAACAGCAGTTTTCTCACAAGTTAATCACATTGTCACATATTGGTATTGCCAGTGTCAGAGATTATGTTAATTAGGGAGTCTGCAACTGTTAGGAAATGGGTCAAAGATTCATTATTTGGGACTACCGTAGAAAGGCGGCTGTGTGTTTAGTTTGTTTGCTTGTTTGCTGTGGGTTCATTTCCCTGAGCTTGGCTTCATTCTATTTCCCTGAATGGGGACTGTGACAAGCACGTGATGTGCACACTGCCATGACCAGGGCAGAGCTGGGTACTGGTTTGCCTTTACAGTTCTTCCTAATGCTGACGTTCTGCCCCTAAAATAGATTTAGCCACAGGTGTTTTGTTCGCAGTTTTCTTATTTGTGATCATTCATTTGATATGTTGTCTTATCAAGCCAGTTGTATAGACATAGGTATAGCGAGCAGTGTTGATTCATTCACAAAGACCCCTTGGCATGGTTATGAAAATGAGAGCTATATGATGTTAAATCTTGAGGGTTAACTTTTGTTTTGTGGTCACTTTTATATCTGTGGCAGAAATATTTTGGATTGCTGAAATCAGTAATCCAGAACTTTCAGATTCAAAGTTCTCCTCTTCCAGGTTTCACTCCCATTACCTATGTCTCAAAGATTATTCCATCTCTCTGAGCTCCAAGTTTTCAGTGCTCTTGCCCATACTACCTGTAGGGTTGGGATTCCCTAAGCCAACGTTCCCCCACCTTTTTGGCAGCAGGGACCAGTTTCATGGAAGACCATTTTTCCATGGACTGAGGTCGGTGGGGAAGATGGTTTCAGGATGAAAGTGTCCACCTCAGATCATTGGGCATTAATTAGATTCTCATAAGGAGTGTGCAACCTAGATCCCTCGCATGCATTGTTCACAATAAGGCTTACACTCCTGTGAGAATCTAATGACACCACTGATCTGACAGGAGGCGAAGCTCAGGCTATAATGCTTGCTCACCTGCCACTCACCTCCTGCTGTGTGGCCTGGTTCCTAACAGACCATGGACCAGTATTGTTTCATGGCCCAGGACTTGGGGACCCCTGCTGTAAGCTACACAACATGAACCAAGCCAGTGTCCTGGGAGGATGGTATAGGCATTAACTCCACATATGAAATGCAGTCATTTTAAATGAGCTTGTCGTGTCCAATTAGATTATATTTCCCTTTAAATGTAACATCTCTGGCATGGTCATTATTACAGATTTGATTTACTCAATTACATTCTGGTAGGAAGGAGGACAGATTCTAGGTAAATGTGAGAGCCCATGGCTAAAGAAAACACCCAGATTAGTAATAATAATAGTTAAATACTAATGTAACTATTGCTTTCAGTTGTTGTATAGTTTCAGACCAATCAATATATGTCATATTTGCAGGACTATTATAATTAGTAGCTTTTCCTGATAATTTATTGTCGTCTTCTGTTTTAAAATTTTTAAAGGATTTTTAAAATGAATTTTGAAGGATTAATTAGAAGATACCATTTAAGGAATGTTTTATTCTAGTCTTTATAAGCTTAACCTGTTGGATCAAGCACTGGAGACAGAGGAAATAGAAAGAAGGCTTCTATAACATGCCTGATTCAAATCAGGACAGTAATCACAGTGAAATTTGTGTCATTTTTTTGAGGTAATTAATCCTTGTTTTGTTGATCTTGGATTAGTAGGCACTCCAGTTTCTCAAAGTTTTCTGCCTCCAATGCAAACAAGTTCTGGAACTCCTGACTCAGTCCCTTGGTAGTCTTCATTTGTGGTGGTGATATCAGCTGATACAGGGGTGCGTGTAACTAAGGTCCAATTTTAGAGTCCTTTAATCGAGCTTTTGTGATGTTTCTTCCAGCAGACATCATTACTGACCCATGGCTTTGGCAGGGGTATTTAGGATAGTGTGACAAAAAATCAGAAACCACCTGTTGGTGCTAAGGCTGAATAGGTCTGGTTGTTAACTCATTATAACCACTAATATCCAAATTGAGGCCAGTTTGTTTCATAAAGAGCTAGTCAGTAACTGCCATGAGAGTGGTGAGGGCGCAGAACAATCTCCACGGCCTTTTCATTTATTCCATCCAATGTGTATTTGGATTACCACCGACTGAAAAGTCTATTTTAAATGTGGAAATGGGATCTTCTTTTAAAAAACTGTTGACCATTATTGTGCCGTTCTTTAACACGAAAGAGAGTGTGCCTCTCTCCACAATGAAAAGGTCATCACTGCTGAATCATAATGATGATGCTCATATTTTACTCATCATAATTAAGTGGTGGTTGAGCTTTTCATGTTTTCATTTGGCAGGTCTTTTTGTATTGGATTCTTGATGAACAGGACAGCTCTCACCATAGTATTAAATCAAATAAAAATCTACAAAATGCTGAACATAGCTAATTATTTCTAGGATCCCTTTTCTCATAAGGTGAAGAAGAAAAATCTTTAGTGTCACCAGAAGCTTTGTGAGAAACCCCAGAGATGGTTTAGATGTAGAAGATACTTCTAAAAGTTGTATTAGTTTGAGGCCAGGTGCGGTGGCTCACACCTGTAATCTTTACCAGCACTTTGGGAGGCCGAGGTGCATGGATCACCTGAGATGAGGAGTTCAAGACCAGCCTGGCCAACATGGTGAAATCCCATTTCTACCAAAAAATATAAAAAATTAGCCAGGTGTGGTGGTGGGCACCTGTAATCCCAGCTACTTGGGAGGATGAGGAAGGAGAATTGCTTGAACCCAGGAGGCAGAGGTTGCAGCGAGCTGAGATCATGCCATTGCACTCCAGCCTGGGTAACAAGAGTGAAACTCTGTCCAAAAAAAAAAAAAAAAGTTGTATTAGTTTGACTGTGGGGGTGCAGATTTGTGGAGGGCAATTTCAAAAAGAGTTATCTGGGGATGCAAGATGTGAGTGTAAATCTGGAGTGGCTAAAGACAAGACTAACTTCAGCTTGGCTCAGCATGATAATATTTATAATAAAGTGGTTAAAGAAGTTATTAGGAACGCTAGCATTTTCATGAGCAAGGATCTTTTACTAAATATTAATTTGAAAGATTGAACTCTAGTATTTCCACAAGTGAGGAAATTTTGCTAAAAATGACTCAAGAGATTAACAAAAGCACAAAAAAATTAACAGGATATCAAGTAGGAGGATTTTAGTGATAAAGGAAGCTTTTGTTCTTTGGGCACAGACTATTCTTCACAATTTCTTACTGAAAACAGAGTATATACTCAGATACACAAAGAGAGAAAACCCAACTGTAAGTTTATCATTTTCGTACCCTACTCATGTAACATTTGCAGTAGAGAGTTCACAAGCCTTTACTCTATCTTGTAAGTAAACTCATCAAAATTACACAAACTTTATAAAGACAGTAACACCTTTCATTGTTTTTTTTTTCAAGTTCATTATTTCCAGGCACTATAAACCAACGCAAATAAGATTCACTTCTTCTCAAACTTTCCCTAACTTACTGCACATCCTCAAATATGGCTTAATTTTACATATTAACACACAGCCAGACTTTTTAACCTGAGATACACTTTCTTCCTTGATAAACAAAACTGCATTCCATTATCTTAGAGACACATTCATATTATTTTACAACTATTGTACCTAGTATAGTGTAGTAGGCAGAATAATGTCTTCTCAAAGATGTCCAGAGCCTATTCCCCGAAACCTGTGACTGTGTCACCTCACATGGCCAAGGGGAATTAAGGTTGACAATCAGCTAACCTTGAGATAGGAAGAAGACCCTAGATTATCCCAGTGGACCCAATGTAATCACAAAGGTCCTTAAAGTGGAAAAGGGAGCAGTTGGGGACAAATGAGAGGGTCAGAGCGATGTGACACAAGAAAGGCCCGTTGTTGCTAGTTTTAAAGTTAGAAACAGAGGGTTACATGCCAAGGAAGTCAGGTGGCCTCTAGGAACTGGAAAAGGCAAGAAAATGATTCTCTCCTAGAGCTCCCAGAATGCAGTCCTGCCCACACCTTCATTGTAGCCTAGTAAGACCACTGTTGTACTTCTAACCTGCAGAACTGTGAAATAATAAATGTATCTAGTTTTAAAGCACTGAACCTGTGGTGATTTAGTATAGCAGCATTAGAAAACTAACACATACAGCATCAACTTTTCATATTAGTTATAACTTTGAAACCGTGTAACTGAGTTGTTTCCTCACAGACATAGAGAAGGCTGGGAGACAGTTACCTGTGTGTACTTGAGATCAGCTGAGATTCCAGAAAGCGCCTGTGGTTCCTCACAATGTACTTCCTCCAACAGTTTGATAATATTGTTTTGTATTTCATGAATTAGCAACACGAACAAGTCCAGGACATTTGTACATCTGCAGATATTTGAAGCACATATATGTGTGTGCCTATGTGTTTAGTGGACAGTGTTTTTTCAAAAAGAGGACATTAAAAGTTTTCCTCAGGGGAATTTAATGGAGTAACTCAGTAACAGATTGTTGTAGAATTCTCTAAGGTGAAGAAGAGCAACTCCTTCATGAAACAGGAGTTATTGAAATTCAATCTAGCTGAACACTTATTAACCTTTTTAAATTTTCAAATAATAATGTTAGCCTATCTGTTTAATAAACCTAGAACTGGAAATCTTAAAAATTCATATTATTAAAAATTGAGGAAATAACCTAATCTTTTATAAAACAGATCATGCTAACCAAAGATTTATGAAATGATAAGACCAGGGGAAAGATACCTCTGTTTTTCCCCTAATATTATCAAACCAGTCTAATTTTGCAGAGATTTGCTTAACTAAAAATACTGCATCAACTCTTTTTACCTTAGATACTAAATATTGAAACCTCTTCAAATATCCTCAAAGGTCCTGAAGTGTCTTAGTGCTATTTTTTCCCTTGTCTTTGCTAACCTGGTATCAACTGTTATTTCTTTGCTTTAAATTTTTTAACCTAGCTACCAAGGCTGTTAATGTAATTCATTGTGAAATTTCTTTGTGTCTTTCCTTGAAATAAGCTTTTGTGAAAGATATATATATGTGTGTGTGTGTGTGTGTGTATGTGTGTGTGTGTGTATAAATATATATTTTGTTTTGTTTTGTTTTGTTTTGTTTGAGACAGAGTCTTACTCTGTCACCCAGGCTGGAGTGCAATGGCATGATCTCGGCTCACTGCAACCTCTGCCTCCCAGGTTCAAGCGATTCTTCTGCCTCAAACTCCCAAGTAACTTGGATTACAGGCTCCCACCACTGCACCCAGCTAATTTTTTGTATTTTTAGTACAGACAAGGTTTCACCACATTGGCCAAGCTGGTCTCGAACTCCTGACCTCATGATTCACCCTCGGCTTCCCAAAGTGCTCAGATGACAGGCATGAGCCACCACACCTGGCCAAATTCTTATTTTTTTCTTAAAGGACCAGCAGCTTAAAGCATTCTGAGAGTGTTTTTTCATTGGCAATTTTTTAGTTTTCTTGTTATAATTACATATATAAGGACTTACTTGTTTACATAAGCCCATCAAATTAGGAGTCCCATTTATCAGTCTCGTCCAGAGAATAGAAAAGTTATACCAATTTCTAGACAGAGAAAATGTTTATACACATACAACAGAAGAATCCCCAGCAAACTCTTGGGTAAGCTGGAGGATTCAGGAACTTATAACTGGATTTCTTATCTCATATGTGCTATTTTTTTGTAATCCTTGTCAAGTCCATTGTGGGTTGAACCAGGGGATACATGTTAAGATTTATTAACACCTTTTTGTCAGCACATGCTTATTGGTATATTTCTATATTTCTGTGTGACTTTTCTAACTTTTAACTTGAAAAAAATTATAGATTCATAGGAAATGATAAAGATAGTAAGGGAGGGTCCTATGTATCCCTCAGCCAGTTTCCAGCAATGGCTATATCTTATGTAATTGTAACACAGTAAATCAGGAAATTAACATTATAATATGTGTGTACAGTGTCATCACGTGTGGATTTGTATAACCATGAAGGTTATCAAGATACAGAATTATTCTCTCAGCCCAGTGATATTTGTTGTACCATCTTGTCATAGTCACACTCTTCCTAACTATCCTAAACTCCTAGCAACCATTAATTTGTTCTCCATCTCTATAATTTTGTTATTTCAAGAATGTTATATAAGTGGTGTCTTACAATATATAACCTTTTGAGATTGGCTTTTTTCACTTAGCATAATATCATTCAAATATTTTCAGATGATAGCATGTAGTGTTCCTTTTGATTGCTAAGTAGTATTCCATGTGTTTTGTTTTAGGGGAAAAAAAAAAGATAAGCACTCAGAACCTTCCAGATGTTTCCAGAGGTTAGAGATCTCCAGACAGTCCAGAAGAGACCTTTCCCATGTTAACAAGCATTCAGACATTTTCAGTAGCTAAGCAATACCATTTTGAATGCTTCACCAATTTGGTCTATAAGCCACATTAACCAGTTTTAAAATATATTATTTTTGCATATTTTTTCCCCTTTGATGATAGACTGTGTTTAAATTGGATATATTTATAGTGTGCAGATGACAGATTTCTGTAAATTAAGCTCCAAATATTTCCCAAAAGAGAAATGAGAGACAAAACATTCCAGCATTCTAAACATCAAACAACCTTTTATATACAGAAGGAAAAAAACTCTTTCATACTAGCTTACAGACATCCAATCACACGGAAATCAGCTCATCACTTTTATATCATCAATTATTGCTGAAAAGTAAATTCAGAGAGGGGAGAGGATTCTAGGCTGATGGAGAAGTAGGAAGCACCAGGAGTCTGTCTCCCCACCTAGACACAATCACATTGGCAGAATCTGTCTATTAGTCAGGGTTCTCCAGAGGGAGAGGACTAATAGGATATATGTATATATGAAAGGGAGTTTATTAAGGAGAACTGGCTCACATGACCACAAGGGGAAGTCCCATGATAGGCCATCTGCAAGCTGATGAAGAAAGAAGCCATCAGTGGCTCAGTCTGATGCCAAAAGCCTCAGAAGTAGGGAAGACAACAGTGCAGGCTTCAGTCTGTGGCCGAAGGCCCAAAAGCTCCTGTCAAACCAATGGTGTAAGTCCAAGAGTCTAGATGTCAAAGAACCTGGAGTCTGATGTTCAAGGGCTAGAAGCATCCAGCATAGGGGAAAGGTGAAAGCCAGAAGGCTCAGCAAGCCATCTTATCACACCTTTTTCCACCTGCTTTTGTTCTAGCCATTATAGCAGCCGATTGGATGGTGCCCACCCACTGTCTCTCCCAATCCACTGACTCAAATGTTAATCTCCCCTGACAACACCCTCACAGACATACCCAGAAACAGTGCTTTACAAGCCACCTAGGCATCCTTCAGTCCAATCAAGCTGGCACCTAATATTAACCATCACACTGAATGTAACTATTTTGAAACTCTGGAGTGTATTGAAGGCTTAAAAATTTCAGAAGATTTGGACAGTAAAGTACAGTTTATTTGGTCAATCAGCTTAGCTCAGCAGTAGCTACCCATCCCCCACCCCTCAGCCCTGTGGCAGGTAGCTGTGCACATGTTCCTAGAGCAGCTTACTTGCAGCTGGCAGAAGCCAGAGTTGGCACAAAATACTCTGTCATCTAAATATTGGGGATCTGTTCTTTCTGCTGATTGCTGCTTCTCACTACAGCACACAGAGGCAATACACACACAGAGGCAAGCAGCCATTGTTGCACACACACATACCATGATTGCAAGCCCCTCCATCTTTGGCTGAAGTTATTTTCAGAGGATTTAAAGAGCTGACACACTCACCCTCCTCATCCACTTTGTTTTTTTCTTTTTCCTTTTTGGGAGCCAGTCATTAAAGACTAGCATATTCAAAAGCAACTGCATATACAAGAGAAATAAGAGAGCCATTGTGCTTGATCAGGGAAACTCTCATGCTCAGAAAACATCTGTGAAGATCTTAAGGCTAATTCTTAGCACAGAGACAGCCTAAAACAGTCAAAAACAAAACAAAAAACAAAAAAATAACAAACCCTGAAAAAGAGGAAGAATCTGATTTCCAGATAACCCATTATTACATTCAAATTTTAAGTTTCAACAACAACAAAAAACCAGAAGGCGCACAATGAAACAGGGAAGTATGATCAGTTTAAAGGGAAAAAAAACAACAACAACAACAGCCAGAAACCATAGCTGAAAAATGGCACAAAGGCAGAGCTACTAGACAAAGACTTTAAAACAACTGTTTTAGAGATGTTCAAAGAATTAAAGGAAAATATGGAGAAAGTCAAGTCAAGAACATGATGTGTGAACAAAATGGAAACAAAGTCATAGAAAACCTAAAAAGAAACAAAAAAAAATTTAGAGCTGAAAAGTACAATAATTGAAATGAAAAATTCACTAAAGAATTGCAAAGGTAGATTTGAGCAGGCAGAAGAAAGAATCAGCAAACTTGAAGTTAGGAAAATTGAAATTATTGACTTTGGAGAACAGAAAGAAGAAAGATCAAAGAAAAGGAACAGAGCTTAAGGGTTCTGTGGACATCATCAAGAGGATCAAATACACACTACAAAAGACTCAGGAGAAAAAAAGTGAGAAAGGGATAGAGAGATTATTAGAGGAAATAATGGCTGAAAACTTACCAAATTTAATGAAAGGCATAAATATAAACATTCAAGAACTCAATGAGATTCAAATAGGATAAGCTCAAATATACCCAGACTGAAACACATTAGAATCAAATTGTTGAAAGACAAAGATAAAGAATCTTGAAAACAGGGAGAAGTGACTCATCACACACAAGAAATCCAAAATGAGATTATCAGCTGATTTTTAAATCAAAATTTTGAAGGCCAGAGGTTGATATAGTCATGGTGCTGAAAGCAAAAAAAAACTGTCAGCCAAGCATCCTATGTCCAGCAGAAGTGAGGGAAAACTTAAGACATTCCTAGATAAACACAAACCAAGAGAATTCATTACCACTAGACCTGCTCTGTAAGAAATCCTAAAGGGAGTCCTGCATGTTGAAATGCAAGAACACTAAACAGTAATTCAAAGGTATAAGAAGAAATAAAGATCTTAGTAAAGATAAATACATGGGCAATTATAAAGCTCATATTGTTTTAACAATGGTTTATAATGCTACTTTTGTTTTCTATGTAATTCAATACATTTAAGAAAAAACAATTACTAGTTTACAAGCTAACATTATTGTGACTTTGTTTCATAACTCTACATTTTTTTCTACATAATTTAAGAGACTAATTCATTGTAAAAAAAACAATTATGTTTTGGACACACAATGTTCAAAGATGTAATTGTGTGACATCAATAAATGAAAAGTGTAGGATGGAACTGTAAATGAACAAAGTGTTTGTATGTTATTGAAGTTAAGCTGGTATAAATTCAAATTATAATGGTATAATGTTAAATGTAATCCCTGTAGTAACCACAGAGAAAATCATTAAACTGTATACACAAAAGAAGGAAATTAAAACATTTAACTACAAAAAACAGCACAAAGGAGATAGTAATGCAGGCAATTAGGGACAAAAACAGCTATAAGGCATATAGAAAACAGCAAAATGCTAGAAACAAGACCCTCTTTATGAGTAATTACTTTAAATATACATGGATAAATTCTCTAATCAAAGACAGAGATTGACAGAGTGCATTAAAAAATAGTCTCCAATTATATGTTGCATACAAAAAACTTACTTTAGATTCAAAGACAGAAATAGATTGAAAGTAAAAGGATATTTGTACATCCATGTTCACACCATTATTCTCAATAGTGAAAATGAAGTATAAGCTAATTCTTCATCAACAGAAGAATAGCAAAATATGGTATATATACACAATGGAATATTCAGTCTTGAAAAGAAAGTTCTGGCTGGGTGCAGTGGCTCATGCCTGTAATGCCAATGCTTTGGCAGGCCAAGGTGGGCAGATCACTTGAGGCCAGGAGTTCAAGACCAGCCTGGCTAACATAGTAAAACCCTGTATCTACTAAACATACAAAAAACTAGCTGGGTGTGGTGGCACTTTACTGTAATCTCAGCTACTCAAGAGGCTGAGGCACGAGAATTGCTTGAACCCAGGAAGCAGAGGTTGCAGTCAGCTGAAATTGCACCACTGCACTACACCCTGGATGACAGAGTGAGACCCTGTCTGGAAAAAAAAAAGAGGGGATTGTACATTCTGACATATGCTACAACATAGATGAACCTTAAGAATATTATGCTAAGTGAAATAATCCAGTCACAAAAAGACAAATCCTTTATGATGCCATTTATATGAGGTACCTGGTTGTCAAATTCATAGAGACGGAAAGTAGAATGGGGGTTTCCAGGGGCTGAAGGAAGGGGTTGGGACGTTGTTTAAATGCTTTTAAAGTTTCAGTTTTGCAAGATGAAAAGAGTTCTAGAGATGTATGATTGTAGAATGATATGAGTTGACATAATATCAACAAACTATATAGTTAGAATGGATGAAATGGTAAATTTTATAAGTCTTTTACTGCAATAAAGAATTTTTTTAGAAAAAAATAAACTCGGAGCACCTCAGCAAAAACCCACAAGTCAGTTTTAGCTACTCCAGAAACAAGAGGACCATAGAACTACTAAGACCTCGAAGACAAAGGAGTTGTGAGGATTCTCATCCAGGGTTGCTCTCTAGTCCAGCTGACCTTCTTGAAAAATATATTTTCTCTCGTCAGTTTGAGACATTTAAGTTTGTAATGGTGCACAACAAAGACCATCTACACATAGGACTCCATCAGTGATCAGAAGAGATCTATAATAAGTGTCGGAAGGGACTCAAGTGACTTCCCCATTGCCTGCTGCCTTAGAGAATGCAGGTCTTTAGACCATAAGACCACCTCTCAACATTCCTGCCACCAAAGCGAAAAGCAAATGGTAGTATGCACATCAGTAACAAACACAGGCTTACTTCAGAAATGGAAATAGAAAGTCATAAACACAACATGGAAACAGAAGCAGTCAACGAGAGCAAGGCTGTTACCTCATCATGAAATCCCCACTAGCTCCTTTCTGCACAAGCTCTCTGCAAGGAGTGCCTTTCTTGGGCAACACGGTTTGTTAGGTCTCCTGAGTCCCTCAGGGTACCTTGGTGTGCCCAACAACGCTTAACGGAAGATTTCGAGAATGAAGCATTGCAAAGAGAAAATAATCTTTACTTGCAGTTTTTCAAGAAAATCTGCATTTAGAAAACTGGTTCACAAAATACAAAATACAGGTATTTGAAGGAAACACACACACAGTGGAAAGCATAGCAAAGTTCCAAAGTTGCAGTTAGTCCATCACTGATGAAAATATAGTCTTTTTTCCGCACAATTATATTATCACCAGTGGTCATCTCTTACCAGTATTGCAAAAATCAGAGATATAGTCATTGTTATTAGAGACTAAGTAACTTAAAAGAAATGGCCCAAGGATTCATTTCTATTGGGAACTTTAGCAAGAAAGAGTGATTTTGTTTGTGGTAGTGATGGTGGTAGAGTCTTGTTTTGTACTGTTTCGATCTGACAGAGCAACAAGCTTTTCTTTTTTAAAAAACAAAATATGGAACACCTCACAAATTTATGTATTATCTTTGCACAGGGGCCATGCTAATCTTTCTCTGTATCATTCTAATTTTAGTATATGTGCTGCCAAAGCGAGCACCATGATTTCCCTTTTTCAGATGTGATTCCATGATAGTGGATCATTGGTAGCACTTTTATTCAAAATAGAAGCAAGGCAAGGTATCCACTATGCTTTCATAAATCTAAATATTCTTTGAACCTGATGACCTGCTTGTCTCTCTGATGGGATTTTGGTATGTGATTCTCTCATATAAGTAATATAATTTTGCATGTTTTTCTTTATGTGGAAAAATAACATTCAACTTATCCATTAATATTAAGCTTTAAAATTCACTTGGTTCTTACTACCCTCTGTGTTATTCCCACATGAAATCTCTGAATCATGTTTCCCTGCATTACCTCAACATTTCCATGGGCTCCAAGCCCTGTCAGTTGCTTCTTAAGAATTTCCATCATGGCTACTCTCATGTCCTTGATGCCCCCATGACCACCTTTTTGTAGTCACAGGTTCTTCTTTCTTCCTGAAATATTGTAGTTTCCTGACAAATGAATGAATCACTCTATTATTTTCAGTCTGTGTCATACCTTTTACTTAACCAAATTAAATCTAGAAGAAGGTAGAGTCAGCTGTGCATGGTGGCTCACATCTGTAATCCCAGCACTTTGGGAGGCCGAGGCAGGCAGATCACTTGAGGTCAGGATTTGGAGACCAGCCTGGCCAACATGGTGAAATCCCATCTATACTAAAATTCAAAAGTTAGCCAGGTGTGGTGGCGTGTGCCTGTAGTCCTAGCTACTCGGGAGGCTGAGGCAGGAGAATCGCTTGAACCCAGGAGATGGAGGTTGCAGTGAGCTGAGATCATGCCACTGTACTCCAGCCTGTACAACAGAGTGAGACTCTGTCTTAAAAAAAAAAAAAAAGAAGAAGAAGAAGAAGAAGGTGCAATCAGCTGGAGCAGCCATCTGCAGTGGTTACTGGTGCCTGCTCCTTTTCAGGGCCAAAGCAGGTCATTCCAAGACAGGTACCTCCTCTGCCCCATGCCAGGCTCAAACACAGGGGGAAGCTTATGCTCTGCATCCACAGAGAATCTCAGTGCACCACAGGACCACAGCTGCCCTTTCTGCCTCTGGGACTGTGAAGAACTGCCCACAACCTCCACCTGGTGATCCAGCCTCTTTCTTCCCCAGTCCTAAAAGAACCCTACCTCCATCCATTTCTCTCTCTAAAAAGAAAAGGAAACAATTTGATCACCTTGATGGTGTCAAACTATAAAAAAAGTTTGAACCACCCACTTTGCAGTTTCCTGTTGCCAATACGATCCCCCAAGAAAGGGAATTCACTTCTTTGACCCTCTGAAGAAATCCCAGACCTCAAAGACCCAAAAGTCTGCCTGACCAGTAGAAGGAGAGGAGTCAAGATTCCTCCTACTGGGTAGCAAGAATAACTTTCTGGAAACTTAGGTTAAAAAGACAATACAGGATATGGAACAGTTATAGATACACACTCCCTTGAGTTGTAGTGTTTACAATTTCATTAGAAGCCTAGAAGAAGGAAGCATTATTGTCGAGAAAAAGACTGTATGTTTCTTCCACCTTCAGTTTTACTATTCTGAAACCTTCCTTCTTAATGCACCAGAATTCTTTTTGTAAAATATCAAGTTGTTCTTGTTGCCCCCTTGACATACCACAAAAAATCCTAAATGTCCACCTCCTGAATCAAGCCTTCCACAACAACTCCAGTCCTATCTAACTTGTGTCTTCCCTGAACTACTGTTATAAACATACAATGCAAGGTCACTTGCGTCTGTAATTATTCTATGTCGCATATTTTATTATTTCCCTAATCAGCTTCAAAGTTTCTAAACACTTGAAAAAGCTAAAAATCTTTTCTTGCTACCCAAATTTCTTGTGAAGATAGGATGTAAATTTCACTGTAAAATGACAGCATTTTCAACACATAATCAAAGGCTAAAAAAGAATTGTAACCTTTTAAAATAATTAACAAACTTTGCCGCGAGGTTTCCTTCTCCATGGAATAATATTACCTGGTTTGTTTCTTTACTTGGATGATCAAAAATATAGACTAAAATATATCCCTCCAGATAGACTGATAAATTGACTTCATGAAAAATCTCCAATTGCCTAGTAAAATGTCAGTGACCTATACTGGAAATACTAGAAATAAAATAATTCCAATGAGTTTCCTCGACAGTAAAGTTGGGTTAGGTTAAATATAACAGTTACTCCTGATCTTTTCCATATCATGGGGCACGTGGAAAACAATAGCACTTCAATGGCACACTGGGGTGAGCAGAAGAGGCTGCTCTGCAGGGGTTGGGTACCCTGCCATCTGCTTATTCTCTATAAGTAAACTAACATTACAGGGACACCTGCATCTTAATCAGGACTCAAGGGTTAGAAAGTCATGGAGGATGAGACTACATCTTCATATTTATCTGACGTAATTTTCAAAATGATAATACCAACAAAACTAAAACATACTACAGCCAAATTCTTACCCTCTCTTCATTTTTAGTTTTAACCTTGACAGTGCCCAAGGTCACAAAACCAGTTCTCCATACACAGTCAAGGGTGTAAATGTCCCTGTATATACAATGACGGGAGTATTTTTTCAGTGATTTTGCCCTTCCTTCATCACTTTCCTTATAAGGAAAAGGAAAAAGGAACACATTGATCATCTCATGTGTATGGAGCTCAAATGTGTGTTCTAATGATTTGTGGGGGTTAATAACCTGATAGAATCTCCAGCATGGTGAGCCCTACAAAAGTAAACTCTTAACCAGAGTTAAGGCTGATTTAATGATAAACAGATAAACTATTTTAGGTGCTGTCATTAGAAAATAAGTATGCTACATTTGGGGGTTTGCAGGCAAACCATTTTTGTCAGACACTTCCTCAGCTATCATCAAGTGAATGAACACACTTTTCTATTTCAGTAATTTAAGCATCAGCATTTTCTCTCTAAGCTAAAATAAGCCACCTAAACATAGGATAAGAGCAGATACCAAAATTACAAGGGCCTGTGTTTGCCTGGAATTAAGATATCATCGCCTACTCTCACAAGGTTCCCTTCCTGCTGCCAGGCACCATGCGCCAGAGAATTAAATAGCAGAAGAAGACATTATTTATAGATCTATATGGAGGTGAAATATTTCAAATAGCCTTTAGGAGCTAGCTAAGTATGCCTAATTGGGGCATGGGAGACAAGGAAGGGATCTAACTTTGAGCACTTGCCAGTTCCGTCTGAAAAATGTGAGAACGGCCAGCTTTGCTACAGGCACTCATTTACTTACTTCCAGAAGTCAATTAAAGGAGCAGAAATGGAAGCTGCAGGTGGGATAAATTAATTGTCTTGCCGGGTTATTGGTAATGCCTAAAGTGCTTTGTAAACGAAAAGTACTCCATAAATATGTCATTATAAGCACCTTTATCATTGGGAATAGTAAGATTAATAATGCTAAAGTGAATTAAGGAAGCAGAATTAGATTGTATTATAGTTTTCACACAAAAACACACCAAATTAGTAAGTGTTACATGGTAGAACTACACAATAAAATTCTGTCAGAGAGGCAAACAGCATCAGGTTACTGTAGTTCAAAGGACACACAGTTATAGATTGTCAAGTACCTCTCCTGCTTTCAGTGTTTTCCTTTGCTGTAAATGAATCAAAACTCAGTACTCACATATGTGATCATGTTCCCCACACGTTTTTGCTTTGACTGTTTTTAAAAAATGCAGGTCCCGACATAGCTTTCATTAAGTTATTTTTGAGAGTTATGTTAGAATTCCCATATATTTTTCTTGACTTCTATAAACATCAAGCGAGAACATAATAATAGCTAATACCTGTTGAGTCCTGTGTCCTTGTTCATTTCCATACATTCAGTCATTTATGCTTTATAGCAACCTTGTATGGCAGGTACCATTATTGTCTTACTTTAGAGATTGAAAAAACTGAGGCTTCAGAAGCATGAAATAACTTGGCCAGTGATTTGATCCCAGGTCAGTGTAGCAGCAGAGTGGATGCACTGCCATGAGGAATGACTGCTTTTCTCTGTAGATGTGTCCTGAACTACCCAATAGAGAACATTCAGTGATGGGAAACAAACAATATTGCATAAACATGGTCTCTTGTATTCTCTTCTCCCCCATACCCACCTCTGCCACTATCTCTGCCTTCACCTTGACCTCCTTTCAACTCTTCTCTTTATTTTCTTTGCCAGGCAAATACGCCATGCGAGACCTAGTCCACAGGCTTCCAGGAGGGAACAACAGCAACAACACGGCAAGCAAGGCCATGTCGGATGACACAGTGACAGCCGTCTGCTGCACGCTGCACGAAGTGATAACCAAGAACATGGAGAATGCCAAGGCCTTACGGGATGCCGGTGGCATCGAGAAGTTGGTCGGCATCTCCAAAAGCAAAGGAGATAAGTAAGTTACCTGGTGACGCCATATCTCTGTCCTGGTAAAATTGGTTCTGAACATGCCTTTCAACTCTGATTACGGGTAGTACTATGACTGTCACTGGAAAGCATTTGTCTCTGAGAATCAAGAAAAGGAAAATGGAACATGGTTTCCAGTCTTCTCTCTTACTGTTGGTAAAATGGACTTGATGATCCAGCACACCCTTGTTCTCCTTCCACATGGCAGCAGCACGAGTTCAACCTGGATACGTGAAGGCATTTTGTTGTTGTTCCTCTGTGGTGAGAAGTCAGTGTGTTGATGATGTCTCTACATCCTTCTGCTCTGTGCCTCTTCAGCTCTGCAACCAAGTCAGGTCCACCTTACCAACATCACAGTAGCCACCAAGTCATAGCAAGTCACTGTGCAGGATGGGGGAGGAGACAGGGCATGATGGAGTCAGAGAACTCAGTTCTAATCCAGTACCCTCCCTTACAAGCTATGAGTTGTGGGGCAAATATTTAATTTAACAAGTCACTATGCCCATACTTTCCAGTCTAAACCTAAGGGAGAGGCTGTCACAATATGCTAGCTGGAAGAGGTGTTAATCAAATCTTAAAGAATGAGTGGAAATTTCCCAGGCAGTGCCGATAGTGGTGAGAAAGGACGGCCTTCATGCAGATAGAACAAAAAGAGATGAGACTTGGTGTCAAAGCAACTGCACCTCCTTGAATAAGAATGCCTCCCAGTTTTTAAGAACCAACAGTATGTTACTATATACGGCCAGAGAATAGATTCACAAGCCAGCGCATCGGTGTATCAGCAAGGTGTCAATTTCACAGAAACCTTCACTAACCTTAATTAAATTTTGCCCCTTGAAAGTCCCTCGATGTAATTAAATAAGATTAAAAGGGTAAACATTTTGTTATCAAGAGTCTGTTTCTTGACTTTTCATTCCCTGCCAAGCCACCCTCACCCCCATGCTTTTACCTGTAAATGTTAAGTCATTTTTCTTTTGTTAGTAAACACTTGAGGGACGCACTTTGAGACTTTCTGGAAATTCTGTCTCATTATTTCACTTAATTCAGGATAGTACCAATGTATTATAGAAGATTCAGAGTTCCTGTTTAAGCACCCAGAGACCTCCAAATAGGCTCGCTCAATCAACAATTTTGCATTTGGATTTGAATGTTTTCTCATATCAAGTAGAAAAGCCCCACTGGACTCCTATAATAATTGCACAGTGGAGATTGTCGGCTCAAACTATATCTTATGATATTGTACTTTACAATTAAGCGCTATACTACGTAGGCAGGAAACCATATGATTTTCTTTTTTATTTAGCTTCAATAGACCTTTGGAATCTCTAACTGAAGCGCTTACCTGTTTTGAGCATTAAGAGCTTAATATGGTAATGCTTTTTTTTTGAGCATACACACCTACACACATAATAAAACCATAGTCTGCAAAACAATCTGATATATTTTTGTCTATATTCATGAGACATTCAAAGATTAAAGTATTTCCTCTGAATTATACAGTTAGAGAGCTTTGAGGAGTGGTTTGGCATATATTAATTCTCTCCAACTGTATAAGCATTCCTACAGCAATAAGCATCACTAAATGGGCCTAAAGAGAAAAAAAAAAAGGTTTTATTGAGACCTATGGTCAAAGAAAATTATTTGGTGAAACTAATTTAAAAATCACTTGAAGAAACCATCTATGAAATGATACCTATCTATGCTGCTAAGATCCTGATAAGCCGGGTCCAGTCTTGATTATTGTTCATGGGAAGATTTTTTTCGCTAAAGATGATCCCATAAATGCCCTTTAATTTCGCTGAAAATTTCCTTATAGAATAGGTGCTCATTCTATCTTGTTGTTCCTTTATCTCTTTTTCCAGTGCCAACAGTCTAGATGTACGAGTTTAATAAGAAGTGTTAAATTGGATTGAATCAAGCATCTTCCTGGTTACAGTTCTCCCGCTTAGTCAGTCTCATTCACTGTTTCATGTAGTTTATCTCTTTTTTAGTATATATACTGACTAATTTGGAGATCAAAACAAGGTTTTTATCACTACATTTATCCTCGTCTCCTACCTACACTTCAGTTTTATTATTGCTTTTCACTCCTCTTAAAACAAAATGAATTCAGAATTGCTCCAAATTTGAGCATGGAACTCACCATTTCTGACTCAATTCTATTATGATAGTAGGCATAGAGATTCCCATGGACTTCTAGACAAATTGTAAGGAAATAGAATTTCTTTATTGAAAATCAAATTTTTGGAACTGAGGATAATTTAATAATTAGGAAAAGTATGAATACAAATACTGAATAGCTTATTTATAAAATGATTGCTAATCTGCCCACCCTAAATTATTCCTTAAAAACTTATTTCTAGAAATAAGTTCAGTTCAAACCTGATTTTTGTTTGTGATAGTACGGGAAAACACAGATGGAAGAAACGTGCCTTGCTATGATGCTCTATTTTTATGTATTTATACGTGTTCTTTATATATATATATATACAAGCTTAAATATGCAGTGATGTTAATGAGTCAGACTGGTGAGTTGCCAGTCACAGTCTATCAGAACTGCACAACTCACAGTGTCTGGTGGACACAACCAAGGGGGCTGGTGTTCTGTGATCTGGCCGCTGGCACAGCTGTGTTGACAGCCACAATGAACTGCACCAACTGAAGTCCTCACTACCCCTGATGTGACAGCTCTGCTGAAGATCAAACTCCAATTGTATAATTGTTATTAACTCTTATAGTAGTCTTGTACTCGCCATTTTGAAATCTTGATTATTTATTCTTTCCACATCATTTTAAACATCCATTATGGACATTCTATCATGTTCATCTGTCTCAAGAATACATTTGTGTTTTTCCCCCCAATTTTAACAGTTACATGGGAAGTAGTGTTGAATGTGTCACTGTATTTTGTCATAAGACGGAAAAGCTATTAACAGTCTCAACTGTTACTGTCAGTAAAGAACTGTGTATTGTGGCTTGGGTTATAATCACTTGTCACATTAGAAACACTCAGTTGTCCAAGCCCTTCAATCCATACTTAGAAGAGTTTTTCAGGTAGAAATTTCTATGGCACCCGTCTAGTGAATGCATCAAAATTAAAGTCTAAAAAGAAAGCAAAGTTTCTTTGACCTTCACATGTTAGTATAACACTGTGATGTATTGGCATTTTAATTGAGAGGTTAAAACCTGCTGTTCATTACACATTCATAGTCTCTTTTGGTTTTGTAACTATGCAAAAGATAGAAACAAAAGACTACACTTTTGTTTCTACTCAGAGGCATTTTTGCATACTAATTATGTTTCAACTACACTATCATGACCTGAATATTAATATATGTTTTTCTAGAGTTGCTTGGCTATTGTCATGAACAAATATTTAGCTAAATGATAAAATACAACAAAACATCACATTTAATCTTTGTTCAGCATTGACTATATGAGAATTAAATGCAGAATTAAATGCAGCATTGACTATATGAGAATTAAATTCTGGATTCATGAAAAGATCTAAAATTCTCTGTATTTAAGTCAAAGGAATTATAGGCATACCTTAGAGATATTGTAGGTTGGGTTCCACACTACTACAATAAACAAATATCTCAATAAAGCAAATCACACAAATTTTTGGTTTATGTTATAGAAATATCTTCTTTCCTTAAAAGTCATGAATTAACTTCTGCTAGCTTTAAACTTTTCTCCCGTAGCTTTTTTACCTCACCAAGCCTTCATAAAATTAAGAGAGTTGGCTGGGCATGGTGGATCACGCCTGTAATCCCAGCTCTTTGGGAGGCTGAGGTGGGTGGATCACGAGGTCAGGAGTTCAAGACCAGCCTGATCAACATGGTGAAACCCCATCTCTATAAAAAATACAAAAATTAGCTGGGCGTGGTAGCACGCACTGTAATCCCAGCTACTCGGGAGGCTGAGGAAGGAGAATCACTAGAACCCGGGAGGCAGAGATTGCAGTAAGCCAAGATCTCGCCACTGCACTCCAGCCTGGGCAACAGAGCAAGACTCAGTCTAAAAAAAAAGAAAAAAAAAAAATTAGGAGAGTTAGGGCCTTGCTGTGGATTAGATTTTAGCTAAAGGGAATGTTGTGGCTGATTTATCCAAACCACTCAAACTTTCTCCATATCAGCAATAAGCCTGTTTTACTTTCTTATTATTCATGTGTTCACTGGGGTATTACTTTTAAATTTCTTCAAGAACGTTTCCTTTGCATTCATAACTTGGCTCACTTTTTGCCACAAGAGGCCCAGCTTTTGGCCCGTCTTGGGTTCTGGCATGCCTTCCTCACTAAGCTTAATCATCTCTTGCTTTTGATTTAAAGTGAGAGATGTGCAACCCTTTCTTTCATGTGAACACTTGGGAGCCATTGTAGGGTTATTAATTAGCCTAATTTCTACATTGTTTTGTCTCACGGAAGAGGGAGGCCAGAGGAGAGAGAGGAGGAAGGGCCAGTCTGTGGAACAGTCAGAAGGAACAACATTTATTGATTATGGTTGCTGTCTTAGGTGGGCGCTGTTCGTGGTACTCCAAAACAATAATGGTAATAACATGAGGGACCGCTGATCACAGATCACCATGATAGATATAATAATAATGAAGAAGTTTGAAATACTACAAGAATTATAGCAATGTGACACAGCTGTCCCACTCACATGTTGCCTTTCCTGTCTTTCCTTCATCAGACACTCTCCAAAAGTGGTCAAGGCCGCATCTCAGGTCCTCAACAGCATGTGGCAGTACCGAGATCTGAGGAGTCTCTACAAAAAGGTAAGGCTGGCTTCACCTGGGCCCTGAGCCCAAACACTCAACGCAGGGCCCTGAGACGCGTCACAGACGTGGAGGGCACTTTCCCACAGCCTCAGTCATTGAAACACAACTGAAACGAGAATCAGTAAAGAAGCCAGAAAAGAGGTGATATGTCCCCTGAGTAGCTCCTAAGATCCGTGAAGTTTCTGGACTGGACAGACCCATGCTCGCAGGGTGTTACCCTAAATCATCTTACAGAAAAGGAAATAGGCTCATTTTCCTGAGCTTCAGTATTCTACACTAGACTACAAAGTAATGACAGAGGGATTTGGGAGAAAAAAAAAGCATCAACAAATGTTAACAAGTAATTTTGGAAAAAAAAATATGGAAAGATATATATATGGAAAGATATATATATATAAAGAGAGATGCAGAGCACATCATTC
The DNA here is from genome assembly GCF_043159975.1 of Macaca nemestrina. Lineage (NCBI taxonomy): Eukaryota > Metazoa > Chordata > Mammalia > Primates > Cercopithecidae > Macaca > Macaca nemestrina. The sequence goes on from NC_092130.1 coordinate 170,212,205, forward strand.
AGGGAATCAAGAACCATTGCAGACTAGGAACATTGAATAGGAGACTTAACTGTCTGACCCATGTCACTCCGCCCCTGAGAACCTCGCAGTGTTACTGGCCAGAGGGAAGAAGACGGTGCTTCCGGTGACAAATGTGGATCACCACGATGCTCGGCATTTGTTCACTGCACTCTCACAAGGCAGGCAGGAATTCATATCACACACTTCCAAAGAGTCTTCACCCCCAACATGGCTCAAAAATGCCTTAAGAGAAAAAAGTCACATCTAGAAAGTTCCATTCAAGGCCTCATTTCCAAAATCTTCTCAATAAGGAATGCCAAACTTTACTCTTTTGTTTAGGAGGGGAGAATTTTTTTTTGACGTTTCCCAAAAGTTGTTGTTTTATTGTGACAAGCCCCACAAGCATGGGAGTTTAAATCCGAGTTAACAAATAGGGGTAGAAGGCCATGCACAGTGGCTCACACCTGTAATCCCAGCATTTTGGGAGGCTGAGGTGGGCAGATCACCTGAGGTCAGGAGTTTGAGACCAGCCTGGCCAACATGGTGAAACCCAGTCTCTACTAATAATACAAAAAAAAAAAAAAAAAGGCTGGGCGTGGTAGCAGTGCGTATAATCTCAGCTACTTAGGAGGCTGAGGCAGGAGAATTGCTTGAACCCAGGAGACAGAGGTTGAGGTGAGCTGAGATCGCACTACTGGACTGTCGCCTGGGCAATAGAGCGAGACTCCATCTCAAAAAAAAAAAAAATAGAGAGGGTAGAGGACATCACCAATAAGCAGGGAGAATGGCATAGGCATTGGTCTCCATGCAGGGATTCAGGAAGCACAGACAGGACTGCAGAAGGGTGCCTGGGCTTCCATCAGCAACTGCCCACAGCACCCACCTGCAGCCCCCTGGCCACTTGCAGGGAGTGGGAAAGCCAAGATCATTGCTGCCTCCATCCCCATCTACAGCCCCCATCCCCCAGGTCACCAGCCACTCACTGGCCAAGGACATGGGCCCACAGTAAGGGGCTTGCATCATAGGGAACGAGACCCATCTTCCCAGAGGGAAAATTTGTCTTTTTCTAAGCAATGGGGAAAAAAATAAATGTTTAATAGCTGTCTCTACTAAGTTAGAGTCTATTTCTAGATTTCCCCCAAGGCCTTTCTAACTTCCCTTAAGTATTCATTACTTTGCACTTTAAGTTTTATAAGGGGTACCCTATATATTTTTCTTCCAAAATTTTCCTGTTCCCTAAGAGGAAGTGTGTTTAAGTTGAAACAGAGTGCAAAATGAAGTGGAGGTTCTAGATCAATGAGAGTCATCCCTCAGTATACACAGGGGATTGGTTCCAGGACTGCCGCAGATAGCAAAATCCGTGAATATTCAAGGCCCTGCGGAAATTAGTCAGCCCTCCTTATACATGGGTTTTGCATCTCACAAATGCTGTACTTTTTATGGGCATTTGGTTGAAAAAAAATCTGCATATTAGTGGACCCATGCAGTGTAAACCCATATGGCTCAGGGGACAACTGTTAAGTCCTTCCTGAAGCATTTTATATAACAGGTTAGCATAAGCCATTTATCTACAGTGTTTTGGCTTCCATTCTATTTTGTTTGAAATTCCTATCCCAGCATCCTTAGTTAATTCCTTCTTGAATTCCTCCAGGAGACAAATGAAGTCTCGCCCAGGAAAGAGTCCTTCAGTTAAAGAGGCAGCCAGAAATAAGGAACATGGTATAAATTAGAAAGGAACTGGCCATTCTGAATCAATGGCTCCAGAGGCTCAACGAAATATTGCTGCATGAAGTAAAACCCTCTTTCCTTTAGATCCTGAACGTTTCCTGTTTGCTGAAATATACCTTCTGATACTTCTGTGCATTATAGGGAAGCAGCTTTTAGAGACTTTCCAGACTCTTTCTTGAATAGTCATATGAGTCTTCCATCTTAATGTTTTTCATTGTTGTTAGTAGAGTTCAAAAAGCATAATTGTCTGTCTGTTTCCATGAAAAAAAAAGGATGTGTTGACAGGAATTTCATGGAGCTAAAACTCAAGAGCTGAAGATGCTATAAAATATGTTTCATTTGAGGAGATTCAAGAAGGATGGGCTGAACAAATGAATGGTGATGTTTTAGTTGACCCATGATTTAAAAATGTTGAGAAAGAGCTGTTCTTAATAATTTCCAAATTATGCAGTTGTGAAATGAAAGGAAGATCTTTGTACCCAGTATCATAAGTGCCGCTAATAGCAAAGCTCAAAATTCAAAAAAGCTTTTCTTTTGAAAAGCTCCTTTGTGAGAAAACCAAATTCATTCATCTTTATGAATTGTTTTTAATCAGTGGTGAAATAGATTTCTATTTTGTTCTTCACTGACAATTTGCATATCATTGAAAAAAATGTCTGATCCATATCTTTTAATTATCCATGCTTCAAATCTATTTATTAAACATCTATTGTAGGCTTAGCAAAGGAAGAGTTCCAAAGGAAAACATAAGATATGGGAAGAAGGTACTAGGGGTAAAGATGAAATATGAAACTATAATTGGCAACTTCATTCAGTTCTGAATTACATACTACAGATTTTAAAGCGTGAATTAAGGGAGAGAAACTTGTAGACCAAGTCTTGAGAGGCATTTATGGAGTTTGCACAATTAGGAGGTAAGAGATAAGGACATTATGGATAAAAAGGAAAGTGTGAGGGGAGAGATGGAAATTGGATTGAGAGTTACATGTCCGTGGAACAGAATTCAGCACCATCTGTCATGCTCATTTTCTTATCATACCCAGGCACAGAGGCCAGGATGTCGTTTCATTAGCTCACCTACTTTATGTTACCTAGAGAGACACATTCTGATTCAAATCAGAATATTCTTCTAGCTGGGTGTATTGATTGATATAAAACTATGTTTGATTCATGCTGCATTTGGAACCAAAGCATATTTATATCATCGGAACCTTTGACTTTTGTGAAGCTTGGCCTTTTGCATTATTTTCCCCTAAAGAAACATCAACAGGTGTGGGAGAATGTGATCACTTGCAGGCTAAAGAATACATCACCCTTTTAAAGCCAGTCTTTAGAAAACCACAAAGAGAACTTCAATGTTCTGCGTCATTGCAGAGGATATTTTCTAAAGGAAAAGAGGATGTGCCATAGGAAGAGACTGGATGTTGGGATACAAGAGAAGCAGGAGATGGAAAGTTCTTGTCTTTTTTGAACCTTGGGACTTAAAAAGAAATGAAGTGACTGAAATAATGGGGTGCTTATGTTTGACTATGGTTGGGGAACTGTCAGGATGGCTGGTTTTGAAGGACAGAAGATGGGTGAGGGGGAAGACATAGAATTAAAATATTATAGAAATCATCATGTATAAATTCTTAGATGATACCTTAATAATCTGCACAACATCTCCAAGAAGTACTTGCATTGGTTGGGACACAGGCTAAGTGTCTAACAGAGAGACCCAAAACTATAGGAGCTGAGACTACACATGGATCCCTTTCCCTCTTATGGAGCCATACGTGCTCAGGCAGGTGGCCCAAGGCCAGCAGGTGACCCTGATACCTGTCGCATTGCTTTGCCTTGCAAAAGAAATGTCATTCCTGCCTGTGTAAGCAAAGCACCCTGGCTCTGCCCACTTCTCATTACAGCCCATAGGGTGAGAGAGGGGAGAGGGGAAGGCAAGTGGCACAGAAGTTGCCAGTGTCGGGCTCACACCCCGGGGTGAGAACTCAGTCCCATCGCCACAGCCCCCTGCCAGGGAGGATGGGGACAGGGGCAGCATAACCGCTGCAAAAGGTTTGTGGCAGGAGAAGAAAGGCAGTACCGTTCCAAAAGTCGTTTTCTTCTCAAATGGCTTTAATGTCAGCTGTAATCACAACCTAATGAGGCATGTTATCCCATTTTGGGGTAACTGTGATCATCCAAAACTTCTTACTTGTATTAAGCAACAATCTCATTATTTGCAACTTCTGTACTCCAAAAGCTGTACTGGAAAAGTCTAATCTCTCTTCTCTGCAATAGCCTTCCTGGATTTGAAGCTAGCCATCTTTATCTACAAGGTCATTTCTTTTCTAGGTCTAAAATGTGTAGGAGAGGAATAGAAATATCCTCCCTCACCCATCGCTAGGTTCATGACTGAAGCCCCTATAATGAAAAGCAAATTATAGTAACAAGAGAGAAGGCATACAAAATTATCTGTATAATTAGATAATTACATGAGATAGTTACATGCCAATTAATTACATGAGAACCTCTATAAGGAAATAAAGGCCCAAAGAAACAGGTAAACTTGTGTATTTTTATGCTTAAGTCTGATGGAGAGTGGACACCCATGGAGAAGTCTGATTGGAGGACAAAGGGGTATGATCTAATGGTGATAAACGGGGGGATCTTCCAGATTCCTCTCTGTGCCCCTGTGAGTTCAGAGATAAGGATGTTCCTTTGCTCCAGTATAAGGAGGCACCTCTCGAATGAGGGTTTTATGACCTGCTTAAGGGAAGAAGCATGAGAGAAAGGTGAGAGAAACCTTTCTGCCTTTGTTGTTTTCCCAAATGCCAAGGTGCCATATTTGGGGTTAGCATGTCCTAAATCCCATCACATGCTAAATTCTAATATGTCAGCCTTTCCACAGCCTTCACCATGCTATCCTTTTTTGCCAAATGCATGTAAGTTTGTTGGTGTCCCTTTGGTAATATAGCACCCCAAAATGAATGTATTCCTCCAAGCTTGTTTGAAGCAGAGGAGAATAGAACAGACTGTGCTTTCCTGATGCGGGACACTCAACTTGTACTCATAAAACTGGAGATCACATTGGTGTCTGAAAGGCTCATCCTACAATTTGGTGAAATACAAAGAGTGGATGGCCAGGGGTTCATGGCACAGCCCTGCCACTTACCAGCAGCATGACCTTGGGCAGGTGACTTGAGACCCTCTGCCCATCAGTGTAAGAACTGACTTCGGGCAGTCCTCTGACCACTTCTGCTGAAGGTTGGAACACAAAGAGTAGCCCTCTGATTTACCAGGTTTCAGATGCGCTAGAGTTGCTTGGCAGCCAGTTATCTGTACCTGATGAGCAGCCATTCCTGATGCAGAGCCGCCAGAAAAGTAAACGACCTCTTAAAATGGTCTTTGGCTGTTCTTATACCTGGCAGCATATTCTCTGGAGGCAGCGGGACAAACCCTCGGGTCTCTGGAGATTTGGAAGCCTGGGTCGCCATGATGCCTTCCTTCCACTTTGTGTATCCAAGTCTGTATCTTTCCTTGACCTTTGCATCAAAGAACCTTCATAGCCTTTCATGAAGACTGCAGCATCTCTCCCTCAATCCCACCCACCCCCTCCCTTGGTTTTCCCATCCATGACGGGAAAGCCATAATACTTGCCACAGTGGATTGCTGACGTCTCAAATAGAACAGAAGTCATCACAGTGCTTTGTAAAATGGAAAGTAACAATCCATGGGAGTTGCTGCCATTAGTTCTACAACATTTTTCCAAGCTGTTTGATTGGCAAGTGCCGTCTCTGCCATCCTGTCCACAGGCAGCTGAAGGTTTGGATCCGAGTATTTCATTTTGTCATCATCATCATCATCGCTATTCACCTCTGCCTACATTTTTACAGCCCCTTTCTCCCTGGTCTCTCTACTCTGTCTCCTCTAGTCCCTAGAGGCCTATCCAGTGTCTGCTTCCCACAGTCTTTCTCCTTTCTCCCACGCAGCTCTGCCTGCTGGCAATATTTCTATAGGAAACAGAGTCCCATGTCTACAACTGAGAGTGCTAGGTGCTGAAAGCTGGCGATCAGAATTGGGGGGTTGCTACCTCCATGCTTCCGTGCCCTTGCCTCTCCGTGCACTGCTTGCCTGGAAGACAAGCCAGGCCATTCAAACAGACCCTGTAAAGTTACTGTGGAAAGGGTCAGGGCAGTCCCTGTTGTTAAAGTGACAGATGATTTTTCCAATGTTCAGCTTATGGTCCTGAAGCTCATTTTGCTCTAAGAATCTCCAAGTGCTTCAGAGAGAACAGCATCCGCTCAGTATCTCTCCGAGTGAATTAAAATCCATAGTTCAGGTAGGGCATGGTGGCTCACACCTGTTATCCCAGCACTTTGGGAGGCCGAGGTAGGTGGATCACTTGAGGTCAGGAGTTTGAGACCAGCCTGGCCAACATGGTAAAACCCCATCTTTACTAAAAATACAAAAATTACAGGCAGTGCACGCCTGTAATCCTAGCTACTCAGGAGGCAGAGGTAGGAGAATCGCTTGAACCCAGGAGGTGGAGGCTGCAGTGAGCAGAGATCACGCGACTGCACTCCAGCCTGGGTGACAGAGTGAGGCCCTGTCTCAAAAAATAAAGATAAATAATAAATAAAATCCATAGTTCCTAAGTGTATGGATCAAATCTCACAGGTAGATCAGATGTCAGACCCAACCTCTTGTTGGCAAGCAGTGGGGTTAGAAACCTCCTAATATTGATGGCCTGGTGTTTTTATGGTTGTGCCACCCTCCACTCCACCCCACATACATTGTTGGTATCTTGCACAGTGAGCTCATGTCTTGAAAAATGCCAAACTGCCTGTGCTTGAAACGGATAAGATCATATTTCTCTGAATAGAGATACTGTATCTGCTCTTGCCTTCGTGATGAGAGAAAGAAAATGTAAAACTAAACTTTCAGTATCCTTCCTTTTATTGTCAGAGAAGATAGACTCTCGGGTTGCACAGCAAGTGAAGAATGAGCTTTGATGGGAGTGGAGTCATGCCCTTCATGGCCTGTCTCACACCAGGCTCTCTTTCCTTACCTCTCTTGGATTCATTTTATTAGCTCTTGCCGCCATTGCACTCACAAAACAAGAAATCAATAAGTAATTATAGATGGGTAAGAGAATGCCTGTAGATTTTCTCAAATGTCCAAACCAGAGTGGATGAAGGAGTGAATACAGCCTTTTGTCATCTTTCACAGCTTGCTTATGGGAGACTGATCACTCTACATAGATAAGCCAGTAGCCCATGGCCCTGCAAACAGAAGTGTTCTCATGTTTAATATCACTCCATTACCCTCATCTGCTGGACATTTGAAAAACAATACCATATTCCAGTGAGAATTAGAAAGATACTTTGAAATAATGTCGAGGAAAAACACAATATAGTCAAAATTCAAAATTTTGATATTCAAGCTTTGCAGTATGAAGAGTGAGGAATACTGAAGGGCTTTAATATGTCTTCCAATATGTTGCCATTTTGAGAATTAATAGATTCTACTTTCTGGGTATCTAAGATAGGGATGAAAAAGTAGTAAATCCTCTATAGAAATAAATTAAACTACTAAATGTAGAGCTGTCATTTTATCAAGGAAATTGCTTAACGGGAATTTATTAATCTTTCTACTGTGCTGGAAAATTCTTCAACAACAGATTATTGGAAGAACATAAGGACTTTCGGCCAGATTTTAAAACAACCCAAGGCTAGTGTCCACAAGGTTTGCAATTGTAGCTCCTCAAGTTCTTTCTTTTCTAAATCACTTGATGTCAAGTTAGGGTAGAAAACAAAAAGTCTAAGGTTAAACTCAGCTACCATACTGTCTCCTCCATAAATCGGGACGTTTGCTTGTTGATGTTTGGTATTGACAAACAAGGTCTTTCTTCACGAAGTCTCCTGACCTCTCTGAGACAATTCTCAGACACTCATCATATGATATCTGTCCAAAAGCAAAGGCACAAATGGGAACAGAAGCAAAAATCAATTGTGCAAAAGTGGAAATCAACGCACATGGCAGTTGCTAAACAAGAAGTGACTAACTTACAGCTGTTGCTGGGATAGATCCCCAAGTCAGGGGAAATCCCATATAGCAGTACCCAAACTAAACACTTCCTCTGTAATTCCACCCTTTTACGAGGCTTCACTCATAGCATTTTGAATCAAAACCTACAAAAATACCCCAGAGACAAAAGGCAGAATCAAAGGACCAGATCAGGAGCTAGTAAACTCAGTAAGTTTAATGTAAGTATACATCCATTCTTCTTACTTACTTTGGGGCAATTAACTCAAACTTACTCCCTCGTTTTCTGGTGGATCCAGTAGACTGGGTGATATCACATCTATGAGAACTCAGTGTGCTTGAGAGACAGCGTGATCAGTTTCTTCTCTCTTCCCAGCTCCATCTCCTCTCCCTCCCCTTCTCATAAGCTGCGGCTTCCCCGTCTCAATGCCTCCCAACAAGGTTGAGCTAAGTGGGAAAGGAGACTCAAGAGGAGGAGAGCAGAACCTGACCATCTTGGTTATATCCTGGCTCGGGTACACTCTGCCCATGGGAGATGTCTCCTGGCTAGCTCCATCTCTCATGGGGGCAGTGGGGTGTGTTGCTCAGAAGTACCACCATGCAACCAAGGACCTCCCAACTGGGGATGCCTGACCTCCTCAGCCATCTCTCTCAGAATTCTCAGTCGGCCTCAGACTACACACAGGCCAGGAAAGACACCAATTTTGTGCCCCTGTAGCTTTTGTCGTTTTGGAAGTCTATTTAAGAAGACTTTATGAATATAAAATTAGGTACAGACCCTGGAAGGGGCCCAGGCAGTGGGTGGGCCTGAAAGTTCTTGGCTCCATGGTCAGTTCACCTCTGGCACTGAATCTCTCTATCACCCTGCTAATGCCACTGAAGACACTAGGCCCTGCCACCCCCAAACTTCAGGGAGCTCATGGTGAAATTCTACATAGTCCACTCTCTGGGCTTCTGGAGAGGGAGGGTGAGGAATCCCCAACCAACTGATTACTTCGAAGGAAGTTTTCACCACCAGCCACTTCCACCCTCAGCCTAATCTTATATAATCTGGAGTTGAGTCATATGCTAATACTGCAGAACCCTATTTTGTCCACCACTTTTGCAGCTCCAAGTGGAAGGTCTAACATTTCGAGAAAGTGGGGCAAGGGGACATCTATTATTCTTTGCCTTGCTTGAGACCTTAGCCAGAACAGAGACAATAAGGAAATTACATTAATATCCTGGCATAGTACCTTATCACCAGTATTTAATTATCTACAAGTTCTCTAGAGAATCTGTTTCCTTGCCTTTTCCAGCTTCTAAAGGCTGCCTGCATTCCTTGACTGGTGGCCTCCTCCTCCACCATCAGAGGCAGCAGTGCAGCATCATTGAAATTTCTTTTTTTCCGTCGTCGTACTGCCTGCTCTGTGACCGCCCGAGTCTCTCGTATAAGAAACAACCCTTGAGATTACATCGGGCCTCCTGGGATATTCACAATGATCTCTCCCTTTCAAGGTCCTTAACTTCATCACATCTGCAAAGTCCCTTTGGCCAAAGGTTGCATATTCACTGCTTCTGGGAATTAGGATGGTTACATCTTCTATGGGGCAGACAGCATTATTCAGCCTCCCACTCCCTCTCACGTAAAAACCTGAGTGTAATGGTCAAAGTCTGATATAACTTCTGCCAGAACCAGGGGTTTGGCTCCTCCTAACTCCAGGATCCCCACCTCTGGAGTGTTGCCCTCATCTGTATTATCCACATTGACTATCAGTCTGCCCACATTGCAAACAACTGGAATGGAAAAGAGCCGGGTAGGGCATGCGTTTTTCTTTTAGAGACATGCCTTTGTAAATACTTCCAGTTCTTAATCAAGTGGCCACCTACGTCTCCCTGTCTAGGGGCTTCACTGGAAAGCACAGTTTTTATTACAGGGTGCAAAAGTGAAGAAAAGGCTACGGAGATGTTCATTCCCTGGACGTCCATGCTATGTGTGCACCAGCACCTGTGCTCCTTTTGAGTATCTGTGCCCAGTTTTTATAAAAGCCACATTCTTGGGAGATCCTACAGTGCTGTCATTTCACTGGAAATACTTCTACAGTAATTACCAATTGGCTTTAACCTTGAAAACGGCCCCAAGTCCATGACTCCTTTGCCCTATGCAGGGAGGCCAGCTAGTTCAATGCAAAGAGAACTGTACATTTTCAGACTGTTTTGTAGTTGGAATAACATAAGAATGTCAGCAACAACCAACGGAAGAAGTGAGGTCACAGAATGTGGAACTGCCTCAGATGCTTCTTGCTGTTGCCACGTGTCCTGTCATAACCCCATGCCCGTGACAGGCTGCCAGCAGTTCCTGAGGTTAAAGCTGGGTGAACTTACAGTTCCATGTACATGAGAGAGAGAACAGTTCCATGTTCATGGCGTCCTCACCGCCAGTGCTCCATTTAACTGGATGACATATTGACCACTGATAAGATATGTAGCATAAAATAAAAGTATGCAGCAGTTGGGTTTTTCTCTATGCCAGTCAATGCGATAGTACCCCCATTTTCTTATTCTCCTTAATACCACGTGATTCCTCTTAGAGCAATCCTGTCAATCCTACAAGCAAATGGCCACTCCTAGTAACTTACATTCATTCGTTCATTCAGTGCATATTTACTGAGTACCTGCTAGATCCTCTGCTCCCTTCTAGGTTCTGGAAATTCCAAAGTGGATGCACCCATATTGGGTTAGCTTTCCCCAATTACATAGTGGCATGCATTTTAACAATGATTTCTTGATAGTTTCACTTTATGCTTATTTTCTCCTGATATTGTCCGTTTTCCTCCTTCCTGTTTCTTCATCCTCTCCCTCTGGTCATTCTTCCCCTAGAGATACATACGCTCTTCGTGCTTCTATCTTACGATGTTTGAAAAATGTCCTCTCCCCATCCTTTTCCATCTTCTGCCTTCTCACCTTCTGCTCTCCCATGGTCCAGTTTTCACAATGAGGTTTCCAGGAAGGTTGGAGTTCATTCATGGTGCCTTTCTCACTTTCTGTTGTACTCATCAACCCCTAGCAGTCAGTCCTCATGCCTCCATGGAAAGGGCTCCAAACTGCAGCGTCCGACGAGTCTCATTGCCTGTGTGACTTAGGGAGGGCTCCCCACTGTAACACGCAGACCGAAACATCTAATGATCCAACTACACGAAAGTTTATTTTCTTGCTCCTGTAATCATCCTGGACAGGTGTTCAAGTAGACAGGTCAGCTCTTCTCCATGTGGGCACTCGGGACCCAGACTACTCCTTCCATCTGTGGCTCTGGCACGACGTAAGGCCTGCAGCTATCCCTGGCAACACACATGACCACTGCCCCACCTCCGTTGGCTAGATCTCCATCGCATGGGTGTGAAAGGCTGCCACATGGCAGGAGAGGCTGGGACGTGTGGTCTAGATGGGTATCCAAGAAGAAAAGGCCATGGACTGGGGAGGCCCTGACACATCTTCCTCTGTTAAACAGCCTCCTCCCGGGCTGCTTTGTCACTACTCTTATTTTTCTCTACCTGGCAAGCTGCCCCTTCTCAGTCTTTTTTGCCAACACCCTGGTCCTGGTCTTCCCTGCGGCATCTTTGTTTGGGACCCTATATCTGCTAATGTAGATGATCTCATCTGCTCTCACATTTTGTTTTCTTTTGTTTTTTTTTTTTTTTTTTTTTTCACAGAACCTGTCTCATGAGAACCTCACAGCATATAGGCAAGATCCCTTCACAAAGCACTACCATCTTAAGACAATTGTTTTTTAATTATACTTTGAGTTCTGGGATACATGTGCAGAAAATGCGGGTTTGTTACATAGGTATACACATGCCATGGTGGTTTGCTGCACCCTGCTCCCATGGTTTTTAAGTGCATTTGAAGACTAGTTGTATCCACATTTATTTCTCTATCTGGTCTTAACTATTGAACACTAAACCCATCCATACAACTACCCACATGACATCTGCACTTAGGTAGCTCATCAGCTCTAACTGTCCATACATCCAGTGCTTAGCTCTCAGTATATTCCCCAAATCTATTCTTCTTCTGTGGTTGCCCATCTCAGTAAATAGCACCTAACCCACCTTGTTGTTCTTTTCAGAAATCTGAGAGTTATCCAACTAATACTTCCTTCTTTCCTACCTCCACTCTATCTTTCGCAAACCCTGATGATATATTTCCCAAATATCTCCCATACCTAACTATATCTCCCATCCTTACTTCCATCATCATCTGTCCCTGGTCCTGGTACAATATTACTGCCTAATTGGTTTTCTGGAATCAACGTTACCATCTTCAGTCTATTTTCCATTAAGCATTCAGAATATACTTTTAGAAATCCCGATCTGACCTGGCCTTTCGCCTGATTAAAACTCTTCAGTACCTTCCAGTTTCTCACAAAGTCCTGCTCACCTCCCTGCGCTGACTTGCCTCCACCCTGCCTGCAATCGCTTTGCCTCAGCCCACGCTGTTCTTGCTTCCCCTGGCTCTTCCTTTTCAGGCACAAAGCTGTTTCCACCTCAGAACCTTGGCATTGCCTGGACACAAGTCAGTTCCTCCCCCGGGAATGCCTCCTCTTCTTTCCCTCCAAGCCTGGTTATTGCTGCCCCAGTGTAACTCTAACCCTTCCAGAAAACCTCCCTGACTTTCCCCAGCTCTCTAAGGCTAATAGCAGTCCTTCCCAATAACCTGTACTTTTCCTTCATGGCTCTTACAACCTGGCTGTATGAAGCATGATGTGATCATGCTTTGAACACCTGTTTCTCCTTCATCTTCCCCTCAACAGCCATGCCAGTCTTTCTCTGTTCTTGCCCTGTGCCCAGCATGGTGCTAGCTATTTACTAATTTTTATTGAATAAAAGCTACCCCAGAGTGTAAGCCTAGCAGAGTAGCAGAGGGCATGTTCAATGACTCTGCTTCCATTCATATTGTCAGAAGCATTTTTTTTTTTTTTTTTTTGAGAAGGAGTTTCGCTCTTGTTGCCCAGACTGGAGTGTAATGGCTTGATCTCAGCTTACTGCAACCTCTGCCTCCCTAGTTCAAACAATTCTCCTGCCTCAGCCTCCCGAGTAGCTGGGATTACAGGCTTGTGCCACCATGCCCAGGTAATTTTGTATTTTTAGTAGAGACAGGGTTTCTCCATGTTGCTCAGGCTGATCTTGAACTCCTGATCTCAGGTGATCTGCCCACCTTGGCCTCTCAAAGTGCTAGAATTACAGGCGTTAGCCACTGCGCCCAGCCTGTCAGAAGCATTTTGAAGTAGACTGGAATACAGGGAACCTGAAGTTGAGACCCAGGGTAAACATCAAATTTGTTCACCAGTGATAAGTATATATGTAAAATAGTTGACTATTCAAATGACATATTAGAAGCTAGACATTTGGATTCCTAAATCTGAAGACTGGACTGTTTAGTTTTATCCCGAACTTAACTTTGCAGTACTAATTGAAACACAGATTGTTAAAACTCATCCAAGTCAAATCTTTGTTTTAAGGCCTCAAAAGCAAAGCCAGGGAGGTAAGAGGACTGGTTTGGTCTTATTTCAATTTCCCAGGTGTTTTCATTTCTTTGTTTGTTTTGGTTTTTTGCATCCATTGGTCCCTATTAACTCCTAGCGGTTAACAGTGGTATACTTTCTTCTACTAAATCATATACATTTTTTCCAAGTTTTCAAATCTTCTTGGTTACACTGGTTCTTTAGAATTAGCCCAGTAGCAGTAAATTGAATTCCTAAAACAGATTTACACAGTATTTGCTTTTAAAAGATGGTGTTGCACAGATCCTTATGCTTATATGTACTGTACCTTTAAGTATCCAAATCAATTTAATTAAATTTCATTAGAAGCAACAGAGCTGAAACAAACTAATGAAAGCTACTGGTATGTCAGGTGGTATTTATTTGTACGTTAAGCCGCAAATACTCCCTTTTGGCCCTTAAAATTTAGTTTAAATATTTAACTCTAATAGCTTTTGGAATTGTTGATGGAATTAGTTTTAATGAATCTTTAACAAACAGTTTACCTTAAAAATAGATGGAAGCTTGTTTTATTACAGCAGAGATGAGCAGAAGGTTTTGTAGTTAAGCAAAATCTGGCTTGGTCTTTAGTCACACAGACAGTGCATCAGAATATTCTGCCTCCCATTTATTGTATTTAATACCTTTTCTTGAAATAAGGATGTATATATATAAATACCACTAATTTGAAATATTTTTATTCTCTGCTTAATGTGATTACATTAATAGGTTTGTTCCACTCAAAAATGACTGGAAAACTGGTACAATTCTGAACAATCAAGCTTTTGATACGTGAGCATTAATATCTTAGCTGGTTACCTAAGGCAATGACTTCTGTTTTGACTTTCGTTTGAAAAGTAGGTCCCAGCGAAGTAGTCTTGCTTATGAATGTAAGTACCAAGCCCTGAGTGTTACAGCTGATGCATGGGTGAGCTTGGGTTGCTAAAAGCCCAACAGATTTTTACCACACTTTCCTTTATATCTCAAGTCACTTAAAAAAAATTAGAATTGACAAGCTTTATGGGCTGTAGAGCCTCCAAAGACAGCTAAGGTGAAAGGCTTGTGTTTGTGACTTCGGTACCAAATAATCTGTACATGGCCACTGAGGAATCCTTGCTTAGAGGCCAAATAAATCTTGCTAGATTAAAAAAGTTCCAGAACTGTTTAAAAACCAAGGAGAAAAAGGCCATAAACGGGCCAACAGTATCCTAGTCATTATTTTGCATTCCAATTAATATCCCCAGTAGAAATAAACAAGCATTGTTCATTTTCAAAGTTAATTGTTTATTGAAGCTCCTGGGTCAGAGAAGTCTCTTATAAGAAAATAGTTGATGAATCTAACTTCTAAGGATAGAAGACAAAGTTTCCAAAACTCTCTTTGGAAACAAAATTATCAATAGAAACATCAACATTGACCATATCATCACAGCTGTGGCTATTCACTGGGTCACCCTCCATCCCACTGGGGTCAAGTTTCTAAAAGTTGTCTTCCAGGAGCAGGATCAGAGGCCACCATGCACGTAACTCAAAATTCCATTTTCTGCTAAATCTCATCTGTTGAAACACATTAATAAGGATTTGGTATTCAGCCTATTTTCTTTCCCCCGTAATCACCAAATCCACTCAACCTTCATTTTAGCAGCCCTTGAAATATTTACTCTCCCCTCCAACCTTCTCTCTAAACTCTATTACATGGAATGAGCCAACTTCTCTCTCTAATCCCCTTTCCTCCACCTCCATCAAGGAGTATCCTTCTCCATCCTTTCTATGATTCAGCAGAAGTAGGGTGCTCTCACCTGCTCAACTCACAATGGCAGGATGTCCCTTGATAGTCAGAGGGAGGTGGGAACCTTGGAACACATGGGTCATTCTCATTCCATCACATCTAAATTTTCTCCACCCTCTTGTTGACATGCTCTGCATGCTTTCTGGAGCACCGACTGGTCATCACTGTTCCCTGCCCAGTAATATTCCCACAAGGTGACCCATCCAGAAACCAACCCCTTCAGTTTAGTAGGCACATTCTGGAAGCAGGTGTGGACTGCTGTACCCAGCCCTAAAAGAAATTGGGGCATAGCTAATAAGAAAGGTAATATACTCTCCCTTTTTATCCAGTTTCCTGATTCTCCTAAGGATCTGTGTTTGAGGGGAACTGAATGCATTTGCCATGAGCAAGTACATCTATCTTCTGAGTTCCATGGGGCAAGAAGCACTGGAGGTGGAGGGACAAGCTGTGTGCTCCGACTGAGTCAGCACCCACCCAGGGGCCAGAGGTGGCAGAGATAATGATGCTTCAAAATTATTTTCCAGACTGGTTAAAGAGGAGGCAACTGTATATACCTCATGGTCAGTGGAGAGAAATTACCATTTAAACATGGTCAGTGGAGAGAAATTTCCATTTAAAATAGAGCAGGCAAGCCAAAAGCCACTTTTTTTGTGATTGTCGTTAGGTACTATTTTACCTAAGCTAACACTACCTTCAGCACAGTTGCGAGAATGTCATAAAAGACAGATCTACCAACAGCAGAAGATGATTCTGATGAAGTTACTCTGAGCTACGATTAAAAGAAAAAGGTTCTGAGGTTCTGATTGTATTTATTTGTTACAGAATAGAGTGTAAGAACTGTGGATGCTAGCTATAAAACGTGAAATTGATTATCATTTCATTTTACAATAATTAATGCTGTCATCTTAAATCATTGCCTCCAGCTAG
Organism: Macaca nemestrina; assembly: GCF_043159975.1. Classification (NCBI taxonomy): domain Eukaryota; kingdom Metazoa; phylum Chordata; class Mammalia; order Primates; family Cercopithecidae; genus Macaca; species Macaca nemestrina. Next base: position 170,228,188 of record NC_092130.1, read on the forward strand.
CATTTATTAGGCACCTCTTTGTTCCAGGTACTATGCTAGATACCAGGGCTTCAGAAAAAAATGAAGCACCCTTGCTACCTCACAGCTAGGGAGACAGACTGGATTGCAAAAGTCTATAGTGTGATGTAGAAGCATTTTATTAGTATAATGGAAAGAAAACTGGTTGCATTACTGAATGCTCCCCCCAAACCAGGGTGGCATAATTTATTTGGCATTAGTAACTGAATGAACATGCACTGCTTGCCTCCTCTTTGCCTCATACAGAACCAAGCAGAATAAGATTTAACAGGCAGAAAAAGACAAAGTGCCCTGCCACGTCATAGAACTGCCTGATCAAAGGTGGGGATGTTTGAAATTGAGTCTCATAAGCAGTACATGCTGGGTGATCAGGTGTGATTGGGGTTCAGTGTGTGTGGCACCTCTCTGGCCTGAGATTTTGACCTGTTTTGTTGCCATAGTAAGTCAACCTTGGGAATGGAGACTGAAGGGTCTCCTGGGATTTGGCACTTTAAAAAATGTGCCCCAACTTGTCACTGATAACCTGTGCAAAGAAACCCCAAGCCAGCGGTTCACAGCCCTGGCTGTTCATTAGCATCCATTTGGGGGAGGAGTGGAGCTTTTGAAAATAAGGATACACAGGCCCTACCCAGAATAACCTAAAGAGAACCTCAGGGCTGGGGCCCAGTCATTACTATTTTTAAAACTCCCCAGGCTGATAAGTCACATCGCCCTTAATGTATAGAAAAGAAGCTGAGACAGAGCTTGCCAGTAATGGGAAGAGAAGGGCATACTCCTGACAGCTCTCTAATTCCACCTCTCTATCTGCAGAGACATCCAGGGTTAGCAAGTCAAGTAGTGAAAAGATATTCATGAGAACAGTTTTGAGCCTTGCCAGACAGTTCTAGCTCATCCCCTGCATACAAACCTAACAAACTCCTGTGCTCATCTGAACTGAATGTCATGCACTTTATTTATTGTTTGTTTGTTTACTTATTAATTTATTTATTTGAGGTGGAGTTTCACTCTTTCGCCCAGGCTGGAGTGCAGTGGCACGATCTCGGCTCACTGCAACTTCTGCCTTCCGGTTTCAAGTGATTCTCCTGCCTCAACATCTGGAGTAGCTGGTATTACAGGCGCCCGCCATGACACCTGGCTAATTTTTGTGTTTTTAGTAGAGACAGGGTTTCACCCTGTTGGTCAGGCTGGTCTCGAACTGCTGACTTCGTGATCTGCCCGCCTTGGCTTCCCAAAGTGCTGGGATTACAGGCATGAGCCACTGCACTCGGTCACACAATTTCTAGAATAAGAAGCTATGGCTCGAGTGTGTGTTGTCCTAACCGCCTGTAGACCCGTCCAAATGAAAGCTACTTAGTCCCCTCATTCAAACTGTTAGTAGAAGTCTCTCTAGTAATACATTCTTCTTGGCGATGTTTACAAGATGTTCAAAAATATAAAATGGAAAGCGTTATAAATTCAGGGCACTCGAAATACATAAAAAGAAGACCTGTATCAACTAAACAGACTGACCACGTCCTAGAAATACCGTGAAGACCAATGGTAGTGGGACTGTGGGGATGAACATCGCCTGATTCTTGTGCACTCTGAACCATTGGAAATGCCCGTGTAGATGATTGTAGCTTTGGGAAATAATACAGTTTCATAAGAAACACATTGGAAACTTGAGCACAGAGGCTGAAAGTGGTGGAAGGACAGCAAAGGGTGTAAGATAAAGAAAATCAGATTGTTCCTGGTGGCAATTTAAAGTTCAGTGACTTTGAACTCGTCTTCTTTCTTGGATTTCTATCTCTATATACTTGGAACAATTTAACAACCCCCAGTTTTAAGTGTAATGTGTTAAAAATAAAAACCAATTTGAGGCACAGATATCATATCACATTTTTGACAGCTTAGCTGGGTCTTCAGCTGAAGGGCACAACTTCTGGGTCATTCTGTTGAAGGTGAACGACAGATAGTAAAAGAGTTCTTTGTCATCAGTAGAAAGGATTCGTGGCCCTTTCCCAGTTACCGTGGCGATTCTTCACTCTCCCTGCTCCTTCCCTAAGCTTTCTTATCTAACCCCTATGAGTTGTGCAGGTGGCGCAAAGAAGAGCTAAGGTGAAATACCCAATACAACAATTCACAAAAGAAGTCTCTGGCCTACAATAAGTTAATATTTTAACAAGAAAAAACAGTCACTAAAGAGGCAAATATTGATTGAAAAGATATGTGCCCGAGTTGTATGTACTTATGTGAACCACCTCCAAGCCTTTCTGAGTGACAGTGGGAAGTAAATGAATAATAGATGGGTTGCTAACTGGCTAGATAACAAAAATGTATATGGTTAGTGGAATAGAAGGAATGTCAGCTTAGCAATAACTTTCCCAAAGAATCTCTATCTTCATTTCCCTTCTTATTTAAAAAGCAAAACATTATTTTAATTGAATGGCTAAAGATTTTATACAATAAAAGATGAGGAAGGCCATGAGATTTGTTCTCAAGTAGCTAATTATTCCTCATCACTGTGTTCGTAATGGGTGTTGATTGATATATACCATGGGCCAGCTGCGCCCTAGTCTCTAGCATCTAGTGTTCCATGAGTTTCCATGACATTTGGCAGCTGGTCCTCTATATCTGTGGGAAATTGGTTACAGGACTTCCCAAGGATACAAAAATTTATAGGTGCTCAAGTCCCTGTTGTATTAATAAAATGGTGCAGTATTTGCTTATAACCTTTGCACATTTTCCTGTAAACTTAAATCATTTCTAGATTACTTATAATATGTAATGTTAATACAATGTGCTATGTAAATAATTGAACTGTTTAGGGAAAGATGACAAGAAAAAACAACATGCACATGTTCAGTGCAGACCATATTTTTTGCAATATTTTCCACCCTAGGTTGGTGAAATGCATGGATGTGGAACCACAGATACAGAGGGCTAACTGGATGTGGCGTCGGAACTAACATTTTAAAAGTCCTTTCTGGGCATTGTTGAGCATAGCAGTGTTGAAGTTGTGTAGTTTCGTCACTGTAGCCTTCACTCTGCATCAATGAATGAGAGAGGGGAGATAGAGAAGGTCACCTCTTCTCACAGCACACAAATTTTGTGTTTGTCTCATTGCAATGTAGAAGGTATTCTGTTCCTCCTGGGGCTCCTGAGCTGTGGGTCAGGAAACAGCTCTAACAAAGACCTTTATTGGGTTTTTACTCTGCCCCATTCCTTAAGCTCCCTTCTTCCCTCCATTCAAAGTGCCTGTACCCACAGGCGTGCAGTCCCTGGCCATCCTCAGAGGGGTCTGAGTCAGGGGTTGCTTCTCTGTTTCTCCCACCGCACTCCACTCTCATCACCCTCAGGTGTATACTAACCCCATCACCTACAGACAAGTTACCTGCGAGACCACACTTCTGCCAGGCATTAGCATTTTCCACATTGGATTTTATAAAGGATTTGAGTTTTTTGGGTGCATCCATATAAGAGTTCCTTTGTAAGCAATTTTGTTATTACATTCACTCTTCTGATAGTTCCAGAAATGTAAATACTTAAATGGTTGCAGTATAGTCTAAACATTATGAAATCTGAATTGCTGAACAACACATATCTCCAATCACCTGCATTAAGACAGCAATGCTAACAAACATACTGATGTCTCACCAAGTGAAACCAGTCCTATAGCTGTGCCACATTTAGGCCTAGTGTGTCCTTGGGACTTAGAACCTAATATTTAGCCAACATTCATATTGTAAAGTACCTTGTTCACCTTTAATACCACACAGATTATCATCACATTCATAACCAAAGAAGCCAAGGTTTTGGCTAAAGGACTGTCCCGAGCCACTAGTTGGAATCCCAAAGCATACCTTCTACATTGCAATGAGACAAACATAAAATGATCTGTCCCCATTCGGTCATATTTAGGATTTTTGGCGTCTACAAAGCATTTCCTTCAAAAAGACAGGGATTAAAAAAAATTTTTTTTAATCGTTCCCATACATAAATAACGGACACATATAGTTTCGAAATATCTTCCACCCTGCACGTGTTTTTTGTAAGACTGCTCCTCCTCTGTGTTTGCTGCCACCCTCCAGAGGATTTCAGAGAACACCTCAGAACTCCGGTGGAGACATTTTCTCCTGCCGTGATACCTACCGTTCCCTGACACGCCCCAACCTTCCCTAAGGAGGCATTTATTTGTACCTTATACCCTTCATCTCTCATCACCTCAGCTGTCACAACCACCCAAGCCTCCCGGGACGACCATCATTACCTGGACCCCTCGATCGAAGGCTCTGAGCAGCCAGTTATCCCCCATATATTCCACCTGTCTTCTGTCCACCTCCCATTTCTTTTCCCTCTTTAACCTGTGGTTAAAGACCAGCAAAATTGGCCAGGTGCAGTGGCTCATGCCTGTAATCCTAGCACTTTGGGAGGCCAAGGCAGGCAGATCATGAGGTCAGGAGATCAAGAGCATCCTGGCCAACATGGTGAAACTCCGTCTCTACTAAAAATACAAAAAGTAGCTGGTCATGGAGGCACATGCCTGTAATCCCAACTACTCCGGAGGCTGAGGCATGAGAATCACTTGAACCCAGGAAGTGGAGTTTGCAGCAAGGCGAGATCACGCCACTGCACTCCAGCCTGGTGACAGAGCGAGACTCCGTCTTAAAAGAAAAAAGAAAAAGCAGCAAAATCCCCTGTGTCCGTTTCACAGCCCCTCTTCTGCTCATCTCCTGACAGCCCTGAGGACACTGCCCCCCAAGCCCCTCCTCAAGGGCTGTTTCATTTCCCACGCACCCTCCCTCCCTTGTGTCCCTGGAGGTGGAGCAGACGTCCTTCTTGGAACAGTTGTCCTTCTTGCCCCCTCCTCACTGCTCTTTCAAGAAGGATCTCCACTCTCCTCCCTCAAGCAAACCCCTGGCACCTGTGAAGTATCCTCCCAACAGCCTGTAGCCTTCATAAGCCCACCAGTGCCCTGATCAATTTACACTCTCCATATCATCTCTAGCACCTACATTTTCCTCCCTACTGGGCTTAGCTTCTGTGGGTTTCCGTGACGTTCCCTTGTCTCTCTCTCCAAGTTGCCTGATGACCCATCAACTCTACCCACTCCACACCTGCCCTAGGACAGCTGACTGTGGCTGGAGAGAGGCACACATGGATGCTGACCAGTCAGCTCTTTTTCGGTTCACTGCCACGGCCTCCAGCCCCGCCCAGCACCCCAGCCACTTGCCTTGGCCAGTCAGCTCACTCCCCACCCAACTCAAGAACCGCTCCACATTCCCATCCCCTTCCTTCCTCCCTTCCATTCCTCTCTCCTCTCTGTTCTCTAAGCTCCGACTCTTCCTCAGTCTTAGCAGATGACCTCACTTCTTATTTTCCCTGAGAAAATGCAAAAAAAAAAAAAAAATCAACAGCGAATATCCTTATCCTCCTGTCACCCCAGCTACCCGTCTCTTCCCCATGTCCATGGCCACAGTCTGACTGTTTCTGTGGCCAATGACCCCATTGCTCTTATTCACCTTTCCTGTCTTGAGAATGTTCTTCCTGCCATTTTTCCCTTTCCCTCCTATGTCCCCAGGTTTTTCCTTCTCTGCATTGAGTTATTCCCATCAGCACATGAAATACTGCAATATCTTCTGGGTGGTCTATGAAAAACCTCTCTCCAGCCTCACTCTCTTCAAGCCCATTTCTCCATTTCCCTTTATAATAAAACTTTGCCAAAGGCTTGTCTGTACTCACCGTCTCCCCTTCTCCAATTCTCATTATCTTTTGGGCCCGCTAGAGTTAGACATTTACCAACCTGACCAAAGAAAGCACTTTTGTCGCCGGCACGAGGACTTCCTTCCTCCCAGAACGCCGGGCAGCTCTTGGTCCTCCTCGGTATTCTGTTGGTCTCCTTCTCCTCCTCACGCATCGCTCTCCTGGTCTTGCCTGATGCCACAGTCACACCCTCCTGATGCTCCCTGTGGTTCCCTGGGTTCCTTCTTGGTCTCCTTTGAAGCTTCCCCTACTCTTTGCGCCCTCTAAATATTGGAATGTCCCCAGGCTCACTCAGTCTGCCTTCTGCTTTTCTTTATTTGCATTCGCTTATAGATTTGTATCCATTCTCTTTGCTTTAAGTAATATCTATATGCTGACATCCAAAATTCTGCCTCCAGCCCTGAGATCCCAGTTTGCAGATCCTGCTTCGTTCTCTGTCCCTCTTTGGTAACCATATACATCCCCATGAGGCAGTCCTGGTTCCACTCCCTAAAGCTACTTCCCTCCCTCCTATTGTTTCTGGCTCAGTGAAGGGTACCTCAGGCCACTGTGGTTCACACCAGAAGCATTGATTCCTCTTTCCCACACCAATAGCCATGCCACTAGCAAACCCTCCAGTGTGGATACCAGATCTGCATGCTTCCCACCACCAGCACCCTCCAAGCCTGGACCATCTCTCCTCTGTCCAGCAGCTCTCCCAAGTGGCTTTGCTGTGGCTACTCCTCCCCAACCTGTCCTGGACACCCAGAGCTTTCCTGTCCTCCTGTCCCACTGCTCACTCCTCTTCAGTCCCAGGAGCCTGTTCTCACACCAGCAAAGCTGTTCCCACTCAGGGCCTTCACATCTGTTCTTCGCTTGGCTGGGAAGCCCAGATCTGTGTCCCCAGGGTCTGGTTCAATTGTCATCTCCAGGTCCTGCTGCAATGTTAAGGTTCCCGACAGCACCTCCCTGACCCCACTCCACAAAAGAGAGATGCCAGCATCCTCACCCCTACTTTTCTATCCCCACCCACTCTATCCCCACATCACGCCTCCATCCCCGCCCCGCTCCTCCATCCCCACCCCCGCTCCTCCATCCCCACCCTGCTCCTCCATCCCCACCCCGCTCCTCCATCCCCGTTCCCCGCCTCTCCATCCCCGCCCCGCTTCTTCCTTCCTGGCCCCCTTCCTCCTTCCCCCCTCCATCCCTGCTCCCTTCCTCCATCCCTGCCTCCCTTCCTCCACCCCCGACCCTGCTCTTCCTTCCCTGACCCGCTCCTCCATCCCCGACCCCGCTCCTCCATCCCCCTTCACCCCTCTCCTCTATCACCGCCCCTGTTCCTCTATCCCCCAATCCTGCTTGGTTTTTCCTTCCAAGCTCTTGTTAGAATGCCACATGTTAGTATGAATATATTTTTTGTAACTTCTGTATTGTTTGACTTTTGAAGGCTCAAATTCCTCCTGTGGAATGCAGATTATAGTATCCATTAGTTTGGTTTCATTTCCATTAGAGTAATACATCCAATATTACTGACATTATAGCAAAGGAAAGCAGGCACTGTCCCCGCCCCCCTCCCCCCAGTTCCCACTTTACATTGGCACTTGTTTTCCATTCTTTAACTTTTTATTCTGATAATATTTAGACTTTTAAGGGGCTCAAAACTCTATCAAAAATCATTGAAAACATAAATAGGTGAGTTAATAGAAAACAAAATGCATACTCATTTCCACTTTCATGTCTAATTCTTATTAGATACACCAAGACTAATCTTTGTGTATCTAATTCTCATTATTCCTGTTCTACTTGACTGATAGGATAAAGCCAGAATGAGAGGTGCGTGATTTTAAAAGATACTTCCCAGCTTACTTACTAGGTGCTAACTGTGTGGCAAGATTCTCTGAACAATCCCAAGAGAACAAAGCATTGAGCCCCCTAAAAGTCTAAATGTTATCAGGGAAAAAAATAAAATATCTAAAAGAATTGAAAGCAATGGCCTCTGTAAAGGAGGATTTGGGGGTGGAGCAGGTGACTGCTTTTCTTTGCTATAATGTTAGTACTATTTAACATGTTACTTGGAGAAAAATAAAATCTATTTAAAAAAGAAAAAAAGACTGGAAGGAAATCCCATGACATGTTAACAGGAGTTCTCTCAGGTGGAGAGAGTGGAATTACCGGCTATTTTTATTTTCTTCTTTATGCTTTGTAAATTCACAAAATAATCTGTGATATATTTATGTGGTTTTTATAAGGAAAAATAGTATAGATGCTTTCTGTATATTAACTAGATATCGGAAGCCTAATGGAGGCTTGGTAGGATGCATTTTGAATATGCTCTATTTTGAAAAATATCATTCCTGGAGCAAACCAGCTTGGAGACAGGCAGGGTGGGGCATTTTGGGCTGGAAAGGACACAGGGAGGTAAACGGGAAGGGAGGACGCTGCCCTGGATTCTGGTTGCCAACAGATAGGTCCTGGGAGCAAAGGGGTAAACCCTTGTGGAAAATATTGAGGCAGTGGAAGAGGGAGCCAGGCAGAGCTGGAACCAGGTAGGCAAAAAATAGACACTTTCCAGGTCCCCTAACATTCTGAGCATCGTATTTTCATCGAAGTAAAAGCTTCCGACCAGAGCAGGTTTCTAAAGAAACCATTTATTCAACATTCATGAAGGAAAGCAGGCCCTACCCGCCAGGCTGGCTGGAGGGAAGGAGGTGTGTCTTCATTCATATTTGGCTCTGTTCGCCTCGATGAGGGCGCAGAGCTTCAAGAACCTCTTTTGACACAGTATAGAAATATTATGCAAATCCAGATACTTGGCACTTAAAAATGTCTGGAGGTGAAGAATCACTCTGTCTTGCCCATCTAACAGGAGCGTGCTGTGTTTTGCAGGATGGATGGTCACAATACCACTTTGTAGCCTCGTCTTCAACCATCGAGAGGGACCGGCAAAGGCCCTACTCCTCCTCCCGCACGCCCTCCATCTCCCCTGTGCGTGTGTCTCCCAACAACCGCTCAGGTAAGAGGCTGCCACACTAGCCAGCCAGGCTTTATTTCTCTTTGAGCAAAGACCCTCCTTCCCAGTCCCAGGGCCAGCCCCTACACAGAGGAGAGCCTTCCATTCAGACTTTTGCTAGAAGTAGGAAATGAATCTGTTCTTTGTACTGTGGTGGCCACTCTGTGTTTTGTATACACAGACTCAGAGCAAATCTCCTTCTCTAACAGGTTCCTATGCATGACATGCATGTAATGGACCTGAATTCATGAGGAACGAGTATAAAGAAAACTGTCATGTGTCTGCAAATCAGGGGTTTCCGTGGATAATTTTTCCAACTTAAAATAGTTTGAGTTGGCCGGGCACGGTGGCTCATGCCTGTAATCCCAGCACATTGGGAGGCCGAGGTGGGCGGACTGCCTGAGCTCAGGAGTTCGAAACCATCCTGGGCAATGTGGCAAAACCCCATCTCTACTAAAAATACAAAAATTAGCCAGGAGTGGTGGCGCCCACCTGTAATCCCAGCTACTTGGGAGGCTGAGGCAGGAGAATCACTTGAACCCAGGAGGCCGAGGTTGCAGTGAGCCGAGATCACGCCACTGCATCCCAGCCTGGGTGACAGAGTGAGACTCCATCTCAAAAAGAAATAAATAAATAAAATAAAATAAAAATAGTTTGAGTTGCATTTTGTCATAATTGGGATAAAAAGTAGAGGAGACCAAATGTGCTTTCTTCCTTCAGTGTGATATACATTTGACACATATCACTGATGGTTTCATAACTCTTCCATATCTAATTAGCTTTTTTTTATTAACAGTAAACCAGCAGATGCCATGGTTTATTGTTAATAATAACACATTCTTATCATAGCCAACTATAGCTTCTAAGTCATTCCATTTATTTTTTCTAATTTGGTCACATTCCTATTGCTTAAATTTTGAACTTCTTTTATTTACAAAAATACTTTATTTTATACCGTTTTTAATTCACGTTAAGGAATGCCAAAAATCAGAGGAAAGATGACAGGCAAATGTGAACACACCATTTAGTAATATAAATGGCATAAATTTGCTGTTTTCCTCACAGTTTAAGTTTTTAAAACTTTTATTTTGATTTCTGCATTTTGATTTTGTTCTGAGAATGAAAGATGGATAACAAGTTATATGCACCCACACAGACACAGCGATGTAGGCTTTAATTTATGAAAGCTTTCTTCCTACTCTTCTTTGCCCTGTTCCTGCTAAGGAAATTCTGTTCACTGAAATGGCACCTGGGAGGACCTGGTGGAGAGCATTGCCCAGCAAAGTGGTCTTCCTACCCCCAGGAATGATGGTTGCATAACTCCATACCAAACTGTACTGTCAACATGATGAGAAATGAATGGCCAATATCTGACTGAAATAAATGGCCCGCTCCCAGCCTTGTGAAAGCTGGTCCCTTTAGTGTACTGTCATTGCTTATCACATTTAGTCCAACCCTTGGTGATGATCAGGAACCACCTGTACCTGTGGAAACGTCCACCCATCTCAGAAGCACGGAGGTGGCCTCTTAGGCCTCTTATTTCCATAATTCCAGCAGGCTGAAAAAGATAAAGTACATGGAGTGTGGGAAGCATATGGACCGTGTCTTTTGGAAAGCTCTAATTATTAAGAATTACAGTGAGCCAATCAGTGTTATGAGAATGAAACAACATGATGGATCGGCAAGGGCTGGGAGAGAGAAGTAGCCCTTTCTGGCGAGCAGGCAGGGCTGTGTTCACCCAGCCATGCAGCCAGTGCGCTGCCTCAGGATTTCCTAGGCAAGGCACATCCAGACACCTAATAAACACTTGTTTGCGTGATTTGATTTTTCCCAGAACTTAATCCTGATTTACCGGAGACTTGAAGGACTGCTGCGTGTGAGGTCTCAGGAGATAATTACACACTTGATGTAGTTTAATAAACACCACCATCTGGGCAATATTAGATTCTAATTTTAAAAGCTTTGGTCAACAGCCTTTAAAATATTGTCCCTTTGTGATTGTGTGGCAGTAATTCATAAAAGGCTAACCTTTATTAGGGAAGACCCAGAGGCAAAAGGGCAAAGGCAGGAAGAGAGATTTTCCTGGAAGAAAAAGATGGTGAACAGAAGAGAAGGGAGCAGCAGGTGGAAGAGGTGAGCGAGGCACCAGCGAGCAGGCAGGAACTGGATGCAGAGCCCAGTTGAGTGACAGGGCTTGCTAAGGACTCAGTTGTTCTTGCAGAGGTTCCCCTCTCCAAGCAACAGAACCCAATCTTCATAAGACACAATGGCTGCCCCTCAAATCTCCCCAGATTCACATTCGGGATGGAGATGGCCCATGTCCCAGCCTTTGTCAGTCTTCTCCCCTGGGGCCTCTCTTCCCTCACATCAGAGTCTGGGCATTCTCTGCACCTGCACAGGGTCACCATGGATCAGTCCTTGATCAAGTCATTGCAGCTCTAGTCTTGTCCTATAAGTGATGAGGGTGCTGCAGCTGTCCAAGCTGCGTAGTTTTCTTCCCTGTCTGCCACTGGGTTTGTACCCAGGGCTTCTGGCCAGCCGGCATCGGTTGGGGTTCAAGCCTCGGTATTTTTTAAAGGATTCCAGGTAATGAATTCTAATAGGCATCCAGGATCCAAAACCCCTGAGGACTTCAAGAGCAGAGCATTGAGGCATGATTTTATTTTGATAGGTTTGAGAGGGTGGCCACAACCCGCTGCGTTTACCTTCCCAGCACTTGGTTGTGATGTCTGTTGGGCACTTCTGCATCTCATTCTAGTTTACTTGGACATCCATTTCCTCACTCGATTGAGAGCTGCACAAGTTCGGGAAGAGCCACATGATCTGTGTGTCCGCCTCACACAGTGGCTAGCACAGTAATTTGTACATAGAAGACACTAAGGGTGACAAACTGAATCACATGACTCAGACAGTGACATGAGAGATACCTTAGGGGGACCACAGACCCAGGGAGCAAAGGGACCCTACAGAGGGTGTGAATGATAAACTGGAAGGTAAACTGAGGTTTGGCTGGAGAGGCGCTTTGAGACTAGCAAAGGAAAAAGGGGTTTATCCTAAAAATCAGAGTGCTCTAGGGATTCCTAGCCTTAATAGTCATCAGGTAGGCTCGGTAAATATGGATTCTGAAGCCTGTCACTGAAAATTCAGACTCAAAAGGTCCAGGATGGGCTCTGGGCATCCATAAATTCTCAAGTGAGTGTTGAGGGTAAACAAGGCTCTGAAGCACTGCCCTCAGCTACAGGAGCTGGAGAGAGCTTCCTGACAGAAGGACATGGCACCTGAGCTCCTGTGGAGCCGGACACAGCTGCAGATGCCCACAGGGTGGGGTGCGTGACCAGCTGCCCCCTCACCCAGATGCACGGCTCCTCCCCACCTCTCCCAGTGCCCCTCTGCACTGGCAGGAAGGTTGAGTTGCTGCCAATCCATTCAATCACTCATGAAAATTCAACCTCCTTTTATTGACTTCCTTGCCTCTGAGTTCAGCTTTTCCTCTCTTCTAGTACCGTTTGTTAAGGACTCCCAGCAGGATGCTCCAGTTACAACCCAGCACTTTAGAAATTGGTGCAAGAGGAACGGCAGGGCTCAGCCTCCCAGTAGGACAGGCAGTGAGTGGCCGAGGTGTAAGGAGGGCCTCAGAGATTATTGGGGTGTTTATGCAAAGAGCTGGAGCAAGAATGCCCTAGCAGGAACTACAGCTGCCTCCATGCCCCTCCCCAGCCCACCCCAGCCACAGACAAAGAAGGTCTTTGTGGGCTTGGTTATTTCTGCCCCACAAATCATCCTACATAGAGAGCTGTTTCCTCTGACTTTTTTAAAGGCAATTTCTAGGTGACTCAGTGTTTAAGTAAAACTGCATTTATTTTAATCAAGGATTAGTCAATATCAGTAATAGATCTTCTGAAAGACATCTAATTAAGGAAGGGAGCGTGGGAAGGAAAGGGAAGGAAAAGAGAAGAGAAAGGAAGAAACCAAGAGCAGTCTCATTGCTAAACTGCCCCACACACCTTGGGCAGGTCATGTCCCCTTCATGATCTGTCTCTCTGAGGAAGATGGCCCCAGGATGTGGTCCCCAGTTGCCAGCCTCCAAGTCCTGTGTCCCCTAACTATAAAGCTCCAGTTGTCACAGTTGAAGGAATGGGGTAGGGACAAGAGCCAAAACTGCCAAAACATAAAAATTAAAAAGAAAACCCATGAGGTCCTCACGTAGGCATTGAGAGATGCGGGACGATGCACAGGGAGGACCCTGACTGTGTGGAAGGTACACACACGCTGTGGAATGAGACGCAGAAAGTCACCCTTTTGATTTCTTTATGTAGCAAGTGCCCCAGCTTCACCTCGGGAAATGATCAGCCTCAAAGAAAGGAAAACAGACTACGAGTGCACCGGCGGCAACGCCACCTACCACGGAGCTAAAGGCGAACACACTTCCAGGAAAGACGCCATGACAGGTGAGCGGCCCTCGCGCGCCCCCTCCTGGGACTCGGTGGCTTGACCTGCAACAGGGCAGAAAGATGGGGCTTCAGGCTTCATGGGGCTGGCAGCGCCCGGCTGCTCAGCAGGACTTAGCAGCTGTCTGGTCACTTGAGAGCTTGATAATGATGATTCCCAAGAATTGGTACTAAGATTAGAAGCATAACTAAGAGAAAATGTTTTCTACCCGTGTTTTTTCTCAGTCCTTTCCTCTGGTTTGCCCAGCTCATAATGTTCTTTCAAATTAGAGAGAAGAGTCCCATATATTTCTTCCTCATTGACATCACCCATTGGAGAGGGGACTCGGTGGAGGCAGTGTAGACAGGCCCTGTGCGTTAGGAATGGAGGGAACTGAAAAGAAGGTGGAAGGAAAGGGGAGGGGGGGAGCGGAGGGCGGGGACGGAAAGAGGAAGGGCAGGAGAGGATTTAAGGGGAACCCCATGAAACTACTGTTGAGATATTTTCCCTTCTTGCCATGATACAACCTCTTACCCACAAGAAGCTTCCTTAGAGCTGATGACTGCAGATTCTCTGGGGAGGCATTCATCTTTCACACTCATCATCCCTCACTATCTCAGTCACACCCATTGCCTTCCTTTCTCATCAGCCAAGACTCTATGGAGGCCAGAATTGGTACAATGAGTGCCCGTCTCTTCCCCCTCCACCGTGCTGTGCCCAGCCCATCTGATAACAGGGCTTACCCTTAAATCACTGTATATTCTGTACACATTGTACACTCTGTATATGCCTCTTTTGAGGCACTCACAGCCCCCTCCAAACTCTCCATACTTCACCGTCTCCCTGGATGGCCCTCCTCCAAGAAGCACTACGTGGGCTCTGGCTGTAGAGGGAGTTATACCTTAAAAGCAGAGTCACTGGAACCCCGAGGACCTTTCAACGGGGACCCCACACCCTCTTTACCATATGGGCGTGGAGATGGGTCCCTGCTGAAAATAGGCTATGAAGAAGAGCCTTTAATAGAACAAGGCCAGGTTAGATCATTCATAAAGCCGGGCGCAAAAGGTGCCGTGCATACACCGAGACCCTCTTAGGAGAGGAATGTGAAGAGCAGGAGGCAGTTCTCCAGTAGTGTTTTGGTGTAGACCGTCAGGGAAGCAGAGCAGACAAATTGGATGATTTATTAAAATGCCTTCCAAACCAGGACAGCGAAGATAAATTTTCCTAATAGCAAATGCATTTACCCCAGCGGCAGTGTTTTCCATGTCAACTCTGCTCAGCTGCATGAAGAAAAGTATAATAAACAGATGTTTCTTATCCCTGCCCCCAGGACCACATTCTGCCTCCATGTGCAGACCCTACAAGGGAACACCTCAGTGCTGCTCCTGAGATGTTTCCTGAATGGGAAAACTTAACTCATTACATGGACTCCAGGTTATTATTCACAGTCACTTCTTCCCCCCCTTACATGGTGCCGCATAGATGAACAGGAACCAAGAAAGCTGTGAATCTGAATTCTGAGTCCCTGGAGTCTAGACATTCGGCAGAGGATCCAATTTGTACTGATTATGCTGAACTAGTCGTGACTCCAAATTCCATGTGCAGTTAGCATTGCCCTGGGTACCCACACCACCAGCTGTCTGGCATGATATACACTGAGATTAAAGAATCGTTGTGATATCGACTGCATTATTATTAAGTTTAGTGTTTCTCTTTAACTCTCTTGCCCAAGAGAATCATTCAAAAGGACTTCAGGTGTGGGTGTGGGTGTGCGTGTTTATGTCAAAACAGTTCCAATGGCACATGATTGTGCCCTGGACTCAAAATAAAATGAAGCCTAAAATTTACTATGTTTCTGAGATTTAATCTTCTTAGAAAATGGCAAGGATCTTGACAATTTCAGTATATGTAATTCTTCAAACTTATTTAGAGGCTGAAACAGCTTTGCTCTAACTTACTTAAAAATGCAATTCAGGAGTACACTATCAATCATGTAGCAAGCCAGAAAGAACATTGAGATCTTTATTGAATAATATGTGTATATAGGGAAATTCCTCTAAACCCAATGAGTGTTGTGTAAATGCCGGTTATTATCACAACAATGATGGTGGTGGTGGTGGTGGTGGTAGTGAGGGTGATGGAGGTGACGGTGGGATAGCAGAAATGAGGATAGTGGTGGTTTTCCACTTTCAATAGTGATATCAGTAGGTCCCCAGCCAAGCCGGGTGGAAGCCAGTCTTTCACATAGAGATGGGGAGATTGAGTTTCCAACCCCCACCCTGCAGGATGTTAGCAAATGCCCATCATTCCAAGGTTTACTTGCAAAATCAGATTTCTCATGGCCTCCACATCAAAAGCAATGCTTTTTCTTGTTCAAGAACAAATCCACGGGACACCGAAAGTTCCGTGCATTGAAAGATAACCTGAAAAACTGCCATCTTCCTTGTTTCATTCCCTGCCAAGAAAACGTTCCTTCTGATATGAAAACAAGGGAAGCTTCACCCTCAAAATGCAGCCTATGAGGGCTGGAAGTGGAAATATCTCTTTGATGGAGCTGTCATCTCTTCTTCTGAGCTCTTAGAAGTTCAGATCCATCTAGGTGTTTATTCCAGGCTTCCCCCACCCTCCTTTTGTGGATTCATTTTCTAGCTTGGATGAAGCCTCTTGAAATTCTTCTCTCCTAAGTGTTTCTCTGCCACTGGGGAGCCCTGAGAAATCCAGTCGGCTGTTCATTCAGGCATGCCGGCTTCAGCAGCGAGTTCTTGCAGCCCTGGATGCCTGGGAACCTCACGTGTTCAGTTCATCTCAAGAAAGGGCTGCATCAACCCCGCAGCTCCACTACCTGACCTTTAAATTCACCTGGAGGTTTTTCCCTCCTGTCTGAGCTTCCCACATACCCTTTCATCCAATGGTCTGTTTGTTTTTGCCAGTGTCTTTCTTATGCCTTTTATTTATATTTATTCATTTATTTTTGAGACAGAGTTTCGCTCTGTCGCCCAGGCTGGAGTGCAGTGGCGCAATCTCAGCTCACTATAACCTCCACCTCCCGAGTTCAAGCAATTCTCCTGCGCCAGCATTTCAAGTAGCTGGGATTACAGGTGCCTGCCACCACGCCTGGCTAATTTTTGTATTTTTAGTAGAGACAGGGTTTCACCATGTTGGCCAGGCTGGTCTTGAACTCCTGACATCAAGTGATCTTCCCCCGTCAGCCTCTCAAACTGCTGGGATTACAGGCGTGAGCCACCACACCTGGCCTCTTAGGCCTTTGAAAGTCATTCTAGTTTTCAGGGTGTTGATTCAGTTGGAAATTGGGTATTTGAGGGCTGATAGAAAAATAGAAAGGCATCCTTCTGTGGATCCACTATTAGGTGGGCCATATGAGGGTGGAGCCTCTGTGAATTCCTCTGCCTCAGGCGTCCATAAAGGTAGTTCAGTCTCAGCTATGGTCTTGTTTAATGGGTGAGGGAAAGAACTTCCAGTATTAACATCCTAGACTCAGAAGCCACAAACTCTGCCTCATGCTTTTAAGATTCCTCTGATAAGAGGAATCTTAAATCTGTTTATGATTTCACAGCAGGGAGGGAGGCCAAGACTACAATATTGCAAATGTTCTAAAAAATATGTGCATTTAATTCTAAGCAACAGAAAAAAACCAAAATTTCACCTTATCCCTGAAGTGACATTTTCTATAGCAAATTACAGCTCTGAAGGCAGATTTATCTAAGGTTTACTCATTTATTCATTCAGCAAATGGGGCACTTACTCTATGGGTGTCCACTGAGGCCAGGTGCTGTGCCAGGCTCTGAGGATACATACAGAGGTAGCAGCAGGACGGACTGTTTCTGTCTCATGGGCCTTCTGCTCTGGAAGAGGAAGGCAGACAGTACATAAGGTAAACAATAGAACAAGTTCCCAGCAAGATGGTACTGCACTGTGTTGAGTAGGAAGAAGAAACTGAACAGGGTAATGAGATGGGGGTGCAGGCGGCAGGGGTTACTTCACTTGACATGGGAGGAGGAGACATTGAAAGTCTGAGGGAAGCAAGTTCCAGGGAGAAAGATCAGCAAGGACAACCCAGCTGAAGCTAAACAAGTTTTCCCCGCTCTGAGGAAGGAGGGTCAGCAAAGCTGGGGCTCTTTTAACAGGAGGAGAGGAGGGAGAAACGATTGGGAGGTTAGGCAGGAAGCAAACCTTGCAGGGCCTCATGGCCGTAGCAGAGAGAGCCATCTCGGGGTGAAGAGCATTGGAGCGTTCCAAGCAGAGAAAGAGACAGACCCCAACTTGGGTTACAAAGACAGCATTCTGGCTGTTGGTAACAGGATGGATGGAGGAATCGGGCTGGGCAGAGTGGAAGTTGGGTCTTCAAGGAGGATTCGGTAGCAGTGGTCCAGAGAGAGACGGTGGTTTGCACCATAATACAGAGACAGTAGTGACATGCATTCAACAGAGAGGATAGCAGAATGGTCTTTAAAATGGAAAAATGGGCTCTTGGCCCTCACTTTCTAAGCCGAACTCTCCAGGAGGAATTTTATTGCACAGCTGTAATGAACTCTTAGGTAAAAAATCATGGGTGGAGTGAACTTAGACCTTGAAAGGCTATACTGACCTTTCTCTTGTGGCCTATAGGTGGAGTGATCCTACTTCATTATCCCCGAAATACTGGAAGCAAACAACCCCTTCCTAGTTTTAGAGTGTTTTATACCCCACTGACACTAGACAGACAGCATTTTCCAAAGCTTTTTTTTTTTTTAATTTATTAATACATAATAGTTGTACTTAAGGGGTACATGTGATTTTTTCATACAAGTATCATGATTTTCATACAGCGTATAATAATCAAATAAAGATAATTAAGATACCATCACCTTAAACATTTATTATTAATATTAGGAACATTCCAATCCCATTATTCTAGTTGTTCTGAAATATACAATGAATTATTGTGAATTATGGTTGCCCCATTGTGCTATGAAACACTAGATCTTTTCTAACTATTTTTTTACCCATTAACCATCCCCTCTTATTCCTCTCTCCCAACTCCGCTTCTGAGTCTCTGGTAACCATGATTCTACTGTCCATCTTCATGAGATCATTTTTTTTTAGCTTCCACATATGCGCAAGAACATATGATATTTGTCTTTCTGTGCCTGGCTTGTTTCACTTAACATGAATCACCTCCAATTCCATCCGTGTTGCTGCAAGTGACAGGATTTCATTCTTTTTATGGCCAAACACTGTTGTATACATATACCACCTTTTCTTTACCGATTCATCTGTTGGTGGACACTTGGGTTACTTCGACATCTAGGCTATTGTGAACAGTGCTGCAATAAACATGGGAGTACAGATATCCTTTGGTATACTGATTTCCTTTCTTTGGAATATACACCCAGCAATGGGATTGCTAGGTGATATGGTCATTCTACCAAAGATTTCTTGAACCATGACCCTTCAGCAGCTGTGAAGGGAGTGGTGGCCTGTGCCCTTCGTCTGAGTGGATGGCTTGAGCTTCAAGGGTTTCCCATAAGGAAGTGGGCTAACAGGCCCCCTCTCTGGGCCTTCACAAGCTGCTAGCAACTAGAGGAGACCTTCATCTCTTTCATCTAGACCACAGGCAAGCCAGACAACAGAGCGGGATCCTCCCTCTGCATCTAGTTTGATTCCAAAGCCGCAGGCTTCCAGATGCGTGGGGGACATGCAGCGATGCTCCCTGCCCATCTTTTGGGCCTGTAAGAAATGAACTGTCTGAAAGATGATCAAGCACTTCTGTGAGCTCAAATTGAAATTTTATTCTTGTCACTCTCCGGCTAAAAGCTAAGCTGCTAATACAGACTCCTGCATGCTTCAGTGCAGGTGACAAGCCTTTATTACCCGCCAGTTTTCACCAGAAAAGAAGGCCATAAAACTTACAAAATGACCATCTGTTTGCAGCACCTGCCCTGACCCTGTCTGCGATGTGAGCGTTATTGCAAGCTGCTGACATGCTATGGGGATTTTCTAGAATAACTGTTCTCCTTTTTTAATATCTGTATGTAAAATGAAGTGTTCAGGGCCAAAGAATATCTTCTACTTGGATTGGTCCCCAAGAAAACAAGCTTTGTTAGGGCAAGAACTTGCTCCAGTAACCACTATTCCTCATTTGTGATGTTGTTTTCTTCGCTAAACTTTTGTTTTCCTTTTAATTTTAGCTCAAAACACTGGAATTTCAACTTTGTATAGGAATTCATATGGTGCGCCCCCCGAAGACATCAAACACAACCAGGTAAAGGAAATGCACCACGTTTGTATTTCTTTTTCAGTGTGACTCGTGAAATAACCTGAAATTTTAAACATACATTTCATCCAACTAACATAAAGAACTGAAAGAGGAGGCAGTGTCCCCCGAGGCCCTCCTCACTCCTGTTGCAGCATGGAGGGGTGTGTGTGTGGGGGGGGGGGGTGGACTCGGCAGAACAGCCTCAAATTTGCAAATGGCCTTTGAACCTTGTGCTTGATCTGATGCAGAAAGCAAGTATTCTGCTATGGTGCAAAACTAAAAGAAACCCCCAAATGGACGAGTGTAGGATGTTGTTACTAAATAGGAGTTGTCTGGACAGGAATTACTGGACAGAGATCGAGTAGCTCCTGTAACCCTGCAAATGCGTTAGGAAGGAAGCATTCATGATACATGATCACTACCAATAAAGGAGACACAGGAAATTCAGTAGAGAACTTGAAAAAGACAGAATACATAAATAAGTTCTATTATTCTGCAATACATTAAATGCATTGTAGTGTCTTGCTACTCAAAGTCTAGTTGGGGAACCAGCAGTGTCAATGTTACCCGGAATCTTGTTAGAAATACAGCAGAGATTCTTCTCTGGCTCCTAACCCTAACCCGTTCAAGATTTTCTGTAGCACAGTTGCATTCTAATTAGATGGCCTTGTGTGCACATTCAGGTTTGAGGAGCACTGAACAGTAGATTCTTTTTATTATTGTTATTGTTTTATTTTTATTATTATACTTTAAGTTCTGGGATACATGTGCAGAACATGCAGTTTTGTTACATAGGTATACACGTGCCATGGTGGTTTGCTGCACCCATCAACCCGACATCCAAATTAGGTATTTCTCCTAATGTTATCCCTCCCCTAGCCCCCCACCCCCAGACAGGCTCCAGTGTGTGATGTTCCCCTATGTCCATGTGTTCTCACTGTTCGACTCCCACTTATGAGTGAGAACATGTGGTGTTTGGTTTTCTATTCTTGTGATAGTTTCCTAAGAATCATGGTTTTCAGCTTCATCCATGTCCCTGCAAAGGACACGACCTCATCCTTTTTTATGGCTGCATGGTATTCCATGGTATATATGTGCCACATTTTCTTTATCCAGTCTATCATTGATGGACATTTGGGTTGGTTCCAAGTCTTTGCTATTGTGAATAGTGCCGCAATAAACATACACGTACATGTGTCTTTATAGTAGAATGATTTAATAACCCTTTGGGTATATACCCAGTAATGGGATCGCTGGGTCAAATGGTATTTCTAGTTCTAGATCCTTGAGGAATTGACACACTGTCTTCCACAATGGTTGAACTAGTTTATACTCCCACCAACAGTGTAAAAGTGTTCCTGTTTTTCCACATCCTCTCCAGCGTCTGTTGTTTCCTGACTTTTTAGTGATTGACATTCTAACTGGTGTGAGATGGTATCTCACTGTGGTTTTGATTTGCATTTCTCTAATGACCAGTGATGATGAGCTTTATTCATACATCTGTTAGCTGCATAAATGCCTTCTTTTGAAAAGTGTCTGTTCATATTCTTTGCCCGCTTTTGATGGGGTTGTTTGTTTTTTTCTTGTAAATTTGTTAAAGTTCTTTGTAGATTCTGGATATTAGCCCTTTGTCAGATGGATAGATTGCAAAAATTTTCTCCCATTGTGTCGGTTGCCTGTTCACTGTGATGATAGTTTATTTTGCTATGCAGAAGCTCTTTAATTTAATTAAATCCCATTTGTCAATATTGGCTTTTGTTGCCATTGCTTTTGGTGTTTTATACATGAAGTCTTTGCCCATGCCTACATCCTGAATGGTATTGCCCAGGTTTTCTTGTAGGATTTTTTATGGTCCTAGGTTTTATGTTTAAGTCTTTGATATATCTTGAGTTGACTTTTGTATAAGGTGTAAGAAAGGGGTCCAGTTTCAGTTTTCTGCATATGGCTAGCCAGTTTTCCCAACAACATTTATTAAACAGGGAATCTTTTCCCCATTGCTTGTTTGTGTCAGGTTTGTCAAAGATCAGATGGTTGTAGATGTGTAGTGTTATTTCTAAGGCCTCTGTTCTGTTCCTTTACTCTATATATCTGAACAGTAGATTCTTAAGGAACCAATCTGAGAGAGAGAAAGAGAGAGTGTGTGTTATTCAGCAAACATTTATTGAAGGTTCATTTTCTCTGGCTCTGCAGAAACTATAAAAGCCAAAAGACACAGTCTGTTCTCCCTCGTTGATCAGAAACTTCATACATCTCTCGTTCCCACGGTGCGCATCAGCCCACTCCATGTGCAGCACTCTGGAAAATATATGGTGTTGTCTGTGACCCCCTGGTGAACAACTTGGCCCTCATGGCCTATTTGATGTGTTGCTAACATCTAGTCAGCCTACTCTCAGTTCTAGTATTTGCTAAAAGCAAAGAAACCAATGCCTAAATAAATAGGGTCATGAGTTGTAGACACCAGGTCACCAGGGAGGCCCCAACTGTTCACTTGCCAACCTGCCTCCGTAAAGGCAAACAGAAACAAAATGTATTAGAAATGCCAACTTCGTTTATGGAAATCAACCATGCCTCTTGCAGCAAATATTATGAAATTCTGGATGTACAGTAAGCAGACTATTGCCAGTTATTACCGATTCTTGTCGGGTTGTAATAGGACCATGATTTTGCCGCCAAGAATGTAAGATTCATCTCAAGTTCCCCCAGGTAGAGAGAAGCTCCTCACCAGAACCAGCTCCCTCTGCACCAGCCTTCCTCTCCCAGGAGTTGGCATTGAAGAAATGCCCTGACATGGCCAGGGGTCTTTGACATCCCACAGAGTGGCCGCAGTAGGTTCCAAAAGACTGCTTGCCATCTAGATTTAGGGGACAGTCCATAATGGCTCTAAGGGGCACATTCTTTTACCTAGGCATATCCTGAGCATTTAAGCAAATGAGAATTAATATGCTAAGATGGCATCCTTGCCGCGAGTGTGAACACAACCTAGTCATAGCCTTTCTCCCAGAGGTCCCCAGAATGTGCTTGACTCAGTCTCAGAGTGGAACACCGAGGCCGCTGAGCTTCAGGCAAATGTTGCTAAAATCCACCCTGAATGGAGAGCAAGCTCCACCCCTCTCGTCGGGACCGAGGCATTGCAGGCAGGCCCCTGGCAGAGCTGCGTCCTGTCTTCACAGCTCAGGACCACCATCATTCCCTGTGAGGCACCAGCCAAGGGAAATGAATGATTGGATCATTCTATCTTAGCCTAACATCCAACAACATTTTTAAATGTCCAACGAAGAGAGGGTTCCCCCCCCCCAAAAAAAATATTTCCAAAGAGATCATAATGATACTCCAATGAACTTGGAGAGGAGGAAAGAAAGCATTTTACTTATTTTGGACTAAGTTATAGGAATAAACCTTGTCTTGACTTGCAGCTTTCTCTCTTGGGGACTCAATAAAGTGCAACCATCCTAACCCTTCAAAAGACACGTTTTCACTCTCTTCCGGTTGGAAGTCCTAGAGAGGACTCATATACAGTATCCCTGACTTGGATTCTCTGGCCATAGAGGTGTAGCCAACCATTCTAGGTGGAATGCTTCCATGTCGGGAGCTTCCCTGGTGACAAGTTACCCCAGAACTTCGCGCCTGCAACAGTTTCACCAGGAGGGATGCTCCAGGGTTTGGTCAGTTTCAGCATCGAAGCTTGTCCTCTGCTGAGCGTTCCTGTCTCCCGGGTGCCTCAGTCACCGGCCGGGTCTCACAGGCTTCACACTGGACAGCGACTGAGCTTATGGGGAAGCGATTCATGGAGGGAAATCAGTTTCAAGTGGATCTCCAAGATAAGGCAAAAGATAGTGAGAACTGAGAAAGAGACTCCTGCAGCAGACACATGGCCACACATGGGTGCTGCTCCTGTGACTACCTGGGACTCAGGCACATTTTCAGCGAACTCTCAGCCTAAAGCCTCCTAGAAGAAACCCTTAGTGGTATAAAACACAGTTTGTGATCTTTGGTTTGAATGTCTGAGGTCAGCGGGTTACAGACATCACTTTAGACTTCACTGACTGGGCGTCGTGGCTAATGCCTGTAATCCTAGCATTTTGGGAGGCCGAGGCAGGCAGATCGCTTGAGTTCAGTAGTTCAAGACCAGCTTGGGCAACATAGCAAAACCATGTGTCTACAAAAAATACAAAAATTAGCTGGGCATGGTGGTGTGTGCCTATAGTCCCAGCTACCTGGGATGCTAAGGCAGGAGGATGGCTTGAACCTGGAAGGTGGAGGCTACAATGAGCCATGAGTGTGCCACTGCACTCCAGCCTGGGTGACAAAGTGAGACCCTGTCTCAAAGAAAAAAAACAAAAAAGTCTTAACTATGCATACTTTCCAAAAATCCTTTTGAGCTTCTACCAGTCCACCCCATACTTATAAAGAGAAATATCATATTGAACGGTATCTATCTAGCTGACAACAGGATTTTTGTTCAGGAACTAGAAACAAAGAGCTTTGCTGTTTTGATGACCAATATTTAAATGATAACAAAACCAGAATCTTGGGTTCCCTCCTGGTGTCCTTAGTTCCACTGTCACGTGAGCAGCCCAGTTGTAACTGTCCGCAGAAAGGAGGAAGAGGAGATCCCAGGAGCATACGTGTTTCCTTCAGTCCCCCAGGCAGGAAGAGGCAAACACTCATCCTGGTTCTTCTGTCTTCCTGTCCCATTTTTTCACCTCTGTGCCAGTGGTTCTCAAATTGGAGCATGAGCCAGAATTCCCCAAAGGGTTGTTAAAGCACAGATTGCTGGAGCCCATCCCCAGAGGCCCTGATTCAGTAGCTCTGGAGTGGGGCCCAGTAATCTGTATTTCTAACAAGTTCCCAGGTGATGCTGATGCTGCTCGTCTTGGGATCATGCTTTGAGAACCACTGATACTTAGTATCTGGCCTCCTTCATTTTCTGTGAACACTCTGAGTCTTTCTATGAACACTCTGAGACATGGAAAAGTTTGAAGATCTGTACTGGGCTAGTGTTCACCTTGTGTTCAAAATAAATCCAGTTTCCTGGCAAATTTGTTAAGGAATAAATCCATATAAGTCTTTTGTCATTATGCTAACAGAGTTGGAAGGTGTCATGACACTGTCCTTCATAATTTAGAGTGAACATTCTACTGTTGAGGAAAAAATTCAGCAAAGATAACTTGGCAGAAACAGAAGCCACGGAACGGAGTGCAGAGAGTGTGGGCACATTGACCCTGGAGTGAGCTGCTGGTCTTACCCCTTTCAAAACAAGATGCAGCATTAAGGCAAAGAAGGCAAAAGCTTCCGGCTTGCGTGTTGCTGGGCTTCTCTAGGCCATAACAGACACCCAGATTCAGAAATCCCTACTGCTGTATTGGGGCATCATTCTACTTCCCTCATCCAAATCTGGCTGATGCAAACTGTGCAATTTTTAATGCATTTATTTTTAGCTCTTATGTGGGGAGGGCTTTGGGAGGGGTCATTTCATCAGCCAGATTTTCAACACTGTCAGATATTCTCTTAAAGTTTAAAATGCAGCCAGTATTCGTCCACCGCAGATGTGTTTCACCAGCAGACATCCATACCACAAGACCGGTGAGCAAATTCAGTCTCTCCGGGTGCAGCAGTGTCACATGCCACCTGTGACAATCCATTTCTACACACTCTTGGGACTGGGCACCAAACCTCAGACGTGATTGGTGTGGGTTATGAACAGTGCAGATGAATGGAAGAAGTTAATTCTCTGGGGTAAGAGGCTCAAAAAGCTGATACCCAGCTCCAAAATGTTCACCAACCAGAGAGAACATGACAATAGTCTCAAAGCAATTTGAACAAGGTTGTGCAAAAGAAAAAAAAAAATGAAAGCAGAAGCCACTTTGGAGGAAACCCATAACCCTTGTGAGTGACTCCCCCTGAAGACATTCCTGTCCCCTGCACTGCCTCCCCTGGCCCCCGAAATATGCATCAGAAAACACACTGCTTCTGGGTCTCTTTTGTCCACCAACTTTCTTTCTTATCTTAGAGCCTGGAGTCAGCTCCTTGAGGCCTGTCCTCCAAGGTTTGGCCGCCTTGGCTCTGATGGGACTGGGCTAGGTTGATAGAACACCTGGGTTTTAGAGTCAGCCAGCCATATGTTCCAGTTCCAGCTCACACCACCACTAGCTACAATATTTTGGAGAAGTTTCTTAACTTCTCTGTGCTTAAGTTTTCTTATCTATAAGATGGGAGTTTGCTGGAGGGATGTATGGACGGATGGATTGGTAGGTGGATAGGAAAACAGACAGATGATAGATTATAGATATTGATGTAGACAGACACAAACACACATAAATATTTATGACTACTGGAGTATTAAAGAATTTGCTAAATGTTGAATAGGGTGCCCTGCTGAACTAGAAACACAGCAAATCTAGCTCCCTCCCTGTGTCATTTTTCCAAACTTCTAGATTCTGAGCCTTTGCATGTCTTGCAGTTGGAAAGCAGCCCTGTGTTGGAGTTCAGCAGAGCACGAGCAGAGCTCTTCAAAGAATAGAAAAGGGCACCCCAACCTAGCAACGCAGTCCAGTAGACCTGGACTTAGCAGTATTTAACTGCAGATGTTGCACATTCATTCCAAATGTTCCTCTCATCCTTTATTAGCTCTCAGGCTAACAAAGGTTTATGCTTATGGACTTTTGGACTTCTCTAGGTAGACAGAAACCTCATTCATTCAGCCACCACTAACTAGACACGTGGGACATCCTAGACAGCTGCTGTGATGAAGTTCACCACTTCTTTGAAGATCAGGTCGATTACTAGTATAAATCAATGACATATATAAGAGGGAGTTTCACTTACTTGAGAGAAGAATTATGTGTAAGCCGTTAAAAGCATTCATTTACACACAACGTGCTAATTACAAATCATTATCTATTAACTAAGACCAATTTCTAGAGGACATTTCTGTGCTGAACTTTAGTTAAATTAATAGGGAGTCACAGAGTCCGCCCAAAAGTGATCAAACAGTATTTCTTTAAGAGTGTTTAATAATTCACACCAGACTTCCTCCCCAATTACTGCCCATTAGCAGAGCTTCGTGCCTCCCACTATGACTTGCTATAGGGTTACCCTCACCCTTCACCTTGTGAGGTTCTGCTCATTTCAGGAACAGGTGCTTGAAAAGGGACCCCAGGGACTAAAACAGATACTAATGCACCAATGTTTATTACAACATTATTTACAGCAGCTGAAAGGTAGAAATAACCCAAGTGTCCATCCACGAATGAATGGATAAATAAAATGTGGTCTGTGCCTACCATGGACTGTTTTATTTTTATAGGGATACAATCATGGGGTGCAAGTGCAGTTCTGCTACACTGATACATTGCATTGAGGTGAAGTCATGGCCTTCAGTGCATTCATCAGTGGAGCAATGCACATCACAGTGGAATATTATTCAGCCACAAAAACGGATCAAGGTCTGACATATGCAACACCATGGATGGACCATGCAAACTTTATGCTAAGTGAAAGAAGCCAGTCACACAAGGACAAGTACTCTATGCAGCACCTATATTAGGCAGATTTCTAGAGACAGAAAGTAGAATGGTGCTTGCCATGGGCCCAGAGAGAGGGGATGAGGAATTACATTTAATGGGCACAGAGTTTCTGTTTGGGATGATTTTAAAAGTGGTGGAAAGGGATGGTGGTGATGGTTGCACAACACTGTGAATGTTCTTAATGCCACCTAATTAATCTTATACTTCAACATTTCTTAAAGCAAGCAGCTTTATGTTACGTATATTTTGCGATGATAAAGATTATGCAGAATGATAGCACGTGGACCTAGGAGTCAGTTTTCAAAAAGAAAGCCAATGACAGTTGGCAGTTTTGGAGGAGCAGTGCCACAGTGGTGAATGCCTGGATGTACACAGTCTCTTCTTTGAAGGAGAGTTGGGTGCTGGGGCAAGAGGGAGGCTGAGTCAAGGGAAACCAAGTAACCCAGTGTGGCTCTTCTTTCCCGTTCAGGTTTCAGCACAGCCAGTCCCACAGGAGCCCAGCAGAAAAGATTACGAGACCTACCAGCCATTTCAGAATTCCACGAGAAATTACGACGAGTCCTTCTTCGAGGACCAGGTCCACCATCGCCCTCCCGCCAGCGAGTACACCATGCACCTGGGTCTCAAGTCCACCGGCAACTACGTTGACTTCTACTCAGCTGCCCGTCCCTACAGTGAACTGAACTATGAAACGAGCCACTACCCAGCCTCCCCCGACTCCTGGGTGTGAGGAGCGGGGCACAGGCGCTCCGGGAACAGTGCATGTGCATGCATACCACAAGACATTTCTTTCTGTTTTATTTTTTTTTTCTTCTGCAAATTTAGTTTGTTAAAGCCTGTTCCGTAGGAAGGCTGTGATAACCAGTAAGGAAATATTAAGAGCTATTTTAGAAAGCTAAATGAATCGCAAGTTAACTTGGAAATCAGTAGAAAGCTAAAGTGATCCTAAATATGACAGTGGGCAGCACCTTTCTAGTGTGAGCTGTAGAGTAACGAGAAGTGCTTTATACTGAACGTGGCTGATGGGAGGAGAGACGAGGCATTTGGGCCGGTGGGGCGTGAGGGTTATCGTTAAGCACAAGACACGGAATAGTTTACACACTCTATGGGGGACGGCTTCTCACGCTTTGTTTACTCTCTTCATCCGTTGTGACTCTAGGCTTCAAGTTGCATTGGGGTTCCTCTGTACAGCAAGATGTTTCTTGCCTTTTGTTAATGCATTGTTGTAAAGTATTTGATGTACATTACAGATTAAAGAAGAAAAGCGCGTTGTGTATATTACACCAATGCCGCCGTGTTTCCTCATCTATGGTTCTAAATATTGCTTCAATTTCAAACTTTTGAAAGATGTATGGATTTCCAGTTTTTCTTTTCTTTACTTTCTCCCAGTATGTTTTAACAAAAAAAAAAAAAAAAAGCAGGAAAAAAGGAATATTTAGCAGTATTGTTCGTTCTGATATGTGAATTTGTTTGTGGCAACTAAACAAGGCATTCAGCAGTTTCTGACAATTAACATACATCATTCCACACTCCTTGTCAACAAAGTGCTTTTTCACTGCCTAAAATTTTAGATGTAGATATTTGAAATAGATTTTTTCATTTATACCAGTTTTCTTTATGATGATACAGTGTTAAAAGAAAATAAATTACAATTGATCTGTCATCCATATTTGCTAAGAATGTCTATTTCCAAGGACCTATATCTTATAAAATACACATTCTTGCTTGTGTGTCTGTGTGTGTGTGGGTGTATGTATGTCCACATACTAGAAAAATGACCTGTGTGAGATTTTGTTTTGATAGAAGCTATTTCATTTGCTGTTCATCTTGTACAAACTTTGTTTTTGGTTTTTTAGTATAAATGTACATCGGTTTGTTCCTTTTGTACTGTATCTATTCTTCTGACCATCTAGTGACTCAGGATATTAGGCCAGTTGAAGTGGAGTTATAGGATTTTCACACATTCACACATACTTGGATATCAACCCTTTCTACAGGTCCGTTTCCTTACACATTTTATCCCCTCAGAACACGATAAACCATGGCCAACTCAATTTCACTTTGGGGCCAATTACTTGAAGTATCCACAGAAAATGTAAACTGCTCGCCTTATTCCCCCAAACTTTTTGTTCATGTGGCAGGGAGCAGTAGACAACTATGGCATAGATTATTAAAATTGAACTTGAAGCTAACATTAGAATAGTGGTTAACAGAGCTAAGAAATAAGGCTAACCATTTAAAAGAACATGGGCCGTGGGTAAATTAGCTTTGCTCTTTAGATGCAAGTGACTGAGGCCAATAGGTGCCTAGTAAATGTTAACTGTTCTTGGAAAAAATAAAAACATAAGTAACAAAAGAAATTGGCTGCCATCGTCCTTTAAAACTGGCTTCCCTTCACACTACATAGTTTAATTCAGCTCCAAGTCTCTAGTAAGTGGTTCTTTCTCCAAATTTAACAACAATCAAATGATACTCGATTCACGCATAGTTTTGGAAATGAAAAGTTAACTTTCAGAATAGAGCAGTAGACAGAAATGTATGTATGACTTATGTACTAGTTGGACATACAGGACTCAACATTTCTGGGTTCCCTCACAGGAATGCTTCAGCCCCTCTAGAGAGACAGAAACATGGCGCATCGAAGACAAGGTTTCCACTTCATCTGTATCATACGATCCAACAGTAAAGAGAATGTGATATGGACATGACTTCCCTATAACGTAAGGGCTGGCTTAACCTTTCCAGAAGGAAGCAATAGGACTCATTCTCTGGTTGGAGTTGTGCCACAGAATTAATGTGCTATGAAATTCCTCCTCCTAGTACAAACTTTATATTTTCTTTATGATTTTTGAGTCTCAATGCGTGCCCTACATTTGCGACTCTTGAAGAGCATGGATGTCTTTGCATCCCATAATTCTTTGAGAGCACATTGTGCCAGGCTGTGAGTAGCTGACTCAGCTAGGAGCCTCCAGCATCAGAAGTAGAGATAGCGGGAAAAATTTAGAAGTGTTTGTAGTTATTCAAGCCAGTCCTTTTTTCCTTTTTATGCACATATACAAATAGATTGAGGATAGATGTAGACAGAGAGAGAGATGATAAATAGATGATAGATAGCTATAGATAGATGATAGATGGTGGATGGATAGGTAGATGAAGGTAGATAAGTCGATAGATGGGGTCTTACTTGAACTATGAAATAGCCTGAAGCCCCCACAGGTTCCCTTGGCAAAGAAGGTTGGTCAGCCAGTGATTTATTGTTTGTAACATGGGATATACTGGATAAAAGCCCCAAGTGACAAGAAACCTTTGTTTTGGCTTTCATTGTCCTGAAAGTAAGGCCCCCTCCCACAAGTGGCTGTGTCTTGCATCTACAAGAGCCTCCAGACCCTGAATTTTCCTACAGAGATGGGAATGGTGTTTTTCAGAGGAAAGGGGGGAAGCGAGGATATTTCTTTTTCTGTTCAGTCCCTGTGGTAGACCATAAAAACCCAATGCACTTAATAGGATGTAAAATCCAGTCCCCCCACTTGTCACCAGGGACTGATTAAGGAACAGTCCCTATACCCTTGTACCATTATGGATAACAGTAGCATTTAAAAATAAGATCTTTGTATTATCACACATTTATGCTAGGATCCTCATTAAGAGGCATGCATTAGGCAATAAAATATCAGGTTTAGAAGAATCAGGGTGACATAAGATGTCACATCGTATTTGGAGCTAACCTAGGTGAAGGTTAACCAACAATGACCTGGTTCATATTAATAAGACTGGTGCATTATGGAAAGCTGCTGTTTAAAGAAAGCAGTGTTTAAACTCAGTGGAAAAAAACAAAAAACCTCCATGTATTTGGTATGTCTTGTTTCTCTTCAGCTCCTTTTTAATGTCTGATACTGTCCCCTTCGTCTCTGAGAACTGTGCCCCCGAGAAGTGAGGTCTGACTGTCTGAAGACACAGTATTCTCACTCACACGGCAACAGGGAAATGAACATGGCTCTTGTCTGACAAAATGCTGTTTACAAAAGTGTTCATCCAGGCTGTTGGGGTCTCTTACCCACAAAATAGGACACTCCAGACACCTCAGCCCACCTCCACCTCCGACGGCAGAAGAAGAAAGGCTGCAGCCAGTCGGTTCACAGAAACCTGACCTTTATCTCAAGACCAAAGGAACCTCTGTGTGACAGAGAAAAAATAAGCCAGCAATCAGGGGAGCCCAGGGGGTGCTTTAGAGATCTGTGCATCACAGGCCAGAGGCTGCTGACATGCCGGAGACTGCTGACATGTAGCAGGATTTTCCACGGCAACATTTCCCCTAAGGCCCCATAGCTCCACTCCATACCTGACATTTCATTTCTACGCCGTGGTCGAAACGAGATTATAATAGAAACTCATGCTGGGCAACCATCTCATCAAGACCAACCTGATCTTCTTACCAGCAGCCTTGTATCCCTGGGTCTCTCTAAAATCCCCAAATCTCCAAAACCAAAAAAAAAAAAAAACACCTTGTAGTGCACTTGGTAGCAAAACCTGACCTGAACAAACTCCAAGCTATGAATGGTCTTCGCTTCTCTGACCTCATGAGACTCCTCTGATATTTCTCACACATGGTGCATTGACTACCAGGTCCTGCCTAGACTCTGCTGAGCGTGTTATGGAGTTTGTGGTGCACACCCAGATTACCTTCTAAAATCTGAAAATTTCTGAGTTCAGTTTGCCCCAAGGGATTCACACAGATGAACTTGTACCTGAGTGCTTAATAAGAGAAGTGGACTTGTGAGTTATTAAAGCCTGGTTTGGCTCTCAGAACCAGTTCCCTTCCTGTGGTCCATTTCAGATCGGAATCTACATTAAAGTGTGCTGGTCTCCATCCTGCAGAGAGGTCCCTGTGGGCAAGAGAGCCTCATGCACACCACCTCATCGCAAGGCAACATATCGCTTTGTAACCTGTAGATACATAGGAATGAGACTTCTGGGTGTCCGTGACAGTGCTTGGCTGTACAAAGCAAAGAGAACAAGACCTCCAGTTGCTTGCAAACAACAGCTAGAACACGCCCAACCAGGGGGCCCATGCATGTTTTTTCCAGACAGAAGCTTTCTAATGCAACCCCTGTTGCAATACCCAGTTTCGAACTAGCAAAGCAGGCACTTGACCCTCCGTCTCTTCATCAGTTCCATCATGAGTAACTTGTCTGCACCTAAAGCCTCATCAGCCACAAAGGATAAAGAAGAAATAAGACCCACCCCCAACTCCCTAAGCACACTAGGTAATAACGAAAGTGGAGTTTTAAGTCAAGTTCGGGCCTTAGTAAGACAATAGAATTCTTGACATAATCTTCAACAATAACCACATAAAAATCACACATTTTTAAACTTTACAATATTTGATTGCTCAGTTTCTCAAGAAAATGAAGACATTATGAAGCACCGGGTTCTCTGTACTGGAACTTGCATGCATGACAAAGACATAACCCCAGGGTGGTGCTGACAACAATCTCAGAGAAAATTCAACATACACTATTGCTCTACTGCAGGGCTTCTCGACCAATGCATTACTGACTTTTTGGGCTGAATAATTGTTTGGGGGTGGTGTGAAATGCTTTCCTATGCATTCTAGGATATTTATCAACATCCTTGGCCTCTACCCACTTGTTGCTTACAGAACCACCACCTGCAGCTGTGACATTCAAACCCATCTCCAGGTATAAGCAAATGTCCCCGGGGGCAAAATCGGCCCCAGTTGAAAACCACGACTCTAGTGCAATGCACAATATGCTAACCACAACTGAGTGAAAGGAAGGGAAAAGATGCACTCCTAGCTGAGTGACCTGAGGAATACGAAACAACAGAGATGGTGTCTGGCAAGATGTAAGGAGTGGAGAGGCTTCCAATGAGCAATCATGGGGGTGCTTCAGGAAAAAGAAACAAGTGAAGGAGAAGATGGAGGAAGGACAGGGAATGAATAGACAACAAGATGCAATAAATTTCACTTCAAAATTAGGAAGAGGAGGAGGATGGAGAGAGAGAGAAGTCCACTAGGGACAAAGCTTGAGGCCCTTGAAAGCTGTATTGTGACAGGTGTGGTGGCACATGCCTGTAGTCCCAGCTACTGGGGAGGCTGAGGTGAGAGAATCACTTGAGTCCAGGAGGTGGAGAGGAGCCTAAGCAACATAGTGAGATCTTGTCTGTAAATAAATGAACAAACAAACAGACAAAAAGAAGAAAGCCATATTGCGGAAACACTAAAAAAGCATTTACAACATTGTTGCAAAGATTCTGGGGTGTGGGTGTGTGTGATGGCTATAAAGGTAAGATCTAGATAAGTGAGTCTCAGACTCAGCATGCATTAGAATCATCTGGAGGACATCACCTGGATGGCTTATTCAGAGAGTTTCTGATTGGGTAGGGCTGGAACTGGCCAAGAATTTGCATTTCCAAGAAGTTTCCAAGCGATGTTAAAGTTGCTTGTCTGAGGATCATATGTTGAGAACCACTGGTTTAGGGAGAATCACTTCTGAGACTGTTGTAATAATTAACCTAGAACCTCGTTACTCAAAGTGTAGTCCGGGGATTAGCAGCATCAGCATAACCTGGTAGCTCACTAGAAATACAGAACACTGGGTCCCACACCAGAATCTGCATTATCAAAAGGTGATTTTTAGGAACATTAGGTTTGACAGCCATGATCCAAAAAACACATAAGCGTCTGAGCTAAAAGAATGACACGCAAGAGAAATAAAACTAACGTGAAATATTGTAGATAAAAAATTAGTAGCCCTTGGCTACTGCTCAATGAAGGATGGAGGCACCCAAAGATCCCTCTGAGGTGTGAGCCTAGGTAACCAGAAGTCCAGCAGTGGAAACTCATCCATGAGAAGGAGGAAAATCTTTTCCAGCAAGGAAAATCCACTTGGTTTTGGACACGTGAAGTTGCCCATGCTGATGGTAATTACAGAGGGCGGTGGGATGTCCAGATGGTACTTTGAACTAGAGATGTGGAATTGGGCGTCTCTTTAAGGTTAAAAGCTGGGAAGTGGGTGTGGACAGAGCATCCATGAAGAAGAAGATTTGGAGAAAAGAGAGTCCCAGAATGATGAGAACCTTTGGGGGAGCAGCATAAGGCAGAAAAGAGGACTGAGGAGAAAGCCAAGTGGGGTGGAGGCAGGAAGAATGAGACCAGCGTACTTTGTCCAAACCAGAGTAGGAGAGCATTTCACGTGCAGACAGCAGCAAATGCCACTGGTGGGCACAGAGGATGACTAGGAGAAAGATGGCTGAGAATCAACCTTTGCATATCGCAATGTGCAGACTGCGCAGGACTTTCGGGAGTAACTCCGGAAGCAGGTGAGGGTGAGTGAATGGGAGGTGGGAGGCCGAGGCAGTGAAAAGTTTGGGAATGGGCTAGCAATTGAGATGACAACCTGGGCTGGGACAATCACAGATGGAATGAAGAACTATTTTAGGACAGCAAAATAAACTTTTAAACCAAGGCAAAGGTAACTCACACTCGTGCAAATGGTTTAGAAATAACCCCTTCTATTTGTACGATATTGTATTGCCTTCATTGTGTTTTAACATTTATTCTCCTTGTCCTGCCCACTACTAGTATCCTCAGTCTTGCTTTCTTTTAGCAAAGAGGAATAAGGGCCAGGCGCGGTGGCTCACGCCTATAATCCCAGCACTTTGGGAGGCCAAGGCAGGCAGATCACCTGAGGTCGGGAGTTCGAGACCAGCCTGACCAACATAGAGAAACCCCGTCTCTACTAAAAATACAAAATTAGTGGGGCATGGTGGCACATGCCTGTAATCCCAGCTACTCGGGAGGCTGAGGCAGGAGAATCACTTGAACCCAGGAGGCGGAGGTTGTGGTGAGCCAAGATTGTGCCATTGCACTCCAGCCTGGCAACACAGCAAAACTCTGTGTCAAACAAAAAAGGGCGGGGAGTGCATGGGGGGGGAGGTATAAGATGCTGTGATAGCCAGCTGAATATAAAATTAAACTGGGACTTTTCTGCTCAAGAGATGATTACGAGTGTGCCAAGCAAAGGGGCCATAAAGAGGAAAAAGTCTAATTCTCCAGGGTCCACCCTTTACTCAGCACCATGACATCCATACAGGGCAACATGCAATAAGTCTGATCCTTAGCTCAGTGAGTTTGGTTGTCTACTGCTGTTCACCATACACCTGACACAACCAATGCCTGCCACATCAATTACCATTGCCATTGATCTCTCTTCCAGACTTTCATCCTTACTACCCCATCACAACCCCATCTGCTCCAGGCTACTTATCCTCATTTCTCGTATGACCAGTCTACCAGAGGCCTGGCCCTTGATGGAACCAACACTATGTTTTTGTTCAGAGAGTTCTCATCACAGCTTCCATTACTCCCATACTCAGCAGAGAAGCCAGGTGCCCATTTCCTAATGGCTTCAAGGATTCTTCATACCTCATAATTGCAAGCAGACATCTGCGAGATAATCACATAATTAAGTCACGGAGCAGGGGAAAGTGAACTGGCCTTTGTGGGAATTACACCCAAATCTTTGGCCGTGTTAAGACTGCATGTGCACACCTGAGCTAACCTGTCATCAGTGGAAACACTATCCCAATTCTATCTGAATGTATAGCCAACTCTTAATTATCAAAGACAGAGTTGAAAATCATATACATACATAATTTGAACTAGACTAATTCTGATTTTCTATTGCTCTGTAACAAGCTGCTTCAAAAGTTGTGGTTTTAAAAAAGAAAAAGAGAGAAACACTTACTTTGTTCAAGAATTTGTAACCTGGATTGTACTCCATGGGGACACTCAGCTGTGCTGCACTCAGAGTCAGCTGTGGAGGCACCGGGGCTGAAAGCTGGAATCACTTAAAGGCCAATCACTTAGCTATCTGGCACTTGGGCTGGAAAGACTCAAGTAGCTGGGACAGGGACAGCTGTGGCTCCTCGGGCGTCCTCTGAGCTCTCTCCACGGGGTATCTCCAGCAGGGATGCTTCGGGGCAGCCAAACTTCTTACATAGTTATCTCAAAGCTCCCAAAACCCATATCCCAAGGGAAAAAGTCAGGCACAAAAGTCGGGATGCATTCCATCAGTCAATGCAGCGGCAACATGATGCTCAGTTTCAGGGGACGGGGTGGGAAACAGACTGTGTTTCTTGACGGAAGAGTGGCAAGATTCTGAAAGAGCCTGTGGGATAGAAATACTGCAGTGGCCTTTTTGGTACAATCTGCCACAAAGCTTGTAACATTTTGCAGCAATAGGTTCAGCTTCCTCTTTCAAACATTTAGCCAATATTTCTTAATAATGGCAAAAATGATGAGTTTTACTAGAAGAAGTGAAAAACAAATAATGTAACTAACATAAATGTGAGAAAGTCATACCATTATGGCAGAAGAAAAGGTTTTGGATCTTGAGTTTTTATTTTCCTCCAGCTGAATGAGAAGGAAGCAGTCAGCAACTGTCGTTCCTGGCAGCCATCTTATGACCACGAGGAGCCCAATTAGGCTCAAGCCAAAGTGGAGGAGAGCAGAACAGGAGATAGAAATAACCTGGCTCCTTATAAGAGCACTCAAAAAGCACCAATCACAAGAATATTCCACAACAGGCAATGGTCAAGTACTCACGATCACATTGTAGTAGACCCAACCTGCCCACTCCTAGGAAGTAACAGAAGGCTGGACGGATGGAAGCAATCGCAACACAAAGCCCAGTTAAGTATTCATATTGTCATTTTATTATAAAAAGAACATACTTTTCTGAAAAGTTAGGAAAATATAATTACTTTTTAAAAACTCAATGCCAATTTTCGTAAGCAGAAAAGTATTCCATAGACACTTTCTGTAGTCACCATCCTAATATATCTTATTCTTTCAACCACCAGTAAAATATGCTGCAGATTTACAACTGAAAGCATTTGAAATTGTATTATTGCCTCAATACACTATTTATTTATTTATGTATTTTTTGAGATGGAGTCTCACTGTGTCCCCCAGGCTGGAGTGCAGTGGCGCGATCTCGTCTCACTGCAATCTCCGCCTCCCAGGTTCACTCCATTCTCCTGCCTCAACCTCCTGAGTAGCTGGGACTACAGATGCCTGCCACCATGCCCAGCTAATTTTTTGTATTTTTAGTAGAGATGGGGTTTCACCGTGTTAGCCAGGATGGTCTCGATCTCCTGACCTTGTGATCCACCTGCCTTGGCCTCCCGAAGTGCTGGGATTACAGGCGTGAGGCATCGTGCCCGACCTCAATACACTATTAAGAGCAATTTCAGGTTCTCAAGTAATTGTGTTCTTCATGTGTTCACAATCTATAACCAACGAGAACAATCATTGAAAAATAATCAAATCATTGAAATAATAAGGAATAACACAGGCTAGGAAACTGAGCAGTGATACAAATGATA
This sequence comes from Macaca nemestrina, assembly GCF_043159975.1. Lineage (NCBI taxonomy): Eukaryota > Metazoa > Chordata > Mammalia > Primates > Cercopithecidae > Macaca > Macaca nemestrina. The sequence goes on from NC_092130.1 coordinate 170,265,557, forward strand.
CATCTTTCTTCTGAGTCTGGCTTTGAGAATACTGTTTCCAAATGGGAATGCCTCCAAATTGCATGGCCCTTTATCATGTCCTTTTCTGCTAACACACACCACCTAAATTACTAATGCAATGTAATTGCCTGCTCCGTTTCCACAACTCCCAGTCCCATACCTTCTGAGGGGAGCTCTTTGCCACTAATCATTGGGCCCTGTTGAAAATAAACAGCATTCGGCCGGGCGTGGTGGCTTAAGCCTGTAATCCCAGGATTTTGGGAGGCTGAGGCGGGCAGATCATGAGGTCAGGAGATCGAGACCATCCTGGCTAACACGGTGAAACCCCCATCTCTACCAAAAATACAAAAAATTAGCTGGGTGTAGTGGTGGGTGCCGGTAGTCCCAGCTCCTCAGGAGACTGAGGCAAGAGAATGGCATGAACACGGGAGGCAGAGTGCCTGGGCGACAGAGCGAGACTCCATCTGAAAAAAAAAAAAAAAGAAAAAAGAAGAAAATAAAGAGCATTCATAGCAAACGAAACACGGCCCAGATGAATGGCGCCAGCTTTCGATAGCCAGATACTCGACATTACAGGTGCAATAATCAACCTGCCGACAACTGCTTCACTGGTCCAGGCACACTCCTGAGCTCCGTTAGAGAGGTATCCCAATCAGATTTTCTGTTCACCCAAGATCCAAGATTCTGAAGGGCAGCTTTACTTACTTTCCTAAGAATTTCTAATCCTAAAACACTAAAGCCACTGGCCAAAACACAGCTGACCCCAGAGTGTGCTAATGACAAGGAGACTGTTCCCCCAGAAGGAGATGGCTGTGCAAACTATGGCACGAAATGGCCATGAATGGAAAAGGAAATGGTGTTTTTAAATGCTTCTATTTTGTTTTAGACTGTTCCAGAGATGTCTAAAACATCGGAAAGGAGATTGGCAGTCCCTTTTCGGTAGAAATTCAAAGTCACTAGGTTATTGTACTCGCACTAGGTAATTGTAAGCAATTTTTTTATGCAATTAACTTTGACCTAGCAAAGGTTTAAAAGGTAGAACTGACTAGAGGAAGTGGTAAAGAAAGTCAAATTTTGTCAGGTCCCCTCCTACACCAAATGTCAGGCCCAGGGTCAGGTTCTAGCCCATGCTGAGGTCCAAGAGGAGTGAGTAGGTGGCAGATAGCTGAAAGAACATTTGGGGGGCCGTAGGCAGGTGAAATGTAATTTTATTCAGCAGCTTTCTCATCAGCAGCTTACTCACTCTAGCTGTGTCACACTGTCTACCTTTATCTTGGCCGTCTGCTCCGACTCTGTGGCTCCTCTCAGCAGCTGGCTCCACAGCCCCTGCCTCCCCCATGCCTACAGCTGCACTCCTTGACCTACAGGGCTAGCTCTCCCTTACAAGGGTCAGTAGTATTACTCTCTCTCTCTGGGTATGAGAGCCAAGCACCATGTATCAGCATCAGCAGGGCAGTTATACTTTTTACAAACAATAGTGGCATACGGCTGGCCACAGTGGCTCATGCCTGTAATCCCAGCACTTTGGGAGGCCGAGGCAGGTGGATCTCCTGAGGTCAGGAGTTTGAGACCAGCCTGACCAACATGGTGAAACCCCATCTCTACTAAAAATGTAAAAAATTAGATGGGCGTAGTGGCACACACCTGTAGTTCCAGCTCCTCAGGAGGCTGAGGCAGGAGAATCGCTTGAACCTGGGAGGCAGAGGTTGCAGTGAGCTAAGACTGCACTATTGCACTCCAGCCTGGGCAATGAGAAAGTGAAACTCCATCTAAAAAAAAAAAAGGCAATAATGGCGTAGAGCCAAGCATGAGCTTACACAAACAGCTTATATAACAATTGGAGGTGTGCGCCTGCACACCAATCCCGCTGAGTCATGCAGGCCTGATGTCTGCCTCGGCCTAATTCTTGACCAAAGCACATCCGTGTACATTACAGATTTTAAAAAAAATAACTTAATAGAAATAGAGTAAGAAAACTTCCTGTCCTGTTAATATGAAGGCATAGCTAGTGTTTCACTGAATTTGAGTGAAATAACCCCAATTTTTTTTTTTTTTTTTTTTTTTTTGAGATGGAATTTTGCTCTTGTTGCCCAGGTTGGAGTGCAATGGCACAATCTTGGCTCACCACAACCTCCGCCTCCCTGGTTCAAGCAATTCTCCTGCCTCAGCCTCCTGAGTAGCTGGGATTACAGGCATGCGTCACCATGCCCAGCTAATGTTGTATTTTTAGTAGAGATGGGGTTTCGCCATGTTGGCCAGGCTGGTCTCAAACTCCTGATCTTGTGATCCACCCACCTTGGCCTCCCAAAGTGCTGGATTACAGGAGTGAGCCCCCACAACTTTTTTTTTTAGTATAAATATGTCCCATGCAATATTTGTAATATACTAAAAAATGTTTTCATCATTTATCTGAAGTTAAAATTTATCTGGATATCCTATATTTTACCTGGCAGCCCTAGTTTCATCTATATTTCTACCATTATTTTTCTAATGTATTATGCTTTATAGGAAAAAGCAAAATAAATGTAATTTAATAATTAATTTCAATTCTCATAACCATAGATAATTGAGACTATTTCAATTATTAATAAATGATTTAAAAATTATATAATGGTAAAAATATGGAGTATGTCCAAAACCTTCTTTGGACAAGCTCATTAATGTCTGGGTCTCTCTTTCTGTATTAGTAAATTGGTGGTAATATCGGTTCTGCTCCCATTTTGGAGTCTTTGTGAAGTCTTTTGTGAAGAACTGGCTTAGGAACAGTGGTGTCTGGTGAACATTTAACAACTGACTCAAAAAAATATTTGATTTATAGCATTTGCCAGTTTCTGTGGTGTAACTTCACATACCATGACCAATTTCAACCTGCCAATATGATGTCACTGAATGCAGAGTTGGAAGTGGTGGTTGGTAGTAAACCTATATGTACTCTCCAGGAAACAGAAAAAATAGATAACGTAGGTAACCTCTAGAACATAGATAATAGTAAAATGTACTGAAATAATTAGGTTGTGATGGATTCTGAATATTTATTACCTTTATTTTCAATTTAATTTAATTATAAATTTATACCATGTAACACTTAATAATGGCTATATTTAACTAGCATGCAAAGTTCCTGAAAATTTAACCATCAGCTCTTGTGAGCCATTACAGGCCAGCTCTACATACCATTGCCCATAACTTCTTTAACTACTATACGAGTGTGCAACCTTTTTTGGGTTTGGTTTTGTTTTGTTGTGGTGGTGGTGATGGTAAGAACACTTAACATGAGATCCACCCTCTAACAAATTTTTAAGTGTACAATACAGTATTGTTAACTGTAGGGACAACATTGCACAGCCGATCTCTAGAACTTGTTCATCTTGCTTAACTGAAACTTTACGCCCTTTGACTGGCAATTCCCCATTTCCCCTTCCCCCAGCCCGTGACAACCACTATTCTACTCCGATTTTTTGAATTTGACTATTTTAAATACTTCATTTAAGTGGAATCACGCAGTACTCATCCTTCTGTGACTGCTTATTTATCTTACCATAATACCCTCAAGTTTCATTCAAGTTATCTCTTACTGCAGGATTTCCTTTTAAAAAAAAAAATAATATTTTTAAAGAGAGGGTCTTTCTATGTTGCCCAGGCTGGAGTGTAGCAGCTATTCACAGTCACAATCAGGTAACAGTGCAGCCTCAAACTCCCGGACTCAAGCAATCTCCTGCCTCAGCTGGGATTACAGGCGTGTACCACCACACCTAGTTAAGACTGAATAGTATTTTTGTATGTATATACCACATTTTCTTTATCCATTCATCTGTCACTGAACACAAGTTGTTTCCACATTTTGACTATTGTCAATAGTGTCACAAACTATGTTAGAATGCTAGTATCTCTTCAAGATCCTGTTTCAATACTTTCAGATAAGTACCCAGAAGGAGGATTGCTAGATGATATGTGTATTAGTCCATTTTCATGCTGCTGATAAAGACATACCTGAAACTGGCCAATTTACAAAAGAAAGAGGTTTAATTGGATTCACAGTTCTATGAGGCTGGGGAGGCCTCACAGTCATGGCAGAAGGCAAGGAAGAACAAGTCACATCTTACATGGATGGCAGCAGGCAAAAAAAAAAAAAAAAAAAAGATTCGGCAGGGAAACTCCCTGTTATAAACCCATCATATCTCGTGAGACTTATTCACTATCACAAGAATTGGATGGGAAAGACCTGCCCCCATGATTCAATTACCTCCCACCATGTCCCTCTCACAACACATGGGAATTCAAGATGAGATTTAGATGGGGACACAGCCAAACCATATTGATATGGTATTTTTATTTTTTTTATTTTTTGAGGAACCTCCATACTGTTTTCCATAGCAGCTGTACCATTTTGCATTCCCATCAATAGCGTATAAGGGCTCCCTCTTCTTCACCTCCTGGCCAACACTTGTTATTGTTCATCTTTTTGAATAGGTGTAAGTGATATTTCATTGTGACATTGATTTGCATTTCCCTGATGATTTGTAATGTCAAGCATGTTTTCATGTACCTGTTGGCCATTTGTATGGCTTCTTGGGAGAAATGTCTATTTAAGTATTTACCCTGTCTTAAATCAGGTTATTAGTTGTGTTGCTATGGAGTTGTAGGAGTTCTTTATATATTGTAGAAATTAACCCCTTAATTGATGGTTTGCAAATATTTTCTCCTATTCTGTAAATTGCCTTTTCACTCTGTTGATTGTTTCCTTTGCTGTGCAGAAGCTTGTCAGTTTCATGCAGCTCCATTTGTCTAATTTTGTCTGTGCTGAACTTTGCTTTTACTGTCAGACCCATTAAATCATTGCCAGGACCAATGTCATGATGCTATTCCTGTTTTCTCCTAGGAATCTTATAGTTGCAGGACTTATGTTTAAGTCTATGAGTCATTTTCAGTTTACTTTGTGCATGGAGTAAAATAAGGGTCCATTTTTATCCTTTTGCATGTGAACATCCACTTTTCCCAACACCATTTTTTGAAGAGATGATTCTTTTCCCATTGTCTGTTCTTGGCACCCTTATCACCCTTATGAAAGGATAATTGATTGTATATATGTGGGTTGATTTCTCAGCTTTCTATTCTGTTCCATTGGTACCATAAGCTTGTCTTTAGTCCAGTACCATACTGTTTTAATTACTGTAGCTTTGTAATATATTTTGAAATCAGGACGTTTGATGCCTCCAGTTTTGTTACTTTTCAAGAAAGCAACCTACAGATTCAATGAAATTCCTATCAAAATCTCAATGACATTTTTCACAGAAATAGAAAAAATAGTTCTAAAATTCATATGGAATGATGAAAGACCTCAAACGGCCACATCTAATGTATATTATTAACATTCATTCAGTTAGCCCACAATTACTGAAGTTACCATGTGAGAGGCATTATATAAAAGTTTTTGGAAACAAATATAATGAGAAAACCAGTGTTGTTAATAACCACCCAAAGCTTTCCAAGTTGGATACATTCTAGTACCTGAAGGAGACTGTTTTCTGGATGGAGGGAAGTGATGGCTGTCATCAATGCAAGAGGAGACATGAGATGGGGCCAGATGCCATACCTAGAGGGAGAGGTGGGCTTTAGAAGGATGCCAGTAGTAGGCTCTTGGAGCAGGGAAAAGAGCAGTCAGTGTGTTGCAGGGAATGTGGAGAAAGGAGGGAGGTCTCCAAGGTGAAACATTTTAGAAGAAATTGAGGAAAGGTGATGTGTAGAAGAGGGATTTGTAAAGGGGTGGGCAGTGTAACACCCTGCCCAACTCAGCCCAGGGACAGCAACAGTTAGAACAAGGGTAGATTATGAACCTGAGACCCCGTTTCTTCTGTAAGCCTCAGATGCTGGATCAACTCAGATGAGGGAAAGATAGCCATTAAATTGACAGATGGCGCATGTCTTGTTTTAGAAAAATAAAAAAAGTAGGCCACTGTTTGCACCTTGAAGATGCTGAGGCAATTGTTCAGTTATAAAGTTACCCAGTTACTTCTGGCTGCTCAAGATACAGTAGCCTAATTACCCTGAGGTTTTAGTGTCCTATTGCTGCTGTAACAAATTACTACAGATTTCATGGCTTAAAACAGAAACGTGTTATTTTCCAGTTCTGGAGGTCCAAGATGGGATGGCAAGGCTGTGTGGCCGTGCTCCTATGGGGGCCTTAAGGAAGAAGCTGTTTCCTTGTCTTTTCCAAGCTGCCTGTTTTCCTTGGCTCCATCTTCAAATCCAGCCATGTAGCATGGCTAAAACTCCTCCTCTCTTCTACTCCCCCATCCCTGTCTCCTTTTTCTCTCTCTCCTTTGTAAGAACCCTTCTGATTACATTAGGTCCACCCAGATAATCCAGGATAATTTCCCCACCTCATGTGCTTTAATCCCATCTGCAAAGCCCCTCTTGCCATGTAAGATAACATACAGGTTCTGGAGACTAGAATGTGGACATCTTTGAAGGACTATTATTCTGTCTTCCATACCTGGCTTTTGCAATAGCATCATCATCAGAGTCTATAGAAAACAGCAACAACAACAAAACACTCTCTCTCTTTTTTTTTTTTTGAGACAGAGTGTCACTCTTGTCGCCCAGGCTGGAGACCAGTGGTGATCTTGGCTCACGGCAACCCCCTCACCGCCTCCCAGGTTCAAGTGATTCTCCTGCCTCAGCCTCCTGAGTAGCTGGGATTACAGGCGCCTGCCACCACACCTAGCTAATTTTTATACTTTTAGTAGAGACAGGGTTTCGCCATGTTGGCCAGGTTTGTCTTGAACTCCTGACCGCAGGTGATCTACCCGCCTCGGCCTCCCAAAGTGCTGGGATTAAAATAGCTTCTTGCTGTATATACATTCCTAGAACAAGGCCCTCAAGTAATCTATCTCATATTGAGTTCTTCTATGTAACTGGGATTACAATTATAACAAAGTCCCTCATATTTTTAAGTCCCATGCTTAGAAATAGGTTTATTTTCAACCTGGCCTGCTGATTGCAGAAGTGGATAAACGTTTCCAGCATGGTTGGAAGTCAAGGTATAAAAGTCTTGAAAAAGCTCCCTGAAGACTGGGATTCTCTAAGGGAAAAGTCAAGAAACTGTCAGTGCAGGACCTCAGCTCAGACCCCTCAGCATTCGTGCACCCCACACTCTGAACTGAATCACGATTCTGAGCTCTCAGCCTGGCTGTGCCTCATGGCCCTGCCATCTAAAGTCTAAACCCTTCCTTGACAGTCATAACTTTCAGAGAGAGAAATGTGTAACAAAGAAAGGCACGCACTTTGCTCACTCAGAACAAATGTGTGGAAGGGATTGTTACGGGCTTAACCGTGTCTCCTGCAAATTCATATGTTGAAGTCCCAGGCCACAGTAGTTCAGAATGTGACCCTATTAAATTACCTCTAAGAGGGTAATTAAGTTAAAGCAAAGGAATTAGAGGGAGCCCTAATCCAACAACAGGACTGGTGTTTTTATAAGAAAAAAACACTTGAACACATAGGGACAAAGGGAAGCCCACGTGAGGACACAGTGAGAAGACGGCCATCTGCAAGCCAAAAAGAGAGGCCTCAGAGTGAAATCAACACTGACAGAGCCTTGACCTTGGATTTCCAGCCTCCAGAACTGTGAGAAAATAGATTTCTGTTGTTTAAGCACCCAGCCTGTGGTACTTTGTTATGGCAGCCCCACAGGAATCAAAGGGGGATGCCACTGAATCCAGCCGAGCTGTGGGAAATTTTCAAATTGAATGTGTCACCAAGCATCAAATCTGTCTTAATGGGGCACCGGCCATGAGAACTGTATTTAATAGCACTGGTGACCGCACTCATCCTGAGGCCATGACGCTTCCAAATGGCACACTCACTGTTGCTGACTCAGCTGTGTCTCTGCTGGGAAAACAGGCCATTATGGGACACTAAGATTCTCCACCCCCAGCCAGTGTTGCCCTCAGGTGAGGGCTGAACAGGTGGCATCCCTGTTCCACTGCTTCCCCCTCTCAGCTCTGTAGCAAATCCATTCTTTAGCTCTCAGTCGTCTTCAAGGGTCAAACTTTCCTGGGAACCCCATGAGCCTGTGAAGGTTCTTTCCAGTCCCGTTTGGGGAAGCAGAAATTCAGCAATATGGTAAGTGTGATAAGATGATTTTTTCAGAAGCAATAATGAAGTGTTTTCACTCTGTGGACTGGGTTGAACTGTTTCTCCCAAGAATTCACGTCCACCCAGAAGCTCAGAATGTGACCTCATTTGGGAATTGATCTCTGCAGATGTAATTAAGGTGAGAGATGAGGTCAAACTGGATTTCACTGGGCTCTAAATCCAGTGAGCATGTCCTGGGCTCTTAGCCACTTATTTGAAGGCCCGAGCCCATTCTTCTGCTCTGCCTGAGCCAACCCTAGGCCTGCTGGCACCTGCTCAGCTCTACCAGAGAGTCCCTTGTGTGAGTAATAAACCGTCTCTCAAACACTCTTGTGCATGGAGAGTCATCAGCCTCCGTACTTGAGCAAAATTTGGGGTAAGTGTCCCTGCTGCTTTTGCAAGGGGACTATACGACACTAACAGAAGAAAGAGGCACCTCTGGGAAAAACGCCAGCATTGAATGACTCGTGTCTGTGAAAACCAGTAGGCTCTTAAAGCTCTTCCTCCAGCAGCTTGGCCACGAAAATTCAGATTCGTGTCCATCAATAGACCCATGGCCTCCTTGGAGGTTGTCAGAAGAATCTCCAGGAGTCATTCAGACAAGCTGACATCAGAAAGTATCAGAGCAGTGACTTCAACAGCCTTGTTCAGGGATGGTCATGGAGATCCATGTTAGTTCACTTCAGCCTTAACACAATTTGTAGCAGGTTTTGACAGTTAATTTAACTAGCAAGCAGGTGATGGCAGAAATGTAACATTCAAAGAAGACAACCTCTGGTGAATCTACATTGTGACTGAGCTTGTCTCAGCATTTCTATTTTCGTTCCAACTTTTGCTTGCCACGAGACCCAGACTCGGTGTGCCCCTCCTCAGGCCAGATGCTAAAGTCAGTTTGAAGACATCATGGCTATTCATTATTGATTAGGCTTTTGGCACCTCGAGGGTGAACTAAAGAAGACACAGCTGTGGTTTTAAAGGTATGATCTGTAAACCGGGAGCTGCCAAAAACAACAATAGACTTCTCAGGTCAATGTGTCCTCAATGTGTCAAGCATGGCTGCCCTGGGCTGTAAGAAGAGGTAGATAATTAAGAAAAGTAGTGCCCATGGTGGCTTCATAGCTCCATGCATGGAAGAAAGGAAAAGTTGTTGCCAGGTTGGGGCTTTGCATGGAGCAAAAATAATAAAACTGTAAGCATACAAGAATGTCTTTCTCCAGGACTGCATCCGTCACAATTCTTTAGTTAACATTTGTCTGAAACCCTGCAGGAAGCAAAATGGGATTAATTGACACATGTAAATGAGAAGCCTAGAAGTTATCAAGCTTCAGGCATGGTGGATCAAAGTCCTTACAGGCTTGTTTCTCTCTGGCTCTTGCCTTTGTCTCCAGCTGTCCTGGTCCTAATCTCAGAGTTCAGATATAATAGGATCTCCAGGAAGTATCATCTCAGCCTTAAATCCATTAAGCAAGAAGAACTCCATGAAGACTTGGCGGAAATCTCAGTCTATCTCATTAATTGTTATGGGGTCACACGCTCATCCCTGAATGAGTTGTTATAAATGGAAGAATGGACAGTTCTGACAATACAAACATTTTAAAAAATTATTATGTACCAAGCACTATACTAGGGGCTTTGCTTTACACTTCTTAAATTGATTTTTTAAAACAGTTTCTGAGAGATGTATTTAATCTTCCTGATCTTAAAGCCAAGGAAAAGAGACTCAGAGAGGTTTCATAACTTGGCTAAGGTCACACAGTATGTGGTGGGACTTGGAGAGTAAAGCTGGACTTTTAGACTTACACCCTTGAGTTAGAGTGGAGCTGGGGGGCATCTTGTCAAAAGCAGAATCAAGTTTACAGCATCCTTGACAGATGTTCACCCAGCTGTTCACAACCTTCCAGAAATGCACACCAAATTGTCAGCCCAATCTAACACCACAATAATTATCAAGAAAGTTCCCTGTTATGTTGAACTTGAATCTATACTCCCTATTTGTTACTTCCTCTAGGGCTTTTGGACACTGAGCCTGATTAATTCGGCCTAAGTTTTCTTCCAGTTTATATGACAATCACATCACACCCATGGTGCATCCTAAGCTTGAATCAACTGAAACTCTAGGTCTTTTTTTGGGGGGATGGGGAGGGTGTTGTTTTTGCTTCTGCAAATAAAAATTATTATTATCAGGCACTCTCTTCTTGCATCTATGCCTTTAATCTTTTTAATTGCGTTTGGATTTCATCTCATTTCAGCCATGCCTTTTTGCATCTTGATCCAGCATGGAGGGGGCTATCAGTGCAGTAAGCCTATCATTATAGGGTTTTATTCAGGTCCTGTATTCAATACGAGAGTGCCCATTCAGGTCTATGGAAACCCAGGCAACTTTTCATATTAAAACAATTTTATCCATGGAGAATATTGCTCACCTTGCTGCCTACAGCATGGAGGAACCAGGAGCTCCTTACTTTGCAAATATTCCCCAGACTTTTATTCATCACGATGGGCACATTGTGTAGGTATTAGCATCTCTTTTTTTCATGTAACTAACTCTTATTTATTTAAAAAAGTTTATTTCCATAGGTTATTGGCGAAGAGGTAGTGTCGGTTATATGAGTAAGTTCTTTAGTGGTGACTTGTGAGATTTTGGTGCACCCATTACCCAAGCAGTATGCATTGCACACAATTTGTAGTCTTTTATCTCTCACACCCTTCCTACCCTTAGCCCCCCAGTCCCCAAAGTTCATTGTGTCATTCTTATGCCTTTGCATCCTCATAGTTTATCTCCAACTCATGAGTGAGAACATAGGATACTTAGTTTTTCATTCCTGAGTTACTTCACTTAGAATAATAGTCTCCAATCATCCAGGTTGCTGCGAATGACATTAATTCATTCTTTTTTATGGCTGAGTAGTATTCCATCATATACACCACAGTTTCTTTGTCCACTAGTTGATTGATGGACATTTGGGTTGGTTCCACGTTTTTACAATTGCAAATTATGCTGCTATAAACATGCACGTGCAAGTATCTTTTTTGAATAATGGCTTCTTTTCCTCTGGGTAGATACTGGGTAGTGGGATTGCTGGATCAAAAGTTTTCACAGTGCTCTGTCCTTTGACACAGTCTTCTAAACTTACATTCTCTGTCTTAACCTGTTTGGGTTGCTATAACAAAAATGACATAGACTGGATGGCTTAAACAGCATTTATTTCCCGCAGTTCTAGAGACTGGGAAGTCCAAGATCAAGGCCATGGCAGTTTTGGAGTCTGACGATGACCTGCTTCCTGGTTCATAGATGGCCATCTTCTCACTCTACTTTCACATGGCAGAAAGGGAGGAGAGCGGTCTCTGTGGTCTCTTTTATGAGGGCACTACTGTCATGCAAGAGGCCTCTACCTTCATAACCTATTCTTCCCCCAGTGGTTGGTACCACCTTCTAATACCATCACCTCGGGAATTAGGATTTCAACATATGAATTTCAGAGGGACACAAACATTAAGTCTATAGCACTTTCCCACTACCTAATAAGTGACTTTGGGTAGATCACTTTCTTGGCTGGGCCTCAGTTTCCCCCATTGACAAAATGAGAGCGTTGAACTAAATGCACTTCTAAGGTTTCTTTTAGTGAATTTATTCTCTATATCTACAGTTTTGCTTCACACACCACAAAAAGCCCAATGAGGCTTTTCTTTCTTGTTACAATGGCTTGGTTTTGGATTTAGATACTATTTTAAAAATACTCTCAACTTCTTGGCAGGATAAAAAACAGCTAGTAATGTCTCGCCTATTATGTTCATAGCCCATTCATTTATTTGGTTGTTGATTTTTTAATTCTCTCTCATCCCCTTTCAAAGGTTTGCATAACAAAGTAGCTTCTTGCCTGTCCGTACAAATCTCACCAAGTAATCTTGGTGAGGAGCGAAGTATACCTTTCAAACATTTGAATATATACTTCCACTCTAAAACAACTCCTACCAGAAACTCCAAGTGATTTGCTTTCATCACTGACCAGGAATAAAGTTATTTTATGTTTAAAAGACAAGGACTTGATGGTGCTTTATTAAGATAGCATTTCCTATCTTCCATGACCACATCTTATCTAATTGACTCCTGGGGGATGCATCATCCTGGTGGCTCAGTTGACATCATAATTTCCACTCTAAGCCACAACTACCCATGCTGTTTTTAAAAGGTGCACATTTATCCATAACAATGACTCTGGTCTGTGCATTTCTTTCAAAAGAATGAATTGAAGCATAGCGGGTACATGTTCAGCTTACAAATGTGAATGAATGAGAAGTTATAAAATTAATGAAACCAGATGCTATTTCCAAGTCTTCTATTAGAGAAAACCATTTGTCAGCTTAGTACATCCTATACCTTGATTACTAATGTCCATCTCCAGAAATGCTTGTAAAGCCTAGAAACTTGTTGAGAAAATATATGGTTTATACAGTGCTGACACAGGTCATTAAAATATTCAGAAACAATTCTAGACTAATAGAAGATTTTATTTCAAGTGGAAAAATGTTACAGTTGACAATAGAAAGAGATAAGTCTTGGAATAATTAATGTCTTTGTTCTCTTCTGGCCTTCAGCATCAGTCTATGATGTACACAGATGGCTTATAAATCAGGACTTACATCTACTTGGAAGCAGCTATTTAAATGTAGCCTTTCTTTATTTGATAAAATGGCATCCTATTTTTCAGTTACCTCTTTGCCAATCATTTGCTACTTAGTCAAATAACAATACAACCAAGACAGTGAGTCTTCCAAACAAGAGTGGAATTCAGCCCACTCTGGTTGATGAGGAAGAAAAAGGAGGTACTTTTACAGAATTGTTGGGATGGCTGGTGAAACAGACCAAAAGCTAAGGTTCTGGGCACAGTGGCTAAAATCCAGCCGTGAGCTGCCTGGCCAGGGAGCCAAGCCTCTGCTGTTGCCTTCTGGGTGCCAGAGGAAACAGCGTGATAGCCTCAGTCCACATCAACCCACTTTCGCCCAGGGAGGGTACTGTAATTTGGTTTGCTTGACCCTTCCAAATCTCATGTTGAAATCTGATCTCTAATGTTGAAGGCATCACCTAATGGGAAGTGTTCGGGTCGTGGGCAGATTCCTCAGGAATACATTAATGTCTTCCCTGGGGTGAGGAGAGTGAGTTCTTGCTCTATTAGTTCCCTCGCCCACCTCTCTCGCTTCCTATCTCGCCATATGATCTCTGCATACACTGGCTCCCCCTCACCTTCTACCATGAGTGGAAGTAGCCTAAAGACTTCACCGGAAGCAGATGCTGGCACTGTGCTTCTTGTACAGCCTGAAGAACCGTGAGCCAAAGGAACCTCCTCTTTATAAATTGCTCAGCCTCAGGTATTTCTTTATAGCAACACAAATGGATTAAGACAGAGGGTCTTGCCACACAGCTGTGCCACGACTTGTTCTGAGAGAATGGATTCTGCCCAGAGCCACGTTCCTCAAGTCACTCAACTGAAAGGCCTCAGGGCGGAAGCTGATGGTTGGAGCCCAGGTCACAGGCCTGCATCGATGACTCAGTGACCACTCAGGATCCGAATGTTCTGGTCTCTGCCTTGGGAAGACTGGACTTAGACTAAAGCAAATATATCCTAACAATGCCCCACCTCCAGAAAATGTGATAAATGTCCAGCAGGACATCTTGGGGATTCAAATTACATTTAGCCATTGTCATTCATCAGAGAACCAGGAGAAGCTGTGAGGATGGTGTCCAGCAGTCAGAACTCTGGAGCCAGTTGTATCTTCCCTCCTTCCTCTGTCCATTCCACGTGTCCTCCTTAGGCCTGCACTCCCGGCCAGGCATAATATATTCCCTGCATGTGTCAAAGGTCAAGATAGAGTAGCAGAAGCCAGATTTCCCCTCTCACTTCAAACACACAGAGAACTGGAGAAAACAGATGCAGTAAAAAGGTTTGCACAAAGGGCTGCACAGGACTGTGGTCCTTGAGTGGAAGGAAACAAGATGAGCTGAGCTTTGTGGTCTCAACAGCACACTACCTGGGGGACAGGGAGGGAACCCCACACAGTACCTTGCTGAGTTGAAGAGAGAGAGAACCCAAAGTTTGGGGAGACCAAGGAGGCTTGAATTTGTGGGTCAGATACAGGAGAGAAGAAAGCTACACAGAGTTAAGCTAGTTTGAGTTTGTGTCCCCCCAAAATCTATATGTTGAAATCCCAAGGTGATGGTGTTAAGAGGTGAAGCCTTTGGAGGGTGATTAGGTCACAGGAGCAGAGCCCTAGTGAATGGCATCAGTATATATATATTATATATATATATAATATATGTAATATATATACTATATATAATATATATACACACACATATATATACACACATACACACATATATATACATACACCAATAGGTCACAGGAGCAGAGCCCTAGTGAATGGCATCGGTGTATATATATATGTATATATACACACACACACACACACACATATATATACACACCAATGGGAAGCCCCTCACTCCCACTGCCATGTGAGGTTATAGTGAGAAGTCAGCAGTCCGCAGCCCAGAAGAGCACCCTCACCAGAACTCAACCATGCTGGCATCCTGGCCTTGGACTTCCAGCCTCCAGAGCTGTGAGAAGTAAATTTCTATTGTTTATAAGCCTTCCAGTCTATAGCAAGCTGACCAGACTTAGACAGCTACACAGGGTCCCTGTCACATTGATTTTGAAAAGCCCCAGCTCTTTGTTCTCCCTCCCTAGACTTCTCCTAGACCAAGACTCATGCTTTCTCATAGTCTTCAGACACATTCAGAACAACTTATTAGGTTACAGATTTTCTCTGTTAGCACAATATGGTCCAAAAACAGTTCACTTTTTGACTAGACAGGGGTGTTTTCCAAGAACCCCAGGACATACATTTTAAAAATATCATCTTAAATTGTATCTGCAAATTTATTCATTAATTCAGTCAAGAATGGTCTTCTAACAAGTTCTTCAGCACAAAGTATTATGCTGAGTAACAGGGAGGTGGAGATAAAGTCCTTACCCTTAAGGAAACCAAGTTACTAAGGAACAGAGCACTGATTAATACTCTATGAAGTGAATTTTGAATGGTCACATTTTCAGAGGCTAACCTTTGCTTCATATTCTGGGGACATCTTCTTTCTCTAGGATTTTCTATAATAACTGCAGGCATCTTTATTATCTGCACCACTAACCTGCTAATCCTTTAATCTTGTAAAACTGAATTGCTTTGAATACATAAAGACCAAGACACATGCTGGCTAATGGTTTCCTGTCAGCTGCAGTTGTACTCCGGCCACCAAAAACCCATTCACTCTACTTCTGGTAATAATGCCACAATTTTTCTCTGGCAAACCACTATCTTGCCTAAATTCTGACCATGTGCATTGTGTGGAGTTGGGCCCTTGCCCTGGTCCCAGGACTCAGACTTGACCAGAGTATGGCATCTCCCTGGCCACTATGACGGGTTCAGAGAGGATCATGTTATCCAGTCAGCAGAATCAGTGAAATGCAAGAAGACTTTTCTGACTTTTCCCTTGCAGTGAGGAAGATGTGAGTTCAGAGCTGGCAAAGACACCACCTGGGGTCCTGAGAATGAAATCAAAGAGGCGGAAGTCAGAGCCAGGAGATAGAAAAACACCAGTCCCCAATGCCTATATTAGAATGCCTCGGCCAATCCTCATTTTGGGATTTTTAGTAAACAACCCAAGAATTTTCCTTTTTCTGCTAAAGTTTGACTTGACTTTCCTAATATTTGTTAGTGTAGGCCAAGCCCCAGCTGAAGCAAATGTACTCTTAACGTTTCATAATAAATGAACCAATGGTTTCCCTTCTTCCACCTGCGTTTGAGTTGAGTGTTCTCGTCCTTGCTGTTGAAGGCCTTCCATCCCAAACACCAGCTGAGTAACTTCTCGGTTTCACTTTGTGCTGATGCTTTCCAAAATAGTTTCCTGTCCATTACTGAGGATGACAGTTCATCTTTAAAGATTCTTTATTCTTGACCAGGTCTCAGGTCCCCTGGTCTTGTAGATGGTATGATGGGAAATATTGTGTTAAGTGACCTTAAGTAAATTATTTGGGGTATTTTATTCTCGCATGTGCCAATGCACACTACAAATTTCCAAGATTTATTTGGCAACTGAACCTACTTTCTATGTGGCAACTGTTCACTTGCTGGGAAACTTGTGTTCTAAAGAATTCACGCTGGGAATTCTAGTTAAAGTCCTGTATTTCCAGCCATTCCAGAGAGGATGACAGAAGCATACCAGTGCCTTCACAAGAATCTGGTTGTCTGATGTGGGATAACTGGCAGGGACCTGATAACAATCCTCTGAAGAAAAGATCTTTGAAGTTTCATGGGAGATTCTGGAAGTGAGCAGGGGGAAAGGAGGGCTAGGCCAGCTGAGGCTCTGCACCAGAAGTCTCTGGAGAGACTGGGAACTGCACAATAGCACTAGGTACCAGCAAAGCGTGAATTAGGGGTAAACAAGGAGGCCGGAAGAACAGGAAAAGGCAGGTGGGAAAATGCTTTTTTTCTTTGAAACAGAGTCGCACTCTGTCACCCAGCTGGAGTGCAGTGGCACAATCTTGGCTCGCTATAGCCTCTGCTTTCCAGGCTCAAGCAATTCTCATGCCTCAGTTTCCCAAGTATCTGGGATTACAGGCATGCACCACCACACCCAGCTAACTTTTTGTATTTTTAGTAGAGATGGTGTTTCACCATGTTGGCCAGGCTGGTCTTGAACTCTTGCTCTCAAGTTGATCTGCCTGCCTCCACCTTCCAAAGTGCTAGGATTACAGGCATAAGCCACTGCAACCATCCAGGAAATGCTTTACAATTTTGCTTAAAACAATCTTTGGGGATGATAGATAAATGAAGATTTACTTGCTCTATAAAAATTATTGCTAATGGGACAAGCATCTCTCAATTTAAATGTAAATTATTTTTTAAAACTTTTATCAACAGTGGTCTTTCACCTTCCAATACAAACTCACATCTTCAAGTAATGACTATGAGAAGAAATTCTCCCAGCAGCAAACCTTTGCATGATTTTCAAAGTGATCATCCTTAAATCAGACAAGAGCACTTATATTGTTTACTAAAAGGTAGGAGAAACCAAAAGGATAACTGAAAAGTCAACTACTGTATAAATAAACTTGCAAATAGTTAAACAAATTGCTGCAGCTTTTTCAATATATTGTAGGACTTGTTTTGCCTGTTAACAGTTTTAACTTATTTCTGTTGTACTTGTAGCATGAAACACACTACTTGAGCAGATGAGCCTTTTAAACATAAAAATCAATAAAATACATTTACTCTGGGACTGTGATGAAGACGTGGCATTGAGCTACTTATCATGCTCGCTGCTGAGTGCACAATGGGGCATATTTCAGGCTGCTACAATCCCTTGTATCTTCCCCTATCTCGTTTCATAACTCATCCAGAATTGAGAGCTCATGTTATCATGAACGGGCTGTATATCCCCTTGATGTATTAAAGGTATATACTCATTACTCCTGCCTTGGTCCTTTTGCAATGACTAAGAACAGGGCACATGCAAAGTAAAAGGTAGGAGAGGACAGAGATGAAGAAATGTGGCACATGGGAAAGAAAAGTGGGGAAAGGGAGAATAGAGTCAGCCAGACCCTCTGGGCTGCAGAGGACCTTCAGCGAGCCAGACACCCTTTGTGCTAAAGGTTGAATAACAGCTCGTCAAAGATGCCACACCCTAGTCCCCACAACCTTTGACTACTTGACCTTATCTGGCAAAGGGGCTTTGCAGATGTCATTCAATTAGGGATCTTGAGATGGGGGTGTAATCCTGATTAGCCAATGGGCCAAATGTGACCACAAGTGTCCTTCTGAGAGGGAGTGGGGAGGGCCAGAGTCAGAGATGAAGATGCAGTGATGGCTGCAGAGCTGGGTGTGCTGTGATTGTTGACTGGACCGGGATATGAACAAAGGAAGGGAGCCTGCCTCTAGGACTGGAAAAGGAAAGGAAATGAATTCTCCCCTAGGGCCTGCAGGAGGAGTGCAGCCTTGCCAACACATTTCTTCCCCCTTACGACTTCATTGTGGCTTCTGATGTCCAGAACTGTAGGATAATCAATGTGTGTTGTCTTCAGACTCAATGCTGGTGGTAGTTTGTGACAGCAGCAATAGGAGACACACACAGACACCACCCACTCTGGGCTCCCTGGACTCCGGTTCCCATGTATGCCTAGGTTAATGAAGAATTTACTTAGAGAATATTAACACACACTAGTTAGTAGTGGGAAATATGTTTATATCTCTATTTCAAATTTTATTTAACCCACTCTGTTTGGGTTAAATAAGTTTAAAGGGTAAGTTTTCTGAAAAGGGTGGGCTGTCTTTAAAATGAGACAACCTTTCAACTCAGTTAGTTCTCTTCATATCCAAAAACAGTGAATTTCAATGATGAAGGCCAACATTGTGCAGTTTTTTTTAACACACCCAATGGGGGGTAAACCTTACAGTGACTGGTAAAGTTTGTATGAGGTTCTTTTCTTACTGGAAAAAGACCTTCTCAGGATGTTCACACTAATCAGCATATCTTAGAATATGATTTTGTTATTCCATTTCTGTTGGGTCTAAAAACGGAGCAGCAGGCCGAGAAAAAATTGGGATCTTGGGAATGCTAACTGTTCATTTCACTGACAAGTTGTAAGCAATTGTTTTATCAAGATATATTTATTGATCATTTTCCAAAGAGAGGATTAAGTTAGTACAAAGAATTAAAAGAAGGGTATCAATTCTCAAAGAGTTTACAATATGATGTAGTCAGACCTTCCCTATACCGTGATAACTGGGGCAAATGAAAGCAAAAGAAAAGTTACAAGGGCATTAACACCTGGAAAAAATGGTTTAGGATTATTTAATAAAAAAAAAACTGAGGAGTAACACCATATGAGAATGAATGAATTCTTCATAAACGGGTGTGAAAATGAGTATCACATTGAGCAGTGGCTGAGAAAGTTGTAAGTTAAGTAGGAAAGCTATCTCACTGTTCACAGGTATGTTTACTTGTTCAAATTTTCTCCAAACCGTGCACCATGCTTTAAAGATATTTGTTGGTAATCAGAAATGAGCAACCCTAGTTTTTGTAGAAGGTACTTGTAATGATATCCCACATCTAACAAAAAATTACCTTTCTTAAGGGCGTGGAGCTTCCCGATATTCTTCTTCCTTCATTCACTCGCGCAATGTTGATCTTCCCCAAACCTCTCTTCTTCCTGCTCTGTGCCCTACCCTCATGTAAATCAGTGATCGCAACCTTCAGCTGTTGACTGATACCCGCAGTCGTATTTCCAGTTGATATGGTTTGGCTGCGTCAAATCTCACCTTAAATTATGATAATCCCCACGTGTCAAGGGCAGGACCAGGTGGAGATAATTGAATCATGGCGGCAGTTTTCCCTATACTGTTCTGGTGGTAGTGAATACGCCTCATGAGATCTGATGGTTTTATAAATAGGAGTTCCCCTGCCCAAACTCTCTTGCCTGCTGCCATATAAGAAGTGATTTTGTTCCTCATTCGCCTTCTGCCATGATTATGAGGCCTTCCCCAGCCACGTGGAACAGTGAGTCAATTAAACATCTTTCCTTTATAAATTACCCAGTCTTGGGTAGGGCTTTATGAGCAGCATGAGAACAGACTAATACACCAGTCAAAACCTGCATTCTAAGGTCTCAACTCAACTGTGAGTCTGCCCTTGTGGCTTCCCCAGGAATCTGTTACATCCCTATCACACCATTGTATTGTAATCACTTAGTGGTTCACTTTGCAGACTTTCCAAAAGAGAACCGCAACTCAAGGACTGTCCTGGGTATCTTGAAGTCCTACGGTCCTGGCATAATGCTTTGCACACAATGAGCACTCCATGAATGCAGTGACATAAACACGTGTGTGTAATTATCAGGAGGGAACCATTACTGAGCTAATGGACTGGTTCTACAAGAATAACAAAGTGGGTCTCTGCTTAAAAATTATCTCGCACGTACAAAAGACTTGGATGGGTCAAAGGAAACAACCAGCAAAGAATTTTATTATTGAATTGAAAGTGAAATTTGTAGGATTTGGGGAATAGGACATATCCTCCAGGGGTAGTCCAGGTGGCAGTTCTTGGACCCCTAAAATTGGAGAAAATTTAAGTGAGGTAACAGTCTGAGACAATAATGATTTCATGCTTTGGTTAATTTGTTTTAGCTTTTTCTTCATTTGGTCATCTATCAGAAATCATATATGGAGGTAATACCAATAAAATTAGCATCTGTGAACTGAGTGTTTTATAAGGCTCTATAAAGTAATAAATCTCATGCAAAGTCTTTTCAAATAAACCCCAAATACCACCATGTCTTTAATTTGCAAAATACATACCTTTCCTTTGAAGACACAAAATCTCTCCTATTACAAACCATTGAACACTTTTTTTTTTTTTTACTGTTTCCTGATTTACAAGGTGTTGTCATTAATAAAATCTTTAGTTCCTCTTATATAAGCATTTACCCAAAAATATCTCAAAGTACCTGAAGTATAAAGAGACCAAAAACCCCAAATACATTGTGAGTACTGATACAGGTCTGGTGGTTCCACTGTTTCTCATTTAGTAAAGAAAAACTCAAACCTTTCACCCTTAAGGGGCGTTTTCTAAACTCCAATAAGCACCAGGATGTCAAAACCATTTCTTCTATCTACTTGGCAGCCTCGCACAGAAGAACAGAAGAGTTCAAACATTAAAATGCCATTAAGATCACTTTGGCTGTAGGATTCCCACAGGCTCAGCAAATCTGGGTCTAATTACTACAGCCTTAAATGTGAAAAGAGGATATTCTGAAGTTGCTTACAGGAAGGTCTTGCATGATTAAAAAAAAAAAATGAAAATCAACAGTGAGACAGTAGACAACTTTAACTTAATTAAAAAACAGCTTCTGGTTAAAAAAGCAAAATGTCCTCAGGACTGCTGATACTAAAAACATTGACATACCTGAAGTAGCCCGGAAATTAAACAATCAAAACTTCTAAGTGATCCTTTTTCTCTACCATTACAGGAGTTTGGCACTTCTCAAAAAAGAAAGCAAAAAAGGAAGGAATGAAGGAAGGAAGTGAGGGAAGGAAAAAGAAAAAGAGGGGAGGGAAGGAAAAGGAAGGAAAGAAGGAAATGTTAACAATAATAAAAAAGCTCACAAAGTTTGGAAAAGGAGAGGAGACTTTATTTCTTGTAAAGAGTTTCCACCTGTAAGGTGGCCACCCCAAGGGCTGGGCAGCACAGGCCTTGGCTGAAGCCTAGAGACAGGCACTTTGAAGGAGAAAGGGTTGGGGTGGGAGCTATGCTGAACAGACTGGCTAAATATACATACTCAATAGGTTACCGGAAGAACTACAAATATTCATGAGGGTGGTCCTGACACATGTATATTGAATAAATATGCATGTAACATATGACCCATGTTCAGTCTGGGGTGGAGACTTAACATTTAAATGCATTACAATGAGGCCCTATACGTCAAAAGGTCTTTTCAGGATAGTAGGGCAGGTAAGTGTGCACCCTCTGTAAACTGCCCAGATCCAGTCCACAGTTGGTGTTTGTCTTAGTGGAGAAAGTTACTGAAATCAGTCTCTTGTCCAATCAGAGCTGTAGTTATGGCTGGTGGAACAGCAGGGCTTAGTCAGTGTCTGAAGCTGGCTGAGCTGCAATTACTTCCACATTGCTTATCTCAGGGACAGTGCTTGTTTAGCTGCTAGAGAAAAAGAGTAACCTCCTGGCAGTTAGAATGTAGCTGATTAAGTGTAGGGGTGTGTGACTTAACCCTCGCCTGGCATGGCCTTGGGCCCTGTTTGTAGTTTGGTACCCTGTTGCCACAAAGCATCTGTTCTGTCTTATGATCTCTATTTTACCAGTAATGCCAGTCAGTTGTTGTGTCTGAGCCACCAAAGCGGGTGGATGTAACGAGGCCTCTGATCTCGCATCCCATCATGGCCAGGAACTCAGTTTTTTGTTTTTTTTGTTTTTTTTTGTTTTTTTTTTTGAAGTTCTGGGATACATATGCAGAACGTGCAGATTTCTTACATAGGTATACATGTCCCACGGTGGTTTGCTGCACCCATCAACCCATCTAGGTTTTAAGCCCAGCGTGCATTAGGTATTTGTCCTAATGCTCTCCCTTCCTTTGCCCCCCACCCACCCCCCTACAGGCCCTGATGTGTGATGTTCCCCTCCCTGTGTCCTTGTGTTCTCATTGTTCAACTCCCACTTGCGAGTGAGAACATGCAGTGTTTGATTTTCTGTTCCTGTTAGTTTGCTGAGAATGATGGTTTCCAGCTTCATCCATGCCCTGCAAAGGACATGAATTCATTCTTTTTTATGGATGCATAGTATTCCACAGTGTCTATGTGCCACAGTTTCTTTACCCAGTCTATCATTGATGGGTACTTGGGTTCGTTCCAAGTCTTTGCTATTGTGAACAGTGCTGCAATAAATACGTGTGCGTGTGTCTTTATAATAGAATGATATGTAATCCTTTGGGTATGTACCCAGTAATGGGATTGCTGGGTCAAATGGTATTTCTGGTCCTAGATCCTTGAGGAATCACAACACTGTCTTCCACAATGGTCGAACTAATTTACACTCCAACCAACAGTATAAATGCAAGGAACTCACTTTTAAGGATTTTCTGGAGTCCTCTTGGCCATAAGTGGACCCAGTCAGTGAGTGGGGTGGGGGGTGGAGCATTGTTGCTTGGGTCTTTATTTTTAGTTTACAGAAGGAAGGTCAAAAGGATAACATGAAAATGAGTTTAACTTAGAAGGGGTGGCAGGGAGGGACCCATAAAGGAAACAGATGACCCTTTTTGAGGTGAGGTGACCACAATTTTGTTCTTCTGAAACCAGCAGCTCCTCTTATTCGGGGTCCCTCCATCCCCAGAAAAACCTCTCTGTTCTTTCACTCCATCTTTCTAATCTTCACTTTCATATTCATCTATCCCCTTAATTTATTCTTTATTCTCTTTCTTCTTCCATCACTGTTTGTGATACAGATTGTAACATTGGGAGACAGGGTGTGGAGGTCAGTACTGTGGGTTTTCCTATGTTAATGTTGCCTTGAGAGACAGTAACAGTTTGAGTGAGGTGACATCCTGAGAGAAGCAGTTCTCTCTCACCGTGTATGAAGCAGCTTGTGTTTTGAATTGAAATTAGGTTGGATGCAGAAAGATCATTGAAAAGCCTTTTGAATATTTTCTGAAATCCTCCTAGATCCCCATTCATGAGGTATGTCTGTGGGTCTCCATTTGGTTAGGTGCTGGGAAAGCTGATGGGTTCAGGAGAATATACAATCCCTTTACAACCTGGAGGTCCCTGGGCCCTTCCTTTTCCCTCTCTCAAGAAGTAATCTTTGCTAAAGAAGTTTTCATCTTCTCTTGCTCGCCCCAGAGCCTCCTCTAGATATCCCCTCTCTCCCCTGGGTGGGGCTCAGAGCTATTGCAAATAGCCATGCAAGAGTCCATAGTGTAACCTGCCCATGGGGCCAACACCCTCCTCTCCCATTTTCTCTCCCAGAACCTAGAAGGACAATGCCCTGTAGAAGGCCTGGCCCTCCATGGTCCACCCAAATCCCCAAAACTTGCACTCTAGACTGTGTACATAGAGATGGATGACCTCAGTCCATTAGCTCAGGTGTTCAATAACTGGAACTAGTTTCAATTCAGTTTCTCTTCCAAGTGCCCCTTGATTCCTCATGGGGCGTGGGACAAAGGGGAGGCTTCAGTCTTTAGGCTATGGGACATCACTGTTCTCCTCTAATCCATCTTGGAGACAGATGAACTCAGAGACAGGAGTTGGGGCAGTGGAGGTGTGGATTTCCCCAGGTCTAGGTCCGTCCTCAGTGGTGAGAATGGCCCACTGGCTCATGACCTCCCTAGGTGATCTATAAAGTGAACAGACCCTACAAAGACTAAACTGAGCAGTCTGTAAACAGAGCAGTCCAACCCTGGCTTCACCTTGAGTGATGGTCTAGGATAGCATTGGCCACAGATGAAGAATGATGCCACTAAGTGGAAAGAGAAGGGCTGGGCGTGGTGGCTCAGGCCTGTAATCCCAGCACTTTGGGAGGCTGAGGCGGGCAGATCACAAGGTCAGGAGCTCGAGACCATCCTGGCTAACACAGTGAAACCCCGTCTCTACTAAAAATACAAAAAATTAGCCAGGTGTGGTGGCGGGCGCCTGTAGTCTGAGCTACTCAAGAGGCCAAGGCAGGAGAATGGTGTGAACCCGAGAGGCAGAGGTTGCAGTGAGCTGAGATGACACCACTGCACTCCAGCCCAGGTGACAGAATGAGAGTCTGTCTCAAAAAAAAAAAAAAAAAAGATGTAGCTGGAGAGGGCTACCTGAGCTCCATGCCTGAGAGATCTCTTGGGCTGTGTGAGCCAGGCTTCTCCAGCTGGCTCAGGGAGCAACAGGACTGAGTCATTAAGTGCTGTGTTCACAGCCTCCCGCCTGCTGACTCCAGCATTGTTACTCGAGAGGAAGGGCTGGTAATAGGGAGACAGGACTGGAGATGTGCTGGCCGCTACCGTGGCACCCTGTGTAAAGCTCTGAGCTCCCACACCAGCACCCCAAAGCTCAGATGCTAAGCAGGTGACTTCTTTTTTATTTTACTAAGGACGTAAAATTGTAACCTTCATGACAAAAGAGGCTGCTTCATAGAATGGAAAAGGGCAAGGACTTGAATTTAGAAAGGCTGTGCTCCAATCCTGTCTCCAGCCCTCACTACAGGGATACCAGTTTAGCTCCTCCATTACTTTGCCTCCAGAAGCCTCAGTTTCCCCAGCCACAAGTTGGGTACGATAGTGGTATTTTCATCCTAGGTATATGGAATATGTAAAACACATAGCATTTGATACATAGTAAACAAATAAATTATAGCTCTTTAATAAGTAAAAAGACTTGAGGTTACTAAAAAGATGGACACCACAATTTTTATTTTCTTTTAAAATTAAATTTATTGTGATATAATTATAAAATAATTTATAAAATAAAATGGACCTATTTTAAGGATACAATATAGTACCTTCCAACAAAAGTATTCACTCATGTAATCACTACTCCAATTAGGACAGAAAATCTCCTCACTTACCCAAGGATCTCTCCTGTTCCTATGAGCTAGTGCCAGGATGATGAGGTTTTTCTCAGGATTTGAAACCTGGGCCATGCCACGGGTAGCTGGGAGCCTGAGCCAGGGCAGGAAAGGAAAGACAGGGTGAACACTGCAAGAGGACTGTTGTTGAAAACCTGTGCAGATGCATGAGAGGCATGTCAAGGGTCTTGCTACCAGAAATAACTGGGGATATTTGGAGGGGTGGCTGGGGTCCTCTTACCGTAAAATCTGGAGCTATAGAGCCACTTAGCAAAGGGGCTGCCTTGAGACCACAGAGCGGAGCCTGAGTTCCTTGACCCAACATGGCATGGTCTTCACCACTGGACGCTGTAACACCTGCCCCCTGTCTGACACCAACTTTACCAAGCTGCTTAAAATCCTTGGAGTATTGTCACTTGACTAGGACCTCCAGGAAAGTAGAAACATGCCCATTTAATTTTCTGCTGTGCCCAGAGCTTAAAATGTATCTGGCATATAGTAGACTGCAATAAATATGTGTTGATCGAATAAATGCTCAGCAGCCTCACATCCACGTCCTTTTCCCTCTGGTTCTCTTCATCATATATTCTCTCTCCCAGACCCCATCCCTTACCCCATTCTGATTTCTTCAAAGCCCATGTGAAATTGCTCTGTTACGAACCCTTTCTCCCAGGGCAGAATTAACCACCTTCCTTCCCCAGAGCCTGCAGCATTTTCATTCCTGTATTTAGTACTGACCTCTTGATCCAGAGAGCTCATGAGCCTTGCTTTAAAATGACACATATCGATCCTGAGACAAAGAAGCTAAATCTTGATTTAATCTACCTCTAAGATGTGCACTCCTCCCCTGTTTTAAACCATAACTGAAGTGCCCTAAATCACTATGCCAAAAGCCAGAAAATTATTAACAATGTGTGCCATGAGAATAATGAAAATGACAAGCCTCTATTTCCACCCTAATTAGTGAATAATTAAAACTGCCTTCAAGTGATCGAAAGAGTAACGACTGTCTAGCAGTTGCAGCTTCACCTAGAAGGAACATGTTGGTGAGTGTTTCACTGCTGGTTTTCAAAATTAAAATCTCATCAAAGAGCATCTAGCAACATCCCAACATTATAATTTCAAAAGCTCACTTTCAAAAATCTTATTTTATTAGATGCAGTGTAGGCTGAATAAAAGGCTTGTTTTTGAAATGGAATAATGAGACTGCAAAATACTCAAGACGTCATGAGAGCCACTTCTGTTTTCTTCAGGTGGGAACTGTTTTAGTCACTCTGAGCAAAGGAATTGACTCTGTTTTTCTTTTTTGGTTTTGTTTTGTTTTTGAGATGGAGTCTCCCTCTGTTGCCCAGGCTGCCAGGCTGGAGTGCAATGGTACGATCTCGACTCACTGCAACCTCTGCCTCCTGGGTTCAAGCGATGCTCCTGCCTCAGCCCCCTGGGTAGCTGGGATTACAGGCGCCCAACACCACACCTGGATAATTTTTGTATTTTTAGTAGAGATGGGGTTTCACCATGTTGGCCAGGCTGGTC
The DNA here is from genome assembly GCF_043159975.1 of Macaca nemestrina. Lineage (NCBI taxonomy): Eukaryota > Metazoa > Chordata > Mammalia > Primates > Cercopithecidae > Macaca > Macaca nemestrina. Next base: position 170,292,387 of record NC_092130.1, read on the forward strand.
TCGAACTCCTGACCTCGTGTGATCCACCCACCTCGGCCTCCCAGAATGCTGGGATTACTGATGTGAGCCACTGCGCCCAGCTTGACTCCATGCTATTCTTAAAGACCTTCAGAGGAGAACACGCCATCATGCCCTGCAGGTGCTTTTGCAGTTAGGGCAGTGTTTCTACTAACAAAGTCAAGCCCAGACATCCCCTCTTGTTTACGCAACATAACTGGTTACACTTCAGGAAACTCCAAATGCTAGCAAACTGGAGATTCATTCTCATATATTTAAGACACCCATCACAGCTCAGCAAATTCCACTACAACATGGCTTGGAATAGGATAAAGTATTCTGAACCCATGCCCCAACATCCAAAACATGAAAGTACTAGAACAGTCCTAATGTAACACCATTACACACATCTACACATCAGGGTCTCAGTGGGAATGCATAAATGTCAGTCGTTCATAGTAGAATCATTGGTTACCAGAGACTGAAGGGGAAATAGCATGGAGCCTGGTGGCTGATGCACAAATCCCCAGATGTAAGATTAACATCGCACTCTATGAATAAAATCTGCAGCCGGGTGCAGTGACTCAAGCCAGTAATCCCAGCACTTTGGGAGGCCGAGATGTGCGGATCTTGAGGTCAGGAGATCAAGATCATCCTTGCTAACCTGGTGAAACCCTGTCTCTACTAAAAAATACAAAAACCTAGCCAGGCGAGGTGGTGGGCGCCTGTAGTCCCAGCTACTCGGGAGGCTGAGGCAGGAGAATGGCATGAACCCGGGAGGCAGAGCTTGCAGTGAGCTGAGATCGCGCCACTGCACTCCAGCCTGGGTGACAGAGCGAGACTCCATCTCAAAAAAAATAAAAATTTTAAAAAAAATTCCCCTAAGACTAGAGATACCCAGGAGGGCACCTCTTTTTTTTCTCTGACCTTCTTGTTCGACTGTCCCAGCCGCCTTGATGGTGACTGTATAAGCCATTTCTAAGTGGCTCTAGAGAAGCAATCTCCCTAGGCAAGCAAAATGTACTCTGCTAAAAATATTTAATTTTTTAAATTTAACCTAAACTCTCATAACTCCATGTAGTGATTTCTTTGTGGCCTGAAATTAAAGAATCAATAATCCATTCAGCTGCCCTAACTGGTAGTTACAGAATTTGTCTTCAATTCATATAGGCAATCTGCTCAAGTATATTTTAAAATCCACATTTGTGATTCACTGCACAATTTGCAAAAGATTGCTTTAACAATGGTCATGGCCTTGGTTGAGCCCTCGATCAGGTTTCCCTGCAAAGCATCCCAAGCTGCTCACTCAGTTTGCATGCTGCCAGGTTCCAATACTCCAGCCCTCTCTAACCGGAACAGATGGAATGATAAGCCTGCTTATAGTCTTTCAATGGCTCTGCTCAGATTTAGGGGGAGGTTAAAGGGCCTTAAAGACCCTCCACTCCTGGCCCTTTGCCTATCCCTTCTGCCTTCTCTGCAGCTGAATCAAACACTGTCACCCTGAGAGTCATGGTACTGGTTATCTCTGATCTTTTTCATATGCTTAATTTCTGCCTAGGATTCTCTTCCTTGAACTGGAAGCCTTAGATTAGCCATCTTCTCGAAGGACCTATCTTCCAGCGTGGTGATTGCCAATATTGTTCATTTAATGACATCCAGAGAAATCACATTTGAATGGCACCAAGTAATCAATAGATTGAGGGGAACCGAGAGGCCAGCTGAGACTTCTCTGGGGGGAGGATCAGACCCCACCCCACCCGCCACTCCATACCCCACCTGGTGGCTTCAGAGGTGGAGATTAGTGTCTAGAGCACCTTCCAATCCGGTGCTGGCACACTCACAGAGCAACCTCATTCCTCTGACTCCTAGGAGGAGCAGGTGCTCCTCACATGTGCTTCTGCTCCTCCCCATCATAGAATTTATCACACAGAATGAAACTGTGTAATTAACCAATTTAGGTGAGATAAACAGTATCGTTCCATAGATTCTGTGCAGGCAGGGGCTGCAGTCTTCATGGGCACCACGGTGAGGCCAGCGCATGCACAGCTGGCTCTTGGTAGGTGGTCAGCTCCTTCCCCAGCATAAACAAACACAGTGGCTAATGAGGAACCTGGCACTGTCCCTTTCCTGGCGTGTAACTGCACATATATGTGACAGGAGGGACAACTTAGCAAAGCAAACCTTATGGTTGATTGCCTTTATTACTGGCTACAAACCAATTATTTCTTTTGCCTCGTATAGTGGAGCTGGAAGAATTCTAAAGTTCAACCTAAAATGCGCAAATGGCATTTCCTTTTCATTGTAAATATGACAGGTAGCCGCTCCTCAAAGGGATTGGTTTTGTTCCTTCTTTTTTGTACTCAACAGACTACAGTTCTCAGAATTTGAAGAGTCTTCTAGAAATTGCCAGAGCTGATTGTAATGAAGATTTATTGGGGGAATACAAGGCAGCCAAGCCGTTCCAAAGCTCTCCTTGGAATATGAGATCAGAATCTCATGCAGATTTCAAAATCAAAATCACCACCATCGTCATTCCAGGGAAATACCATATCATGTAGTGCCATGGTATATTCTATCTCATTTATATTACCAAAATTATCTTTTTTGTGCCCTAAGTAGCACAGAATGGACATTCTTTTTTTTTTTTTTTTTTTTTTCCTGAGAGGTTCAATGGAAGAATGAACACCAAGGATTTTTATGTAGTTCCAGGCAACCTAAGGCCCATCTCAACAAGAAAGTCAAGAATGATTTGTCTAAGACAACGTGTCTTCAGAAGAGACAGGTGCTTATTTTTTTTTAACTTACCTTAAGCGGAATGCTATTTCCAGAGCTAAAATTGCAGGCTTCCTTTGCTGCAGGCCATGGCAGCAAATCTAAACAGAAGCTTTCCCGTAGCCCCAAAGCAAACCCATTTGACCCCAAGCACTCGTCACTTCTGTGGGCTGTCGTCACCACTCTTCTCTCCATAAGGAGTAAATTTAGAAAAGGACAAAAACAAGCAAGGAAAGCTGTCGACCATTTTAATTCTTCAGTTTTCTACATAGAATTTTTTTCGTGGTCTATTAAAAAATACATGGCCACTCACTTGAAATCCCTTCATTAATGTGAGGCATTAGGTCTAATCCATCTTGCCATTTTTAAGAATTGTCTTCTCTTCATTTAAAATCCTGTTCTCATTGTAAGGTTAATAACTGTACCTCTCAATACTGTTTCCTTTTTCTCAAACACCTGATTTCAGTTAAACAAGGAATATTTATGATGTCACCATAATTTGAAAGCAGAGTCCGTATCGGATCCAAGAGACTGACACAGGAAACAGCATTTTTAAGCTCTGAAGAAGAATATAAACATTAGCCACCTTTACTTCTACTTTTCTTGTTCCTTCAGTGTGTAATGCATAGCAAGGATTCAATAAATGTCTGCTGAATGAATTTAAATATGGACAAATAGAAAAGACCCAAGGGAAATATTTCACAAGAATGATAAACCTTAAATACTGAGTCCCCATAATGTCAGTGTTGCCAACCTAGAGCATTGGTCTGTGCCCAAGAGGACCCCTAAAGCTGGGTGTGGACCTGTGGGTCAGATGTGGCTGTCGTCCCATGGGGTCATCTGATGCCAACTTAAGAGTTCTTAGTGCTCATACTCCCAATCCCCATAAAAGGATTGCACAAGGCATTAGTAAGCGAGGAAGTTTTACTGAAGGTTCTATCAGAGCGTGAGTATAATCATATTACACACCATTAGTGAGAGCCCTGTCCCTCAATCCTGCTCCCATCAGAAGGCAGCCCCCTACCCTGCCACCCCATCTGGCATCCTCACACTCGCTCAATTCAATTCTGTCCCCAGGGAGGTGAAAGGCAGTCAGACTCAAGATGTCTATCAAACTGAGGGCTTCCCAAATTTGGAATAGAGAAAAAAGTGTGAAGATAAAAGAGGAACAGAAAGGACTCATCTGTTCACAGAAATATCTAACAATAAGTCAGATCTCAATTATGTTCTGTGTTCCCTGAAAGAGAAAGGGGTTATTACAAGTTATGATTCCCTACGCAAGAGGCAGGCACAGCAGGAAGTAAGGATGGGCTATGCGTGAGATCGGCGGGAAACAATCAGTGGGTCACACATTAGTTCAGCCACTTTTACTGACCACATCTCATTAACTGGGTCTGAAGTGAGAAGACAGTAACGTTGAGATGCCTCACTCCACATTTTTATTCTCGCACCTTGTTTTCTTTGAATTAGATTTGGACAAAATGTTGTTAGTAAACCTGGCCATCAAACCAAAAAGCCAGTCCCAAACCTACATCATAGATTGCACAGAAAGGACCCCGCTCAGTGCAGGCTGAGGGAAGTTTTTCCCATCTGCGCCAGGGAAACGTTCCCATTGACAAAGCCCTGGGCTAAGAGAACAGTCCCCAGCTGGCAGCCCAAAAGGAATGGGAAAAGCTGCTTCCAGCAAGCCCAGGCACCTCTTAGAATTGACCACAAAACTTTACCCCTTAGTCTTTCAGACCAGATAACAGATATTTGTGCTCCCACACTTCCCAGCCTGACCACACTGCCCCAGCTGTGTTAGTATGAAGAAAATGTGGGTTTCTAAATGACAATAAATCCATGAAAATGGAAATAGTCTGCCTCCCAAATGCAGGTTTAACTGTTTTTCAAAACGTATTGAGCAGGCCAACAGAATTAAAATCACCCGAGAACCTGTTTAAAAAATAAATTCTCCAGCTCCCCCAAACCTACTCAACCGGAATCATGCAGTTTCACAAGCCCTTTGGAGGAGGCTGATGTACACTCCGGTGTGAGAACCATCCGTTTAAGTGAACAGTTCTGAAAAGGTGATGCCACTTGATGGAACTCACTTGTTGAATGTGGTGATCAGTGCAGCCTTAATTGACCCCTCCATCTACACCCCCTAGAGTGGAGACTGATTATGTGAATGGGAAGCCATAATGGCATCAGGCAAAGATTAGGAAAGGGAGATGAAGGAATGGAAGAAAAGAGGGGAAAGGAGGAGAGAAAAGAAAAAGGAGCTTAACCTATTGGGAAAATACAAAACTGGGATGAAGTTAGATCAAGATGAAATGTGAATGGGGACCTGGGGCAGAGAACCTGTGGCTCATTGGATATTCATGTGTTCCCTCACATTTCCCAGACCCCAGGGGTCTGGATGTTGACGGGCTGTGATCTGAAATTTCCCTTTTGGGTAGACATGTGCTGCCATGAAGAAAGTCATTGGTAGCTTGATGGGGATGGTATTGAATCTATAAATTACTTTGGGCAGTATGGCCATTTTCATGATATTGATTCTTCCTATCCGTGAGCATGGAATGTTCTTCCAAAGCATGTAGTTCTCATGCCATGGTTTTCATCCCCATCAGGTCATTTAAGGTCTTCTCTACACTGTTTATTCTAGTTAGACATTCGTCTAATCTTTTTTCAAGGTTTTTAACTTCCTTGCAATGGGTTTGAACATCCTCCGTTAGCTCGGAGAAGTTTGTTATTACCGACCTTCTGAAGCCTTTGGTCAGCTCGTCAAAGTCATTCTCCATCCAGCTTTGTTCCATTGCTGGCAAGGAGCTGCAATCCTTTGGAGGAGAAGAGGCGCTCTGGTTTTCAGAATTTTCAGCTTGTCTGCTTTGATTTCTGGTTCCATTTGCTTAATTAATGACCGAAAAATATTAAATACTAAACCTCATGCTAACCCCACATGACAACATAAGCTTAAATTTCTTTTTAAAAATTGAGAAGACTTGATGAGACAAGAGTGCATTCTTCATATTTGAATGATGTGGAAGAGATTAGACTTGTTCTAATCCTAATTTCATAGGAAAAAACTAGAATCAGAGGAAGTAAATATTGGAAAGATTTCAGGCTAAAATGAGTTTCCTTTCATTTTAATGTAACATTAAACTAATTTTTAGGTATTGTAAAGGGAAATGTTAGACAATATGCACTCCACATTTCACTGCAATGGCATAATACATGTTTTATGTCTTCATTTGCCTGTACAACCTGTATGTTCACACACCTGTAGTTGGTATGCATTTATAAACTTCATAGTGGCAGGCTCTGTGTTTCCGAAACTTTGACAGTCTGAATTGGGAACAAACTGCTATTTGTTAGAATGACAGAAATATATGCCCTATGGCTCTAAAGGTAAACGATGGGTTTGCCCTTGGGAAAGACTCTATTTCACTTTTGTGAGTAATTATATTCTGAAAGTTCTAAAACAAGAAAGTTTTTGTTGTCCTTGAACTTTGGGAAGTATTCCCAATGTAAATGCTTAAAACTGAGATGTTAAATTTTCATCTCATTAATAGAAAAGGCTATTTTCATCATGGGCATCTTTGAGAGATTTTTACAATGGAGATGGGTGGAAGGGCAGAAAGGGGTAACTGGAGCCCCTGGGACTCGCTGGAGAAGAGGAAATGACAAAGTGGACGCTAAAGAGGAGAAAGATGGGCTCAGCAAAATGTTGGCACATGCAGGCTAAGGAGGGAGACAGCTGTGTGGCCTTGATGGGGTGTCATGAGCCACTGCATTCAAATTAAAGTAGCCCTTTCCTGAATGCTAATTCCCTTATATTACTGTCAGATCTTCATTAAAGTATTTTAAACACCACTGTCTTGATGCTGCTATGCCTTGGGGATTAAGAGAGGAGTCAAGTGTGAGTTCAGACATGAGGTGTTACGAGACCATGAGAGCTCCACCAGCGCGGAGAAGTGTACCAAGATGGTGCATGGACCATGGCGAATATATCTGAAGCAGGCATGTGGAGCAGGAGTGAGGAGTGAAACCAACAGGTGAGCACTCCCAGGATTCCTCAGGAAGAGACTAGACTCCTGTAGTCATGCAAGATGGAGCCTTGGGTTCTGGGCATTCGCTTACTACAGGCAGCAATGGCCCCTGGGAGCCTGAAGAACTCGGGATCAGTTGGGCTCCTCTTGGACTGAATGTTGTGGGAACTAACTTTGAGAGACTTTCTATCAAATAGTGGACAGACTGCCTCAGCAAGCGTCAGGTTCCCATCATGAGGACCAAGCAGAAGCTGGTGATGACAGATGCTGAGGAAGGATTTCTGCTTCCAGGGGGAGATTTCCCAAGTAAGCCTGTTAGAGCTGTTAGAGCTACAAGCTGAGCATTAACAGAATTCTACGCTTTTGAACTGAAGCATAGAAAAGTGTTTCCGGAATATAAAAATAGGTCAACTGCATGCTTCGAGGAGAACTTCCATGACAAAGCCATTCAGTTCTCTCCCTGCTGTTACCTGGGGACATCCAGGGAGGCTCCTCAGTGGCACTTGGTTTAAAGACTGGCTGATAGGGGATGTATCCAGACAAAGCCCAGGACCCCAGGCAGCTGCTATTCTCTGAAGAGTGGAGTCAAGCATTCATGCATCTGAGAAACACTGCCATGAGGGATAAGCCAATATATAGGAAATGTCACAGCTTTTGGAAATAATGGGTCCTGAACATGGAAGAAAGAGGAGATTGGTAAAGCCTGGGAGAGCAACCTTATTTCTCCTAATATAAGACCTTACCTATTTTAAGACATTCAGATTTCAGAGATGGTAATTTCTTTTACATGCATCTTTTTCTTTGTTTTTGAGACGGGGTCTCACTCTGTCACCCATGCTGGAGTGCAGTGGCACTCCACAACTCACTGCAGCCTCGACTTCTTGGGCTCAGGTGATAAAAAATACTTCTTTAAATCACTGTTTTCCATGGCCTAACCTGTATTTTGGTAAAATAAAGGCAAATTAAAACCAAGGACTAATTGAGATGATATTAACGTAAAGAAAATTTTTCTACCAACAACCATACTATTGACATGCACAGCCCTGACTTCCAAAAATTTCTCATCAGGAGAGGAGAGGCACTTTTGGTTTTTGCTTTTTGCCTCATGCTGCTTACGATGGCTGCTTGTGATTTTTCAACCATTACCAGGATCCACAGAGACCCTCACTTCAACTGGGCATGAAAATGGGGCACTGTTATATTTTAGGAAATAAATTGTCAACCCTGCATTGAATTACTCATGGAAAAGTTGAGTTAGCTACACACAAGTGTAAAATTGAGAGCCACATTCCAAAAGGGAATTCTTGCTCCTGTACTACAGTAGACTGATGATGACTGCTCATTCCCTTAAACATAAAAAAAGATCCTGGGGGTTTTCCCTGGGCGGTATGCCTGCAGCCAAACGAATTTTGAGGGTAAAAATTTGCCCATGTCCTTTTCAGCTTCCATAATGAATTACACCATCTGACCTCCAAACTGGAAAGTTCTAAGTTAATTCCCCTCTCTGCATCCCTCACCCACCACCTGCTGTTCCAGTAATTGACTGGCCCTGGCAAAATTGGAAACTAAATTAATTTTGTCTTCATGTGCCTTCTCATTCTCTTTTTTCAAACCTCCTTTGGCATGATTTTCACCTTGGTTTTCTAGGCCCTCTGACATCCCAGAGTCATTGGCATTTTCCTCTAATCCTTTCCTTCTCACTTCTCATCAGTGTCAACCCACCTCTTCCAACACTAGACTCATCTCCTGCTGGATGCTTCCAGCAAAGGTGTAGTTGTGTGTGTGTGTGTGTGTGTGTGTGTGTGTGTGTGTGTGTGTGTGTGTGTCAGAGTTTCACTCTTGTTGCCCAGGCTGGAATGCAATGGCACGACTTCAGCTCACTGCAACCTCTGCCTCCTGGGTTCAAGTGATTCTCCTGCCTCAGCCTCCCAAGCAGCTGGGATTACAGGCATGCGCCAGTGCGTGGCTAATTTTTGTATTTTTAGTAGAGATGGGGGTTTCATTATGTTGGCCAGGCTGGTCTCGAACTCCTGACCTCAGGTGATCTGCCCGCCTTGGCCTCCCAAAGTGCTGGGATTACAGGTGTGAGCCACTGCGCCTGTCCAGTGTAAATGGTTTTGATGACTTATGGTGATGTCATGTGTTCCCTCTGCCAGAAAACCTGTCTGTTTAACAGAAGAGATGGAGTCACTGAATAGTCCTCGCCCTCTAGTTCTCTGGTACCTGAACACTAGAATCACCTGGAGCACTTTAAAAAAATACCAAATGCCCAGGCCCACCCATAAATATTCTGATTTTATAGGTCTGGAGTGGAACCCAGATATCAGTAATTTTTTTAAATCCACTCCAGATGACTCTAAGTATAGCCAGGGTTTGGAAATCACCCCTTATCCCAAGGGAGTGAGAATGAAGGTAATTGCAGAGCTGTTCTGGACCAGACAGGAGGCTTGAGATCAGCAGGATGCCTCACGCCTCACCATGTTGGCCACTGGCTACTTCAGCTGAACAGTGAGCTACTATATGCTCCTTGTGTATTGATAAAAGTAATTTTTTTTGCAGGTATTGTCTCATGATGAAAAATCAAACGGCTGTGCAGAAAATATCTTTTCCTAATCAGCTAACCTAATTGAGATCTTTGAGTTGATAAAAACATGGCTGGTCCCACACCATGATGAATCCTAAGAGTTCTGTCTCTTCAGAGACTATGCTCATTCCTTCTCTTGTCCTCAGAGGAGCACACACCTCTCTATCTTCTGGGGTCCCCAGAGAAGCAAATTACACATGTTTGTGTTTACCAGCCCTTATTCCAGACAAGGATGTAAAGCTAGACTCCAGTTCAGAGTAAGAGAGACTAGTAGGTCTCATTTGGTCCCCTTGGAAGACAATGTATTAATAATATGACATGAAATAGAGTACAGGCTAAGGAAGCTTAACTCTGCTGGCATCTCTTTCCAGTGAGCGTCTGCAAGCATTCGAAAGAAGGCTTACTTTCCTCTCAGCAACCTGTCACGTTTGCCAATGATCAGATTACTTCTTCTATGGGAGATGTCTACGACATTTTCTTTCCACTCTCTCTGTCAGCCCTACTAGCACATGAAAGCGGTAAGGCTGAATTGTTTTTTCACATCATCTAAAGAAATGTCATGCTCCAAATTTACCTCCTAATATTATTTGTATCCCATACAAAAAAACCAGAGCCTTTCAAAAACAAAGGGAAGTAAAGCCAGCCAACGATGGGCAATTGCCTCTTCTAGAATTCTTCCCAAGTAAGGAACCAACTAAGTGCTGAATCAAAACTAAAATACAGAAACTATAAATTGCTTAGGTCAAATCAGATGGCTGGGATATTTTGCCTGGGGTATTTCCAAACTTTCAATGATGTCTTTGGGAACTCAAGTAGCTGCCCAGAAAGCCAGGTACCTCCCTGGCCAAGAAAAGCTCCTTTAAATGTGTCTACAATTTCTGTAGGTTCTGAGTTACCACCAGAGGCACCTTCAAATCTAAAATTTGGAGTTGTACAGAAAGAGAAAGGGTTGGAAGACTGAGATGGCCTTTCCCACATTGAACCACTGCACCTTTTATACATGGGCCTTTGCTTTAAAAATACCATCATCTGCACACAGATTGGGGAGGAAACCAGAAATCCAAGCAAATACAAAGGATATTCATTAAAATAACTAGCAGACAAATTTTAGCCCCTTTGCAAATAGGACAAATGACTAAGATTTTGTGGTCCGCTCATTTACGTCCACCAATTTATGCTGAAATGCATTTTTTTGGAGCAATCTCTCACTTTCTCTGTAGTGTGTAAACTTTTGGCTCATTTTCAACTGTTTTATGAACTTCTGAAAGCTCCATTTATAAAGAACCTTTTTATATGTTATTGCTCTACTATATCTTATTATGGCCACACTGTGGACTTGGTACTAGAAACTGTCAAAAAATATATATGCCTGTATCTTAAAATTTGTCAAGTTGAACTGGGTAAGTTCGGGCAAACTTAACTGTTAAGACTATTGGGTTTAAAAAATAATATGATTACAGCAGTAAATTGTCAAACTTGTGAGCCAATTAAAGTCAATACAATGAAAAATACAATGGGATCCTTACGCTATCATTTAGCTTGGCACTGACAAAACTTGTCCAAATATGATATATGTCCTGAGAAAGGCATTTACTTCGTGAGTATATTTCTCATTCAATCTGTCCCACTTTTCTTCCATTCTCCCTGAAGTTAAAGAGGGGAGAAACACGCTTAAATGACACCTTTCACAGTTTGGATTGGATGTGTGCTTTTCCTGTGCCTTCCTCAGGGACTCAGGGTCTAGAGAGTCAAAGAGAATAGGTCCAGGGACAGACAGTCACTGCGTGCCATGTGAGCAAACACTGAAAGAAAACTGGTGCCAGTGGCCTGCCGGCGACCACTCCTGGGGCTCTGATCAGTTTTTAGGTGGTAGCTTCAGCTCTCTGCTCTTGTTCACATTGACCCTCTGCCTATCCCCTTTCATCGGACTCCTTTGCTGGGCAAGCACTTTCATTGTTGAAGGTCTGTGTAGGTGTTTCAGGGACACGTAGTGAAAGAGTGAACTAAATTAGTGAGCTTTGGGGACGATACACCAACACGTACAAAGCAAAGAGAAAACAGCAGAGTCTATTTCAGCATCAGGAAGGGAACTATCAAGCCTAGCTATGTCCTGACTAACAGTGCTCTTCCTCTTTGTCTCAGTGAAATGTCATTGAAGACACCTTCCAACAGTCAATTTCCTGACACCATAAACTTATTAATCCAAGGGTTTCTTACGGCTGGCTTGTCTCTATGTTCAAACACTGTAATTTTGTTTTTTTCAATGACCAACTTCTTTTTGTTCTCTATTTGAGTTTTTCTTCTTCTGTATTACCTGACCTGAACATATCAACCATTTAAAATGCTCTTGTGTGAACTAAGGTGTTAACCATGTGAGGGGTGATGTCTCAGTGTAAATTTAGGTAATCCTGGAGTTACTAAATGATAATGCTTGACATTTGAACAGCAACTTCCAGTTTGTAAAGTACTTTCACACTGAATGTGTTATTTGCTTCTCACAACCCTATGAAATAGACAAGGAGATCACTGGGAAACTGAGTCCTGGGTATGTTTGTCCAGGATCCACCAGATTCCTGACACCTCCTCTACCTGCTGCCATTCCTGCTATGCCGGTCTCCCAGCATTGGAAGGCAGGATTGAATGGCAACTCATTGGCTGCTGTTTAATGACACCCTCCTGAAGGCCAGGAGCAAAGACAGAGAGGATCTATAAATTACTATATCAAAGATCTTTATTTTGCTGTCCCTGAACCTAAAAAATTCCTCTTTTGGGTAATGCACAAAAATTTGCTCAGATAAAAAATCAAATTAAACTTCAATTTATTTTAAACACACACACACGCGCGCGCGCGCGCGTTAGAGTCAGTCATTTGTGAAATAACACATTTCACCAGTGCTGTATCTACAGCCTTATCAGAAAGTCATTGTCTCTTAAAAAAGGCAAACCCATAGAAACAGAGAGGAAAATGGTGGTTGCCAGAGGCTGGGGAGCAGGGGGAGTAAGGAGAAAGATACAAAACTTTAGTTAGAGGAGGAATCCATTCAGGAGATCTATTGTACAACATAGGGACCACAGTTACTAGCAATGTATACTTGAAAACTGCTAAGAGAGTCGATTTTAAGTGTTCTCTCCACAAAAAAATATGTGAGGTAATCCATATATATTAACTAACTTCATTTAGCCAGTCCACAATGGATGCAAATATCAAAACATTATATTGTATACCATCAATCTATATAATGTTTTATTGTCAATTAAAAATTAGTTGGTTTTTAAAAAGAAGTCACTGTTCCCATAAAAATTCACAGTGAGCTCACTGCATACTTTTTGCTAGCAGCACTTTTAACCATTCCCATTGTTACTAGTAGCATACACAGAATCTATTTATATTAATTGTGTTCTAAGTTCACTGAAAAGCAAAAGTTTCCTATAGAGAGTTAAAATTTAGGAGAAAAAAGAGAAATCTGACTGTGCTCCCTGTTCATCTTACCCACTACCTTTCACCAAGTCAGTCTAGGGATGTGGAGGTGCAAGGCCGGCCCAGCAGCCCATGGTGTGGACAAATATATCTCATATCTCTGTCAGGACCCGAGGGACCACATCAGGATGAAACCGCAATCTTAACCACAGCCTGGGCTAGCGGGATGACCCTCTATGTGGATAAATCAGAGCTCCAGCTCTCCAAAAGAGCAGGTATGGATAGGAAGATATGAGTCTGCAGGAGTAGCAGGAAAATAATCTGGGATTTCAAATCTACAGTAAGTACATAGTGAGAGGGGGTTCCCTGCAGGCCCATACAGCCTTAGCCTTCCTGAATAAAAGTCCTACATCCTGAACAAGGAAAGGGAAAGTTCATTTCTAACGTGATGTGACCAAACTACAGCTGATGACTCAGTGCACTTCGAGGTCCTCGTTTTAAGAGCAATATAGAGATGATAAGAGGCTTTCAGAAGAAAGTAAGCAAGTTAAAGACGCCATTCAGACCATGCCAGGCACATCAGGAATGAAATAAATATCTGTTGAATGTCTGAATGCATTAGGAATAAATGTGAGGAATTGTAGAAGGAATTAGACCTCCTTTCCTAGCAAGATGAGACTTGGGGAAACTAAAAAAAACATGGTGTGCTCAAGTTCTCTGAGATACTGATGTCTAGACAGGCACAGCATGTGGGGGTTTTATCTGGGGAAGCCTCTTCTGCCCCCCACCTTGGGAAAGGGGCTTGTACAGGCCTTTTACTACCTCCCTTATTTCCCTGACTCTGGACATGTTTACCTGACGTCTCAGCAGCACCTTGACCTCAGCATAGCATTTCTCAAACACTGCCCCCACTAGGTCTTTACGGCAGATACAGCGAATTTACAGCCTGGGTAGTCTGAGTTTGGAATACAGAAAAACCCAACTCTAAAATGAAATTGTTGGTAGTTTACTTTTTTATATCAACATTTCCTGCTTCTAATATATGTGTGATTTTAACATAATAATAATGTATCTTTCACAAACTTTGTCCAAAAGGAATTTTCCAGAGATGTGTAACTTTAAACGTCTTTGCACAATGCCAAGACGGGGACAGCCAGAGCTTTAAAAGCACAAAAAATTAGGACATTCAGTTATTGATCTTCCTCCTTTCTCTAAACCCAACATCTCTGGTCTGAGATCCTTCAAGCTGCTGCCTTTGCTTCCATCCTCCCTTTTCTTTCCAGCCCACTTCTGAATCCAGCCTTTGATTCTGCTGCACCTCCTGCCTTGAGGCCGTCTCTCTGCCCAACTTTCCTCATTAACCATATATCCTGTCTCTAAACCATATATCCTCTTCCCGACACTATAGAACATTCTTCGCCATCCCATGACTCCACTTTAGTGAAGCCACAGAATTCTCTGTTTGAATTCACCCTATGCCTCACTCAAATTAATCTCACCAAAGCCTGCACCTGTCAAACTTGTGTCAAGATAAACAATGATTTCCAAAAATTATCATATGGGTAATAAGATTGGGGGCCTCAACCCTTCATTTTATGCCCAAGCTTTCCTTTGAAAACCTTTTTCTTGACTCTAAAATATTCAGATTGGTTGTTATTGTGCGTGTGCAGTGTGTGCTAGGTGCTACCTACTATGAGTGATCCTACGATGAATGACAGAGCCTACAGTAGAATAAGTGCCAAAAACCATGCACATGAATAGCTCTAAGATTTAAAATAATCGCGCTTTAGGAGAGGTGCAAAATCAGACCAAGAGGGCTCCGCCAGGGACCGCCTTTCTGGCCTTGAGGATGAAGGTGATTCTATGAGGGATATCATGGATTGAATATGCTTAGAAGGGTGACCAACATGGGCAGACACAGATTAGGAAAGAGAGCCAGAGTGACCTATAACACTCAAGTGTTAAAGCCTGTTTGCAGAGTAGTGAGTTCTATAGTCCAACTGGGCTGAACACAATGCCAAGAGCAATGGAGAGTGACAAGACTGGGGAGGAAGGTTTGGGCTAAATCCCCAAGATCCTCACAGTTGTCTTCAGACAGAAAGAAATCAGTGGCCAGCACTCTCTCATTCCCAGCTCGGGGGCTTTGCCCAGACCATGCCCAGGATGCTCTCCTCTCCTCCTCGTGTCCTATTAGATTGTCAACACTTTCTCTAAGTCACCTTGCACTGTGGAGTCTTTTCTGCCTACACCAACTCAGATGCCACTGTGGGGAGCAATAGCATATGGCCGGCCAGCCAGCCCAGGCTCGAATCCCAGCCCCATTACCTCCTAGCTGCTTGCCTTGAGCAAATTCATCTCTAAGCCTCAGTTTCCTTGAGGTGATGGGGGTGATAACCATAGCTTCCATCTAGAATTGTGAGTCTTAAAAGAGATCGTTGTGCTCAGTTAAAATAAATGGAAGGTAGTATTTTCAGCAGTGATATTAAACATATTTTACAACCAGATTAGCATAGGCACTGACTGATCAGAATGAACAGCAGCCATAAGCAGCCAAGCACATCCTGGATGAAGGTCAGCCCAGGCTGTTACTATTACCGTCATCTTCATCATTATTATCAGCACCTACCCATGCAGTGCTTGTCTGTCTTTATCTCTCTAAACTCCCAGTAAAGAGTTCTTGCAGTTTAGCAGTTACATTATACAGTGAATCAGGAAACTTAGAGGTACATGCAGATTAATCACGTCTTACATAGCTTGCATTTTCTTAAACCTTAGCATCGTGTTTGGGAACATTTATAAATTAGCTTGGGTCGAAAGAGATTCTACTCCCACAAATGCTACTCCCTCAGTTTTCCTTTATTTGCCCACATCAAGATCACAAAATTTGCCAAAAACGAAAAAAAGTTCACATATTATTGGGTCAGCATTACTACTTCTGGACATCATCTGTTAGAAATAAAAGAATCAATGCTCAGGAATGTAGGCAAATAAGTGATTGTCACAACTTGGTCTGAAATGGCAAACTGCCCTTATATCCTGGATGACTGAGTGCCATGTGCTATTCTGCAATTTGCAAGAATGAGGTTGACAAAATATATTTAAGATGCCTATAAAATGGTTGAGTGGAAAACATCAAATTAATGAATACAGTGTTTCGTATGATATGGTCAACCTAAAAAGAATATATATGCATACACATGCATGCATACATTCACGTGCATACACACATGCATACATGCTTATACACATTCATGCATGATATATTCACATGCACACACACATGCATACATGCTTATACACATTCATGCATGATATATTCACATGCACACACACATGCATACATGCTTATACACATTCATGCATGATATATTCACATGCACACACACATGCATGCATGCTTATACACATGCATGATGCATTCACATGCATACACACATGCATGCATACACACATTCATGCATGCATACATTCATATAAGAAAAGAGTATGGAAGAAAATATACCAAAATGCCTCATCAGGGGTAGACTTAGAAGGAAGGATGGGAGCATTTTAAATTTGACTTTAGATTCTTCAGCAGTGTTTGGATTTTTACCAGGAGCACATATTACTTCTGAAGTTCCAATGACTGGCTTTTTTTTTAAAAAGCCACGAACCTGTAATGCATAACAGGAGTGACTAGTATGTAATTCAGATATATACCACACTGAAGATGTGGCCTCTTGAGATCAAAGAGCAATGACTGAACAATGTCTATACTTCAAGTATCATGATGGAGGGTGAGGAGGGTGGAGCAGTTGGAGTCTCATCCTCATGCCTAGATGAAGAGACCCCCGGGATTCCAGTCCTGAGGTGACCCCCCTGTCCTTAACGGAGTTATCAAGCTGACTGGGGAGGCGGGAGGTACAGCTGCACATCTCAAAGAGAAGTCTCCTCTAAAAGTTGACAGAGAGCCAGCGACAAGGACTGTCAACCTGCCTGATAAGAGGAACTTACGTAATTGCAGTGGGTGTGCCATTCTATTTAGATTCACGACTGAGTCATGATTGGAAACGGTTGGCCGCATAATTACAAAGTTTGGGTTCCTGAATGATGAATTAGAAGCAGCGGCTTCATTTTATGCAAGTCCTACTTAAAGCCCCATTGCCTTAAATAGATCCCTTTTGAAATGAATCACACTATACACTAGAGACTGGAAAAATAGATTATATTGAAAGTGAATCCAAAAAAATCATTTTTTTCCTCAGACTCAGCTAGCCAAATTGTTAAAACTTGTATTTATATGAGGCTTTCATAGTACTCTTGGTCTAAACGCAAAACAGAGGCTACAAATCATGTTATAAAACCCCTTTTCATTAATTCTTTGCAAGTGTGAGGAAAGAATCCTAACGTTTTACAGATCCACAGAACTAAACATGACTTTCAGAGGACATGGTATCCCCTCGTTCCAATCTCCACACAATCGTCAAGCTCTCACAGCCCTGAAACAAAGCCAGTAACAGTCTCCCTCCCTCACTCCCTGCCTTCCTTTCTTCCTTCTTTCCCTCCCTCCCTCTCTCTCTCTTTCTCTCTTTCTTTCTTTTCTTTTTCTCTCCTTCCTTCTTTCCTTCCTTCCTTCCTTTTTCTTTTCTGCTTTCCCTCCCTCCCTTCCTTCCTTTCCCTTTCTTTCTTCCTCTTTCTCTTTCTCTCTTTTTCTTTCTTTCTTTTCTTTCTTTCTTTCTCTTTCTTTCTTTCTCTCTCTCTCTTTCTCTTTCTCTCTCTTTCCTTCTGTCTTTATTTCATATTTTCCTTCTTTTTAAATTTTTTTATTGTAATAAAATACACATAAAATTTATCCTAAGTGTTAAGTAGCGTTGAGTGTATTCATATTGCTAGGCAACCAATCTCCAGCACTTTCCTATCTTAAATCTGAAACTTTACACCCATTAAACACAATCCCCATTTCTCTCTCCCCCAGTCTCTGGCAGTCACAATTTTCCTTTCTGTTTCTATGAGTTTGACCACTCTGGATACTTCATATAGACGGAATCATCTAGTATTTTTCTTTTTGTGACTGACTCATTTCATCTAATTAATATCCTCAAAGTTTATCCACATTGTAGCATGGATCAGAAATTCCTTTTTTTTTTAGGCTAAATAAAAAAAGTTAATGTAGTATATTGCCTTCTAGACTTCATATGTATTTTTTTGCTAGGTTATTACCTGAGTGCTTATAATCAGCATTTTGAAAGAAAGCAAATATCATAACTGGCAATAACAAAATCAGCTAAGGAGATGCCCACTGTCAGTGCTTTCTACCATGTGAAAATAGCTGGGCATTAAGTATGCAAATAATCACTGCTTTCTGCCACATGAGGACACATAGAAGCCATTGTCTCTGAGGAATGGGCCCTCCCCAGACACTGAACTATTGGTGCCTGGACCTTGGACTCCTGAACTAAAAACTGATGCCAAAGTCTGGGTTTTGTTATCTTCGCTGGAATCATCAGGAATATCCCGAGTTTGAAGTCTGGTTTATTTCCACCACTTTGGTTTGGGACACGTCCATGGATGCCTGGAAGGAAAGAGAAGTGTCTTTTTAAGTTTAGCCATCTCCAACCATTTTTGTATTTGTTTTATTTTGATTTAGTAAATGTATTAAATGTCTGCCATGTGTTAGAAACTTTTATGTTATTTCAGTAAATCATAGTTATAAGAAACAAGGTGGGAGAGAGAGAGAGAAGAAAGAGAGGGATGCTCACTGATCCTCCCTCCCCAGTGAACGCTATCCATAAATTGAGAATCTTTGCTAGGTAGTCTCTCACTGATGGTGAAAGAGTCAAATAAAATATAAATTGACACTAAAGGAAAACTGGAAATTTGTCAAAAGATGACCTTCAATAAGGCGATGCACTTATTTGAATGATCCGTGGCATGGCCTGGGCAATCAAAGTTTTTCAGGTCCCCCAACGGGGCCTATTGGGGTCCTATTTTATCACCTGTTGTGTTGTAAAGCCCAGGGTGGGGAGGAATACGGTAGGTAGGTGAACTGTTGATGCCAAGGCCAGCCGACATCGGGCCCTGGATCTGATCCCTCTCGCTGCTCCTGGGCCATGACTCCAGCCCTGTTCTCTTCTGACTTCATCCATTTCCTTCTCTACCAGATCATTCCCTTCACTGTCACTCAAACAGGCTGCCATTTCTCCAATATCCAAATAAGAACCCTTTTCTTAACCCACTCTGATCCCTACCTTCTTTCTCATTTATCTGCTGCTCTTGATGGGAAAGCTCATTAAGCGAATCATCTGCTCTTGTCGCCAGGTCCTCTCTCACTGCATGAACGCTTTCTTTGTCACCTCTCCAGGGAAGCTGCCCTCGTCCAATGACCTCCTGGATGACTTCCAGGCTGCCAGTGCAATGGTCTTTCTCAGTCCTTGTGGATTTGACCTCTCAGCATTAACTTATCTCTCTGCTTCCCAAAATGCTTCTTCCACTTGGTGTCCAGTTGACCGATCCTCTTGACTTGCCTCTCCTTGCAGGCTCCTCAGTTTGCTGTGCATGTTCCTGTTTGTCTCCATAGCTCTGGTCCAGCCTTATGGGCCCTGCTGCTGTTCCTCAAACACGTCAGGCATGACCCTGGCTCATGGTCTTTGCACCACTTGTTCCCTGTGCCTAGAGCTCTCTTCCCCTAGGGATCTACCCCCACTTCCCAAAGGTCCTCCCTCTGCTTCCCCTTCAGAGAGCGCATCCCTTCTCACCAGCTCTCAATATTCTTCACCTGCATCTACAGTGCCTCAAGCACTTACCTCTGTTGATTTGCTTCATCTGTCTTCCCCTCTAGAAACTGAGTTCCACATGGGTAAGCCTTTATTTTGTTCATTCTTTGCTGTCCTCAGTATCTGCAAAGTGCCTACACACAGTAGGTGCTTAATAGTTGTTGTTCATACATATTTTAGAAGAAAAATTATGTCAAAAATTGATCAACAGAGTTTATTATGCATTTATTTTAATAATTAGTACTTAGTCATAACCTTAAAGTTTGCTAAGGATAAAATATAAAATTTCTCAAAAGATTTTCTTTCAATCTTCAAGATATACATTTCTTTCTTCTTGTTTGTTTTTAACTACAAAACTTATGTGACCATTTACACAAATTTACATTAAGTAGCTACTGGCCAGCACTCTTGATCCTGAGGTAGCAAGAGTATATATATAGTCATATATATATATATAGTCATTGAACCAAAGATTTGCATTTTGGTGTAGTCAAATCTCTCCTTACTGGTTTCTGGTTTTGTGCCCAATATCATAGACATGATCACCAAGAAGTTTATTCAATCATTTTAATTTTATTTTTTAAATTAAAGTATTTAATTACCCTGAATAGTGTGTGTGTACATTGTGAAGTAAGAATTCAGATTTGTTTATTTCTAATTTATTAGCCAAAAACCCAATACATTTATAAAATGTATCTTTTTCCCAATGATTTAAGATGCCACTTTTTTTATTTGTATTAAGCTTGAGGTTTTTTCTAGAGCCACCACTTCAGTGACCAATCTTTTTTTTTTTTTTAATTAGAGATGGGGCATCTCTCTATGTTGCCCAGGCTGGCCTCAAACACCTGGGTGCAAGCAATCCTCCCTCCTCAGCCTCCAGAATAGCTGTGACTGCAGGTAAGAGCCACCACGCTTGGTTTCAGTGGCCAGTCTCATTTTCTTGCATGAGCACTGTACTGTTTTAAGTGTGTAATAAAATAACTTAGTATCTGGTAGTACTTGTTTCACCCTCTTTCCCATTTCTTTAACAATCATGGCTACTTTCCCATATGCATACTTTTTTCTGTTATACTTTTCATAAGTATAACAGAAAAAAATACATATGGGAAAGTAGCCATGATTATTTAAGATTTAAAATTTTTTATTTTCTATTTAGAGTCTTTGCACCTAAGGAAAATGTATCACTTTTTATTTCCTCAAGTCTTTGTTCATACTCTTTAAAGAAACATTTTTGTTTTCTTCACATAAATTCTATACCACATTTGCTAATTTTATTTCTAAAACTTTTATCACTGAGATTGCAAATGGAATCTTCTATTTTCATTGTACTTCGTGCATATTTATTGTTGATATCGTAAAATGTTGATTGTCAAGAGCAAGTGTTTGGGGGAGGGTGTGAGGCTGTGAGAGCTTGCGTGCACCGCTGGTTGGAACATGAACTCAGAGTTGTGGGCTCTGTCTAGAAAAGAGAAGATATGGAATTCTTCTTAGTCCCTGGTATATACTCTAGATCCCTGGGATCTGGAGAAAAACTTGTGACAAAGAGATGTATACATGAATGCTCATGACAGCAAATAATGGGATAAATAGAGCTCTATTCATACACTATAATAATTCATAGAAAGGCAATGATGTGCTAGAGTCCCCCGCACCCACTCAGGTGAATCCCACAAATTCAGCGCTGATTGAAACAGGCAGGCCAAGGAAGGAACCCTTCCAGTAGAATGCCATTTCCATGAGACAGCAACCAAACAGCCAATGAAATTTAAGAAGACATACATTTTTAAAATTTTTTATTTATTATTTTTCTGAGATAGGGTCTCACTCTGTCACCCAGGCTGGAATGCAGCGGCATGATCATAGCTCACTGCAACTCCAAACTTCTGGGCTCAAGTGATCCTCTGGCCTCAGCCTCCCGGATGTGCTCCATCACTTCTGGCTAATTTTGTGGTTTTTGTACTTTTGTATTTTTGTAGAGACAGGACCTCACTGTGTTGCTGGGTGTATTAGTCTGTTTTCATGCTGCTGATAAAGACATACCTGAGACTGGGTAAGGCACGTCTTACATGGGGGCAGGCAAGAGAGAATGAGAGCTAAGCAAGAGGGGTTTCCCCTTATAAATCCATCAGATCTCAAGAGATTTATTCACTACCGTGAGAACAGTATGGGGGAAACTGCCCCCATGATTCAATTACCTCCCGCTGGGTCCCTCCCACAACATGTGGGAATTATGGGAGCTACAATTCAAGAAGAGATTTGGGTGGAGACAAAGCCAAACCATATCACCAGGAATGGTCTCAAACTCCTGGCCTCAAGTGATCCTACCACCTTTGCCCCCCAAAATGCTGGGATTACAGGTGTGAGCCACCACGTCTAGCCCATATTTTAAAATGTATTAAAAAGTGCATGAAAATGATCAACACCAAATTCACAATAAGGATTACCTCTAAGGGAAGAATGTGATCAGGAGAGGAACATGCAGGGCTTCAACCGCATTGGCAATGTTTAATTTCTTAAACTGGATAGTGGGTCCACAAGTGTTTCTATGGTTTTCTTTTTTGTTCTATATGTCTGAGATATTTTATACTAATTTATAAGTAAAAACATTTTTGCTTTTTGTATACTCATATTGTAAACAGATGGCTTACTTAGTTTTTCTGTTGTTTCTAAGAGTTTTTCCACTAGATTGTGTCGGGTTTTCCTGGTAGTAAACATAGTATCTGAAAATATAAACTGTCTTTGTCTTACCAGGGTATAGCACTCTGATTCTGAATTTTTCCTAATTTTATTAAAGCATTTCCAGAACAATGTTAGATGATGTTGAGAAAAGTCCTCTATTCTCATATTGCGCCATCAAACATGACATTGGCCATTGTTTCAATGCAGTGATAAGACATATGTGTCTTATGACACGTAAGATTGTTTATACATATGGAGTACATATGGAGTATGATGTATGCATATATGTGACAGACATACATATAACATGAATGTATTGTGGTTTTATCTCATATGTTACTGCAAGGCATCTTTCCATCTGTTTTAATAAGAATTGTTAGCCTTGCATATGTGTTAAATACTATCTTTTCATATATAAAGACAATCATATAATTTTTCATCATTTGATCTATTAAAAGAGCATACTATATTAATAGATTTTTTCATGTTAAACCATCCTTACATTCCTGGAAACTGACCTTTGAATGTTACTTTTAAAAATACACACCTATTTATCTGCTGCCACTGTATTAAAGACGTTTGCTTTTATGTTTCAAGGTGGATTGGATTGGGTAGTTTTCCCATTTGTGTTTGCCTTGTTGGCAAGAGGGTTAAGCGGACATCAGGTTAGAAGAGGAAAGCTTACTTCTTTCTGCTCTGGAACAGTTTACAGGGCCTAGGATTTATCAGTTCCTTGAAGAAATGAAAGAACTTTCTAAATAAATCATGGATTTTAAGATGAGAGGTGTGGGGTCCTTTTTGACAGTTTTCTCAATTTTTTTTTTTTTGAGACAGAGTCTGGCTCTGTCGCCCATTCTGGAGTGCAGTGGCGCGATCTCGGCTCACTGCAAGCTCCGCCTCCCGGGTTCACGCCATTCTCCTGCCTCAGCCTCCCGAGTAGCTGGGACTACAGGCGCCCACCACTGCGCCCGGCAAATGTTTTGTATTTTGTAGTAGAGACGGGGTTTCACTGTGTTAGCCAGGATGGTCTCGATCTCCTGACATCGTGATCCACCCGCCTCGGCCTCCCAAAGTGCTGGGATTACAGGCGTGAGCCACCGCGCCCGGCCAGTTTTCTCAATTTTTACACCTCTACGAATTTCTTTTCATCTTTAGTAATGAAATCCAAAGCTAGCTTTATTTTACAACCACTGCAGTTATGATGTCTCCCAGCCTTACTTGTTTCTCCTGCTGCAGGTAAAATGATTCTTGTGTAGACTAAAGACATATTTTACTACCACCTATACAATCTGTGTTTTATTTGTGAGAACTGCGTTTTTTCTTTTTTCAGACTTCCCTTTGCAAATAAAACAAAGCCACTTCCTTCAGTCTATCCTCATATGATTATCCAAGTTAAAGAGCTGAATAGGGGATATTGCCAATGTTTTATCCAAGTTATGACAACCTCAATATGGCTCACAGTACATTTTCAGCCAGCCACAAAACATTGGAGTGACTAGCCGCCCCTCTTACTAAGAAAGGAAAACAAAGAAATTTGGACAAAAAAACAATAAAGAAAAGATAGTGTTCTTTGCAGCAAGATTTTAAGAGGACAATCATAATAAGCCTTGTATTTCTTTCTTAATGTTGACAGGTTCCTGCCATGAGGTAGACAGTAGAGGTCAATTAAGATTATTGGTTGGAAAAGTTTTAGGCAGAAGGGTAAAAACTCCATTATCTGTCTTAGTGTCAGAGTCAAAGTCAACCTGTAGAAAATTCTGAACAATGACATTCTGTGCAATAGCAGAAAAATATTCTAAATAACTTATAACTTTTTAAGAGTAGCCTCATATTGTTTTTCAATGGATTCAAGATAGCCTTCATTCACAGTGATTACAATGGTTGTTATTATTTTGTAAATGTTGCCAGTCAATATTCACTAAAAATCCTCATCTGATCACTTTTGTTATTCTAAGAAATAAGACCCAAGCCTTATGTAATTAGAGGTTCATTATTCTTTTTCAATATGTATTTTCTGCAATACTAACTGCAAACCTCTGCAAGCCCACATTAATATTGGATGTGTTCATGATTGCATTAAGCTAATCAGCTTCCCCTCCCTGCTTTGCTGTAACCCAGATATGGGAGTTTAGCTTTTATCTGACTAATTATGTGGATAAGCCCCATGACTTACCTGCTAGTAGGCACATGCCAAGGATGGCAGGAGGCAACAGGTTTGCCACACTCCTTAACACCAGGATTATTCTCCTTTTTCACTTGAGTGGTTGCTTCTTTTACTAGTCCTTGCCTTGATGAGCAAGAACAGGGTTTTGCAGGCCAATAACCTGAAGAATCTTAGTTCTTCCATTTACTTCAACAACACTTGGCAAATTGATGTCTAAACCTCATTCTTAAGTCTATTATTAGCAATTTAGGTTCAGAAAAACAACGCCCATCAAATCAAATTAAATAAAACATGAATGTTCTTGGTTTCATGGGTTAGCATATATATAATTTATAAATATGCTATACCATAATCCTAAGAAATTTATCCTTAGTTTTGTCTGTATTTAAATAGCTTTATGATAAAAAAAAAAGTTTATGTCCATTTTAGAGGGTCAAAATATTTTTATAGTGTCCATATGTCTCCAATCTGAGAACACATTTCATGTCTAGCTCACTGACTTTGGTACTTACAATGTCCTTCCTTCTCCAAAGCCCAGTAGAATTCTTTCTCCTCTCATAAACCTTGATTCCAGAATAATGGGGAAGAACACAGCACTCACACTCCAGGGTAAAAGCCCAAGGTTTTGAGCTCCAGGTGTCCTCACTCACATTCTCTGCACTTTTCTTTGACTTGATTCACTCTTTCACACCTTTGTGCGTCCATCTCCTCATAAAATGTTTGCCTCTGTAAGGACAGAGACTCCGCCACCATTGCCTATTCATCCCCTCTGGGCAGAGCACACAGAGTTTTGCACATAGTAGGTGCCCAGTGAATGTCTTTTAAATAAAAAGAAACTCAACCAAAGACCAAGACCACCCTGCATTGTTACATCCGTTCACATGTTTCACAGCATCTTGGGGGATGAAGTTGAGTTTCTAACACAACTGCAGCATCTCTAGCAAGCACCCACCTCAACTGTGTGTGAATGCCTGCAAGCACAAAGAGCTCACTGTAAAGCAGGCAGCACACTTATGGTGGTTACTTTGGATGGTTAGTTAATCTCTTCTGAGATTATATTGGAGAATCTGCCATTTTGTGCCATTTGATCCAATTCTGCTTTCTGGTATTAAACAGTCTGAACCTATTCTGCACAAGAGTTCAAAGAGACATACATGACAGGTGTTTTTAATTCCCTTTTTTCTATGAGGAAACTGAGACCCAGAGGACTTAAAAGTTTTGCCTAAGGTCACTCTAGTGAGGACAGAAGCAGAAACAGTTTCAGATGTTTCACAGGTGAACTTGGCCATCTGGATTGAAAGCTACTGGAAGATATGACCCGTGTCTCAAATCTATTTGCACCTCCTTTACCACTTGGTCTAGTCCATAGTAGAGTTCACAATAAATGCTTCTTCAATGGATGCATAAATGCATAAATTGATGTCTCTGGGATGAATAAACGTAGGCTAAAGATCCAGATACTATACCCTACACTTATCGGAGACTGTAGCAATTAGCATATGCTGCTTTGTGGATTAAAGCCACAGGTGATTCATGAGACTGTTTGGAAATGACACAGGACTCTGGAGAGAATCTTGCCAAAAATGAAACACTACAATATGCTTTGAAAGAGGCAGAAATTGGTATCTTGGCTCATGAGGCATACAACATGGGAACAGCTTGAACCACCACTTGGCTCTATGCTGGCATTTTCCTAATTCTCTAAATATATGTAGTAAGAGGCTCCAAAGGAGAGGGATGAGATCTGCCTGCTTAGACTCAGAGCACAGACTGCCCTACACCTCAGTTCCTGGGAGGTCAGATGGGCAATCACTAAATTGGGGGAAGACAACCTTTGTAACTTACTCTGGTGGAGAGAAGGGGGAGCCCAGAAGAGCAGGTGCATCTTGAACTGGGCAAGAGGCAGCCCTGCCTCGTCCTGTGCAGGTGGCTACAGTGGCACAACAACAAGGTCAAAAGAGGGGCTGGTGCCAGCAGCAGCAGAGGCCAAGTGCCCAGACAGTGTCTGCACTTGGTCAAGATGATGACAATGGGTAGGCAAGGTGCCTGCAAGAGCACCCATGTCACCCCTAGTCAAAGCCAAGATTTGTCTATGACCCCCAGGGCTATTAGTGTGATGATTCCCCAAAGCAGAACAGAAAGGGGCTCAAGGAGAGAGACTTGGCAACATTTTCTGGAGGAGTAGAGATTGACGCTCAACCTGTGGAAGACTGAGAAAAAGGAAAAATCTACAACAACCACAGAAATGCTTTCTCTGCAGGAGGCAACTTGCAGAAGAGCTGGTGTGAACCACAGGCAGAGCAGATTGAGCAGTGGTCCTGAACTAGGTGGCAGCTGGCCTGGCAACCAAGAGAGACTGGGGAACGTTGCAGGAAGTCAGGGACCCCAAATGGAGGGACTGGCTGAAGCCATGGCAGAAGAATATAAATTGTGAAGATTTCATGGACATTTATTAGTTCCCCAAATTAATACTTTTATAATTTCTTACACCTGTCTTTACTGCAATCTCTGAACATAAATTGTGAAGATTTCATGGACATTTATCACTTCTCCAATCAATGCTTTTGTGATTTCGTATACCTGTCTTTAATCTCTTAATCCCATCATCTTCGTAAGCAGAGGATGAATGTCGCCTCAGGACCCTGTGATGATTGCATTGACTGCACAAATTGTTTAAACCATATGAAATCTGGGCACCTTGAAAAAAGAACAGGACAACAGCGATGTTCAGGGAACAAGGGAGATAACCATTAGGTCTGGCTGCCTGAGAGTTAGGCAGGACAGAGCCGTATTTCTCTTCTTTCAAAAGCAGATAGGAGAAATATTGCTGAATTCTTTTGCTCAGCAAGGAACAGCCTTGAGAAAGAGAATGCCTTCCTAGGGGGAGGTCTCTAAAATGGCTGCTCTAGGGACGTCTGTCTTTTACAGTTGTAAATAAGGGATGAAATAAGCCTTGGTCTCCCATAGCACTCCCAGGCTTATTAGGACAAGAAAATTCCTGCCTAATAAGTTTTGGTCAGACCGGTTGTCTGCTCTCAAACCCTGTCTTTTGATAAGATGTTATCAACGACAATGCATGCCCAAAACTTCATTAGGAATTTTAATTTTGCCCCAGTCCTGTGATCTCACCCTGCCTCCATTTGCCTTGTGATATTTTATTACCTTGTGAAGCATGTGACCTCTGTGACCCACACCCTGTTTGTGCACTCCTTCCCCTTTTGAAAATCACTAATAAAAACTTGCTGGTTTTGCGGCTCAGGGAGCATCATGGAACCTGCCGACATGTGATGTCTCCCCCAGACACCCAGCTTTAAAATTTCTCTCTTTTGTACTCTTTCCCTTTATTTCTCAGACCAGCTGACACTTGGGGAAAATAGAAAAGGACTCACATTGAATTATTGGGGGTGGGTTCCCCCAGTAGGGGAACATCTAAGAAATTCTTGAGGGTTCCCAGATATCCTTGGAGAGCAGAATTTGTCCTGCAGCTGAGCAGGATGAGGGTTCAAGTGATTGTAATTTGGAAAATTGATGTGGCCTTGTGACTTTACATGAGGGAAAAAGAAGCATCTAATAGACAGTTTGTCAGATGGAAACATCCAGTGTCTGCAGCACTGAGTGGACCTGCACTTCCCCAGGCTGCTAAGACCTCAGCAGTAAGACCCAGACCTTGAAGTTCCTGAACCAACTACGTGCCAGAGTAACTATGTGGATTCAGAATCATTGAAGGTGACAGAAATTCAGGATCATCAGAAAGAGATAATTAGTTGTTTACCCATGACATTGACCTTATTCAACACAACCTGCCTGCCTCTCAGGAGTGAGACTTTGACTCCTACGTGCAATGGTAAAATACAGAGTGTCCAAGTTTCTCCTTTTCTAGTCTTCTAAATTGATCTACTTCAATTCCTAAGCAGCCCACTTCACTTGAAATAGTTCTAGAAATGGCTAAAAGTCATTTTGAGTGAATTTATCTCTCTAGTAGATGAAGAAGTAGCTCATTCTTTGATTTATTTTTTCTCTCTCTGCCTTGGTTTTCCAGAGCGGTGTCATACAGATGATATTGCTAACTGATTAATGTACATTTAAGGTATGTTGAATTAAATGCCTGATGCACACATGCCCAAATAATCAGTTAATCCGTTGCCTGGCTTTGCTTTTGCCTCATTTAGCTCATCAACTGCTCCTCCCACTACTGACCTACATGCCTCATACTGTGGCCCTGTACAGCAAGATGACACCAAACAAGCAGATGTCTCAAACAGAACAGTCAGCTTTCATTAGAATGAATACCTTTTTCTTAGCCTGATCTTCTTTTAAAGAGGTTTCTTTCATTTATCTTCGTTTAAAATGTGCTATTGAATTAAAGCAGGGCACTGTTAACTGTCACATCTGAGAATCCTGGACTCACAGTGAATCCAGAGCTGATCACCCCCTGCTTCTCCTATCCCTTTTATTCAATTAAATCTAACTCTTAACTTCCTCTCTGCAAAAACTCCTTTTATCTTGCTTATTTGAAAAATCTCATTAGCACATTTTGGTCTTTTCCTAAGAATGTGACTGAATGCTAGTCACAGCAAAAGGAACTCTGTAATCAGCCGTGATCTTTTAATAGCCCCCCTGAGTTTGTAGAAGAAGTGAGATCATCAAAGCAATCCTTGACCCCAGGAAGAAGACAACGACCAACATGAGCAGAGTCAGGGAACTGAATCCAGTGGGTAAGTTTTCCTGAGTCATAAACGGATCAATAAGTCACAGTTAAAGAAGAAAAAGTCTGAATGTTCTCCAGAGTTCATTAGAAAAGAAATTATTACATGCACTTTCACGAGCCTTTGTCTTGTTTTTCAATGTGCCACTTAAACGCACAGAGACAACCGAGAAGTGTTATTTGCAAAGTCATCGTCAATGTGTAGCAGACACTCGTGGGTTTGAGAAAAGATGGAATCTGTGCAACACTCACCACTTTCAGGATCTCCTACACCCCTCTACTTCCAGTCAATCACCTGTCACCCAAGGACTTCTACAACCTGTGGCTTCAGAGAAAACCCTCCATGTGTTCCAGTCTGTTTTTGAAGAGAAGGATGGCCCTAAGCGAGGCCTTAGCTGTGAGCAGGACCCTGGTGTGCTTGCAGCCCAGTGTTTGAGCATCTTCAGTCCTTGCTTCCCCCGCCACCTCCACTTCTCCAGAACTCATTTACAGTGGCCAAGTCATGGGTAGAACATCTGATGGGGTGAGGAGGAGTAACTTTTTTTTTTTTTTAAAGGAAAAAAAAGTGTGCGAAAAGTCTATAACAGTACACACTTTTGTAAACCAAAAAGTGACTGAGGCAGATCTCAATCGATTTATAGGTTTATTTTGCCCGTGTTGAGGATGCACCTGGGAAAAAGAAACACAAGTCGTGGTAGGACCCGTATCCTTTGCTTTTTCCAAAAAGGGTTTTGAGAACTTTAATATTTAAAGGGGAAAGAGCAAGAAAGAGTGGAAGAAAAAAGAAAAAAATAATAAGAAGGCAGAGTAAGTAACGAGGCAACTGGTTCCATTCTTGTGAGGCTCTGATTAGCACTCCATGAATCTACATTTTGTATTTGAAAAGAAAGGGAGTAGAGCAAAAAGTCAATTATGCATTCCTCTCATGCTCAATAAATCTACATTTTACGTAAGAGAAAGTAAACATGTGAAAGTACAGCTATCTGTTTGGGGACAGAAAGAAGGCAGTTTTTGCATGACTCATTCCCAAGCTTAACTTTTCCTTTGGCATAGTGAGTTTGGGGTCCCAAGATCCTATTTTCCTTTCACACTTTTCTGGCATATAAGTTTTATTTAACATATGAAGGGAAGCCCAATTTTATTGTAAACAAATATTTTAAAGTACCCTGTTTATCTGTTGCTTATATAAGGACTATTTGGTTGCTGCAAAATAAATTTTTTTGAAAACAAAATGTTTATAACGTAAGTGAAATGTTCCCCTCAATCACCTCTTCCCAATCTCAAGCCCCAGAGAGAACCATTGCTAACTGGATAATGGACTTTAAATGAACAGAATGAAATTGCATTAAATTGAGACTTTGAGTAATTTGGGGCATTAAAAAAAGCATTGAGATGCAATTATTAATTTGCCACCATTCTTGTCTGTCTCTTGGCTTCATGTCTGATGGAAGAGTGTCACTCAGTAACATAGGATCAGTTCACATTTCAGGTACATGGCTCGGCAATGGTTTTGTTGGATCCTACACACACATTCTGGACTCATCCACTTTTGTACTTTGATTGGTTCCTATATGCTACCCAGCCCAGGCCACACCTGTATACTGTGTAGACGTATCTCCCTGGATGTGCCACAGGCATCTCAGACACATCTCAAAACTGAAATAGTCATCAACTCCTACCACCATGTATGGTTCCTTGTGCCTCTGTCTGTCCAAGTTACTGAGCCAGAAAACCAGAAATCATCCTAGGCTTCACCCTCCCTGACACAGTCTCCACACTATTCTTCATGCAGTCCTATGGATTTTCCTCTCCAAACCTCTTTGAAATCCATGCTATCTTCCTCTGAATTGATTCATAGCCTCATCTCTTCTCAACAGATTGCAGTAGGCTTGCCAACTCTGCATCTCCCAAAAGACCTCTCCAATCAGCTGTCTTCCCTACATTTCCAACATCATTCCCTCTCCTTCGCCAGGGATAACTGAACTAGCTTCCCAATTAGCTTCTCTGCTTCCAGTCTTTCTTTGAAAGACAGCAGGTTAAATTCTACGTATTCTTTTGGTCTCAGATAAATGCCATTTCCTTAAAAAGGCCTTGCCCTGATCACCCATTGAAATGAAACACCCTGCCATACTTGTTTATAGCATCGTGGAATTCCATTCACTCCACAGATTATAAATATGTATTTACTTCGGTGTCTATTTATTTAAACCCAACTTTCCCACTAACTTGTAAACTGTTTGGGTCACAGCTATATCCCCAGCACCTAGCCTGTCTCCTGGCACAGAGTAGGCCTTCAAAAAATATTTGTTGAATGAATGTGTGAACAAATGGTGTTTTTGAGTGGTTCTCTCTCTCTCTCTCTTGCCTCTTGTTACTGTTATTTCATTCTCATGCTAGAGAGGTCTCTCTAAGTTGCACATATGATCTTTTCAGTCTGCTGCTTAAAGATTTTAGCAAGGGAATTGCAAGAATCCATTCAAACTCTCATGCTCTCTGCTGCTTCCCAACTCTAGTACCCCCTACATTAATTCCCAGGGTGCTGTGAACAAAACCCAACATAAAATGGATAACTGGCGGGACCCAGCATAGGCAGGAGAGGAAGTCATTTAATGGCAAAGTGACCACAAGAATGGTAAAACCACATACAGAAGGGAATACAGTTTAAAAATAAAATAAAATAATAAAACCATGCCACTGGTACTCTATTCATTTATCCTCTAAACAACTACTGTTTCCCCAGTGGACCATGCTGCTTGTGGTGCTATGCCTCCTGCTCTCCCTCAAAGTCCCATTCACTACATTCTGCTCTAGGAAGTCTCCCTTGATTCTTCAAACATTGGACCTTGGTGCTGCTTCTACCTAGATCAAATGAGAGTCTTTTTAAAAATGTATTTATATAAGCAGCTATCTCCCCCACTAGTTTGTATATTCCTTGAGGACAAGCACCAAGATAGTCATTTTCATATTCCAGCACTTTCCATTGCACCTATAGAATAGTAGGTGCTCAATAAAATTTGAGTGAAAGGGTGATATTTGCAAGAATTAGCATCCTGAATAGCAAAGGAAACAGTGGTCAGGGTGGACCGAGATGATGGCTGGGAACACAGGTCACCCATAAGGGCTTGCGACAACTGGGTGCCATCCTGGGCCTGAGGAATGAATGAATGAACAAGTGGGTGAAAACTGAGCACCCTCCCTTCCTGTGCTCATCTTCTCCACTTCTTCCAAGGACAAAGAGCAGCAGATTGAGGAGCAAAGCTCCCTTTCTCCAGCATTCCTCCTGTGGCCGTTTCTGAAAGTTCCTGCCAGCCTGGCAGTCAGCAAAGGGCCTGAAGCAGCCCTGTCTGCACGTCTGTTGAAGCTGTAATTACAGCACTTGGTGCCATTTGTCTTGAGAGGGTTTCCCTTGAAACGCATTCATGTCCCACGTAGAGTTAACACAGTTCAACAGCATAGTGATTTATTGTTTAGGGAGTAATTATCAGAACTTCTTGTCAACTCTGCTCTATTTTGCTGAGGGGGAAAAAAAGATGTATTTTGAACAAAACAAGTCCAGGACACAGAACCTGTAGGGAATTAGCTGATGAATGAGAGAATGAAGGCACAATGCCGGCCCTAGCGGGGGGTATAATCCTCACCAGATGAAGTCAAACCAGCCTGCCTCTAAATATATATGACTCCGCTGTGGGCACAGCATGATTTGGGCTGGATCAGCAGTTTCAGATGCTTTCCTTTCCTGCACAGGTTTAGTGTAAACTGCAGCCTGAGTAGCACTTTACCTTTTTCTTTCTTCATTTTTCTCAGCTTGGCTGACAGTTTTGTTGTAAATATTCAGTTGACCCTTGAACAACACGGGTTTAAACTGCACGCTTATATGTGAATTTTTTTCAATAAAAGTTGTACCCAATGTGCCTGCCTCGCTTGCCTCCCCTTCCACCTCCTCCACCTCTGCCCCCACTGAGATTCTATGGGAAGATGATGAGGATGAAGACCCTTATGATAATCCACTTCCACCTAACACATAGTAAATATCTTTTCTTTTTTTTTTTTTTTTTCTTTTTTTTTTTTTTTTTGAGACGGAGTCTCGCTGTGTCGCCCAGGCTGGAGTGCAGTGGCCGGATCTCAGCTCACTGCAAGCTCCGCCTCCCGGGTTTACGCCATTCTCCTGCCTCAGCCTCCCGAGTAGCTGGGACTACAGGCGCCCGCCACCTTGCTCGGCTAGTTTTTTTGTATTTTTTAGTAGAGACAGGGTTTCACCGTGTTAGCCAGGATGGTCTCGATCTCCTGACCTCGTGATCTGCCCGTCTCGGCCTCCCAAAGTGCTGGGATTACAGGCTTGAGCCACCGCGCCCGGCCAGTAAATATCTTTTCTTAATAACATTTTCTCTTCTCTAATTTATTCTACTGTAAGAATGCAGTATATAATACATATAACATAGAAAAGATGTAATAAGTGACTGTTTATGTTATCAATAAAGCTTTCAGTCAACAGGAGGCTATTAGTAGTTAGTTAGGTTTTGGGGTAGTCAAAAGCTATATGTGGATTTTAAACTGCAGGGATCAGTGCCCAAATCCCAGCTTTGTTTATAAGTAAACTATACTATCCTACCCCATCTCCAAAAAATGATCATTTCTAATCTCCAGGCCTGACTCTCTCCAACACCCCAGTCCCACAAATTCAATTTCTTAGTCTTCCAAAGGAACACCCATTATTATAAGAACCACAACTTCTCTGAGACTAAGGCCATCACCTTGCTGTATAGTTCGTGCCCTGCCTGAAATTTACTCTTTCTATGTAGGCTTCCACCCTTCCTGCAGCCTCCCAGTCATTAAATGACTTCCTGTCTCTCTCTCTTCTGTTGGGTCCCACCAGTTGTCCGTTCCATATTGGGTCTCACTCACAGCATCCCGTTGACTTTAGACCCGCAGCAGCTTCCATGGCTTCAGCCCTTACTTCTACCCACTTAGATTTTCTCAGTAGCTTTGTAACTGATTTCCAATCTCCAGTCTCCTCCACCATTCCCCACCTCCAAATCGCCTCCCTACTACTCTTCCTAAGACACAACATTTGTCAAATTATATCTCTGCTCCAAGCTGTCCATGTCTGTTCATCACCTATGCCGTGTACTTCCCAAACTTGCCTGGGCTATTTGTCTTCATTGACTGACTGGTTGAATTTTTCTTTTTTTTTTTTCTTTTTTTTTTTTTTTTTTTTTTTTTGAGGCGGAGTTTCGCTCTGTCTCCCAGGCTGGAGTGCAGTGGCCGGATCTCAGCTCACTGCAAGCTCCGCCTCCCGGGTTTACGCCATTCTCCTGCCTCAGCCTCCGGAGTAGCTGGGACTACAGGCGCCCGCCACCTGGCCCGGCTAGTTTTTTTTGTATTTTTTAGTAGAGACGGGGTTTCACCATGTTAGCCAGGATGGTCTCGATCTCCTGACCTCGTGATCCGCCCGTCTCGGCCTCCCAAAGTGCTGGGATTACAGGCTTGAGCCACCGCGCCCGGCTGACTGGTTGAATTTTTCAAAGGAGAATCCTGGAGATTCTGGTTCAATAAGCCTGGAATAGTCCCTATGATGATTAATACTGAGTGTCAACTTGATTGGATTGAAGGATGCAAAGCATTGTTCCTGGGTGTGTCTGTGAGGGTATTGCCAAAGGAGATTAACACTTGAGTCAGTGAACTGGGAGAGGCAGACCCATCCTCAATCTGGGTGGGCACCATCTTTTTTTTTTTTTTTTTTTTTTGAGACAGAGTCTTGCTCTGTCACCCAAGCTGTAGTGCAGTGGCATGATCTCAGCTCACTGCAACCTCCGCCTCCTGGGTTCAAGTCATCCTCCTGCCTCAGCCTCCAGAGTAGCTGGGATTACAGGTGCGTGCCACCAACCCAGGCTAATTTTTGGTAGAGACAGAGTTTCACTGCGGGCCAGGCTGGCCTCAAACTCCTGACCTCAAGTGATTCGCCCACCTTGGCCTCCCAAAGTGCTGGGATTACAGGCGTGAGCCACTGCATCCAGCCTGGGTGGGCACCATCTAAGCAGCTGCCAGCATGGCTAGAACAAAGCAGGCAGAAGAAAGTGGAATGAGCAGGCTGGCTGAGTCTTCCTGTCTTCATCTTTCTCTCATACTGAATGCTTCCTGCCCTTGAACATCAGACTCCATGAGTGCCCAATAAGTTTTTTTTAAATGTCTTGTTTTTTGTATTTTTTGGACAAGTGATTCTTACCATCAGCAAGTCTGGGCAACATCAATCAAACACCTTGGCCAGCCCCACAGAGATGCTCCCTGGTCTGGCTGCAAGTCCCCTGCCTTCGTTCTCTTCCCCCAGGTGCAGCGAGGTTTGATGTCAGGCCGCGTGCCCTGCTCAGGTGGGGCTGAACGCACATCGCTCCATGTTCCCCCTTCTGGGCTGCTTGTCCCTTGTTTCCTACTGAAATCACACTCATCCTTTACGGACAGGAACCCAACCCACTGCTACGCATAAGCCTTACCCAGTCTGTCTATGTCTTTTCTCCCCTTTCCTCTTCCATCTGCTTTCCTCTTTGACCTAACTCCACTCAGAGAGCTCTGATTTGGCATTTACTGTTTCCCCATCTTGTCCCGGTTTTCCTTTCACTCATTTCCCCAACTAGATTTTCAACTGTCTGCAAATAGGACCCAGGTCCCAGGCCTCCTTGTGCCCCTACAGGATGTAGCTCTTACACTATGATAATTATCTAAGTATCTAACTGTTTACATTCTCAACTAAAGCAACACTGTTTCTTCTCCTTGAAGCTTTCAACCTGTCGATGAAAAGGTGCTTGTGCTTCAGTTGAGTTGTGAGTCATCCGTTCATTCAATAGCTATTTGAGAGAGGATTATGTGTCAGGCCACTTGCTAGGTGCTGTAGACACAGGAGTGAATTAAACCAGTCCCTGGAATAAACGAAGTGTTCATTCATTCCAGAGCTAGGAAGCGCACAATATACCAACAACTAGCAAGTAACTCTGCACCATGTCAGATGGTGAGAGGTGATGTATTTGCTATTTGTTATACATCACAGCAGAGACACCACGTCTAAAACCATGTATTTAAGATGGGATTCTATAATAAACTCAAGAGATTTCTAATTGCCCAAATAATACAGTGCCTGGTGAGCTGAATGATGGTGCAGTCCAAAGAGTTAACATCTCAGTATCTGAGCTTCTGCAATCCGATCTGATGGCTGAATAACAAAATGGGATTTGATCCACTTGGCCAGAGGAAAAAAAGATGTATCAGAGACCCAGAGCAGAAAAATTATAACTTGTGAGATCTGCTTAAAACTATGGGCATTTTGCGTCTAATGTTATCTTCATGGCAATCCAAGGAAACCCACACGTAAGCCGGGCATTTTTTTCCCCAGTTTACAGATCAACAGTGTGAGATCCGGAAGACTGAGGCACACACCTGTGCTCACACAGAACATGGGAGCAGAGTGGACTCTGGGCTGCCAACCCCTGGCAGATTATAGAAAGTTGCTTCTTAATAAAATGGGGTGCAGAGTCTCTAAAATGCTAAACATACTATTAGCGACTAACAGTGTTACGTATCTGTGCTCAGCACTGTTACAAGAATTTACATGCATTAGGTCAGATGCAGTGGCTCAAGCCTGTAATCCCAGCACTTTGGGAGGCCGAGGTGGGCAGATCACAAGGTCAGGAGTTTGAGACCAGCCTGGCCAACATAGTGAAACCCCATCTCTACTAAAAATACAAAAAAAAAAAAAATTAGCTGGGCATGTTGGCATGTGCCTGCAATCCCAGCTACTTAGGAGACTGAGGCAGGAGAATCGCTTGAACCCGGTATGTGGAGGTTGCAGTGAGCCAAGATCACTCCACTGCACTCTAGAGCTTGGGCGATAGAGCTACACTCTGTCTAAAAAAAAAAAAAAAGAGAGAGAAAAGAAAAGTGGGGCCGGGCACGGTGGCTCACGCCTATAATCCCAGCAATTTGGGAGCCCAAGGTGTGTGGATCACCTGAGGTCAGGCATTTGAGACCAGGCTGGCCAACATGGCAAAACCCAATCTCCACTAAAAAAAAAAAAAAAGAGTTTACATGCATTAAGTTTGTTATGCTTCCCAATGCATCTATCCAGTGGATTCTATCTTACTGCTATTCCACAGACAAGCAAGTTGAGGCACCAAGACGTTATGTAATTCAGAGTCCTAGTAAGTTGTAGGGCTGGACATAGAAACTAGGTGACTTGGCTCCTGGTGCCAACATCCAAATCGATGCTAGACATCCCAAGTGGATGTTCTATCCATCCTACTTATTCCCAGCACCAATTCTCAGGAAGGACCCTGGGAACTGAGTGACCTGCACCACTGACCCCTGACAACTTGAAACCAAACCCCTGGGCTGATGTAATTGCCTGCCTTGGCCTGAGGGAGAGATCCTGAGGGCCTCCAGGTCCCGGTTCCTGGACACTTACGAGGGCAATGTTTGGGAAGGACACTGCCACCGGTGAGAGGAGAGAAGTCATTCTTTGGAGTCAAGCTGTTACGGCTTGGGGATAATTTTTTCCATTTATTTTGCTTCTCCAGCTGAGGAATCATACGGTATGTATTCTAATTTTATTTTTAATGTTTATGTGATGGGCTAGCTGAGACATTCCTCTCTGAACCCTGACATTCTTTCTTCCATCATCCAACTCTGTTTCCTGAGGGAGCCCCAGGATGAGCTGGGTGCTTGTTATCCAGAGTCTATTACCAGCCACCCCTGCCTGACGGCATGCTGCTTTTCCTCTAATGCGAACACGAAAACAGCAAGAAACACAGCACTCTTTTTAACTAAAAAAAATAAAAATAAAAAGCTAGTGTGTGGGAAGTGTGGAGAATGGAGTTAAGGAAGGGAGAGTGCCATATATGTTATATAGAATACAAACAGGCTGGCCGCCTGGAAACACAAATAAGACAGCCACAGAGCATGCATCCCGACTCTGCCCTGTCAGAAAGACACAGCTTCAGAGGCTCGTTTCACTACTCGTGTTGTGCTAGAAAGTGAAGTCTAGAAAAATATATTCTGTTCTGTATCATTTTGCGATCATCACGTCTGGGCTATTTCCAGGTGCCAGGTGGAAAGCGAGAGAGAGAGAGAGATGGAATTCTCACACACTGGGATTCCCTAGGCGTTTCTATGGTTTATGGAGATGAAGAAATGGAACCACAGAGATCAGTAATCTAGGGGGTGTCACCAGGTTAGGAGTGAATGAATAGAAGGTGCAAATTAAAGTATTGGGTGCATAGAATGGCTAGTTAGGCTAGTCAGGAGTTGTTTTGGGGTGGGGTGGGGGCTGCCAGCACTGGCCAGCCATGCCCGGCTGCATCATTGTTGCATTAAATCATCCAGTACACAAAGCCAAGTGGAAAGCACTAAGTTGTTTTATTATCATCATTAATTTTAATGAGAATTTTCCAAGTTATTCCTAAAGGAGTGTCTCTCAACTCCCATTTCCGTCCAAAATGAACCAGGACCTAAAATGTGACCAATCCCTCATCCTATCCCACACCCAGCAGATACCAGAATTCTTTGAGTTTCCACTTCATGGTACTCTAGGTCACTGAGGGGAGGGAGATGGATACACACACACAGAAATGACATCACAACGTCCCCACTCGTTTGCCATCTATACCCCACAGACGAATCCCTTAATCAGCATTGGCTTGAGAAAGAGCCAAGCTTTTCCAGTCCGTCCATGTGTCCCTCCTACACTGCCCAGACCACCATGCTGAGATCTCCAATGACCCCACTCTGGAAGGTCCTCCGAGATTTTTAACTGGCACAAGGACTTCTGTTTTCTAGGAAAGGTGCTCCTGAGTCAGCTAGTGCAGTCTCTGGGATTGGCTGACTTAACTGGAGCTTGTTATCTCCCTGGTCTGCTAGAGCTGAGTCCCCAGACCCGACTACAAACCAGAACCAGCCAAGCAGTGGGTGACATATGGGCTCCCAAGCTCTGCTTCCAAGAACTAGATCAACAGGTCCTCCAGGCGGGGCTCAGGTGTTGACATTTTAAATGAGATCTCTGGGTGATTCCTCGTGCAGTCAGGACTGGGAGGCATTGGCAAGATGGGGAGCATTGTGCTAAGGGAATGCTCTACGGGAAGGTTTTAATGACAGAAAGGAGACAATACTGTAGGCAGGAGTTGGTGGAAGGACCCAATAGGACTCCAGTTAGTGAAAGGGCAATCACGGAAGGGGTCTGGGGACACCCAAGGGAGCAGCTGGGCTTTTGGGCCCCAATATTATGAATAAAGGACTCAAAAACTGACAACACCTACTTTCACTCCTAGGTTTGGCCTAGGAACAGTCTGACACTATAGACAGCCTTGCTACGTTGGCCAACATGTGGAGAGGAACATTTTTCTCCCAGCAACCCCGCCCTGATGGAGGGCAGATATAAACCCATGCTCATCTGCAAGCAAGCCGAGCCGACTCGCCCTTTCCTGGACCCATCTCTAAAGCACCCTAACCCAACCATTCTGCCTTCATTTCTTGGGCAGATAAAATTGGCGCAGAACCAAACTCATGCACAATGACAGAACTTCTTAGTGGAAATATTAGCTTGGTGCACAATTGTTTGAGCATCCTCCTCTGTGTCAACCTTGCTTTTCACATTTAGTTGTATGAACAGCTGGGTTCTTGGCCTCTGGGTCCCTGACAAACCAAACAATAGCCTAAGTAACAGCCCTGGTTACAGTGGTTATGACCATTTCCCAGAGTTTCCAGAGGCAGCTCCAGCCAACCTCAATTCTGCTTTTCTGGCTCTGTGACAAAGCTGTGGATACATCCCATGCACCCAGGGTCCCAGAACACCTGTGCCTTGTGCTGTCTTGAGACAGCAGCAGTAGCCATTTACCCAATGTCTTCTACCAATGGGCTCTTTGTCCAACATTTTACATGCATGATTCTCATCTTGAGCACAGCCCTATTCCATATATGTATATATATGTGTATGTATATATACACGCACACACACATATATGTATATATGTGTATGTATATATTTTATATATATATATAATTTCATAGCTAAGAAAAGTGAATTTCAGAGAAATTTAGAGTGGCTTCTCCCAAATATACAGCCAGTAAATGGGTTTTAGATGTTTTAGTATTTTAATAACTAGGCTATTGTCAAGTACTGAGAAGTGAATGCATTTGCTGTAAAATGATTATTTTTATAATTTTAAATCATAAATGAACCCTGAGTCATTTGTTTTTCGCTCAAGATCAATGACTCAATTATTCAATTAAGATAAACAACAATAACAACAACAACAACAAAAGTATAACCAAACTGCAAGTCTAAACGCATCTCTGCTGGAGT
The DNA here is from genome assembly GCF_043159975.1 of Macaca nemestrina. Lineage (NCBI taxonomy): Eukaryota > Metazoa > Chordata > Mammalia > Primates > Cercopithecidae > Macaca > Macaca nemestrina. The sequence continues at coordinate 170,332,830 of NC_092130.1, forward strand.
AAGCCAGGGCAAGCAGTCATGTTGTGGTATTGGCAAAGTTTCCATTCCAAGAACAAATCTTCTTTTGGTTTTTATAATTTCCAAACAAATTGGATAAAAAAATGATAGTTTGATAATTGGTATAGTCATCCTGCACTGGATTCATCGTCTATGCCTGATGAAAGCAAAGCGAACAAAGATCAAATAACATACTCTCTTAGAAATGACAATAAAATATACAAATAACTCATGGATTAGTCAGCTGGAGCTACCATAACAAAATAACCAAAGACTGGATGGCTTAACCAACAGAAATTTATCTTTACACAGGTCTAGAGGCTGGAAGTCCAAGATCAAGGTGGCAGCAGGGCTGCTTTCCCCTGAGGCCTCTCTCCTTGGTTTGCAGATGGCTGCCTTCTCCCTGTGTCTGCCTGGCATGGGCTTTTCTCTGTGTGTGCACATCCCTAGTGTCTCTTCATCTTCTTACCAGACGTGAGTCATATTGGACTGATATCCCATCCTTATGACCCCATTTAACCTTAATTACCTCTTAGAGGCTCTGTCCCCAAATGCAGTGACATTGGAAGTTAGGGCTTCAACATATGAATTTTGGAGGAGGCAGAATTCAACCCATAGCAGCTCTTCAGCAATGACAGTGCAGTTCCTGAAAAAAGAGTGTTCAATCATATATCTTTAAAATTATCAAATAAGAAAGAGAATTATTCACATTATTCTGGAGTCAGAAAGAACTATTTGGAATTAACTTAGAATTAGTCCACCACTGTTTCTCCAACTCATTGCATATAGATTAAGAAAGACATTTTTCAGTAGCTGGAAGAATTTGCCCTCAAAACTCATAAATGAACTGTTGAGACAATTTTATATTTTTATACGGCATTTTAAAAGAAAGATTACATCGTATTTTATAATCGTGAATCAAAATTCATGGTTACTTAAATTAGTTTCACTTTGGGTCAATAGTTACTTTTTGACTAATGTTTTATTTGTATTCATTTAATCTGCTGAGAATTTATGTGGCAATGATCACGTATTTTTAACATTTATAGTTTTATAAATTTACATTTTACTTGGCATTTCTGAATATGTTTGCAAATTGTTATATTTGCAGTGTTACTGAGTGTGCAACGTCACTGGCTTTTTGTTTGTTTGTTTGTTTGAGACGGAGTCTCTCTGTTGCCAGGCTGGAGTGCAGTGGTGTGATCTCAGCTCACTGCAACCTCCGCCTCCCAGGTTCAAGTGATTCTCCTGTCTCAGCTTCCTGAGCAGCTGGGACTACAGGCGCCTGCCACCATGCCCAGCTGATTTTTGTATTTTTAGTAGAGATGGGGTTTCGCCATGTTGGCCAGGATGGTTTCCATCTCTTGACCTCGTGATCTGCCCACCTCAGCCTCCCAAAGTGCTGGGATTACAGGCATGAGTCACCGCGCCCGGCCTGGCTTTCTAACCAATTGGAGCCATGTTGGGATGTTGTGCTTCTGCTCCCTGCAATGGTCCCTAGGAGCTGGCTCTGACTCCAGTTCAATCCATCTCTTCCAGTTTGCTCTGTTTCTGCCATGAGATGGACTTTCTGTTCCCCAAACTCAACATGCGCACTTTACCTGGCCTTCAAGTGGGGCTTCACCTGTGCGTTCCTATAGCCTTGAACACACAGCCCCTCCCCTGCCTGGCTCCCCCATCGTAGCTGTCATCCCTCTGTGGATTTCAGGCCCATGAGGGCAGCCACAGCATCTGTCTTGTTCTGTCTCATTCACCACTGCATCCAGGCAACAGAGGCTCCATGAGCACTGAAGGAAGCTGGAGGCACTTTTCTGTGTAACTCCAGGGCCCAACTTCTGGGTGTCAACCCCTTCTTCTCTGGCTCCAGGTCCTTGGCTTCTGTGCCCTTGTTTTTGAACTATGTCTACTTGGTCTGTTCACTTCTCTGAATTATGCTCTTGAGCCTTGTCTCTCTTTCTGATGAAGGTCAGAAAGAGACCTGATGGAAGGTCCATCAGTGTTTGTTCTCCCCAGGCTCTGGGGTTCCGGTTTCACTGGGCCTGTGACTTCAGTGGGGGATGGTGTTTCTGGGCTAGTGCTCAGCACGACTTCACATCTCCCAGACAGACACTAGCCCCTTTCTCTTCTTGTTTCCGGTTAGGTGCATAAACAAGTTCCTGCTCTGAAAATGGCCCACCCCACCTCTGCTATTTCCAGAGTAAGAGTGAAAGATGAATAGGAAGCCCCAGGAAGGCTTAGTCCTTACCGACTCAAGTGATCAGCCTCCTCTTCCTTGGCTTTCTGGCCAAGATCTTCTTTTTGCATACTTAAGGACAATCCATTCCATTCTCAGAGAATTGGTTTTCCTAATTTCACACTAAGAATGATGGGAGTGGAGGATGCGAGGTTTCTGAATCCTAACAATGCTCTGTTTCTTGATCTGAGTGCTTAGTACACAGGGTGTTCAGTCTGGGAAAATTCAGAGAGCTATGAATACTTGTGATATGGTTTGGTTGTGGCTCCACCCAAATCTTATCTTGAATTGTAACTCCCACAATCCCCACATGTCATGGGAAGAAGCTGGTGGGAGGTAATTGAATCAAGGGTGCAGGTCTTTCCTGCGCTGTTCTCATGATAGTGAATAGTCTCGTGAGATCTGATGGTTTTAAAAATGGGAGTTTCCCTGCACAAGCTCTCTCTTTTTGCTTGCTGCCATCCACATAAGGTGTGACTTGCTCCTCCTTGCCTTCCACAATGATTGTGAGGCCTCCCCAGCCATGTGGAACTGTAAGACCAATAAACCTCCTTATTTTGTAAATGCCCAGTCTCAGGTATGTCTTTATCAGAAGCATGAAAAGGGACTAATACGACTTGTGATTTATATGGTTTTAATATGTGACTCTCCAATACAAATCCCCTTCCCTACATAAAAACCCACACTGAGAAGGAACACTAAAGACAATTTCAAAAATGGTGCCCCCTCCACCAAAATATTACCCATAATACCACCTTTCTCACTCTTCCCTTTTGTGTACTTCATTCCAGATTCTGTGGATATGCATTTCTATTTCATGCAGATCTTTATTGCATCCTGCTTTTCCCCACTTAACATTATATAATAAACATTTTTTCATAAGTCAGTTGCTATAATTTTAATTTTAATGGTTTTGCATTTTAATCACTGTTAAATAAAATTTATGAGAGCCTATTGATATGGACTCAGCTTCTGCACTAGGCCCCAGCAGACCAAACCAAAATGGACTCACTTATGCTAAAGTTCCACATCACCAAACCAAAACTAAGTTGAATCATGGGGGTGGATTCCTCCACACTGTTCTTGTGCTAGTGCCTAAGTCCCATGAGATAGGATGGTTTTATAAATGGTTGTCCCCCTGCACAAGCTCTCCTGCCTGCTTCCATGTAGGATGTGACTTTGCTCCTCATTCACCTTCCACCATGATTGTGAGGCCACCCCAGCCATGTGGAACTGTGAGTCAATTAAACCTCTTTCCTTTATAAATTACCCAGTCTTGGGTATATCTTTATTAACAGCATAAGAACAGACTAATACAGTGTCCCTCTTTGTCTCTGACGATATTTTTTGTTATGATGTTCTTCATGTAATATTTAATTTGTCCAGACAAGACATTGGAAACCAGATCTCGGCTTCCTTGTGGCTGTGTGACATTGAGAAAGTTATTTAACCTCTCTGAGTCTCTGTTTTCTCATAAGTAAACTGAAGTGAGGATAATAATAAGATGTATATCACATATGTAATAATCATCATCACAGCAATGGATGTTTTTAGAAAAAGAACTAAATAGAATATTCCAAGTCCTGACAGTGCCTGACACATGGTAAGCTCTCAGAAAACTTTTTGTGAATTAAAGAGGGAAGAGAGAAGACTTGAGGAATAATGGGAAGTCCCATTTCAGCGCTGAGAGGGCATGGGAGCAACTGTATACACAGATCATGGGTGTTTTTAGGAATTAACAATTCAAGCATCCCTTTGCTAAAGCAGGCCACTTGGGCTCTCTTTTCTGAGAGCCTGTCACCAGCTCTCTAAAGCTCTCATTGTGGAGAGGACTCTGAGTCTGACATTTTGAGTTTTCAAGGTGTTTCATTCAAGGCAGCCATCCACTTGTTAAAAAAAAAAAAAAAAAAGAGGCAGAGGAGAAAGGAAAGTGATTGCCCTACTCTCTCCAGAAATTCTTTCATGTAGACAAAAGAGGATCCAGGTCACACGTCAACCCCTTCTCTCTCTCTAATTCCTCCAACACAAACTGGTGCAAGGTGCATCGTCCTAAAGCCTAGCCCCAAACAAGGCACCTTCTAGCTTAAAAAAAGTGCTTTTTAAAACTGTGTGTCAAATTATGTCAGAAAAGTTTGGACTTTGTGTTCAAAGCCCTCCAGAATCTGGCTCCTATCCACCTCTCTGGCCTTACCACAAATCTCCGATGCGACCTCCACATGCCGGCCAGCTCCACTGCTTCCTGAGCCTGGATTACTTTCCAGTGACTTCTCACCTCTGTGTCTTTAATTACACTGTTTTCTCCACTTCATTCATCTACCTCTGTTAACAGTTTACCCATTCTTCAAATGACTATCTATCCTGTAGAGTGCTCACCTACCCTCCCTATGTACTGTGTTTCTCATTCATTTTAATCCCATTAACTCTTTTTGGGGGGAGGGGGGACGGAGTTTTGCTCTTGTTGCCCAGGCTAGAATGCAATGGCACAATATCGGCTCACTGCAACCTCTGCCTCACGGGTTCAGGTGATTCTCCTGTCTCAGCCTCCCAAGTAGCTGGGATTACAGGCGCCCACCACCACACCCAGCTAATTTTTGTATTTTTAGTAGAGACAGGGTTCCACCATATTGGTCAGCCTGGTCTCGAACTCTTGACCTCAGGTGATTCACCTGCCTTGGCCTCCCAAAGTGCTGGGATTACAGGCATGAGACACCGTGCCCACCTCTTGACAAGATTTCAAAGTGACATTAACAAAACGAATGTAGAGACTTGACTGAGAAGTCAATCAAATGAATACAGGATGTGAGGGGCCCACAGGGAACCACAATCCATGCGAGAAGGTCTAAGGGCGGTAGTGGAATGCACGTTCCATCTTGCTGCAAGGACAGCTCATACCATCTTGGTACATGCTCACGGAAACAGTGACCAGACCCAAAGCCACGATCACACTGTTATGCATTAAATCATGGTCTATTCCTGTGTGAGTTCCCCAGTGGGCCTGCCTCATTTTTCTCTACTAACATCAGGAAAGTAAACGGTGATTACACCTCTCCCTGGCAGAACTCAGCATTCGGAAAATCTCAGAGTTACATCTTCTAGGAACTTTAATGAGGATCCTCAGGAAAGTGAGACTACATGGCTTACTTTCTACTACGGCCTGGATCTGAAAGTTGGACGCTTCTACTTGACAAAACCAGACGCACAAAATCCACAAACCAGAATCGACCCCACTGTGAAGACTTTCTAAATTAGCTACAGAAAGGAACGCACATGTATCAATTTAGCAGTTTATAATGGGCAATAATTTACCGAAATTACAACTAATTATGAAGCTACTTTATATTAGAAAAGCTAAGGAAGTACTTGCCTTCATGAAAGATCCACTATGTTACTATTTGTTTGGTAGATTCCATCATCCAAAAGAAAGAGGTATGTGAGGAGTGGGAATATGTGTGCATTGGTGTGTTGAATGAACATTTTTTAGAATTCCACTGTAATACAGCTATTGATTTTTTAACTATTTATCTTTGCACTTTAAGTGGTCATTCTAGGGATTAGAATATACATTTTTATCTTTTCACAGCCTGCTTATTTCTTTTTTTTTTAATTATACTTTAAGTTCTGGGATACATGTACAGGACGTGCAGGTTTGTCACATAGGTATACACGTGCCATGGTCGTTTGCTGCACCCATCAGCCCACTATCTACATTGGTATTTCTCCTAATGCTATCCCTCCCCCAGCCCCCTACCCCTTGATAGGCCCCAGTGTGTAATGTTCCCCTCCCTGTGTCCATGTGTTCTCATTGTTCAGCTCCCACTTATGAGTGAGAACATGTGGTGTTTGGTTTTCTGTTCTTGAGTTAGTTTGCTGAGAATGATGGTTTCCAGCTTCACCCATATCCCTGCAAAGGACGTGAACTCATCCTTTTTTACGGCTGCATAGTATTCCATGGTGAATATGTGCCACATTTTCTTTATCCAGTCTATCATTGCTGGGCATTTGGGTTGGTTTCCAGTCTTTGCCATGGTAAATAGTGCACAGTCTACTTATTTCTAATGTACCACTTCATATAACATAATGAAACTTGCAGCCTTACTGGTCACTTGATCTGTCTTCCATCCTAGATGCTGTAGCTATCATATCTATTATAAACTCCACATGTCATGGTATAATGTTTGCTTTCAATCAGTCATGTGTATTTTTATTTGAAGATCTGTGATTTGGGACATATACATCTATGATTGTTTTAACTTCCTGATTAATTGACCCTTTATCATTTTAAAGTGTCCCTCTTTATCTCTGGTAATATTTTTTGTTGTGATGTGTAGTATCTGATATTAATGTATAGCTACCCCAGTATTTTTACGCTATATGCACAGTACATCTTTTAACACCTGTTTACCTGTATATCTTTCAACCTATCTATATCTGCATATTTAAAGCACATCTTGCTTTCTTGAGTTGGGCCTTGCTTTTTTATCCATCCAGACTATCTCTGCCTCTTAGAGTGTTTAGTCCATTTACATATGATGGCCTCTTACATTTACATTGGAAAGATAAGGTGGGATTCAGATCTACTATTTTACTATTTGTTTCCTGTTCATCCCATCTATTTTTGGTTTCTCTCCTCCTCCTTTTCTATTTCCATTGGGGTTAATTGAATACTTAGTAGAATTTGCTGTTTATGATGCTAGATGGCTCTCTGGTTGTTCATCTCTCCCTCCCTGTCTCTGGTGTCCTGGTTCTCACCATTCTTTAGCTGCTGCTATCCCTCCAGAGAGATACAGAGCATCGCGGGTGGCTCCCATTTCTTCATCCCTCTCCACCTGCTTGGCCCTTCGCTGTTGCTTAGACAAATGCTTGCACTTACCTGCTTGCAAAACAAGGCAAAGGAGCATTTTCTGAGAAATGCAGCAGAAGTCTATGTATGACTTTGAGGTGGCGCCTGCTTTTTTCACTGGTTGAGTTCCTTTTTTTTTTTCCCCGAGACGGAGTTTCGCTCTTGCTGCCCATGCTGGAGTGCAGTGGCGCCATCCCGGCTCACCGTAACCTCTGCCTCCTGCATTCTAGCGATTCTCCTACCTCAGCCTTCCGAGTAGCTCGGATTACAGGCATGCGCCACCGCACCCAGCCAATTTTTTGCATTTTTAGTAGAGACGGGATCTCTGGGGTTGAGTTCTTTTGGTGGTTAGTCGAAGGAGCTACTTGAGCAGCCCGGGTGACATTAGCAAAGCGCAGGGTCTCAGCTTCGAGAGCTGGAAGACACTTGGTGAGAAAAATTCAGGAAGGTACAGTGAATGCCTCAACAGCACAGCTACCGGCATCGCGCAGCCGGCGGCAGGACAAGCCCGGCCTCACGGTGAGCGACTCTGCTCCTGACCTTGGTCCTTAACCCTGGCCGCACATTGCAGCCGCCAAGGTTGGGAAGAAAATGCTGATAGCAGGGAACCTCCTCAAACCAATTAATTCAGGATCCTTGGGCCAGGCTCAGAAGGTGGATTGTTTTAAAGCTCCCCAGGTAATTCTAACATGCAGCCAGAGTAGGTAACCAGCGAATTTGTTCATCCGGATCTCAGGAGAGGCCGACGCGCCCCAGAGTCCATCTTTTTCCTGATTTCCTGCCCTCCCTTCCTCCTCTTTCTGCATTCATCCTAACTCTCACCTGGGACTCCAGGAGCCCAGAGGGAGAACGTCTTCATCTGGGGACCATTCCCCATCAGCACCACAGGAGGCATTTGGCCATGTCTGAAAACAGTTTTGTTTGTCACCGCCTGGGGAAACAGTGCTACTGCTATCTAATGTGTAGAAACCAGGGGTGCCGCTAAACATCCAACAATGCACAATCCAAATCCCGCAAACCAAATGTTAATAGTACCAAGAGGGAGAAACCTCGGTCTATAGGGAGGAAAGGTGTGCTACAGTGACCTCAGGCCAGTGGCTTCTCACCCCGGACACAACTGGGGTACAAGGGGGCTGTGCACAAACTGGAGCCCCAGTCAAATGCACCCATGACCACTGGACCCCCTCTCCAAAGAATTTTCTCATATTCCACACTGGGTAATTCATCTGCTCTTATCAAAATCAGCCAGATATGAGGAAGGGCAAAAACCATTGGGAAGTAAAATTCTCTGGAGACCAGGGATGACAAAAAGAAAAAAAAAAAAAAAAAAAAAAAGAAGACTAAATGTTATTTGCAAAGCCCATACATTCAGCAGGTACACTGTGGCTATGCACAACTATTAGCCCAAGAAAAATTAATTCTAGATTTCATTCAGTAGACACTGGCGTTTAAAAAATATATACTCAATTTGGAGCAGCACCATCATGGCCAATGCCTCTGGCTATCTGGGGGAAGGCACTGTCAATCACCAAGTCTGTGAAGCAGAAAAACAGTAATTTCGGAGCACTTGCAAATCACCCAAAGAGTGGTCTGTTTTCAGTTCTTTTTTTCCATTTTAAAGCATTCAAGAACCAGCTAGATGGAAAGTACTTCTCTGAAAATTTGAAGATAGAAGGTTTATTGGTTCTCTTCAGACAAAAAGAGGGAAAATAAGGCAGTGGCCACAAAGCAAATGAAGTGTGCGTTTCCCTCACTCTGCGCCTGATGAATGGAATAGTCAAATGAGCCAATCTCAGTGGAGAAGGAAAAAAAAAAAAAAAACGAGCCGTGCACACTGGATTTGCAGGCTGTATGTGATGGGTGTCAGAATCAGAGAAGAGAGTCCTGATTCCTCGACAAATAAAAATACCTGCCGTTAGAGAAAATGTTGAGAGCTGTTCATACAGGCTGACACTGATGCAATGAAGACTGAGCCTTTAATTCATAACCACCACAGACATCCAGGTCCCGTGGGAAGTGTGGCTATGAGTGGGGAAGAAACTCCAGTTCTGTTTCATGGCAGGACCCTCCTGGTTACACAAGAGCCAGCAGGAGCCAGGGAATGTTTTATGAGGAGCATGGTTGTTAAGGTGTCACCTCTTGAGTTAGAATGGGAGCCTTTTCCTATTAAGAACATTTTAAAGCAGAGTCAAAAACTATCCCCCGCTCTTTTCTATTCCCACGACAGCAGGCATCTAAGAAAGAATGATCAGTTAGAAATCTCCAAACATTGGGGTCGTATTTTTCTGTGTCTGATTGCTTGGTGTCACTTTCCAAAGTTTCTCTTCTCAGTCCATTTACCAGAGTTCATTTGCTCTTGAGATGACAAAAAAAAAAAAAAAAAAAAGAGTAACTGAGTATCAGTTTGATGGTGAAATATGCGTGATTCTCCATATTTATAACCATCCTAAAGCTAAAACTAATGGGTGTAGCTGCACCAACTTTACCTGTTTGGTCCTTGGAACCACTGCACTTATTCTGGGCATTCTCTAGGTCAGAAGAAGCAGGACCTAGCAAACCTGGATTCTTTTTTTTCTTGTTTCTATTCATTTTTTTAATCGACAGGTAAAAATTGTATCTGTTTATGGTGTCTTTTGATATATGCACACATTGTAGCATGGCTAAATCAAGCTAATTGGCATACGCATTGCCTCACATACTTATTTCTTTGTAGCGAAAACACTCTGTTAGAAATTTTCAAGTATGCAAAACAATGCTTTTTTAACTATAGTCACCAGATCTCTTCAATTTATTCCTCCTGTCTACCCGAAGTTTTGTATTCTTTGACCAACATCTCACCCATTCTGCCCCACACTGCCACAACCCCTGGTAACCACCATTCTACTCCCTGTTTCTGAGTTCACCTTCTAGAGTCCACATATAAGTGAGATCATATAGTAATTATCTTTCTATGTCTGGCTTATTTCACTTAACATGATGTCCTTTAGGCTCATCCACATTGTAAACCACAGAATTCCTTCCTTTTATGGCTAAATAGGATTCACTGTGTATGTACATATTTCTTTATCCATTCATCCACTGATGAGCATATCATCAAGATGTGATTGATTCCATATCTTGGCAATTTTTAATAATGCTTCAATGACCATGGCAGAAGTCTTAGATTCTTCATCTAAAATCAGACTGAACATTACTGTCTTGGATCTCCCTTGGTTGAGAAAACAAGTAACAGTGCTGTACTGAGGAGAGGCTGGACCAATCCAACATAAAATGCAACAAGAGATTGACAGCCACTCTCCTGAGATGGTTTTCTGGAATTGTCCCTTGACTCTGTGGCCTTGGAACACAATGAGGCCAATCTGATCCAAATGAAGATGAAACCCAGGATCACACACATATAGGGTTTTAAACAAACAAACATTTCCTCCATGGATAAATCGAAGGAGTAGGGGATGCAAGGATGAATGAATGAAAAAATAAACAAATGAATTGACAAATGGATGCATGAAAGAGTGGTGAGATGGCTGTGTAACTATTTAAGAAAAATTGTTATAATATATGTTAATAATGGGAAGGCAGGCTTTATTCAAGGGGACCCTATAGAGGGGCTTTGCAGTAGGAGACAGAGATGGCGCTCAACTCTACAGTCAACAAGGCCAAGTGAGAATTGGTAGCCAAGGAGCAAAGTGAGGGTCAGCAGGTAAAAAATTACTAAGAGGAAACATCAAAGCTAAAGGATTCTTGTTAGGCTGACTCAACAGGATTACTGCTAAAGGCAGGCCAGGATGGGGGATGAGGAATTGGATCAAGTTTCAAGGGTGGGAGATTTTCACTAAACTGACCCAGCAGAATTCTTGCTAAAACTGGAATAAAAAGGCCAAGGATAGAACCCAAGGTTGGAGATTTGAGGACTCAGAAGAGCCTGTCTGGAGTTAGGTTAAGGGGAGTCTTTGACATAAGGTACATATCTTCTTCAAGCCTCAGTCTTCCTAACCAATGAATGGGAATAATATCAACTTTATAAGATTACGGTAATAATTAAAATGAGAAAATCCTTGTGAACACAGTGCCCATCACATGAGAAGTATTGAAGAGATTCTTTTCCTGCCTCTCCTTCCTATATCTCTCTTTGAAAGAAACATGGTTTCATCAGGATTGATCTACTCTTGCCTTCAGCTTATCACATTTGAGAAATATCCCCCACGTTTATTAGGTAGCTGAGAACCACATAAACCTTCCCTCCCTCCACACAGATGCTAAACTTATGAGCAAAGAGTAGAATAGTAAAACCATCTTTAGCTACACAGCTTCTTGCTTACATTGGCACCACTTTACTCCAACAGGCTATGTTAACATGACTTTTCCAGGGAATTCTTGCTGGGGAAGACTTACTTTATTGTTTTGTTTTAAGAACTTCTTGAAAATCTATTATCCAAACAATAGACTACTCAACTAGCCCTCATCAGGGTAGTAATCCATTTCTTGGAAAAACAGATCTCTCTGCTGGGTTTATGACACATCTATTTAATCCTCAAGTCTGCCTTGAAACTCTTGTCTTGCTGTGCCCACCATACCTGAACTGTTCCATCACAAATTTTGCCTGATCCCAATCAGCATCTCCCCTCCCTGCATTCAAAGAACTACCTTAAACTAACCCTAAAAACTTTACAAATAATCCGCCCTTGCCCCTCAGCCCCTACCCCACCTTTTTTGAGATAGGACTAAAATTGTCAATATAACGATCTTGCTACTGGGATAAGCAACTATGACGGTTAACATTGAGTGAGTGTCAATTTTATTGGATTGAAGGCCGAGATGACTGGCAAAGTATTGTTTCTGGGTGTGTCCATGAGGGTGTTGCCAGAGAAGATTAACCTTTGAGTCAGTGGACTGGGAGAGGAAGACCCTCCCTCAGTGTGGGTGGGCACCATCCAATCCGGTGCCAGCACGGCTAGAACAGAGCAGGTGGAAGAAGGTGGGATAAGCTGGCTTGCTGAGGTTTCTGGTTTTCTTCTTTCTCCCATGCTGGATGCTTCCTGCCCTTGGACATCAAACTCCAGGTTTTTCCGGCTTCAGACTCTGGGACTTACACCAGTGGTTTGCCGGGGGCTCTCAGGCCTTTGGCCACAGATTGAAGGCTGCCCTGTCGGCTTCCCTACTTTTGAGGTTTTTGGGACTTGAACCGTCTCACTACTGGCTTCCTTGCTCCTCAGTTTGCAGGCAGCCTATCGTGGGACTTCACCTTGTGATCATGTGAGCCAATTCTCCTTAATAAACTCCCTTTCATATACACATGTATCCTATTAGGTCTGTCCCTCTGGAGAACCCTGACTCATACAGCAACACACAGTGTTTTGCTTGATCACCAGGTTAATACCGTGGCCCTTTCTAGGAGCTGACATTCCCTATCCATACAGGAATGGTTGCTATGAGTAAGCCAGGCTTCTCTGGTATCTAAACTCGGGAGAAGTGAATGAGGGACTCCACACCATAATCCTGCCTTTCCTTCTTCAATGTAGGATTGTTATCAGATACCTCCTTTGCTTGATTTATAACAAAAGGCCATAAATAACCAGAGCTTCTCAAAATCATCTGAGACGAACACATTCCCATCGTGCATATTCGGCCCCATTGGGGGGAGTTCATGTTGTGGGGCGGGGTATGTGGCGTTCATTCCCTTAGTCCAGGCTAAGAGTTGGGCTCTGAGCCAGGACCAGGGAGGGGGTCCCAAGCCTGGGACTGCATGAAAAACCAGGAGCTGGGAGCCCAGTGATCCTAAACCCAAGACATAATACTTCCTCTTTCTCAGCCTTTAGGGCCAGGCAGCACGCGGTGAGGGCTCACTTTCCCATTAACATACTCATACTTCCTCTTGGCTGAGCTTCCCTCTGCAGTCCCTGATGAGCTAAGCACCCTCTCTGGGCAGAAGGAGAAGCTCTGCACAGTCTAGGACCCCTGTGGGGTGAAACATCTCTCCACTCAGGGAACACTGGGGGAGAATTTAAGGTTCAGGCTGTTAAGCCATGAGTCTTGAGCTGTTGTTATCGGAAATGCATTATGCCATCTAATTCTATTTCCATTCATCTCTGCTTGGGACCTAAGGGATATTTAGGAGGAAATGATTAATGAGTTCCTTGGGATGTTCCCATAGCAAACAGCAAACCCATCGTCGGGTGACTACGAATGATGCAAGTCACCCCAAAAACCGACCAGGGGCTTTATTTTTACACTGCACACTCGTTAGAAATCAGTAAATCAGAGACGACTGAGTTGGCAACTTTTCAAGTCTGGGGAAATGGTTTTTAAGAGCGAAACAGACTACAGATCACTTCCCTCCATCCTGCCAGAAACCTCGGGGAAGTTAAGTGGAGAACATCTGTCAAGACCCAGGGACAAAAACCCAAAATCATCCATCTGGCGGAAGTGACAAAAATCCCCCAAACAACTGGAATGTCTTTCCATATTTGTCTCGCTTTACCTACAACGCAACAGCTCTCTCTGGCATGCCAGCCAGCATGCACAGTTAATCATGACAGTCCACTGAAGGCGCATTACGCCCATCTTGGATCTTGTTTAACATCTATTTAAAGGATGTCCCATCCACAGGTGTGCCAGTTTATCTATGCAGATGACACATCTTGAGCAGTTCGGAGATGGCGGTGTCTGGGCCCATCCTTCCTATTCCCACAGCTTTCTTGGTGGCAGACTTGCTCTCAGGTGGAAGGAGAATGTCAGCGTTGCTTCCATTGTCCACTGAAATGAAAGTTCTGACTTAGAACTGAGTTGTCTTCTCACCCCACGTTATGCCACCCTCTGCCCCATGGAAGAGCTGGTGTCTTTTCTGAGTCACACACTTGGAAACACGAACCGAGGGTTTTAGGACAGTTCTCCATAAGCCGACACCATATGAACGCCCGGCCTATGGGGCGTGTGGGGTCCTGTCTGAATTCCCCACTGGGAGCAGGCCCTTCCTCTGCACCTCAGCACCCTAAAGCACATCACTCCCTGCTGTCCACACCCTGCCCACGCTTTCCTTCATCCTGGATGAAATATTTATTGAGCAACTGCTTTAAGAGAGGGGCTTTGACCTCCTGCAGAGCTGGGCTCAGCCTGAGAGACAAGACAAGCACTTGTGAAATATTTAATAATGATACAAAGGCCAGAACAGGCGATTCAGAAATAACAGTAGCTGTAGGGTTCTGAGGAGAGAAAGATCGATAAGCGCTGACATGACTAGAAGAGGCTTTCTAGAAGACATCAGACTGGGGGATAAACTTTATGTAGACTCAAAGCAGGGGAGAGGCCCTGCTGGGAGAGGCACCCAGGATGAGCAAAGGTGAAAATGAACAGACAGGGTTTTGACTAGTTGGAGAAACATCAAGGTTATCTGGAGCCAGGGAGAAATAAGCTGGTGCATGATAAGAAGAGGAACGCAGGAGAAACAGGCTAATGCCCTGGCGGAGGCCCTGACTTCAGCGGGCCCAGCCTGCAGTGCTCTCCAGTGGAAGCTTTCCAGAGACATCCTCCCCCAAAGCTGTCACTGGCTTATTTCCTCCTAAAACCTGGAAAAAGGATAGAGAAGCTAATTAGGACGAACTGAAGCACTTTATCTTACTGAAGGGAACAAGGTAAAGCACTCAGAACATTCTTTGGGCATATTCTGATCAAAACAATGTTATCCAGATGGTATAAATATGCTTCAAGGCATGCAGATGCAAGAAAGGTCAGAATTCTTTATTTTTCCTAAATCAAATTACATCTGGTGAAACAGAATAGAGAGTCCAGAAAAAGACCCACAGGTATACATTCACTTGATTTATGATGAAGGCGGCACTACAGAGTGGTGTGGAAAAGAAGGTGCCTCCAATAAATGGTGCTGAGTCAATTAAATAGTCATATTTTTTAAAATGAGTCTTAGTCCCTCACGACAAGCATATTAATTAATTCCAGGTGGTTTATATTCCTAGATCACATAGGAGAGCGTTGGTATGACCTTGGAATAGCCAAAGATTTCAAAAAATGATCCAGAAGGACCTAAAAGGGCATTGACCATGAAAAATGTTTGATAAAGTGGAAGAGGTTATAATGAAGAACCTCTGTTCAATAAAAGACACCGGTAAGAAAGCAAATGGGAACCCAGGGAGAAATAGTCTTTTCAGTCCATACATCTATGTCCTAGGCAGTTCAGGCGGTTATAACACAATACCATAGACTGGGTGGTTAATAAACAACAGAAATGTATTTCTCACACTTCTTCTGGAGGCTGAGAAGTTTAAGATCAAGGCACTGGAAGATTCATGTCTGCTGAAGGCCTGCTTGCTGGTACAGATGACCTTCTTCTCATTGTGTCCTCACATGGCAAGAGCAGGCAGAACTCTCTGGGCCTAGAGTAAGGGTACTGATTCCATTTATGAAGGTACCACCCTCATGATCTAATTGCCTCCCAAAGTCCTCTCCTACTAATTCTATCACATTAGGATATCACACACAGTTAGGATTTCAACATATGAAATTGGGGGAGGCACAAAACATTTGTCCATTGCAATCTGATAAAAGATTTGTATCCAGAATATGAAAAGAACTCCTTCAAGTCACTAAGAACATGGCAGGCAACCCGACAGAACAATAGGAAGAAGATGTGAACGGGCAACTCCTTAAGAAGACAACCAGATGGCCAATACACCAATGAAGAGTCATTTAAACTCATTCGTGATCAAAAAATGCAAATTACAACCAGAGTGCAATACTATTACACATCCATCGGAATGGCTTGTGGAAAAGACTGACAATATCATGTGTTGATGAGAATGCAGAGCAACTGGACTCTCGTACAGTGCCGGCAGGTGAGAAAATGTATACAAATACCTTTGGAAAGTATTTGGCAGGGTCTTGTAAAGCTGACCATGCAAAAGCTCCATGACCCAGCCACTCTACTCTGGGTATTTATTCAAGAGAAATGAAAATGTATGTTCATACAAAGATTTAAAATAAATGCAGCAGCTTTATTCATAGCCAAAATCTGGAAACAATAAAATGTCTATTACCAAGGGAAAAGGAAGCAAATCATAGTATATTTATACAACGGAATGATGTTCAGCAATAAACTAATGACATATAGGGAAAGAAATACACATATGATGATGTAAATTACACTGTAGTGGCAAAGAAAGTCCTGAAAAATAATTCACATGTTTACTGTTAAAAAGGAATGTTTAAATGAATCATGGTACATTCATTCCATGAAATACCACATAAGGGGTTAAAAAAAAAAAAAAAGAGGGAGAGAGATAAAACTAGATGTGCTGATAAGGAAAAAAATGCCAAGATAATTGAAAAGATATTTTCTAATTGAGTTAAAAATCTGTGTTATATATGTGAACACTTTCAGAAGGATACACAAAAAACAAGTAACTATGGCTAGCTCTGGGGTAGGGTGTGGAACTGGAACAGGGTGAGCTGCTGTCTGGTTTGTCTGGGACTGAGGGGCTTCCTGCAATGTGGGGCCTTCAGTTGTAAAGCCAGGGCAGTTCCCATCCACAGAACACCTTCAGGAGTGAAAGGTCCACTCACTTTTCATTCTCCATCATTTGTACTGCTTGGTTTTTTGTTTTGTTTTGTTTTGTTTTACCACGTGCGTATTATTTTCTTACTTTAAGAAATTTAAATAAAATGTAAACTACTCTAGAATTACTTGTTTTTTTTTTAGACACAGTCTCGCTCTGTTGCCCAGGCTGGAGTGCAGTGGCATGATCTCGGCTCACTGCAACCTCCGCCTCCTGGGTTCAAGCGATTCTTGTGCCTCAGCCTCCTGAGTAGCTGGGATTACAGGCGCCCGCCACCATGCCCAGCTAATTTTTGGGTTTTCAGTAGAGATGGTGTTTCATCATGTTGGCCACGCTGGTCTCGATCTCCTGACCTCAGTTGATCCGCCTGCCTCAGCCTCCCAAAGTGCTGGGATCAGAGGCATAAGACACCATGCCCGACCTAGAATTACTTGTTTTTAATAAGGACATGGTCACATTTCATACTTTGTATTCTAAGATGGGGTCGGCTGAATAAAGGCCCCCAAAAATAGCCAAGTCGCTATCCCTGGAACTGTGAATGTGACCTTCTAAGGTGAAAGTGACTGCAGAGACAGAGGCAGAGGATAAGGTGATGTACTTTGTGGATGGAGGAAGGAGCTACAAACCAAGAAACAAAGGCGGCCACGACAAGCTGGAAAAAGCAAAGAAACGAATCTTACCTGGAGCTTCCAGCAAGGCGTGTGGCCCCACCAAAGCCTTGATTTCAGCGCAGTGATTTCAGACTTCTGGCCTCCAGAGCTGTGAGAGAATACCTTTGTGTTATTTTAAGCCACCAGCTTTGTGGCAATCTGTTATGGCATTCTTAGGAAACTCACACACAAGAGAAGATTTTCAAACACTGGAAAGGAAACGTCCACGCTTCCTGCGCTGAATACGTTGGCAAAGCCTGGCCACATAGAGAATCCAGGCAGCAGCTTCGCGTAAACCAACTCACCCAGGTCAGGCTACAGCGAGATCATCCCGCCTGCGTGATCATGACGGGGATTTATTTGCCTGGCCCATTACCTTCCACGCTGACATTTACTGGACCCTGGATAGAAAGTTTCAGAATTCAAAGACTGAATTCTGTGGCTGAATACAATTTCTCTGCTCAAGAAATAATCCAGCAGGTTCATAAATCAATACATACACGCCAAGACTCCAGATCAAACTTTGGCCAGTACGTGTGATGGGGTAGATCATTAATAAACATGAGTCTTAATGAGGCTATTTTTAAGTGTCAACTACAATCACCTCTGTGTTCAAACTGAGATCTCCTTGGTTTATTATCATTTTTACTATACATGAATGGGAAATGAGTGGTAAAATTTTTTAATGTGTGAATTAAGGAGTTTCATATCCCCGAAATCACTCTTAATTTGATAGAATCAATCATTTTGAATATTTATAATTGTCCGATTGATGGTATTTACCTTAATTGATCTTTTGCCCTAACAAAAAATTATTCAGAGATGCAGTACCTACATACATTTATTCAAAAGATTTTTCTCAGGTGCAATGAGGGTAATACATAAACACTCCAGGATTTTCCAGCGTAATTTGTAAGGTCTTCCTTTCAAAGTATCGGGTTTTGACCTCGTTTTTAAAAAAATTGAATCTGGAAAAGGACGCTTAAAAAGCCAGACTTTCTAGTGATGAATTTTTATTGTTTTCTTGGTGATTAATTTATGCATCATCTCTCCCTTTCCTGGGTATTTTAGCATTTGGCGATGTCTCCTTGTGGAATGAGAATGTGAATTTTTGGGGCATTCGCTTTCAAAAAGGCTCTGGCTTTTATAACAGGGAAGCCAAGAAGTATGTGTAAAATGGGATTAAAATGGGAGAAATTGGCGGAGAATTCACTACACCCATAATTCTCTTATGACATCTGCCACGAGGACGGGAAAGTGCATGTGTCGACGACGTTTGTGCGAGAAATTCCATTTCAACGCAGCTTCCAAAACCGTCGGCACCTCGCACATCTAACGAAGCTCCTCTTCCTAAATCCTTTCATCTTCCTGGGTCTTTATTGTTCTTGCCAGCTCAAAAAAGCAAGCCTCACCCTAACTTTCTAAACAGGACCACATAAACTGCATTTTCAAATACCAATTTCTGACTGCAGACATGGAGGAATATAAAATCACGGAAAAAAGAAACAAACCAACGACAAAACTACATCCTGGCCCTGTGGCGACTGTGAAGATTGTTTGCTTATCATGTTCCAATGAACCCTTCTTGACTATATTTCTGATGAAATATAGAGGTTTATACAAAAAACAAGAGAGGAGGAGGAGGAGGAGTGGGTAGAAGAAGAAGGTAGAAGATGGCGAAGGAAGCTGTGTTTGGGATTAAAATAGTTGCTGCTGGCTGGGCGTGGTGGCTCACGCCTATAATCCCAGCACTTTGGGAGTCCAAGGCATGTGGATCACAAAGGTCAGGAGTTTGAGTCCAGCCTGGCCAACACAGTGAAACTCCGTCTCTACTGAAAAAAAAAAAAAAAAAAAAAAAAAAATTAGCTGGGCTTGGTGGTGGGCCCCTGTAATCCCAGCTACTTGGGAGGCTGAGGCAGGAGATTCTCTTGAACCTGGGAGACAGAGGTTGCAGTAAGCCAAGATCACGCCACTGCACTCCAGCCTGGGAAACAGAGTGTGACTCCATCTCTAACAAAAATAAATAAATAAATAAAAATTATTGCTGCTAATGTTGACTCCCACCTTCTGGTCCACTTTAGACACTGCCAAGGGGAATCCTCATGTATCTGAAGGGGTCCAACATCCTGATGCTCTTGTCCGTCAACCCCCACCCTCTGCACCCACCCACACGTGCGGTTTTCTCTCCACAACAGACTTAAATAAACCATTTAAATAGCTCTTCCAAGGCTGCATTTTTAAAAAAAATCTCATTTTTCCTTAAGCTTTCTCTTTCCTTTCCTGTTCCCAGCCCTTGCTTTGTTTATCCAAGTTTGTGTAGCAAGAATGATAATAATGCCTATCTTTGATTAACTCTTAGTATGTGCTAGTTTCCATGGAAGGCATTATCATTTTATTTCCTATTACCCAGAACAGGAGGCATAATTATCGCCTTTTTGCACCTCAGCAAACCGAGATTCATAGGATTATAGTCGCCCAAAGTCAGATAGCTTGCCATTGAACTTGCTCTCTCCTGGAAATGTGAGGCTTTACCACTCTCGCCTCCCAGGAGATGAGAAGTGGCACAGATTGGCTTTTATGGAAGAAGAGTTTATAGGGTTGCAGTGCCAATTGATTTCTTTTAATTTTATAGATGTTTTATAAGTTCTCTTCTGAATTCACACTGAAACTCACACAAAGTATAAGGCTGTAGTCAAGTTCAAGGTAGAGAGGAAGGAAGGTGGGGAGGGAGGAAGGAAGGAAAGGAAGAGTTTAGGATAATGTTATTTTAAACCTAGGAGAAAATTCTACAAATAGCCTGAGTTTCTATCCACCTTTCCCGAAAATAGATCATTATTCTGATGATTATTTCTCCAAATCAACTGAATAAAAAGAGAATTGCCCTGTTGTAGGTTTTCCCATCGGCTTTACATCTCTGAAGCAAAAGTTGTCAAATTGTCAGCGGCTCTATTCTTCACGGCTTATTGAGCCTGGGGCAAAGAAACTCAGCTATGGAGAGCGTTAAATCAAGCCGGGGCTGGCCTCGGCCACCCACGTTCTGTAGTGGCCAGGATGTTACCCACGTTGTGGAAGACTCGGCAGAGAGACGAGGGACTGGGGCCGATTCTACCCCTGCTCTCTAAAGGTCAGTGCCAAAAAGATAAAGTAACTGTCTCGGATGAGAAGTTTCTGACTTACTGCTTTTGTTTTTTTCCTGTATTCACAGAATGGAAAAAGCTGCTTTGAAGCAATTGCTTTTAATTAGGTTTAAGGAGTTGAGTTTATGAAACAAATAGCTCTGCGATAGTAAGCAATGTGCTAAGAGATGAAGCCCCGGGAAAGCTCCATTGGGCCACATAAAAGCTTTGAATCCAAGGGAGTAAAGGTAGGGCATTTGTCATCCAGATTTAAGTAATCCACCTCCATTCGCCCCACCCACCTCCCCAGGTGGCAGGCGCACTCACCGCACAGAATGTTATAAAGGGCGCTGGGAACAGCGGAAGGAGGAGGATGAACTGACCCGAGGAAGTATTCCCAAGGCCTGTTGGAAAAGACGGTTGTAAATGGAAAACAATTACTGCTAATAGGGTAAAGCACTTGTAGTTTACAAAGTATTTTCGCCGGCCCTATCCATTCGTTTGATCTTATATTTACAATTTCCAAACACACAACTCCGGTGGTCCTTCTGGGAGTTCCTGTCCTGAAACGCACCCTCTGAGGCTGGGTTCTCCCAGGAGGCCCTGAGGAAGGACACAGGCCCCGGGGAATTTCCTGAGGATGTTCTCCCGCAGGGACAGAAAGGGGTGGGCAGAGCCAAGTAGGGAGGAGGAGAAGCCGGCAACAGTGCAATTTCAGAGGCGGTCACGGACTCAGCTTCATCCCAAGGGGGCCCTAGAGTGTAGGTTGCACCTTGGATTCTGTCCCACCTCTTAGCAACGGGAACAATTGGCTTTTGAACCACGGGTGACTCTTGTGGGAGGCGAGGGTAACCTAAACATCCAGGCCCTTCCATCTCCTGCAAGAAAGTTGAGGTTGGTTCACAGAGCTGGAAAAGAGCCCTGGAGAGGCACCAAGGCCCTCTGCTCCATGTGCCTCCCCCTGTCTGCACATGCTCCACGTACCTTGGCTGTCCTCCCTCACAGCACTCACCTGTGAACCTGAGGAACTCCTGCTCATCCTTCAAAACCCCGTCCAGGTGCTAGTGACACATTCTTTGATTGCCAGTAACCCAAGCACAAAACCTCTTCTTTGATGCTTTTCCTTTGCCTGGAATATCCTTCTAAGAGCTGCACTTGTCATTAAAATTTTAATGACTCGTTCCCCAAGAGCCACAGTGTTACTGGTGGAGGGCGTCCAGGTTCCCAAGAATTGGACAAAACACACAAACAAAGCAAGGAAAGAACGAAGCAAGAAACGCAGAGATGTGTTGAAAGTGAAGTTCACTCCACAGTGTGGGAGCAGGCCTGAGTATAGGGGCTCAAGAGCCCAGTTACAGAATTTTCTGGGGTTTAAATACCCTCTAGAGGTTTCCATTGGTTACTTGGTGTACGCCCTATGTAAATGGAGAGGATGAAGTAAAGTTACAAAGTCATTTACTTGGTGTACGCCCTATGTAAATGGAGAGGATGAAGTAAAGTTACAAAGTCATTTACTTGGTACACGCCTTATGTAAATGAAGAGGATATTTTCTGTGATAGCCGAAGTGGTTCCACTTGATTTAGTTCTGGGAAGTCCTTAGGTTCCCTGCCTCCAGGCCCGCTTCTCCTAGTAAGCTTGATCCCAGGGAACTGACATTATTCTATTGTCTTTATTGTAGTTGTATTATATAACTATTATATTATAGTTGTACATATTGGGGGAGCACATGTGATATATTGATACCTGTACACAGTGAGTAATGATCAAGTCAGGGTAATTGAGATATTCATCACCTCAAACATTTATCTTTTCTTTGTATTGGGGACATTACAATTCTCTTCTAGCTCTTTTGAAATACAATAAATTATTTCAACTACAATTTCTCTACTGTACTGTCAAATACTACAACTTACTCCTTTATCTAATTGTATTTTTGTACCCATTAACCAACCTCTCCCAGATATTCATGCTTCTCTCTAAGACTTTAATTTTCCCCAGGGAGGCAATGGGGAAGGTGAGCCCACTGGCTGTGATTTACTAATGTGGTGCTGAAAGACTCCCAGTGATAGCCAAGTTTGTTTGCCAAGTCGTTCTTCTGAAGGGGACCATGTGAACAAACCCCTAAGAAAAGTTGATTTCAAGTACTGGGCAGCACCCTTCAGAGCACAATACATGGTACTTCAAGAGTTTTTAAAAGAGAGTTCCTCAAAAACTCAAGCTGTTTTTATTTTCCTAGATACTTACGTAGTGATCATATCCTTTGTGAGGTTGCTATCGGGATGTTGGGATTTTCTAAGGAACGTAAACTCCCCAAGATTAAAGCAATGTCATGGTTGAGAAGTTTATCTCACTTTCACCCCATATTTAGGTGTACGTTTCACTGGTGTTCCAAGTATAGAAACACATTTAGCAAATAATTTTGATCTTTGAAGAAGTTCTCTTTTCAACTTTATCAGGCAAGTTCACAGATGCATTTTACAAGGCAAATCGGGAGGAAAGGGAGATCAATTCTACTGCTGAGAAAGAATCTAGGTCAATTTTATAGATTCACACTCAAATGAAATCCACACGAGAACAAAATTCAAGACATTGGTTAAAAGAAAAATCATACCAAGTATCAAAATAAGTTAAATTGCTATCTATTTACAGTTCAATACATTGAAAACATCCTAGATCTTTACCAAAATTAATTTCTTTGGTGTCTTACAGAAGCATCTGTGGGCTTCCAATAAGTTCTACTTTTAAAAATCTTACACAACAGTGTTCCTACAAAAAGAAAGTAAACACTTGCAACGAAAATTTCCATTTTTGCTCATCAAGATTTCAATCGATTTTACTTGAACAAGCTGTTTCGTTCAATTCACACTGATTAACCTTAGCCCAGTCGCTGAAAACTTTGTGGTTCCGGGATACAGGTTTTAATTGTCTTCATAATGTACTTGGAAGGTCACTGGGGAAATTGAACACAAAAGGTTTCCTATATGATGTGCTGACCAAATAAAGAGCCTGAACAGCCTGTGCCTCAGCAGTCTCAATCTCAAATTGACCTCCTTTTTGTTTTTTCTTTTCTGTTACGGTGTGTTTCTCATCATTTTCTTTTTCTGTCAATATTTATGTAGATGTCAACTATATTCTTGCCTCTCTGTAAGTACTGCTTTTCTCTAGGGCTGTCCCATGAAAACAAAATTTCAGTCAAAATTGTTATTTTTTATCGTCCTTCTGTTTGCAGCAAGCAGGGGTCTTGGATGCAAAATTTATGGGAGAGCCAGAAACTCAGAAATCAAAATAAAGAATGTCTTAATGCAGTGTTTTTAAAAATAAAAATGAATGTTAAAAAAAGAACTCATGATTGGGCCGGGTGCGGTGGCTCACGCCTGTAATCCCAGCACTTTGGGAGGCCGAGACGGGCGGATCACAAGGTCAGGAGATCGAGACCATGGTGAAACCCCGTCTCTACTAAAAATACAAAAAATTAGCCGGGCGCGGTTGTGGGCGCCTGTAGTCCCAGCTACTCGGGAGGCTGAGGCAGGAGAATGGCGTGAACCCGGGAGGCGGAGCTTGCAGTGAGCCAAGATCGCGCCACTGCACGCCAGCCTGGGCGACAGAGCGAGACTCCGTCTCAAAAAAAAAAAAAAAAAAAAAAAAAAAAAAAGAACTCATGACTCATGATTAATAAAATATCCAAATTGTGGCTGGGCATGGTGGCTCATGCCTGTAATCAGGCCTCCCACTTTGGGAGGCCGAGGTGGGTGGATCACCTGAGGTCAGGAGTGGGAGACCAGCCTGAACAACATGGTGAAACCCCGTCTTTACTAAAAACAAAAAAATTAGCTGGGTGTGGTGTTGGGCGCCTGTAATCCCAGCTACTCAGGAGGCCAAGGCAGGAGAATCGCTTAAACCCGGGAGGTGGAGGTTGCAGTAAGCTGAGACGGTGCCATTGCACTCCAGCCTGGGTAATAAGAGTGAAACTCCATCTAAAAAAAATAAATAAATAAATTAAATAAAAAATAAAACTCCAAATTGTAATTATTCAGCCCTAATAGGGGCTCTGTGGTGGTCATCAGTAGTCCTTAGTGCTCCTGGGAATGTGATATAATTCCTGGCTCCCTCGTGGACATAAGTGGGGCCACGTGACTAGTACTGATCAACACATTGCAAACAGAAGTGATGAGTGTCACCTCTGGGCAGGAACATGTGGCTGCCAGTTCAAGACCCTCCTAAACTTTTCTCTTTTTCTCTCATTTACAGCAACTGGCAAACTTCCAGACCAGCAGCATTGTATTGGCCAGGAACCTGCACACCTAGGGTGAGCAGAAACTCCCTAGAAAGCCACTATGGGCAAGGAGCCTGAGTGAGGAATGAGCCTTTGCTATTTCAAGCCACCTAGTTTCTGGGGAGTATCTTTTACAGCAGCTGAGCCTCTCCTGACTGACTGATACACATTAAGCAAGGTTTGCACTGTGGAAATCCTCAGTTTCTCAAGTGAAAGAAAGCCGTCCCCAGCATCCAGTCTTACAGCTGGAACTTCTTGCCTAGAAAGAGCAAGCTGCTGCTTCTCTCCTTCCCTAATTTCCAGTAAATTTTATTCTTAAGACTGAGAGCTTTGTAGATGGACAATTAGAGACTTTAAAAACTTGTTTCAGTTGGGTGCAGTGGCTCAAGCCTGTAATCTTAGCACTTTGAGAGGCCAAGGCAGGTGGATCACTTGAGGTCAGGAGTTCAAGACCAGCTTGGCCAACATGGCGAAATCCTGTCTCTACTGAAAATACAAAAATTAGGCCGGGTGCGGTGGCTCACGCCTGTAATCCCAGCACTTTGGGAGGCCGAGGCAGGCGGATCATGAGGTCAGGAGATCGAGACCATCCTGGCTAACACGGTGAAATCCCATCTCTACTAAAAATACCAAAAAAAAAAAAAAAATTAGTTGAGCATGGTAGCAGGCACCTGTAATCCCAGCTACTTGGGAGGCTGAGGCAGGAGAAACACTTGAACCCGAGGGGCGGAGATGCAATAAGCCGAGATCACGCCACTTCACTCTAACCTGGGCAAAAGAGTGAAACTCCGTCTCAAAAACAAAAACAAAAACAAAAAAAACTTGTTTCACCTCTTACAAGCACTTAGGATGTGAGATAGCTCATGGCAAAAACTTTAGTTGCCAACCTATAAAATGAAGTTCGAAATGCCTCCCACACAGGGAAGTAATGGAATTAAATAACACAGAAAAACACCTGGAACACAGCTGATAATTAATGCATTTTAATCTAATTGCACTCAAATTGTGCCCGAGATGCTCATTACACAGCGGATCACATCATCCCCAATTTAGGAGGCCCAGGACCAGGAGACAGCACTTCAGCAGTGCCCTCTGGTGCTTATGCCGAGAACTACATTAGGAAGCCCCGGGTTCTTCCTTTCCCCCGTGGTCATTGCTACTAAGCCGACCCAGTGGGACCCAGTGCCCAGTGGCCTGAGTTATTGTTGCATGGATACATTTACTTTCTTTTTCTTTTTCTTTTTTTTTTTCTTTTTGAGACGGAGTCTCGCTCTGTCTCCCAGGCTGGAGTACAGTGGCGCGATCTCGGCTCACTGCAAGCTCCGCCTCCCGGGTTCATACCATTCTACAGTAGCTGGGACCACAGGCGCCTGCAACCTCGCTCGGCTAGTTTTTTTTTTTTTTTTTTTTTTCAGTAGAGACGGGGTTTCACCGTGTTAGCCAGGATGGTCTCGATCTCCTGACCTCGTGATCCGCCCGTCTCAGCCTCCCAAAGTGCTTGGATTACAGGCTTGAGCCACTGCGCCCGGCCAATACATTAACTTTCTTTGCTGAGATGGGCCTGGGAGAAGAATCACCAGCAATTCAGTTTGCAACGACCTAGAAAAGTGGAAGAAAAAAACAACGTGGCTTTGGAAAGAAAGAGTCATGACACGCTAATATCCCTTACCAGATTTAATGCATTTAGAGTAAAGGTAGATGGAATGCTATGGTCCAAATGTTTGTGTCCCCCAAAATTAATATGCTGAAATCTTCACCCCCAAGGTAATGGTATTAAAAGGTGGGGACTTTGGGAGGTGATTGGGAGCCCTCATGAATGGGATTAATGCCTTTATAAAAAAGGATTGATAGAGATCCCTCAGTCCTTCCACCGTGTGGAACAGGTAGGACACAGAAAGAAGGTACCCTCTACAAACCAGGAAACAGGCCCTAGCCAGACATTGAACCTGCCAGTGCTTTGATCTTGGACTTTCTCAGCCTCTAAAACTGTAAGAAGTAAAGTTCTGTTGCTTAAAAGCAACCCCATCTATATTTTGTTATAGCATCCTGAACAGACTAAGACATATAATATACCTGAGACCAGCAAAACTGATGGGTTTTAAAAAAAAAAAAAAAGAAAAAAAAGTATGGCTGGTCTTAGTGGCTCAGGCCTGTAATCCAAACCCTTTGAGAGGCCAAGGTTCAGGGAATCACTTGAGGCCAGGAGTTCAAGACCAGCCTGGCCAACATGGTAAAACCCAGTCTCTACTAAGAATACAAAATTTGGCCAGGCGTGGTGATGCTCACCTGTAATCCCAGCTACTCGGGAGGCTGAGGCACGAGAATCACTTGAACCTGGGTGGCGGAGGTTGCAGTGAGCCGAGATCGTGCCACTGTACTCCGCCTGGGCAACAGAGCAAGACTCTGTCTCAAAAAAACAAAACAAAACAAAACAAAAAACAAAAAACTAACAAACAACTGTTACTCTCATGAAGAATTCCATAAAACTAACAGATTAGTACCCAGTTATTTGGAGTATCGCACTAGCACCAAATTATCATTTTTTTCATATTGAATCAAAGAGAATAAATGTTCCAATGAATCTGAGCAACGAAGGGACAATCTAGGAGCTGCAGACGTTTCTTTGTAGATATCACTCAATTCTCATTCTAATGTGGGTAATCCAACTCCTGCCTTCATTCAAACAACCACACTTTGAATTT
The DNA here is from genome assembly GCF_043159975.1 of Macaca nemestrina. Classification (NCBI taxonomy): domain Eukaryota; kingdom Metazoa; phylum Chordata; class Mammalia; order Primates; family Cercopithecidae; genus Macaca; species Macaca nemestrina. The sequence goes on from NC_092130.1 coordinate 170,360,205, forward strand.
CTACATCTCCTTGGATTCGCCATAATAATCAGAAACCAAGAAGGTACTGGGGCAGCAAACTGGGACCAGAAGGTGGTGGGACAGGAATTAGCTAGAGATCAGACATGCAGGACCAGAGACAGCCACCTAAAAGAGAAAATGGGACTGAAGAATAGAAGAAAGCTTTAATTTCATGTCAACAGGTTGATGACATCACATTCTATTGGCCGTTTTAGTCAAAATTAACTGCAAAAAGGTCCTCTCCATGACCTTAGATGCCCTACTTATAGAGGCTGTCCTTTCGACTTAGGAGTGCAGAGTTTAGCGACATTTTGGAAATCTCCTTAGGTTTAAGCCTTACAGGAATTACATGCTCAAAGAGAAAAAGAGGCATAGTAGGAAGGTCAGGGGCCTCAGGTAGTCTGGACGTGTCCACAGGGAGCTAAGACAGTGGCCAAGGCTGGCTGCCAGAGTCAGGGACAGGAGCTGTCTCCCACCCACACCACCAAAAGTCATCTGAGGACCATGAACTTAAGCCATAAGAATTATGAGGTCAGCAATGTTTCTTTTATGGAACGGGGTGGATATCAGGAAGGTCTGGAAATGAAGCCAGAGATCACAAATTGGTAGAAGATAAAACTAAACTCTCTTCCAAATAGAAGAGCACCACAGTAAAATCTACCATCCCCACCTGTTTTTCAGGGGAAAGATGGTTTGGAGAAGCACTCAAGAGATGAGAAGTTTCCACTGAAGCCTCGTTCCAGAGCACCTGTAGCAGAGACTGCACTGCCATCCCCAGGACCATCTTCCAATTCTTCCCTACAGTGGAAATGGGCCAGAAAAATGACATTTCTCAGGCTCCCTTTCAGGTACCTCCAGCCACTGAGTTAGGTATTTATTCCTGGGGCTGCCATAGCAATGCAGTGACTTAAAACAACCGAATTGTATTGTCTCACAGTTCTGGAGCCTAGAAGTCCAAGATCAAGGTGATGGCAGGGCTGTGCTGCCTGTGAAACCCATAAGGAAATCCTTCCGTGACACTTGCTAGCCTTTCGTGGTTTGCAGACAGTTGCTAAGTCCCTTGGCTTGTAGCTGCATCATTCCAGTCTCAGCCTCCCTTGTCACATGGTGTTCTTCCTCTGTGTCTCTGTCCTCACATGCCATCTTCTTACAAGGACACCAGTCATATTGCACCAGGAGTCCACCTGACACCAGGATGACCTCATCTTAATTACATCTACAATGACCCTATTTCCAAATAAGGTCACATTCTGAGATACTGGGGGTTTAGGACTCAACATATCTTTTTTAGGTGGGGTGGGATAGACACAATTTAATCTATAACAAGATACAAGCAGAAGTTGTTGATGGAGCTTCCGGAAAAGTTCTTTAAATAGAACTGCCTCTGTTTATAGATGCGCCCTACTTCCCCCATGTACCCTCCTCCTTTCCGTGGCCCTGAAAATCAATACCACCTGGGATAGAAGTGTGACTACTGATCTTTAGCAACCATCTTGCTACCATGAGGCAAACTTGGGAAGAGAAAACATATGCTGAGGACACAAAAAGGGGGAGAGAAAGAGAGAGAAGGAGAAAGAGTCAGATCTCTGACGATTGTGCAGTTTCCAGACCACTACGAGCTTTCTTTTTAAATTCCATCTTGCTTCCATCATTATTATTCGGCTTTTCCATTATTCACAGCTGAGTTGAATCCTAACTGACTCATGCATGCTGAGGAAAACATCTCCCTCCCCAAGTCAGCACCCACAGGAAGAGAAGATGGGAGCCGTGGATGTCAGCGATGGGCAGGATAGCTGCCCGGCTCTCTACCTATTGCATTGGTAAGTCGCCACCCCACAGCTGCAGGCAACCAAAGCACCAGAGCCTGGTGGCAGCCCCACAGTGGTGACAGCAAAATGAGAGGCACAGATGGTGTTCACCACAGACAGGCCCGGCCTGAGTGCAGCAGGGGCCATACCCGTCACTGTTATTCCAGGTTCTCAGTCACAGCTAAATCTACACCACACTATCAGAAAGGAGAGACAGCAGATCTTAATGACAATTCTTTTCCTCTCTGGGGCTCTAGTGCAGGGATCATCCGATGTTTCTGTAGAGGGCCAGGCAGCAAATATTTTAGGCTTCAAGGGCCTTACAGTCTCTGCTGCAACTGCTTAGCTCTGCGGTTCTCCCGCAAGGGCAGCCATAGGCAACGTGCAAATGATTGGCCACAGCCGTTGCTGTGATTCAAATGTGTCTCCTCCAAAATTCAGGTGTTGCCAACGTGATGGAATTCAGAGGTGAGGCCTTTAAGAGATGATTAGGCTATGGGAGCTCCTCCTCCTTAGGTGGGATTAAGACCTTTAAAAAAGAAGCTTCCGGCAGCATTTGGCTAGCTTACAGTTCTGCAAGGAGAGCCGGGTGAGGATACAACCTTTGTTCCTCTTGCCCTTCCACCTTGCAACACGGGACACTCAACAAGAAGTCCATCACCAGACACCGGATGCAGGCACATTCTTCTTGGACTTCCCAACCTCCAGAACGGTGAGAAATACATTTCTATTCTTTATAAATTACCTAGTCCGCATTATTTGGTTATTGCAGCACACATGAGTGGACTAAAATAGCTGCGTTCCAACACAACTTTACTCAGAAAAACAGGCAGTGCTCTGGATTTGACCCGTGAGCCAAAATTCACTGACCTCGGCTCCAGGACTTTCCTGTAACTCATTTGCACTGGTGTTGATTCAGGGTGCTGAAGATAACACCGATCTGTTCTATGTTCTCTGACTAACCCGTAAGAAAAATCTTATTTGAGTTGGTGGCAGTAGAGCCGGCCCTGGGGCCATGGGTCAGAGCAAGCTTAAACACAAACTGCTTTCATCGTGGTGAGCTGCCCATACCCTTCCCCATTTTAAATCTTGCCCTGGGCATGCCATTATATATCAGATATAATTATTATAGTGAAAACGTTATCAGAAATCTGCTACATCTAGCTTTTGTGATTTTAGCCTTATTCAAGGCAATCCAAAGCAACCGTGAAAGTTTGAAACCTTGTGAAAATGTCAGCTCACAGCTCCACTAAAGGCATAGTCAACAGCACGGGCTGGCAGTTAGCCAACAGTGACCCATAGATCAAATCTGGCCTGTTTTTGTAAATAAAGTTTTATTGAAACCCAGCACATTCATTCATTCACACAGTTCCCATTCCTGCTCGTATACTACATCGGCAGAGAGGGATAGCTGCAGCAGAGACCATATGGCCAGCAAAACCCAAAATATTTATTCACTGGCCCTTTGCAGAAGCAGCCTGCTGAAGCCAGGCCTAGGCAATTGTCAGGCTGGGAGCCAGTCTTGCCAGCAGTGCCAGCCCTGCTGTCCATGCCCACTACCCTGGGATCCCAGTCTGCAGGCCCCTCACAGTCATTCATGTGGGAAACCACGGCCAGCCCCTCAAGTCTCTTCCTCAAAGAATCAACCTACCCGTGCATCCAACCCTCAGGGACAGCCCACCAGGTGTCCCCAGAGGACCCCACTAAATAAAAACTTTCCTTCTTGTGCTACTCGGCACTGTGTATGCATCTGGGCATTTTCTGGAATATTGTTTGCTCACTATAAGAGCAGCAATGCGTGACTGGGGACCTACTGAGACGCACAAAGATGAAAAGTTCCTCTCGAGAGAGGCTACGGAGGAACTAGACTCCTGTGGCTTACAGTGTGGCAGGGGACGCGCGTGGCATGCTGACATGTGTTTTCCGTGCAGCTCAAGTGAGTCTCGGCACCTCCAGGGTTTAGTGAAATGGGCCATCTGGGGTCTCTGTGCATGAGAAATGGAAAAGCTCTAGAAAAAGCACTCCCACTCGTAGAAGAGAGGCCAGGGAGCGAAAGTAGGGTTTATGGGTTGAGATGAAAGGGAAGCATGATTTTGTGTGAAGATGGTCTCTGTGACTCAGTGTCCCTTAACACAGCCCCTATGGACTCATACCTGAGTCCTGGCTGGAGGACTGCAGCAAAAGGCAGGTGAAATAGAAATGAGCTGTCTTATCAGAAACTGTACAACAATCAGAGCATAAGGCAGCAGCTCTGAAGGATTTCTGCTGAATGAGGATGCCATCAACAAGAAAAGCGGCATCCTGCTCAAAGAAGATATTTCCGTTGTATAAAACGAGGGATTCATGTCTAGAATAAATAAAGCATCTAAAATTAATAAATTATTTTTACAAAAAGTTAGTAGATGGTTTGCAAAAGAGGAAGTGCCAACACCCAACATGCAGAGAGGCTAAAAGCCACTAGCAATGAACAGAAAAAAATCAGAATGAAAAACCAATATCAGAACGGCACACAGGGGAAGGCAGGCCCCTCCCTGCCACAGGAGAGGATGTGGGAGGACTGGACACTTGTGTGCTGTTGTCAGGCTGTGAGTGCGCCCTGGGAAGCAATCTGCAGGACCTCATGAAGCTAAGTTTGCACACGCCCATCACTCAGACCCACTCCCAGGGACCATCTGGAGATTCTGTCACGTGAGTCCAAGGGTCCATGCACAAGGATGCCCATTGAGGATGTAGAGGAAGAGGTCACCTAAGTGGTCGTCACTAGAGAAGCGGCTGCATAGGACGTGGTAGCACACTCTGGAATACATATGGGTGGGAAGAGGCAGTGGGCTGGATGAATGGATAGTGCCAGGGATAGAGCCTAGACAGGGGGTGCTTAAGGGAAGAGTGTGAGTGCCCAGGACACCATTCCAGTAGGCATCCACAGTCCATGGGGGGCTGTGTTAAGCACACATGAGCACAAGTGCACATACACAAGTCTACACATTCTACATAGAGCCCATCTTCATGCAAGCCCCCAGAGACACCGTCTGAGATGGGATTTGGGTGTGTGTGATGCGCTAAGGGGGGCTTCCAGGAGAAGGTAGGTAAGCAAAGGACCCAGAATAGGGCAAGGCTGCCGCTCAGCAAGAACAAAGGTTTGGAGAAAGTCTAGAAAGATCCCCTGGAGCTCTGACACATCCCAGCCTGGACTTCGCCTTGAGGCAAGGGGACTGGCCTTTTGTCGCCTCTATCAGACAAGCACTGGTTCCAGGATTCCCCCCACCCAGCGGTGTGCAAAGTCTCAGCCAGGCAGCTCCCTTCAGCAAGAGTGACGGTCACCATCCCCAGCCTCTGCAGCTGTGAGCTGTGAGCTGTCTGCTGCCAATGCTCAGGCCACAGAGTGTCAGGTTCACCACCTGGCAAGGGGGTCCAGATGGGGCTCCATGTCCATCTCCCGCAGGTGCAAACACTTGTTGAATATGTTTGAGTAGGTACCTATGGAGGATGGGGACATGGAGAGGGGGCTGCAAGGAAGGACAAAACTACAGAAAAGGTAGCGGGAGCAGTATCTCAGACAGAGGGCTAATGGGGATGTGCCAGGGACAGGAATGCGAGTAAGTGGACCCTGAACCTAAGCCCCTCCTTTGTGACTTGTATGAAAGAGGAAGGCACACACGGGGACGGACCAGAGCTTCCAGCGTGTCCGGGAATCTGATAGAAAGGAGGATGAACCCCTGCCCCCTGCTGGCAGACAGCACAGCGCCAGGTGCGGGCAGCAAAGAGGCGGTGGCTCTGGCCCTGGTTTGTTTGTGAACAAAGAATCCAAAGAATTCAAATCCCCTCTCTGCAAAGTAGAGTAACTATAGCCACAAAACAACTGATCACAGAGGTGAATAGAACCACAAAGCAGGGAGAATTCTAAGCATTCCCTCTGCAGGGCAAAGGCAGAGAAAGACAAAACACTGGCAGAGGGGCTGCGCTGCAGGAGAGGAAGGCTGGAAACAGCAAACCCCAAATTTTAGGAAACCACAAATGAGGAGTCCAGGGCTGTCACACAAAAATAGATTGCTGCACAACAGAGGGAAGAATTCAAATAGAAACGACTCACATGTGTGTGTCAGGGTGGGGCTATCTCAGCTTTTGTGTGGGAAGCCACTGCAGCTGATGGTGGCTCTGCCTTGCCCAAGTAAAGGAGAAAGCACTCAACAAGCCTGGGGCCACACACGCATGTGCTCTGGTGCATGTGTGCAGGTGCACATATGTACGTGACTGCATACGCACACATACATGCAGTGACACAGGTGCAGGCACGCACATGTGAGAATTTTCTTCTCTTAGTCAAGCTTTGCCTCTTCTGCCTAATGGAATGGCTTTTGGGACCCCTTCATCTCAAAAAGATCTCCAGATAATTCCTTAGGCTTCTACCCACCACTATTCACTCCTAAGAGCTTATTCACTCCTAAGAGCTTAGACACAGGCCAGGGGACTGAGCGCAGGAATCCACCTTTGAAAACACTACATCAGATTCTTCATCTCCTACCAACCCCCAACCCAGCATACACACTCCTTACATTCTCCGCCCAGCCTCAAAAATCCCACATGCAAATGAATTGTCTGTGGACTCTCCGGCATGCCTGTCCTCTCAGCCATCGGGCCTGCCCCGACCCGACAAGATCCCATTAATCCACAGAGCTTAGGCCAGTGGTCTCAAAATGCAGCAGCAGCACCTGGGAGCTGTTAGAAATGCCAGTTCTCAGGACCAGACTCTGCAGTTAGGCCCAGGAAGCTGCATTTAAACAAGCTCTACATTTACACATTAAAGATTAAGACTCCCTGCCTCAGGCCGGGCGTGGTGGCTCACGCCTGTAATCCCAGCACTTTGGTAGGCCGAGATGGGCGGATCATAAGGTCAGGAGATTGAGACCATCCTGGCTAACACGGTGAAACCCCGTCTCCACTAAAAATACAAAAAACTAGCCGGGCGAGGTGGCAGGCGCCTGTAGTCCCAGCTACTCGGGAGGCTGAGGCAGGAGAATGGCGGGAACCCGGGAGGCGGAGCTTGCAGTGAGCTGAGATCCGGCCACTGCACTCCAGCCTGGGCGACAGAGCGAGACTCCGTCTCAAAAAAAAAAAAAAAAAAAAGAATCCCTGCCTCAGGCTATGCCTTACCCAGCAAAGGAGAGGGCCACTAAGTACACAGGCCCTGCCCTCAGGGAGTTCCAATCTGATGATGACAAGTCAGCTTCCCTAGAGGCCAAACCTGAGCCAGGACCTGGAGGCACCAAGAGGATGGAGCACTGTACCGACTGGATGGGAGAGGGTAGCCAGGACCCTCAGCCTGACTCCACGGAGAGCTCAGGAACAAGGAACTGCACCCCATTTACACAAGGAGAGCAGCCTTTGTCCCATGCCAGCCAGTCATTGGCTGTGGGCTCTCCACCCCACCAGGGGTGCAGCGAAGCCTCCTGGGTGAGGCAGCTCCCATTCCACGGGGCACACTTCTTAAAGAGGACAGCAGTTGGCTGGGCGTGGTGGCTCACACCTGTAATCCCAGCATTTTGGGAGGCTGAGATGGACGGATCACGAGGTCAGGAGATGGAAACCACCGTGAAACCCTGTCTCTACTAAAAATACAAAAAAAAAAAAAAAAAAAAAATTAGCCAGGCGTAGTGGCGGGCGCCTGTAGTCTCAGCTACTCAGGAGGCTGAGGCAGGAGAATGGCGTGAACCCCGGAGGCAGAGCTTGCAGTGAGCGGAGATCACGCCACTGCACTCCAGCCTGGGCGACAGAGCGAGCCTCCATCTCAAAAAAAGAGGACAGCAGTCTGAGCTGTCAGCAGCCCAGACTCACAACAGCTGGGGACCCCAGCCCACGAAAGGGGACCTAGGAGGAGTCCTCACTCTATTTAGCAGCCTCTGGATCCCTGCAATGTCTCAAGCCTTTAGGGTATCTGACCCTAGGACTGGGTGCAGAGAAATGGGTCAGGATTGAGTTTCCTGAGTGTTTCCTAGGGCTGCTGGAACGAAGTCGCACTAAAGAAACAAACATTTCTGTGTAAAACAAGAGAAACTTTTTCTCTGTTAGTTCTGGAGGTCAGAAGTCCAAAGTCAAAGTGTCAGCAGAGCCATCCTCCTCCAAAGGCTCCGGGGAAGGATCCTCCCTGCCTCTTCCAGGTCCTGGCAGCTCCCAGCAGTCCCTGGTGTCCCTTGGCCGGTGGATGCCTCACTGCCAGCTCTGCCTCCATCATTGCGTGTGGCTTTCTCCCTGTGTGTGTGGGTCTCTGTGTGTCCTCTCCTTTTTTTATAAGGACATCAGTCATTACATGCAGGCAACACCCTAATCCAGCAAGAGCTCATCTTGATCCTTGACTAATCACATTTGCAAAAACTGTTTCTAAACAAGGTCACATTCACTGCTACCAGGGGCTAGAATTTCAACATAGCTTTATGGCGGACAATTCAAACCCACAGTGCTGAGGATGACTTAGGAGTCCCACAGGGGTCACCACAGCCTAGGCCAACACTGCAGGGAACTCAGTGTTGGTTTATTGGCAAGAAGCTACTGAAATAAAACACTAAGGCCAACTTTTAGAGGCTAAAAGAATAAAGATCACCCGGGGCCAAAAGAAAAAGGACAGTCACTATGGAAGGGACAGTTCCTTCTACTAGCTGCACTTCTCAGTAGCATTGGTGGAGTTTGGCACCATAAACGTGTCAAGCAACCTGCAAACCCAGCAGTAATGGCCATCCCACATGGGGAGCAAGACTGGAGGCGGTTCTGTGGTTGGAGGAGTAGCTGTGTCTCACTGAGCCATATCCTGTTGTGAAATAGTAGCGAGTGGCTTTCCTTCTCTGGACCTCTTTTCCTTGTCTCTTTGCCCTGCAGCCCTTCCTCCAATAAAGCAAAACTGCAAGGCTGAGGCCTGTGGCAGCAGGGAAGAGCTCACCCAATGAGGTAGCAAGTACATGTATTTAAACTTGGGAACTTGGACTTTTGGAGTGAATTTCTGGCAATTAAGAACATGGTCTTAATTGGTCTTGGAGGCATGGTCTGGGAGACCATGACTTTCATTTGTAAAATCCAGAAAGGTGAGAGGAAAAAGATCTTTTGTGGCATTTCAAGAAACATCAAGAGTCAGCCAGGAGGGTCCCAGAGCAAAGAGCTCAACAAACCACGGCACATGGTGAGGACAAGAGCCCTTCTGGGTGGGAGCTGCAGACCTCACAGGAGGGAAGCAAGCGAGGTGAGAGAGAGGCCTGCACCCTCCCTTGAGATCACACTCAGCAGGTCTGAGGGCTCAAAGGTCCAAAAGCAGAGTCGACTTGCCTGAATATCCAGGAGGAAGCTGCCTCCCAAGTATCCTGATCTATATATGGTGGTGTATTATATTAGGTAGGCCCTCCAGAGAAACAGATGGGGGATAAACACACACACAGATGATTGACAGATAGATAGATAGATAGATAGATAAATAGATAGATAGATAGATAGATAGATAGATAGATAGATAGATAGATAGATAGATAATATGGTATTGACTCATTCAGTTGTGGAGACTGAGAAGTCCCATTAACCTATACACTATAGAGACCCAGGAGGCAATGGTATAGGTTAAGGCCTGAGAAGCACAGAGCTGATGCTGTGATTTCCAATTCAAGTCTGAAGGCTGAGAACCACGAGTGCTGAGGATGGATCAAGCAGTCAGGAGGAGACACAGAGAAAGAACCCTCCCTTCCTCTACTTTTTTATTCTACTCAGGCCTGCAACAGATGGGGTGGCCTGCACCCACATTGGAGAGGGCCATCTGCTTGACTCGGTCCACCAATTCAAATGCTGATCTCTTCCGGAAACACCCTCACAGACTGTGAAGAAACAATGTTTGGTGAGATATCTGGACGTCCCTTGGCCCAATCAAGTTGTCACATAAAATTAACCATCACAGTTGGTTCCTCTAATGCAGAAATGGGAGCAGAGCTGATTTAGGCAGACAGGATGCTGAGAGGACCCATCCTCCCACCACCCTCACTCCTGCAGGATGTGGAAACCCAGAAGTCCCCAAATGTTGGATTCGAATGCCAAAGGGAGCTGAGAATTGAGGGCTGGTGTGCCTGGTGGGGAAGTGACCATGCTGTGAGGCCAGGGACCATGTGAGAAGCCCAAGCTAGGATCTAGATGAAGCCATGGCTGAATGTGCAGAAGCTGAGTGGGGACAGAGCCAACAGGGACGAGTGCCCGGCTCTCCGGGACCAATTACAGCCTGTTGCCCACTGGCCACAGGTCAACTCCCAGACCAGACATTTGCCTCCTTGCCATGTTTGCTAGAACACAGATCACCCTAGGGAAAAAGAAAGGCATAGAGGAACTTGGAATCCTGAACTAATTGAAAGATACAGAGCTTTAAACCAGGACTGACAGAATTGCCTGAAATTGGCAAGATTAACTTCCCCACCATTAGCAGAAATGAGGGTTTGTGAGCTAAATTAAGCTCAATTACAAAACGATAAAGAAAGTTACATTTCTGCACACCGGAGTTTTATGGTTGTGAAATTTGTACCTACCATACAAGAACTGTAATTGCAATTCAAGGCAATGTGTGATATATGCCATATCAGTTGTAGAAGCCAAGTGTTTTATGATTTCAAAAAAAGGAGAAAGCGTGCCTACTGGAGTTTTAGAACCTGTCTCTGTTTATAGTTCAGCCTCTCCATCTTATAGATTACCTGACACCTTTCCTCAAACACAATTTCCCATAACTGTATTAGTTATGATTCTTTCTGCTGCAAGTAACAAAACTCTAACTCAAATCAGATTAAGAAAAGAAAAAAGAATTTATTAACTCACAAAAGTAAAGAATCCAAAGGGAGCCCCAGTTTCAGGTACAGCTTGATCCAGGGCTCAAATGACTTCACTGGGTTGGAGCTCCTGTCTTAAATTTCTCAACTATGCTTTCCTGGTGTTCAGTTCATGCACAGGACTCATGTGTTGACAAACTATCTGCCATAATTCCAGCCCCATGATCCTTTCACATTCATGCCGACAGGAAAGGAGAATGCATTTCACTGATAGTTCCAACAAAAGTGTGAGAACTGAATCTCCTTAGCTGTCATGGGCAGGATTCTTATCATCTGACCATCAGGAAGTCAGTCACTCTGGCAGATGTATGGAACGTGCTGGTTGGCTTAAACATGGAGTCAGTTTTCCCCAAAATGCATCCCTGGAGAATTGTGGAGCAATGGTTCCCCATGGGGCAAGGAGAAGATGTTGGTGGGAAAAACAACAAATGTCCAGCATTCTCTCTCACATTCTGGCACACAGTTTGGTTACTTTTCCTTCCAAGACAGACAGACTATTCTTAGGCCCGGGATATGCTCCATTTGTTTTCCCATCACAGAGCTATGTAAAGACTCTGATGGGCTCCTAGGATTAATGTCACTGCCTGTGAGTAATAGAAACCAATGCGAGTTACCTTTAGAGGAACAAAAGAAAAAAAGAAGGAAAGAAAAGAGGACATACTATCAAGCTACAGAGGAGTCTCACAGATCCTAAGAACAGTTTTGCATCAAGCCTCAGGAAGAGATGGAAACATGCCCTGTAAAACCACAGGGACCTGGGAAATGCCCTTTCTATTTTCTGTCTCTTGTTCCTTCTGCATGGCATCGGAGCTCAGAAAACAATACCCCAACATGAAGGCCTCAGAAGCAAAGAGTTTCTCTGACCTCCTCCTACCATCCTGTCTCTCAGACTCAATTTCCCCTGAGGCTAGCCACAGAAACTAGAATCCCTCTTCCCCAAGGCAAATCATAGAAACCACAGCCTCCTTTCCTGAAAGCTATCCATAAAACCTAAAATTATTACACTAGCTTTCCCTTTGCCGTTCCGAATAAAAACTGGCCATAAAGAAATTGTGCGACTTACCTTGTCTGACTGTAGATTATAAGATGCCTATTCCAGAGAAGGTCCTGCCCCATCCTCAGAAGGAAGGAACAGTGCTCAGAGAAGCCAAGAAGAATCCACACAGACAGGCTTTGTTGGGTTTTCCCACTCAGTCTATCAGGATTAGGTCATACCCTTTTTCTCCAGTCATATTTCTACATGGCTGTCCATACTTTGTTGAACCTAAACATAAAGACAATTTCTCCTAAAGGGGGTCTCATTCTGAAGGCTCCCATGTATACACATTAAGTCAATATAGATACCTTTTCTCCTATTAATCTGTCTTTTGTGAATTAATTTTTCAGTGAACCTTCAAGGGGCCAAGGGAAACCTACCCCTTGGACGCTATAACGTCTATGCCAGTCTTTTCTCTCATTGTAGTCAGAGCTCCCTCTGCTTCTCTGTCTCCATGGTGGAACGCAGCTGCCCCATGGCTCCAGACATTGAGGTAATGAACATTTGGTAGCTTGAGATTGTCCTTTTGTTTTCTCTATTTTTCTAAATCCTTGACTTTTACCTCTGGCTCTGGGTGAGCCACAGTCAGAGCATCCCATTTTCCCACCTATGGGGAGTGGTTCGGCTATAGGCATGTGATTCAATCAGAGTCAGTGAGATGCAAAGAGACTCTTGCTAGGACTTTGGGTAATGAAGGATGCGCTCTTCCCCCTGGACTGGAACTTGGGAGTTGTAAACTGGAGCTCCTATAGCCCTCTTGACACCACAATCTGAGATTGCACCAACCCAGAAGAAACAGGAATCAGGATATGGAAAAAGAATCTTAGTCCTGTTGTAATTTTTAGATCTTTGGATCAATCTAAACCTCTGCTGAGTTTTACCTTTAGACTTTTCAGTCATGGAGTCAATAAATCCTCTTCTGTTTAAGATACTTAAACTAGATGTCAGTCACTTGCGCCTGAAATAATTCTGATATACCATATTGATATGTTGCCATTTAAGTAACACATAGTATTTCTTGGTGAAAATCCAAGTTCCCAGGAAAAAGAATCTACCGGGCCCAGCATGGGTCACGTGTCAATACTCAGTCCAACCAACTGTGGCCAAGGAGGTTTGTGTGAGCAGGAGGAAGGGGCATCACTCAGAGCCAGGAGACATATTGCCATATGCAATTTATCCCAGTGTGTTTGATGCTTAGGTGCCTTTCCTGATCCTGGAATGAAAGCAATAATTCCACCTACTTGGTTTATATTCTTAGTGTGTTGATGCATCTCACTACATCTAAGACTAAGAATGTAATATATTGGGCTGTACAGGACATTTCTCTTTGAGGGTACCTCCACTAGCAGAGAATATGGTTGTCATTTTTCTAAGAGTTGCCATGCTTCACTCTGAGTCATCAGCATATTCTCCACCAGTGTCCCTGGCTGCAGTGGTTTTCTCTTTACTGAGGAAGCTTCACAATTAGCACATGATGGGGACAATGTACAACTAAATACTGGTGGGGGAATGAGGTACATCAGCCTTAACACTGTTAGAGGAACTGGAGACCATCTTCCTCAAGTCTACCCCTCCCAATATATGTCTAGTGTGCAGAGTATACCTTTCAGTAGCCAACTTCCAAACATAGCCAGCAATGAGCAAATGCTTAAATCCTTCAGAAGTCTTTATAGGTTAATTGGATTTATTTCTTATCTTAATGTTTGTGTCCCCCTTAAGTTCATATAATGAAACCTTAAACCCTATTGTGATGATATTTGGAGGAGGAACTTCGGGTGGTAATTAGGTTTAGATGAGGTCACGAGGTAAGCCCATGATGGGCTTAGTATCCTAGTATTAAGAAGAGACCAGAACGCTGTCTCCATCACGCGAGGACACAGTAAGAAGGAGGCTCTCTGAAAGCCAGGAAGAGGGCTCTCAACAGACACTGACCATGCTGGCACCCTGGTGTTAGACTTCTGGCTTCCAAAAGGTAAGAAGTAAACATCTGTTGATTAAGTCACCAGTTTATAGTATTTTGTAATAGCAGCCTGAGCAGACTAAGACATCTTGATCTAAAAAGTTGGATGAAGAGTCATCCAGGAAATGAGGGAGAAGGAAGCCTTTATCCTCATGTGGATATTTGAGTCCAATGTGGATATAAATCTATTCTTATACACGCAGGAAAGTTTTTCTCAGACACAGCTTGCATTCAAGGGTTATTTACATCATCAAAATGCTTTCAGACTTGCAAATTAGTGAGGATTGCGGCAGTACTCATGTAAACAGGGAACAGGTGCAGGATGCTGTGAGCAATAGCCAGAAGCAAGTGGCTTTGCAATATTGAATGACGAATAAGAGGGGGATAAAATGAAACAGAAGAAAGCCATTTATTGAATACTATGTGTAACCAATTACTATGTGTATCAATCAGGGTTCAATCAAAGAAGCAGAACCCCGGAGATATATAGGCATACATACATGTATATAATATGTATATGAGGGTATCTATGTTACATATTATATATAATATCTTGTGATCATGTATATTTTAAATTATATATTGCAATATAGTTTATAATTGAATATTATACATAATATAAATAGGGTTTTTAAAATTTTTCATTTTCGTGAGTACCATAGCAGGTGTATATAGTTATGGGGTACACGAGATATTTTGATACAGGCATACAATGCATAATGATCACATTAGCATAAGTAGAGTATCCATCACTTCAAGTATTTATCCTTTCTTTGTGTTATAAAAATCCAATTATACTCTTCTAGTTATTTTTAAATGTACAATAAATTATTGTTGACTGTAGTCACCCTGTTGTGTTATCAAATACTAATTCTATCTAACTATATCTCTGTACATGTTATGCCCAGACCGTTTATTCCCCAAAGAAGACCACCAGAGTCCAGAGTCAAAGCTAAGAACAATCCCTTAAAGCTAACCCTGAGCCGTCATCCCCATAGCCGTAACCATGTCTAGCTTACCTATGCTTTTATGCCTTATGCATCTGACTCTCCTCACTGCTGCGCCGTCTAATCCCTATGTCTGGAGGTTCTGGCTCTATGAGAACAAAACTCACCCCGGGGAAACCCCCCAAGCGGGTAAACTGCTAGCTAGTGCAGACTGCCCCCCCCTCAGGGTGTAATACTATAGTTTACCTCAATTTCACTAGGTTCCAGATTGCCCAACCAGCAATACCCATGATCTGTTTTGAATATGATCAAACTGAATATAATTGTAAAAATTATTGGTGGCACCAGAGTGCAGGTTGCCCATATAGCTACTGTAAGACGTACTCTGTCCGATACTGGAGAGAACGACAAGGGTGGTATTTTTACAAAACTGAGTCTCCTGTCACTTACACTTGGATAATTAGAGACCCATGGGACTCTCGGTGGACAACCCCACAACATGGGGGAGTATATTACTCATCAACTAGTACCTGGCCCAGTAGCCATTTATATCTGTGGAGAAGTCTAGTCCAGATTCAACCCTTAATCCACACACAAATCCACAGGCAAGAAACCAAGCTATCACAAGACTTGCAGCCCTTCTCCTGGCTAACTCTATTACGGGAAGGGCTAGCATTCGCCAACCTCACTGGTTTAGGTGACCTGTCCTCTTGTTTTATGTGTGCAACCCTAGGAAGACCACCATTAACGGCTGTTCCTCTATCCTCCCCTCCCACAAACTATACAGGTTTTAACTCATCGATAGTCACGATACCCGATGTAGCCCTGTACCGTGACCCATACCAAGAGAAATACCCCTATTGTTATTCGGCATTTAGCAACAGCCTCTGTAACCAATCGGCTACATACCCTAATAGTCCCATATATGCTCCCCCTGGTGTGTTCTTCTGGTGTAATATGACTCTGTTAAAAACTCTGTCCAAAAGCATCTCTGACGGACAGTTGTGTATCCCTGTTACCCTAGTTCCCCGACTGACACTGCTAACCCCGGCAGAGTTCATAGGCTGGGCAGGGACCGCCCCAACTAAAACTGCGCGACATAGACGAGCAGTTTTTCTACCACTAATTGCCGGAATATCCTTAACCACCTCTGTCGTCGCAGCGGGGTTAGCAGGAGGGGCCCTACAACACTCCATGATAGAAAACGACAAGCTGTTACAACAATTCTCTGTTGCTATGGAAGACTCCGCCTATTCCCTAGCCTCCCTTCAGCGGCAGCTCACCTCCCTAGCACAGGTCACCCTTCAAAACCGCAGAGCCTTAGACTTACTCACGGCTGAGAAAGGAGGTACCTGTATGTTCCTCAAAGAAGAATGCTGTTTCTATATAAATGAGTCAGGGTTAGTTGAGGAGAGAGTCCAACGCCTACACGAACTAAGCTTAGAAATGAAAAAGCAACAATTCACTACAGCCGCTAACAATTGGTGGAGCTCTTCAATGTTTTCCCTTCTGGCACCCCTTTTAGGCCCCCTAATGTCTTTACTACTTCTATTCACTATAGGCCCCTGTGTGGTAAATAAAATTTTACAATTTGTCAGAGAAAGGTTTGATACCATCCAACTAATGGTCCTCCGTAGCCATCACCAGCCTCTCCTGCACCCAGAAAGTGAGGCTATATTATAAGACTCTGGAAATCCAAGATTGGACATCCAGTTACTTATGAGAAGGGAGAAATGAAAGGACACAAAGATAGATGTGTACCCGCCCCCCACCCGCTACACCCTTGTTCTGCTCTCTAATCTTTGCACATACCAGAGATTTCATAAGTTCTGTGAGTACCTGGTTTTCTGCACGTACCAGAGATTTTGTTTTGCACATACCAGAGATTTTGTAAGTTCTGAGGCAAGGTCACAAGACGTGTTTAAGTAAGATAAACTCTTGCTGCCATAAACCTGCTCTCCCGCCTCAAAGTTTGAACCAAAATATCAGAAATGGCGGGAACCAATCATAGTTAGCCAAATCGCCTTGTTCAAACACTAGCCAATCATATATCTGATTTGTATAATAACTCTATGCCCACTTTTCTTAGACTATATAACATTGTTCGGAGCTCAGTGGGGGAGCTCTCCTGCCCGTCTCGTTTCACGAGCAAGTGAGAGCTCCAGGTTCGAACCTGTAATAAAGATTCTTGCTGCTTAGCTTTGACTCTGGACTCTGGTGGTCTTCTTCGGGGAATAAACGGTCTGGGCATAACATACACACCAATCATCCCCCCTTTCATGCTCCACTTCTGGTAGCCATTGTTCTACTCTCGAACTCAATGAGTCAACTGCTTTAATTTTTAGCTCCCACAAAGAAGTGAAAACATGCAAAGTTCTGTGCCTGACATATTTCACAACATAACGACCCCCAGTTCCATCCATGTTGTTGCAAATAACAGGATCTCATTCTTTTTTATGACTGAGTAGTACTCCCATTGTGTATATGTACCACATTCTTTTAATACATTCGTCTGTTGATGGACACTTAGATTGCTTCCAAATCTTGGCTATTTTGAGAAGTGCTGCTGAACACATGAGTGCGGAAATCTCTTTAATATACTGATTTTCTTACTTTTGGGTATATACCCAGCAGTGCGATTGCTGAATCATATAGTAGCTCCATTTTTAGTTTTTTCAGGAACCTTCAAACTGTTCTCCATAGTTGTAGTACCCACAAAAGTAACTAATTGGTAGTTAAGTAGTATTAATAGTAATTAACATTCCCACCAACACTGCACAAGGGTTTACTTATCTCCACATTCTTGCCAGTATTTGTTATTGCCTATCTTTTGGATAAAAAGCCATTTTAACTGAGGTGAGATGATATCTCATTGTAGTTTGATTTGCATTTCTTGATGATCAGTGATGTTGAGCACCTTTTCATATATATCTGTTTGCCATTCATATGTCTTTTGAGAAATGCCTATTTAGATCCTTTGATTATTTTTAAATTAGATTATTAGCTTTTTTCCTGTAGCATTATTTGAACTTCTTATGTATTCCAGTTATTAATCCCTTGTCAGGTGGAGAGTTTGCAAACATTTTCCCCCATTCTGTGGGTTGTCACTTCACTTTGGTGTTTGCTGTGCAGAAGCTTTTTAACTAGATATGATCCTCATCTGTCCATTTCTTCTTTGATTGCTTGGGCTTGTGGGGTATTACTCAAGACATTTTTGCCTGGTTCAATGTCCTGGAGAGTCTTCTTTCAATAGTTTTATGGTTTGAGGTCTTAGATTTGAGTCTTTAATCCATTTTTATTTGATTTTTGTATATGGTGAGAGACAGAGGTCTAGTTTCATTCTTCTGCATATGGATATACAGTTTTCCTAGCACTATTTATTGAAGAGGTTGTCTTTTCCCCAATGTATGTTCTTGGCACCTTTGTCAAAAATGAGTTCATTGTAGATGTATGCATTTATTTCTGGGTGCTCTATTCTGTTTCATAGCTATATATGTCTGTTTTTATGCTAGTACCATGCTGTTTTGGTTACTATAGATTTGTAGTATAATTTGGAGTCAGGTAATGTGATTCCTCCAGTTTTGTTCCTTTTTTTTTTTTCAGGATAGCTTTGGTTATTCTGGGTCCTTTGTGTTCAATATAAACTTTAGGAATTTTAGAATTGTTTTTTTCTATTTCTGCGAAGAATGTCTGGGGTACTTAAAAAGGGATTACATTGAATCTGTAGGTTGCTTTAGGCAGTATGGACATTTTAGCAATATTGATTCTTCCAATTCATGAACATAGAATATCTTTCTTTTTTGTGTGTCCTCTTCAATTTCTTTCATCAACATTTATGCTTTTGATTGTAGAGATCTTTCACTTCTTTTGTTAAGGTAATTTTCAAGTGTTTTATTTTATTCGTAGCTATTGTAAATGGTATAAATGACGGTACTTTCTTGACTTCTTTCTCAGATTGTTTGCTCTTGGCATATAAAAATGCTACTGATTTTTGTATGGTGATTTTCTACCCTGCAAGTTTACCAAATTTGTTTTATCAGTTCTAACAGTTTGTAGTGGAATCTTTAAGTTTTTCCAAATGTAATATTATATCATCTGCAAAAACAAGGATAATTTCACTCCTTCCTTTCCAATTTGGATGCCCTTTATTTCTTTCTCTTATCTAATTGCTCTGGTTTGGATTTCCAGTACTATGTCAAATAACAGTGGTGAAAGTGGGCATCCTTGTCATGCTTCAGATCTTAGGGAAAAGGCTTTCAGTTCTTCCCCATTTAATATGATACTCGCTGTGGGTCTGTCATATGTGGTCATATATGGCCTTTACTTTGTTGAGATGTGTTCCCTCACAGAGTTTTTATTGCAAAGAGATGTTGAATTTTATGAAATGCTTTTTCAGCATCAATTGAAATAATTATATGGTTTTTTGTCCTTCATTCTGTTGATATGATGTATCACATTGATTTGCATATATTGAACCATCCTTGCTTCATTGGAATAAATCCCACTTGGTCATGATGAATTATCTTTTAAATGTGTTGTTGAACTCAGTTTGCTAGTATTTTGTTGAGGATTTTTGCATCAATGTTCATTGGGGATATTGGTCTGTAGTTTTCTTTTTTTGGTGTGTCTTTTTCTGGTTTTGGTATGAGGGTAATACTGGCCTCATAGAATGCGTTTTAATGTGTTCCCTCTGTTTTGTGAAATAGTTTGAGTAGGATTCATATTAGTTCTTTTTTAAATGCTGATAAAATTCAGCAGTGAAGCCATCACATCCCAGGCTTTTCTTGGATGGCAGAATTTATATTACAGTTTAAATCTTGTTATTTGTTATTGGTCTGTTCGGGTTTTGGATTTTTTTCATAGTTTAATCTTGGGAGGTTTTATGTGTGTAGGCATTTATCTACTTCTTGTAGGCTTTCCAATTTATTGGCATATTGTTGCTCATAGTAGCTTCTAATAATCCTGGAATTTCTGCAGTATCATTTGAAGTGTCTCCCTATTCTTCTCTGATTTTATTTATTGGGTCTGCTCTCCATTTTTCTTAGTTGGCTAAAGTTTTGTCTATTTTGTTTATGTCTTCAAAACCAACTTTTTATTTCATTGATCTTTTGTATTTTCATTTCACTTATTTCTGCTTTAATCTTTATTATTTCTTCTACTAACTTTGGGTTTGGTTTGCTCTTGCTATTCTAGTTCTTAAAGATGCATTATTAGGTGGATTACTTAAAGTATTTCTATTTTTTGATGTAGGTGCTTATACTTATAAACTTTCCTCTTAGTACTGCTTTTGCTTTATCCCATAGGTTTTGGTACATTGTGTTCCCATTAACATTTGTTTCAAGAAAATTTTTTCAATTTCATTCTAGTTTCTTCATTGACATACTGGTCATTCAGCAGTACACTGTTTAATTTCCATGTGTTTGTATAGTTTCCAAAATTTCTTTTGTTAATAATTTCTAGTTTTATTCCACTGTGGTCTGAGAAGATGTTTGGTATAACTTCGATTTTTAAGACATGTTTTGTGGCTGATATGGTTTGGCTCTGTGTCCCCACCAAAATCTCATCTTGTAGCTCCCATAATTCTCATGTATTGTGGCAGGGACCCAGGGAGAGATGATCGAATTATGGAGGTGGATCTTTCCAGTTCTGTTCTCATGATAGTGAATGGGTCTCATGAGATCTGATGTTTTTAAAGCCAGGAATTTCTGTGTACATGCTCTCTGTTTGCCTGCTGCCATCCACGTAAGATGTGACTTGCTCCTGCTTGCCTACTGCCATGATTGTGAGTCCTGCCCAGCCATGTGAAATTGTAAATCCAATAAACCTCTTTCTTTTGTAAATTGCCCAGTAACAGCTATGTCTTTATAAGCAGTGTGAAAATGGGCTAATACACTAAATTGGTACCAGTAGAGTAGGGCATTGCTGAAAAGACAACTGAAAATGTGGGAGCAACTTTGGAACTGGGTAACAGGCAGAGGTTGGAACAGTTTGGAGGTCTCAGAAGAAGGGAGGAAAACATGGGAGAGTTTGGAACTTCCTAGAGACTTGTTGAACAACTCTGACCAAAAACCTGATAGCAATATGAACAATAAGGTCCAGGATGAGGTGGTCTCAGATGGAGATGAGGAATTTGTTGGGAACTGGAGCAAAGGTGATTCTTGTTATGTTTTAGCAAAGATACTGGCAGCATTTTGCCCCTGCCCTAGAGATTTGTGGAACTTTGAACTTGAGAGAGATGATTGAGGGTATCTGGCAGAAGAAATTTCTAAGCAGCAAAGCATTCAAGAGGTGACTTGGGTGCTGTTAATCGCATTCAGTTTTATAAGGGAAGCAGAACATAAAAGTTCAGAAGATTTGCAGCCTGACAACGTGATAGGTAGAAAATAAAAACCCATTTTCTGAGGAGAAATTCAAGCAGGCTGTAGAAATTTGTCTAAGTAACAGGAGCTATGTGTTAATCCCCAAGACAAAGGGGAAAATGTCTCCAGGACATATCAGAGGTCTTCACATCAGCCCCTCCCATCACAGGCTCAGAGGCCTAGAAGAAAATGGTTTTGTGGGCTGGGCCCAGGGTCCCTGAGCTCTGTGCAGCCTAGGGACTTGGTGCCCTGTGTCCTAGTCACTCTAGCCATGGCTGAAAGGGGGCAATGTAGAACTTGGGCCATGGCTTCAGAGAGTGCAAGCCCCAAGTCTTAGCAGCTTCCATGTGGTGTTGAGCCTGCAACTGCCCAGAAGCCAAGAATTGAGGTTTGGGAACGTCTGCCTAGATTTCAGAAGATGTACGGAAATGCCTGGATGCCCAGGCAGAAGTTTGCTGCAGGGGTGAGGCCCTCATGGATAACCTCTGCTAGGGCAATGTGGAAGGGAAATGTGTAGTCAGAGCTGCCACACAGAGTCCCTACAAGGGTACCGCCTAGTGGAGCTGTGAGAAGAGGACCACCATCCTCCAGACCCCAGAATGGTAGATCCACTAACAGCTTACACCGTTTGCCTAGAAAAGCCACAGACACTCTATGCCAGCCCATGAAAGCAGCTGGGAGGGAGATGTATCCTGCAGAGCCACAGGGGTGGAGCTGCCCAAGACCATGGGAAGCCACCTCTTGCATCAGTGTGAACTGGATATGAGACATGGAATCAAAGGAGATCATTTTGAAGCTTTAAGATTTGACTGCCTAGCTGGATTTTGGACTTGAATAGGGCCTGTAGCCCCTTTGTTTTGGCCAATTTCTCTCATTTGGAATGGCAGTATTTACCCAATGCCTGTACCCACATTGTATCTAGGAAGTAACTAATTTGCTTTTGATCTTACAGGCTCATATGCAGAAAGAACATGCCTTGTCTTGATGAGACTGAACTGTGGACTTTGGAGTTAATGCTGAAATGAGTTGAGACTTTGAGGGACTGTTGAAAAGGCATGATTCATTTTGAAATGTAAAGATATGAGATTTTGGAGGGATCGAGGGTGGAATGGTAGGGTTTGGCTCTGTGTCTCCACCCAAATCTCATCTTGTAGCTCCCATAATTCCCACATGTTGTGGGAAGGACCCAATGGGAGATTATTGAATTACGGAGGTGGGTCTTTCCAGTGCTGTTCTCATGATAGTGAATAGGTCTCATGAGATCTGATGGTTTTAAAAACAGGAGTTTTTCTGCACAAGCTCTCTCTTTGCCTGCTGCCATCCATGTAAGATGTGACTTGCTCCTCCTTGCCTTCTACCATGATTGAGAGGCCTCCCCAGCCATGTGGAATTGTAAGTCCAATAAACCTCTTTCTTTGGTAAATTGCCTAGTCTCAGGTATGTCTTTATCAGCAGCGTGAAAATGGACTAATACAGTGGCCTAACCTTGTTAATGATCCAAGTGGTGAGGAGAAGAATGTGTATACTGCAACCATTGGATGAAATGTTCTGTAAATACCTATTAGGTTCATTTGGTCTATAGTGCAGATTAAGTCTAATGATTCTTTGTTGATTTTCTGTCTGGAGGATCTATCCAATGCTGAAAGTAGGGTGTTGAAGTCTCTAGCTATTATTTTATTGGGGTTTATCTCCTTAGTTCTAATAATATTTGCTTTTTATGTCTGAGTGCTTCAGTGCTGAGTACATATATATATATAGTTGTTACCTCCACTAGCTGAATTGACTCCTTTATTACTATATAATGACATTTGTTGTCTTTTTTTCCCTTGAAATCGATTTCATCTGTTATCAATATAGCTACTCCTCTTTTACTTTTTTTTTTTTTGTTTCCATTAGCATGGGATATCTTTTTCATCCCTTTATTTTCAGTCTATGTGTGTCTTTATAGGTAGAGTGTGTTTCTTGTAGCAACAGATCATTGGGTCTTTTTTTTTAATCCATTCAACTACCTTGTATTTTGTTGGAGAGTTTCATCCATTCACATGTGATTATTGATAAGTAAGGACTTACTCCTGCCAATTTGTTATTTGTTTTCTGGTTGTTTTGTGGTCTTCTCTTCCTTCTATCCTTCCTTCCTGTCTTCCTTTTAGTGAAGGTGATTTTCCCTGGTGGTATGTTTTTATTGCTTGGTAATTCCTTGCTTTTATTTTTAGTATATCTGTTGTATATTTTTTATTTGAAGTTACCCTAATGCTTACAAATAATATCTTATAACTCATTATTTTAAACTGAGGACAACTTAACACTGACCTCATAAGCAAACTAATAAAAATTCTGCACTTTAACTTTGTCCCCCCACTTTTTAACGATTTGTTGTTTCTATTTATATTTTATTGTACTATGTCTTGAAAAGTTGTGGTAGTTATTGTTTTTTTATCAGTTCATCTTTGAGTCTTTCTACTCAGGATATGAGTGGTTTACACACCCCAATTACAATGTTAGAATATTCTGTGTTTTTCTACGTACTTACTATTACCAGTGAGTTTTGCACCTTCAGATGATTTCATGTTGCTCATTACTGTTCTTTTCTTTCTAATTGAAGAACTCTCCATAGCATTCTTTTGTAGGACAGGTCTGGTGTTGATGAAATACCTCAGCTTTTGTTTGTCTGGAAAAGTCTTTATTTCTCCTTCACGTTTGAGGGATTTTTTTTTTTTTTTTGCCAGATTTGCTATTCTGAGGTTAAAGGATTTTTCCTTTAGCACTTTGAATGTGTCATGTCACTCTCCCCTGGACTGTCAGGTTTCCACTGAAAAGTCTGCTACCAGACATATTAGAGCTCAATTATATGTTATTTATTTCTTTTCTCTTGATGCTTTTAGGATCCTTTCTTTATCCCTGACCTCTGGGAGTTTGATTATTAAGTGTCTTCAGTGAGTCTTCTTTGGGCAAAACCTGCTTAGTGTTCTATAACCATCTGGTACTTGAATATTGATATCTTTCTCTAAGTTTGGGGAGTTCTCTGTTATTATTCCTTTGAATAAAGTTTCTACCTCTATTTCTCTCTGTACCTCCTCTTTAAGGCCAATAACTCTTAGATTTGCCGCTTTGAGCCTATTTTGTAAATCTTGTTGGCATGCTTTATTTTTTAAATTCTCTTTTCTTTTGTCTTCTCTGACTGTATTTTCAAGTAGTCTGCCTTCAAGTTTACTCAGTTTTTCTTCTACTTGATCAATTCCACTTGTAAAAGACTGTGGTGCAGTCTTCAGTGTTGCAATTGCATTTCTCAACTCCAGAATTTCTGCTTGATTCTTTTTAAATTATTTCCATCTCTTTGTTAAATTTAATGTAATAGAATTCTGAATTCCTTCCCTGTGCTGTCTTGAATTTCTTTGCATTTCCTCAAAATAGCTATTTTAAATTCTCTGTTTGAAAGGTCAGATATCTGTCTCTCTGGGATTGGTTCCTGGTAACTATTTAGTTCATTTGGTGTGGTCATGTTTTCCTGGATAGTCTTGATGCTTGTGGGTGTTCACTGGTGTCTGGACACTGAAGAGTTAAGTATTTATTGTCGCCTTTGCAGTCTGGGTGTATTTGTACCTGTCCTTCTTGGGAATGCATTCCAGATATTTGAAGTGACTTGGGTGTTTAAGTCTATTTTTTGGTCATCGCAGCCCTATTTGCATTAGGAGGCATCCCACACCCAGTAATGCTGTGGCTCTTGCAGACTCATAGAGGTGCTGTCTTGGTGACTTGGATAAGATCTGGAAGAATTCTCTGGATTACCAGGCAGAGACTCTTGTTCTTTCCCCTTATTTTCTCCCAAACAAACAGAGTCTCTCTTTCTGTGCTGAACTGCCCGGAGCTGGGGGAGGGATGACACAAGCACCCCCATGGTCACCACCACTGGGACTGCACTGGTTCAGATCTGAAGCCAGCATGGTACTGTGTCTCACCCAAGGCCTGTGGTGTCCACTGCCTGGCTACCTCCTATGTTCACTCAAGGCCCTGCGGCTCTACAATCAACAGGTGGCAAAGTCAGCTAGGCTCGTGTCCTTCTCTTCAGGGCAACTAGTTCCCCCCAGCCCTGGGTAGATCCAGAGATGCCATCCAGGAGCCAGTGTCTTGAGTCAGAATCTTTAGAAGTCTACCTGGCATTCTATTGTACTGCAGCTGAGCTGGCACTCAAACCACGAGATGCAGTGCTTCTTCCCTCCACTTTCCAGAGGCAGAGGCACCTCACCCTGTAGCCACCAGCACCACAGGCCACAGGGAGCATTGCCAGACTATCACTGATGTTCCCATAAGGCCCAAGGGCTCTTAAATCAACTTGTTGTGAATGCTGCCTGGCTTGGGACTCACCCTTCAGGGCAGTGGCCTCCCCACTGACCCCAGGCAGGTCCAGAAATATTATCCAAAAGTTAAGTCCTGGAATCAGGCACCCCAAGAATCCACTTGGTGATCTACACCACTGTAGCCGAGCTAGTACCTAAGGTGCAAGACAGAGCCCCCTGTATTTTTCCCTCTGCTTTTCTCAGTCAAGCAGGAGTTTCACCCCATAGCCACCAAAACTGGGAATATGCTGAGTCTCAGCTGAAGCCAGCAAGTCTCAGCAACTCACCCAGGATCCTCAACATAGTATCTGAATATTGCCACTGGTTATTCAGGGTGCAAGGGCTCTTCAGTTAGCAGGTGATAAATCCTGCCAAGACTGGATCCTACCCTTCAAGACAGTGGATTCTCTTCTGGCCCAGAGTGTGTCTGGAAATGTCATCCAGGAGCCAGATACTGGAATAGGGACCTCAGGACTCTACCCTACTGTGCCTGGTACCCTATCCTACTGTGGCTGAACTGGTATCCAAGTTTCAAGATAAAATCCTCTTTACTCTCCTCTTTTCTCTGGTCAAGTGGAGGGAAGGAGTCTCTCCTGGAGTTTTGAGCTGTGATGGCTGCAATTGGATTAAAGGTGATGTAAGCACTCCACTCGGTATCTCACTGGGTCACGTGTCCCCAAGTCCCCTGGCTTTGAGCCCAGCACAGCAGCAGGACTTGCCCAGCAATTGCAGTCCTTGTGGCCTACACTATATTTCAAGTTTATTTACGACCCGAGAGCGCTTTAGCCCACGGTGATGAGTCTTCCCTGAATTCAGATTGGGCGATTACCCTCTGGTTTGAGCTGGTCTAAATGTTTCTTTAGTGAGCACCAGTTGAGTTCTGCCAGATGTTGCTTTCTGCTCTGACAGGGAAGCACTGAGTGTTCCAATGCAAAATCTCATGATCACTACACTCTTCTTCCCCTAAGTGCACAGATTCTCCATGCCACAAGGTCACTGCTAGAGGATGGGGAAGGAGTGGCATCAGCAATTCAGGACTGCCTTTCCTACCCTCTTCAGTGCCTTTTTCAGTAATATAAATTAAAACAAGGTACTGTGATCAATCACCTGATTTTTGGTTCTTATAAAGGTGCTTTTCCATGTGGATAGTTGTCCAGTTTGGTGTTCCTACAGGGAGGACAATCGGTGAGCTTCTATTTGGCCATGTTCCTCTGCCTCTCTCTCCTATAAACAGGGATTTGACCTTACATAATTGCAGGAGCTGGTTAAGTGGCATCTGCAAAGCTGTTGTCCTGGAGTCTGATAACAATGCTTGAAGTCTACAAGGCAGGCAAGCGGGAAGAGAAGATGGTTATAAACTAGAAGAGGGGCATGGGCAAGGGGGTACCCAGAGGACAAACTGGATCTCATAACATATCAGTTTTTATTGCTTCTAAGCTTTATGATGTAAGAGTCCTGAAGAAGTTTGGGCCTTTGTCAGGGAGCTAAGCACACACTAGTGCAGGAGAGCTACAGGCTGCAGGTCAGGTTGCTGCCTAATGCCAGCCAGCCAGTGGACCAGCAACCATGCGTATGAGCCAAAAAAAGAAAGCTGCCACTTCACTTCCACCTTCCAAATCTCCCATAAGACTCTCTCCTGAGGCCTGCCCTGACCAAAACATAAGGGAATTCTGAGAAACGTAGTTCAGTCTAGTCAACACGACACATTACAAATGAATGATCTCAGGATGGCTGCATAATAAATTACCCTAGCAGTGATGTAAAGCTGTCTGTTATGCTCAAACATTCAGGGGTTTAGAAGTTGAAATAACGCAACATGACCATGACTCATCTCTGCTCCACGATATCTAGGACCTTGAACGCTGGAGGCAGAAGTGATCTGAAGGCTTGTTCACTCACTTGTCTGGTAGGTGATGCTAGTGGAGTCTGGGAGCCCAGCTCCTTTTCATGTGGACTTCTCCTTGTTTGTCCTTCCTCCCAGTGCTGCAAGTGGTTCCAAGGGTGAACATCTGAGAGAGGGCCAGGTCCATATAAAGGGAGGTTTATATGACTTAGCTTTGGTCACATACTATCACTTCCACCATTTTCTTATGATTGGAGCAGTCACAAGTCTCACATTCATGGAAAAGAAACACAGACATGACTTCTCTGTGGGAAGATAGACAATTGCATTGAAATAAGAGCATATGAGGTGAAATATGGACATACTATTCACGTAGCCATCACTGGAAAACTCACCTGCCACAATGACAATAGTGAGTAGTGCTTGACATCATCGCATATTACAGGGAAAATCATCACAGTGTCATTTTGTTTAATTTGGAAATTAATTTTATTCTGACAATGTAGGATAAAAATTTCAACCAACTCTTAATGTACTGTGCTGCAGACACTGGAACAATTCAAGGCTTCCAGAGGATATAAAGAGGCAAAAAATGAGTAAAGATTACACATCGCAGATGCATTAAAACACTTTTCCTTGTAAGTGCCTAACTCAAACTGGCTTAAAGCACAAAAGATATTGGTTCATATAAGTGGAAAGTCCAAGGAATGTTTCTGATTTCAGGAAGGGTTCGATTCACGGATTAAGAATTCTGACTGACCCTATTCCTCCTGACCCATCTTGGGTCCATCATTTTCAGTGAGGATCTCATCCTAAAACAGAAGTCTTCAATGACCTTTGGACTTTTAATTAGTGATAAAAATAACATTTTTCCTGATCATGCCAGCAAAATGCCTGGGAAACACTCTGATTGGTCTACCTTGGGTCGTATTCCCATTGCTGAACCAATTACAGTGACCAGAGAAATGGATACGTTTTATTGGCTCTCCCTGGAACCAGCTAGAATACATAGTTTTAACCATACCACATGGGCAGAGTAGGGATAGACAGTGGCTCAGGAATGTTTCCCAGATAAGGGGATGTGGAGCAGACTAAAACATTCAGCTTCCCCACCCCAAGGGGAAAAATATCATCATTACTAATATTTCAATGGTCAATCAATAGCTAATTAGTTGTGTATGTGGATATCCACATGATTCACTTTAAAATAATTTTACTTTGTAGGACTATAAGAAAAAGAGCATCTTAAGTAAATATAAAGAACACTACCTAATTCCCCAGAGGAAATTACATACTAACATTAGTTGCAACCCAGCCACTGAGAAACTATTACACCTCACATCCGCATACATGAGCTCAAGTAGTTGACCTAGGTGTTCATTTGCTAGCGCTGCCATAAAAAAGCATCACAACTGTGAGGCTTAAACTGTGGAAATTGGCTCACAGTTCTGGAAGCTAGAAGTCCAAGATCAAAGCGTTGGCAGGGTTGGTCCCTTCCGAGGCTGTGAGGAAGAATCTGTTCTAGGCCTCTCCCTTAGTGTTGGGTGGTTCGCTGGAAATCTTCGTGTTCCCTGGCCTGGAGAAACGCTATCCTGATCTCTGCATCTAAATTTCCCCTTTTTTATAAAGAGACCAGTCATACTGGATTAAGGCCCTCCCCAATGATTTATTTTAACTTGATCTGAAAAGACACTATCTCCAAATAAGGTCACATTCTGAAGTCCTGGGGGTTGGGACTTTAACATACCCTTGGCAGGGACACAATTCAACCCATAAAAGCTTGATTTCATTTTAGAAAGGTGTCATATCAGATATTTTATGTGCACCTAACACACAGTTGGTATTCCCTAAAATTCACAAGTTTCAGAAGCTTCTTAGCAAAGACCATATGTCTTTCTGGAACACTTCGTGCTACCATGAAAAGTACAGGCTCTTCTCAAAAGCAAAAACTAGTATTTCCTCCCAGGTTAGCACGCTATGATCACTGAATATTTCTTGGTTACTTGGATATTCACTTATAAGATATGATATAACATTTACCTCTTTCTACTAGTACTAGGAATGACCAAGCATAGTTCCAAACCTGGAAAGGAAGAAGCAAATAGCAAATATTGTCTCTGCCAGAGACAAGCTAATATCAATCATTATTGTCAAAGTAATCACAAATGTCATTCACAGAAAAAAATTTTCAGGCAAATTAATCCAGTATAATTGAATACTTGGAAGATAATATACTGTGTTAGAGAACTATATCCAATATGAAAAGTCTTGAGATACTAGTTGGCTTGCAGGAAATAAATATGAAGCAAAGTTTACACATTATTTCTTCAATTTTTTTTTTTTTTTTTTTTTTTTTTTTTTTTTTGAGACAGAGTTTCGCTCTTGTTGCCCAGGCTGGAGTACAATGGTGTGCTCTCAGCTCACTGCAGCCTTCGCCTCCCAGGTTCAAGCGATTCTCCTGCCTCAGCCTCCCAAGTAGCTGGGACTACAGGCATGCATCACCATGCCCGGCTAATTTTGTATTTTTAGTAGAGATGGGGTTTCTCCATGTTGGTCAGGCTAGTCTCGAACTCCCGACCTTAGGTGATCTGCCTGCTTCAGCCTCCCAAAGTGCTGAGATTACAGGCATGAGCTACTGTACCTGGCCTATTTCTTCAATATTTTTAAAGTTATATTTTTTCTAGGGTCAGCAAAAACAGTGATTTCTTTCATCAGTGGAAAGAGCCATAATCAGTCACCAGCTCACGAATATAGTTGAATCCCCAGCTGGTGCACACTCTTGGAAATGGAGGTTGAAGTCCTATCTGTTAACTGTTAAATTTTGCACCCATGGATGGTTTCTTGTTCATTAAGCTGTTAAATCCGTGGTTAGAGGTTGTATCTATGAATTATTGATTATCCCTAAATTTAAGTGGATTTTTGGGGGGAAAAATCTAGAGTTCCAATCTATAGGGGCTGAAAGTATTAATCTACAGCATTCATTGTTGATTTTCCCAATCATACCATGGGCATGTCCATATTTACCATATTAAGAAGGTGAAATCAAATTTTCAAAGTATTAACATAGTATCTCTTCCTCATCAAAGTAGCAAGTGCTTTTCCAAGCAAATAGAAAGATTGACTGCACCATGTACAGGTAACCAAAGAATGTGGAATGCTAGATTGTTAGAAATCCAAAGTTTCATTGTTTTGTTCTATTGCCTTTTTATTGATCAAATAAGGATGAAGAGACAAAGACAATCCACATTCAATTTTTTTTTTTTTTTTTTTTTTTTTTTTTTTTTTTTTTTTTTTTTTGAGACAGAGTCTTGCTCTGTCCCCCAGGCTGGAGTGCAGTGGCCGGATCTCAGCTCACTGCAAGCTCCGCCTCCCGGGTTCACGCCAATCTCCTGCCTCAGCCTCCCGAGTAGCTGGGACTACAGGCGCCTGTCACCGCGCCCGGCTAGTTTTTTGTATTTTTAGTAGAGACGGGGTTTCACTGTGTTAGCCAGGATGGTCTCGATCTCCTGACCTCGTGATCCGCCCGTCTCGGCCTCCCAAAGTGCTGGGATTACAGGCTTGAGCCACCACGCCCGGCCCACATTCAATTTTATTGTTAACCTTCCTAGGTATGATAACAGTATCATGGCTACGTAAGAGGCTGCTCTTATTCTAAGGAGATGCATGCTATACTTCTTAGGGATGAATGCAAAGATATCAGCAATTCATTTTAGAATGATTCCACAAAAAAACATTTATAACATATACGTATATGTATAAATTGCACACGTATAATACTAAAAATTGTTGAGCTTAGGATTTAGCTATTTATCTTACTATTATCCCATATTTCTGTATATTTGAACAAAGTTATAATTAAGAAAAATTCGGGAGGAAAAGGGATGGGAAAGATGTGGAAGGTTTTCTCCTGCTAGTAAATTATTCTGTTCCTATCGCATCCAAGGTTCACCTCATCACTCTCCCATCTACCGCCCCAAAAAACATAGTAAGTCTCAGTATCCTTTAAAATATTGCTAGGGAGCAAAAATAGTCCCTTTGCCATCTACAAATTTTGTCCACTTATTTTCAGAGTTAAATGAGCTATTTTGAGTAAGGCATCTAGGATGGAGTGTGACAAAATGCAAGTCCTCAATACAAGCTGGCTGATGTGACTATTATTATCTAAAACACAATGCAGATCAGGTGTCATGGCTCACACCTGTAATCCAAGTTCTTTGCGAGGCCAAGGTGGGAGAATCACTTGAAGCCAGGAGTTCCAGACCAGCCTGGGTGACTTAGTGAGACCCTGACTCTATAAAATATATATTTTTTTAATTAGCTGGGCATGGTGCTGCGTGCCTGTCGTCCTAGCTACTCAGGAGGCTAAGGCAGGAGGATCACTTGAGCCCAGGAGTTCTGATTGCACTGTTGCACTGCAGCCTGGATGACAGAACAAGACTCTGTCTCTAAAATAACAAACAAACAAAAATACAATGCAGACTGCCTATGCTGGCAGCTAAGGGCCACTAGGAAATCACAGGCTTCATTAGGGAGAAAAGATCTTTTCTAGCTCTGGTGGATAGAGGAGGTGAGACAGAGCAGGCAGGACTGGAGCTTCCATTGGCAAGAAGGCTAGAATTCAGTGACGTGGAAAGGAGGGTTCAGCTATTTTACCCCTTTGAGGAGAAGAACAGGTAAAGCCACAGAAAAGTGTGTCCTTGAGACATATCAGGGCACAGGGAGGGAACAGCTGGTATTCTGAATCCAGAAGATTCCTCTTCCCATCAAGCATTTGGTGGAAAGAGGAAGCTGGTATCAGAAAGACCAGAGAGCTGAAAAGATCGAACACAGAATATCTGAAGAGGTGAAACAGGTCTCTTCCTCTATAATCTCTTTATTCCCATGCTCCACCACACATTTGCACACATGTGCATATCCTTGCATGAATGCACACACACAAACTTTCTTCATCAGTAATTCAGGAAAGAAAGGAAACCTTCCTTTAAGATGTGAAGTTTTAA
The DNA here is from genome assembly GCF_043159975.1 of Macaca nemestrina. NCBI lineage: Eukaryota > Metazoa > Chordata > Mammalia > Primates > Cercopithecidae > Macaca > Macaca nemestrina. Next base: position 170,392,326 of record NC_092130.1, read on the forward strand.
TTGGACCAACCCTGATCCCAACCTAAAATGACATGACCTGAAATCACTATGGTAAACACTTGTCATGGTGAAATTAAGCAAGTAGTTTTTCTGACATGTGAAGCCAGAAAAGCCACTCATTCCAAATATTTGTTGACGTGCTATTAATAATGTCTGCCTTTACGTATGAAAATTCAAGTTTTCTTTGCAAAACTTTAAGGAGTTAAAAGTTGCTGTCTGAGCCATATCACATTGGTCAGCTAAGTTGCTACTAACCAAAAGAGGACTACAACTAAAAGCAGTTAAAAACATGGCATACTACACTACAGAAAGAGATTCTCCACACGCTATCTCCTTTGATCTTCTGAAACGCTCAGGAGGCAGTTGGGTGTGAGCCCAGTTCGCCTTATGCTCTTCTGTGGGGAATTTGAAAGGTAAAGTTCGAAAGGGCATCTGTGGGGCCTGACCGTAAACTTCCAGTCTGAGCATCTGCAGCATGGTTCTATTCCCGCCGGAGATGGATTACGTCTGTGAGCTTTGTTGGCTAAATAACCTCACTGGAAACGTTTAACATTTCTGAACCCAATTTCTTCATCCCTATTTTCTGCCTAGATTATTTTGTGGCTCAAAGAAGGTATATGATAGCATTTTATGAATTTTAATACACTTTATAAATGTTATTGGTTGCTACAGACAGAATATTTGTGTCCACCTACCCCCACCCACTAAATTTCTATGTTGAAACCAGAAAACCTCCAATGGGATAGTATTTGGAGGTGGGCCCTTTGGTAGACAGTTAGGGTTAGATTAAGTCATGAAGGCGAGATGAAATAACCTTATAAAAAGACACAGGATCTCTCTCTCTCTCTCTCTCTCTCTCTCTCTCTCGATCTCTCTCTCTCTCTCTCTCTCTCTCTCTCTCTCTCTCTCTCTCTCTCTCCACCCACACCAAAGAAGGCCAGAGGAGGACATAACCAGGAAGAAGACTCTCACCAGAACCTAACCATGCTGGCACCCTGATCTTAGATTTCCAGCCTCCAGAACTATGAGAAAGAAATGTTTGTTATTTAAGTCATCCAGTCTACGGTATTCTGTGATAGCCTGAACTGACTGAGGGACATCAGTGTTGTTCTCAATAATCAGTTCTCTGAAGAAGTTAACAGAGAAAAACTTAATAAAGTGCCATTAAGAGTTTCACTTTTCTCACGCTTGTAATCCCAGCACTTTGGGAGGCCGAGGAGAGTGGATCACGAGGTCAGAAGATTGAGACCATCCTGGCTAACACGGTGAAACCCCGTCTCTACTAAAAATACAAAAAAATTAGCTGGGCATGGTGGCGGGCACCTGTAGTCCCAGTTACTCAAGAGGCTGAGGCAGGAGAATGGCGTGAACCCGGGAGGCGGAGCTTGCAGTGAGCCGAGATCGTGCCACTGCACTCCAGCCTAGGCGACAGAGCAAGACTCCGTCTCAAAAAAAAAAAAAAGTTTCACTTTTAATTGATTACTTAAGTTCACCATTTGCTGGGTGCTAACTGTGGACCAGGGGCTGTGCACAGCTTTTTGCACATGTAATTTCAGTATAACCTTCAGGATGATTCTCTGAGATATGTGTTATTTTTATTCCCATTTTACAGGTAAAGAAGTATATAACTACCCTTCCCAGGACCACACATCTAGGATGTGACAACCCAGGTTTCATACTTAAGTGTGTGGACTCCACAGCTGGCCTTCTCCCCACTGCTGTGCCACCTTTAAGATTTGCATTCCTTGATTGTACACAAGAGTTTATCAGAATATGATTCATTTTACTAAATATATATCTCACAGAGCCACCTCTCCAACAGTGTCAGCTACATGGGCAACCAATGCTCATGTCCACTGCTGTGAGGGGAAGGCCACTGGCTCGTCGAAAGGACCCTGCTGTTTCCCACACACAGCTCATTCTGACCCAAACACACAGGCTAACCCAAACCCCACCCCCACGGCACCAGTACTCATGCTCAGGTTCTCCATCTAAAGCTCACCTCCCCTGGAAGCATCTTCCCTGAGGCCCTTTCTCCTCTATCTCCCCACCTCCCAGAGCTACGATAATGCTCTTCTCCTGGGCTCCCAGGGCACCCGACTCTTCCAAGTCATTGTGTAGCAGAGGGAAAAAACTTTATTTTTAGGAGGTGGTGAGAGAATTCTTTTGAAAAGAGAGGCTGGTTTAGTTAAAACAGAATTCTACTAAGCCACAGGGCTAGATAATAAACAAAGGGGGAGGGGATGCTTAGTGAGAAAAGGGTTTGGAATGACATATTTATAAATCCATGTTTATAAGTCTGCAGAAGCATTGGGTGGAGGGAGGAGAGAGGACATGCATGACCTGATCACACATACTTTCCCTGACCAGAGTCTTTTACAGCCAGCGCCATGCTTCCATGTACAAACTGCTCCATGAACGTTTAAATATGATGAGGATTATTTTACTGCTGTGTTCTTCCTGATTAATTGGCGGGAAAGTTCTACATTCAGATCAGTGTCCTGTGCAAGCTAGATTAATACCAGGGCCACATCTAAATCCAGATGATTTGAAATGAACGGAATATAGCATAACTTGTAAAAGAAATTGTCCGTTTATTTGGCCAGGCACGGTGGCTCACACCTGTAATCCCAGTACTTTGGGAGGCCGAGGCAGGCGGATCACCTGAGGTCAGGAGTTCAAGAGCAGCCTGGCCAACATGGCAAAACCCCGTCTCTACTAAAAATGCAAAAACTAGCCAGGCGTGGTGGTGCATGCCTGTAATCCCAGCTACTTGGGAGGCTGAAGCAGGAGAATCGCTTGAACCCAGGAAATGGAGGTTGTCATGAGCTGAGACACCTCCCAGGTTCAAGTGATTCTCCTGCCTCAGCCTCCTGAGTAGCTGGGATTACAGGTGTGCGCCACCACGCCCAGTTAATTTTTGTATTTTTAGTAGAGACAGATTTCACCATATTGACCAGGTTGGTCTCCAACTCCTGACCTCAGGTGATCCGCCTGCCTCTGCCTACTAAAGTGCTGGGATTATAGGCCTGAGCTACCTTGCCCGGTCTATATGCTTTATATTAAAATATTAATTGATGTTATTTTTAAAGAAAATGTCTGCTAAATAGGAGACATCAGTTGAGCTTCAGTCTGAATTGTTGCAAATTTTAAACAAATGAGGCATGTTTGTTACTAGCAATCTTAACTTTCCAGAAAATGTGATTTAGGTTATTAACATTAACATAAAATGTATCAAGGAAAAATTATGCTCTTTATATATTTTTGTTTCTGCCAGTGGAAGAATGTCAGGATACAAAAATTGCGTCATTCTTACCACAAAAAACTACATATTTAAGTTCATCAAAAAACCTGTACTAGAATGTTCAGATCAGGACTACGAATAATAGCCAAATATAAGACACCACCCAAATACCCATCAACTATAAAATGGATAAATATGGTTATTCTAGAATATATGTCTAGTCTCCTGTATATTGTAATATTTTATATGTAATAATATTTTAATAAACTCATAGAGTCCACACAATGGAATATTATGCAGCATTTAGAACAAACAAACATCATACAACTACATTCTACGACATGGACAAGTCTCTCAAACATATTGTTGAACAAAAAAAGCCAGACAGGAAAGATTTCATTTATATAAACTATGTAAATAGGCCAAATTAATATAGGCCATTAGAAATTAGACCATTACCTTTAGAGCAGGTGCTAACAGAGGGGATACAGGGGTGTTTCTGGAGGGCTAGTAACTTTTTTCTTGCTCTGGGCCCTGAATATATGGGTATGTTCCATTGCTGCAAATTTATTTATTGCATAGAGTTTTTCTGTATGCATGGTATACTTCAATAGAAAGTTTTTCTTTTTTTAACTAGAGTAACAAAATAATACCGGGGTGGGAGGAGGGTAGAGAACGTGCCACAAAAGAAGGTATTTGTAGTCCACTGTGATTGAAGTTGGATACAAATTCTGTCTGATAAATAACACATTCAAAACAAAAGACTATAAACAAGTGCTAGGGCAGCTGCAGGACCAAACACACTTGACAGCAGTGAAGATGATAAAGGGTGGCACTCATCTGGCTTTGCCAGCCATTATGGAGATCAAATGCACAGACACAGCTGGAGGAACTGAGTGTCTATGGCAGTAGAAGTCACTCGTATACACTGCTGGTGGGAATGTAAATTAGTAGAGCCTCTGTGGAAAACAGTGTGGAGGTTTCTCAAAGAACTAAAAGTTGGACTACCATTCGACCTAGCAATCTCACTACCGGGTATCTACCCAAAAGAAAAGAAATCATTGTATTAAAAAAGATACCTGCACTCATGTGTTTATTGCAATGCTAGTCACAAAAGCAAAGACATGCAATCAACCTAAGGTCCATCAGCAGATGAATGATTAAAGAAAAGGTGGTAAATACACACTATGGAGTGAAAAGCCATAAAAAAGAATGAAATCAAGTCTTCTGCAGCAACATGGTTGGAACTGGAGGTCATTATTTGCGGCCAAGCACAGAAAGACAAATATCACATGTTCTCACTCCTAAGTGGGTGCTAAAAAATGTGTTCACGTGGACATACAGAGTGGAATCATGGAAACTTGGAAGGGTGAGAAGGTGAGAGGGGAGAGGATGATAAATTAGTGAATAAGGGTACGATGTATGTTATTCAGGTAATTGGTACCCTAAAAGCCCTGGCTTCACTACTACACAATCTATGCATGCAGCAAAATTGCACATGTACCCCATAAATTTGTACAAATAATTTTTTAAAAATTACTCCACATACAGCAACACACTGCAAAGGTCCAGGGAGGAATCCTTCATTTGCAAATTGTATGACTCGGGTAAATAATAATTTCTCAATTCCCTCACCTATCCAGTGAGGCTAAGAGCATCTACCATGCAGGCTTGTTTTAAGGATCAAAGGAGAGAAAGTATGAGAATGTGTTTGTCCACTGCAAGGTCCTACACAAATGGAAGTTATCAACTTTGTGTGGTTTTATTTAGCACCTTGTATAAACTAGATGCTAAAATCATGTCATTCCTGGCCATGGCGATTTTACAGTCTGGATATAGGGGTGTGTTTTTATACTTCAAGTCAAAATTATTCCAGAGCAACCTAGTGTCAGAAGTTGGAATGCTATTTCATTATTCATTGACTAAACTTTTATTTAAAACACAAGATCCAAGAATTCAAAACAATACCACTTTAATTCAGAATTATCCTTCATAATCTGTCAAAGAAATAAGAGCATCTCATTATCTAGTGTTATATCACAAAATTTTATCACTCTGTGTTCAACTAATGCTCACACTTTTCATTTTTATGAGGCCTTCTTTCCAATGCATGTGGCACCTGACTCTAATTTAGTCTAATTTTGGATCCACAAATATAAACTTCACGTAGCATTTCACTTATCTCTGAAATAAAGTTATTGTTCTAATTCTAAATTCCTTCTTCGAACACATTATTGTTTGTTGAATTATTGATCTTACTTGGAAAATTAGAATATTAGTTTTCAAGTCCTTTACATTAAAATGCCATTTGTTAATTTGCATTAAATGGCTGGCATTATGAGCCCACTGAGACTTAACTTTGCTTCTAGCTGTTACTAATTATTAACATTTTTTATCTTTGGCCTTCAAGTATTTGTTTTGATACCCTACTTTCCTATCTGTTCCAAGTTGTAAGTCATCAGGGAGGAAGCAATTAAGCTACCCGATTGCCCTAATGGCATTCACCCAGGGAGATCATTTATATTATGAACTAAAGTTTGTGTTTTAACAACTGGTAAAGATCAATCCATTTCAATACTGAGAATTAAAATACAGAGACTCCCTGGGTTTAATTATCCTGCGTATGACTGTCCAGAGACTTCCGCTCGCCTTTGGATTTCTGGCAACGGGGAGAACTGAGCTGATGGGGACATCCATGTCTTCCTAAAAACACAGATAAATTCTGGATAAATATTACAAAATGTTTAAAAGTACACAGTTAAGTTCAAAAGTAAGGGAAATTTTCAGGTACGGCCGGAAACTAAGAGGGAGCTTGCAGGGAGATGACGCCCTGGAGATACAGATGTTAGACCAAAGCACCAACAGCTCAGGGCCAGGGTTTTATTGGCCATGTTGGGAGAGGTGATGAGGTCTTAGACCCGTGGGAGCTAGAGAGAGCTGCCAGCCTCACATAAAGTCAGCACCTTTGAAGATCTTCTGCCTCCATTCAAAAGTTATTCTGTTTTCAGAAATGAGGTTGTATTGTTATCTAGGGCTGTGTAAAAATTATTCCAAAACTTTACAGTTTTAAACCACAAACATTTATTATCTCACAGTTTCTGTAGGTGAAGCATCTTCGTGTGGCTTAGCTGGGTCCTCAGACTCAGAGTCTCTCACAAGGCTGCACTCAGGTGTCCTATGGGGGTGCATCTACTTCCAAGCCCACTCGTGGGGCTGTTGGCTGGATTCAGTTCCTCACAAGCTGTTGGCCTGAGGGCCTCAATTCATTTCTAGGTATTGGCCAGAAGCTTCCCTCGGCTTCTCACCACTGGGCCTCTCCATAAGGCATCTTGCAACATGGCAGGTGGTTTCCCATCAGAGCAAGCAAGAGCCAAGAGAGGGCAAGTTGGAAGCCAGAGCCCTTCTGTAACCTAATCTCAGAAGTAGCATCCCATCAGTTGTGCCATATTTTATTTTTTGTTAGGTCTAGCCACACTCAAGGGGTGGGAATTATACAAGAGCGTAAATACCCAGAGACAGAGATGATTTGGGGCCATTTTAGAAGCTGCCTACCACAGAGTTATTGGTCTGGACCTATGTGTTCTTGCCCAGGCGTGTAGTCATGAGAACCTTGGAGGAGGGTCCCCACAGAACTAAGACCCAGACCTCTAAGGAGGGAGTGCTGCACGGCTGGTACTGCTGTCTCTGGAGATGGGGTGAAATGAGGCTGGCACTGATGGTGTAAAGACGCCAAGAACTGGAACCATTGCCATTGTTGGACCGGTGGACCATCATCAGGGTGATACTTCAGGAATAGCAAACGAACAGGAAGTGGTAAGTCCTTTCTCACTCCTGTCTTCCTCCCTCATGTGGAACCCCCTATTGGCAAAAGCTAAAACACAGCCACACGGCAAAGGGGAAATGTGTTCTGTAGAATCGCAGCCCTGGCATTATAAGACAGAGTGTGGAAGGAGGGGTTAAATTTGAGGGCCTGTAGCTTAATAATCAGCACAAAAAGTAATGAGAAATATCTTCCTAACCACCCAAGAAAGTGTAAAGGAGGCTTATCTCTGCCTGTGGATGTGGGTGAAAAATAATTTTAAAGTCTCAAGTTTGAGAAATCAAAACAGTAATTTTGTACACAGTATAGGTGTGCAGTCTAATGTACACTATTCAAATAGTGCAGGAATCTCAAAAAATAACAACAGCAACAACAATCTCAGAGAAGTGAAACTCTGTGGTTACCAGCAAAGACAGATGCCAAAACACTCTGTAAGGAGTAATGCTGAGCACCTTTTCATATCCTTGTTTGCCATTTGCATGCCTTCTTTTGAGAAATATCTATTCAAATCTTTTGCACATTTTTGAATTGTTAGAATTTTTCTATAGAGTTATTTGAGCTCCTTATATAGTCTTGTTATTAATCTCTTGTCAGATAGGTAGTTTTAAAATATTTTCTTCCACTCTGTGTCTCTTCACTTTGTTGATTGTTTCCTTTGCTGTGCAGAAGCTTTTTAACTTGATGTAATCTCATTTGTCCATATTTACTTTGGTTGCCTGTGCTTTCTGGGGTATTATTCAAGAAATTTTTGCCCCCACCAATTCCTAGAGTTTTTCCAGTATTTTCTTTTAGTAATTTCATAGTTTGAGGTCCTCAATTTAAGTCTTTAATCCATTTTGATTTGATTTTTGTATATGGCAAGAGATATGGGTCTAGTTTCATTTTTCTTCATGTGGATATCCAGTTTGCTTAGCACCATTTATCAGACTGTCTTTTTCCTAATATACGTTCTTGGCACCTTTGTTGAAAATGAGTTCACTGTAGGTGTGTGGATTTGTTTCTGGGTTTTCTATTTTGTTCCATTGGTCTATGTGTCTGTTTTTACGCCAGTACCATGCTGTTTTGATTACTATAGCTAGTAGTAAAATTTTAAGTCAGGTAATGCGATTCTTCCAGTTTTGTTCTTTTTTCTCAGGATAGCTTTGGTTATTCTGGGTCTTTTGTGGTTCTGTATAAATTTTGGGATTGTTTTTCCTATTTCTGTGAAGAATTTATTTGGTATTTTAATAGGAATTTCATTGACTCTGTAGATTGTTTTAGGCAATATAGACATTTCAACAATATTGATTCTTCCATGAACATGGAATATCTTTCCATTTTTGGTGTCCTCTTCAATTTCTTTCCTTAGTGTTCTATAGTTTTATCTACTCTTTTTTTAAAATATAAAAACACATTCTTCAAATGTCTGTTAATTTGGGGTGCATATTTCAAAGTGAGATTTAAAAAGCTAATTAGAGACTCTGTGTGTCTAAAGAAAGTAAAACAATTCTGAGGAAACAAGCGATGCACAGAAGCAGAAGAAACAGAAAAAGAAGCAAAAAACAACTATAATCTTCAGAGTTATGAGAAAGGACAGCACATGCATGAAACAAAAACAGGAGATAATTTAAAAAGAAACACTGTGAGAACAAAAATAATCCCTAGAAAATAAGAATATGACAATAGAAAGACAAACTGAAAAAGTTCAAAAGATAACAGAGGGAAGAGGAGTGCTGTCAAAAAAAGTGTAAAAAAGAGCTAAGGTTTCTATAGTAAGAAATCTGGGAGAGGGCAAGATGGCCAAGTAGATGGAGCTAGGCAGAACAGCCATGACAAGGGACCAAGACAATTGGCACACTCCTAACAGATCTTCAGAGAGAAGGCACTGAGAGTGGATGGAGGGAAGACCACAGAAGCTGGGCTGAAGAGAGAGGAAGCTGAGAACTCTGCATGGGGCTACCATGCCCTGGGACTCTTTCTTGGCCCCCAGTGACTCCAGGGAAACAAGTGAGCTGAACTGGCTAGGAGCAACCCTCTCTTTCCAGGGGCCTATAGAACCCCAGCAGGAGGAAACCCCTCGACCACCATGGACACTGGAGTTGGCAGCGAGAGCTGCTTAGAGAAGTGGTAAGAACAGCAAGCCAGATGACGTGGGGCCCAGAGGGTTTGGTGTGGGAGCAGCTGGTGCAGAGCATAGCCAGGGATGACCATCCCCCTAGGCTCAACTTGCTCCCATAGGAGGCTTTAGCCCTAGGATAACTGTCAGACCTGAACTCTGCCTGGCGGTCTTTTCCATCAGATAGGCCTGGTCCAACCTGAGCACCCCTGGGTCTGCTGGCCTCTCTCAGGACCCCAGACTCATTGTGCCTGCTTGCAGGGCAACCTAGGGTGCCCTGTTGGCCACATCATAGCTCCTGCACTGGTGGGCCATGCCTGACCAATGGAGAGCTCCAGCATGGCGGACCCCATGGCCACACACCAGCCCACTCCCTCCCTCCCCACGCTGCAGCTTCCTCCCAGGCCCATACTAACCTCCCATATCACTTTGCTGGTGCATGCGTGGGCAGGTGAGTTTTACCTTCCTTGCCCCTCCAGCATACATGGGTACATGCACCCTGCTCTGCCATTGCTGCAGCAGGAGTGCAGCCTGCTCCCACTCCCAATGCCGGATGCCCATTGCAGTCGGAGCCTTGGCAGGCAGTGTTCTGCCCCTGCCAGTGTTCTTCCCTTGCACCAATACTGCTTCAGAAGTAAAACTAGGCACAGAGAATAGCAGACCCTCCCCTACCCTGAGCCACCACCCCTGCCTCTGGCTCACAGAGAGCACACACAGACCTGTCCCTTTCACCCCTCTGTCACCACCACCACCAGCCTGAATACATACACAGTCACTAGCAGGGGCCTCTCTGCCTTGATCAGCCATGATACCTCCACCACTGTGGTAAATGCCCACACAGAGGCAGGTACCCAGGCACCCAATAGCACCCTGCCACAACTGACAAGAGTACACCTCTCTGCAATCCTGTTGCTGCTGCTGCTGCTGCTGCTGCTACTGGCGTATGAGAACACAAATGGATCCTATTCCCACAACACTATGAAATGCTTTGGCAGACACCACTCATGAGAGTGTAGTGACCAGTGATCAGACAGCACTTCCTTCCCACCCCACCCCCGCCCCACCCCAGTGCAGTGAATTTCAAACCTCGAGAAGCCGGAGAACAAAATCAGGCCTGATACACATTCCTCAGACTTAGATCACACAGTCCAGGAGTTGGGAGCTGAGCACTGGATCCTAAAAGTTTTCCAGATATGAAGCCAGTCAGCTGAATCTACCTTACACCATAATCAAACTCTCCAGGTCATCAAATAGGATAAAAGAAAAGAAAAGCCATCCAAAGGTTAGCAACTTTAAAGATTGAAGAAACATCAGCCCACAGAGATGAAAAAGAACCAATGCAAGAACTCTGAAACCTTAAAAAAAAAGAATGCCTTCTTTCTTCCAAGCAATTGCACCACCTCTCCAGCAAGGGTTTTGAACTGGGCTGAGATAGCTTAAATAACAGAAATAGAATTCTGAATATGGACAGGAAAAAAATTATTAACATACAGGAGTACACTGAAACCCATCACAATAAAACAATATAGGAGCTAACTGACAAAACAGCCAGTATGGAAAGGAATGGAACCAATCTGATAGAGCTGGAAAAAAAAAAAAATACAACAATTGCATAATGCAATCACAAGTGTTTGTAGCAGAATAGACCAAGCAGAGGAAAGATTCTTGGAGATTGAAGACTGGCTTTCTGAAAAATAAACAATAGGGCAAGAATAGAGAAAAAAGAATGAAAAGGAACAAACAAAACATCTGAGAAATATAGGATTATGTAAAGAGACCAAATCTATGACTCATTGGTTTCCCTGAAAGGGATGGGGAGAGTGTAAGCAACTTGGAAAACATACTTTAGGATATCATCCATGAGAACTTCCCCAATTTAGCCAGAGAGGCCAACATTCAAATTTATGAGACGTAGAGAACCCCAGTAAGATATTTCAGATCATCCCCAAGACACATAATCATCAGATTCTCCATGTCAAAATGAAAGGAAACGTGTTAAAGGCAGCTAGAGAGAAAGGTCAGGTCACCTACAAGGGGAAGCTCATCAGCCTAACAACAGACATCTCAGCAGAAACCCTAAAAGCCAGAAGAAATTGGAGGCCAATATTCAACATTCTTAAAGAAAAGAATTTCCAACTCAGAATTTCATATCTGACCAAATTAAGTTTCATAAGCAAAGAAAAAATATTTTTCAGACAAGCAAATGCTGAGGGAATTCATTACCATCAGATCTGTCTTACAAGAGCTCCACTGACTATGGAAAGGAAAGACTACTACCAACTACTACTAAAACACACTGAAGTACACAGACCAGTGACTATAAAGCAACCACACAAATAAAATCTGCATAATAACCAGTTAACATCATGACGACAGGATCAAATCCACACATATCAATACTAACCTTGAATGCAAACAGGTTAAATGCCCCCAATTAAAAGGCACAGAATGACAAGCTGAATAAAGAACCAATACCCATTGGTATGCTATCTTCAAGAGACCCATGTCACATGCAATGACACACACAGGCTCAAATTAAAGAGATGGAGAAGTTATCTACCAAGTAGATGTAAAACAGAAAAATGCAGTGGCTACAATCCTAATTTTTGACAAAACAGAATTTAAACCAACAAAGATCAAAAAAGACAAAGAAGGGCATTACATAATGGTAAAGGATTCAATTAAACAAGAAGACCTAACTATCTTAAATATATAAGCACCTAACACAGGAACACCCAAAGCAAGTTCTTAGAGACGTTCAGAGAGACTTAGACTCCCACACAATAATAGTGAGAGGCTTCAACACCCCACTGACAGTATTAGACAGATCATTGAGACAGAAAATTAACCAAGATATTCAGGACCTGAACTCAGGACTGGATCAAATGGACCTGATAGACACCTACAGAACTCTTCACCCAAAAACAGCAGAATATACATTCTTCTCATTGCCACATGGCACATACTCTAAAATCAACCACATAATTGAACACAAAACACTCCTTGGCAAATGCAAAAGAACTGAAATAATAACAACCACTCTCTCAGACCATAACTCAATCAAATTAGAAATCAAGACTAAGAAATTCACTCAAACCGTACAATTACATGGAAACTGAACAACCAGCTCCTAAATGACTTTTGGGTAAATAATGAAATTAAGGCAGAAATCAGGAAGTTATTTGAAACTAATGAGAACAAAGATATAACATACCAGAATCTCTGGGACACAGCTAAGGCAGGATTGTGAGGGAAATTTATAGCACTAAATTTCCATATCAGAAAGTTGGAAAGATCTCAATTTAACAGCCTAACATCACAACTAAAAAAACTAGAGAACCAAGAGCAAACAAACCCCGAAGCTAGCAGAAGATAAGAAATAACCAAAATCAGAGCTGAAGAAGGAGACTGAGATGTGGAAAAACCACTCAAAAGATCAACAAATCCAGGAGTTGCTTTTTTTGAAAAAAATTAATAAAAATAGACTGCTAGCTAGACTAGTAAGAAATGAGAAAGAATCCAAATAAACACAATTAGAAATGACAAAGGGGATACTACCAATGATCCCACAGAAATACAATCATCAGAGAATATTATGAACACCTCTATGAACACAAACTAGAAAATCTAGAAGAAATGGATCAATTCCTGGAAACATACACCCTCCCAAGACTGAGTCAGGAAGAAAGTGAACCCCTGAAGAGACCAATAACAAACTCTGAAATTGAATCAGTAATAAACAGCCTACCAACCAAAAAAAAAGCCCAGAACTGGACGGATTCACACCTTAATTGTACCAGATATACAAAGAAGAGCTGGTACCATACCTGTTGAAACTATTCCAAAAAATTGAGGAGGAAGGATTCCTCCCTAATTCATTCTATGAGTTCAGCATCATCCTAATACTAAAACCTGGCAAAGACACAACACAAAAAAGAAAACTTCAGGCCAGTATCTTTGATGAACATTGACGCAGAAATCCTCAACAAAATACTGGCAAACAGAATCCAGTAGCATACCAAAAAGCTTACTCACCATGATCAAGTAGGCTTTTCACTGGGATGCAAGGTTGGCTCAACATGTGCAAATCAATAAATGTCATCACATAAACAGAACTAAAGACAAAAGCCACATGATTATCTCACTAGATGCAGAAAAGGCTTTCAATAAAACTCAACACCCCTTCATGTTAAAAAAAACTAGGTATTGAATGAACTAGGAATTGAATGAACATACCTCAAAATGAACATACCATCTTAATAAACTAGGTATTGAATGAACATACCTCAAAATAATAAGAGCCATTTATGACAAACGCATGGCCAACATCATACTGAATGGGCAAAAGCTAGAAGCATTCCCCTTGAAAACCGGCACAAGACAAGGATGCCCTCTCTCACCACTCCTATTCAACATAGTATTGGAAGTCATGGCCAGAGCAATCAGGTAAGAGAAAGAAATAAAGTGCATTCAAATAAAAAGAGGGAAATTCAGACTATTCCTGTCTGCAGACAACCTGATCCTATTTTTAGAAAATCCTATCACCTCAGCTCACAAGCTCCCTAAGCTGATAAATAACTTCAGCAAAGTCTCAGGATACAAAATCAATGTACAAAGACCACTAACATTTTTATACAACAACAACAGTCAAGCCAAGAGCTAAATCAGGAATGCAGTCCCATTCACAATTGCCATAAAAAGAATAAAATACCTAGGAATACAGCTAACCAATGAGGTGAAAGATCTTGACAAGGAGAACTACAAAACACTGCTCAAAGAAATCAGAGATGACACAAACAAATGGAAAAATATTCTGTGTTCATGGATAGGAAAATTCAAAATCATTAAAATGGTTGTACTGCCTAAAGTGATTTATAGATTCAGTGCTATTACTATTAAACTACCAATGACATTCTTCACAGAACTAGAAAAATCTATTTTAAAATTCATATAGAATTAAAAAAAAAAGAGCCTGAATAGGCAAAGCAATCTTAAGCAAAAAGAACAAAGCTGAAGGCATTATGCTACCTGACTTCAAACTACACTACAGGGCTACAGTAACCAAAACAGCATGGTACTGATACAAAAAACAGACAGCTAGACCAATGGAACAGAATAGAGAGCCCATAAATAAGACTGGAGACCTACAACCATCTGATCTTCAACAAAATTCACAAAAACAGACAATGGAAAAAGGACTTTCTATTCAATAAAAGCTGCTGGGATTACTGACCAGCCATATGCAGAAGATTGAAACTGGACTCCTTCCTTACACCATACACAAAAGTTAATTCAACATGGATTAAAGACCTAAATGTAAAACCCAAAACTGTAAATATCCTGGAAGACAACCTAGGTAGTACCATTCAGGACATAGGAATGGGCAAAGATTTTATTGTGAAGATGCCAAAAGCAATTGCAACAAGCAAAAATTGACAAATGGAATCTAATTAAAGAGCTTCTGCACAGCAAAAGAAACTATCAATAGAGTGAATAGACAACCTACAAAATGGGAGAAAATTTTTGCAAACTATGCATCTGACAAAGATCTAATATCTAGCATCTGTAAGGAACTTAAACAAATTTACAAGGAAAAAAACAACCCTATTAAAATGTGGGCAAAGGATATGAACAGATACTTTTCAAAAAAAGTGAAAGCATATGATAAAAAGCTCAGCATCACTGATAGAGAAACACAAATCAAAACCATAATGAGATACCGTCTCACACCAGTCAGAATGGATATTGTTAAAAAATTAAAAAACAATAGGTGCTGGTGAATTTTCAGAGAAAAAGGAATGCTTATAGACCATTGATGAGAGTGTAAATTAGTTCAACCATTGTGGAAAAGAGTGTGGTGATTCCTCAAAGACCTAAAAACAAATACCATTCAACCCAGCAATCCCATTACTGCATATATACCGAAAGGCATACATATCAAGCATAAAGATACATGCATGCATGTTCATTGCAGCACTATTCACAATAGCAGAGACATGAAATCAACCCAAATGCCCATCAACAGTAGACTAGATAAAATGTGTACATATACACCATGGAGTACTATGCAGTCATAAACAAGAATAAGATCATGTCCTTGGCAGAAACATAGATGGAGCTGGAAGCCATTATTCTCAGCAAACTCACACAGGAACAGAAAACCAAATACTTCATGTTCTCACTTATAAGTGAGAGCTAAATGATGAGAACACATGGACACATAGAGGGGAACAACAGACACTGGGGCCTGTTGGAGGGTGGAGGTTGGGAATAGGGAGAGGATAAGGAAAAATAACTAATAGGTACTATGCTCAATCCCTGGGTGATGAAATAATCTGTCCAACAAACCCCCATGACACAAATTTACCTATTAACAAACCTGCATATGTACCCCTGCACTTAAAAGTTAAAAAAAGAAATAAATAGCTGATATCCAAACCTGAAAAACCTACAATAGCATCAGCATATTGTAGTAAATATAGAGGTAAATATCAGAAGAAAAAATATGTTAAAAATGATTGTGCTTAGGAGTTGGAATTAGGCGTAAGTCAAGAACTACTCTTGTAAGTTTTATAGAGATATTTGGCTTTTAAACATTACATATGTATTACGTCAATAAAAAAACTACATATATGTATGTGTGTGTGAATGTGTGTGTATATATATATCTCATGAAAAGACATGTAAAATAAAACAGGAAGGTCCAACATGTCCAAAAAAATAGTTTCAAAAGGAGAAAGAGAGAAAATGGAAGAGGGACAATATTTTAGAAGACTGGTTACGCATTTTGCGGCTTTGAAGAAATACATGCTGTCTAGATTAAAGAAGCTCTCCAAGTCTGAAGCCAGATAAAGTTAAATATACATATTATAGTACATCATTTTCCCTGCATTTTGCACTTTATTTAATTGTGAATTCGTCTTCAATGGGACTTCTATCTTTTTTGGGTTATGGAAATGTCCTACAGAGTGGTTTAGCATTGGCTTCTGCTGAGCATCCCAACAGATTCGCTGACCTGGGACATATTTTAAGCTCATCTCTTGGCTTAGAATTCCTAAACCACATGGACAGTCTATATTCAGACTCTGTGCCACTTTTGGAGAAAGATTTGCTCTCTTCCAGGAAATCTTTATTTTTCTTCTTTCTCACTCAGAATCCTGGGCAGTGTTTCAAGTATAAAGGCGTGAGCAACTACAAAAAATAATGAAATCTGTGGAAAGGTCAAGTCAGAGGAGTCTTAAGAAAGAACCATTGGTTTGCAAGGTTTAGATTATTGCTGAACTTGTGAGGAAAAATCCTGGACATACAGAAAGTTTAATATATTACAAAATATATAACATGACATGATATAACAGAAGGTTTGAAAATGGAGGGGTAGAGAAGACACACCAGGCTAAAAATAAGAAAAAGGAAGTTGGAGTGGTAGTGTAAATATCAAAAAAGTAGCAAT
The DNA here is from genome assembly GCF_043159975.1 of Macaca nemestrina. Taxonomy (NCBI): domain Eukaryota; kingdom Metazoa; phylum Chordata; class Mammalia; order Primates; family Cercopithecidae; genus Macaca; species Macaca nemestrina. The sequence goes on from NC_092130.1 coordinate 170,408,935, forward strand.
GAGGTAGATAGTTCTATCGTGAAGACATTGAGCACCAGGAAGTGGAAATATTCCCAGTTTTTAACCTGGTAAGTGTTTGCTGTGGCCTAGAGACACATGGCCACCAAGCCATCTAACTGCCAAGCTCCTCTGTCTCCTCTGTCGTAGCCAGGTCTCTCTACTGCCTTCTCTTGATCTGCAATGCTTCAGTCTGTTTTCGTGCACAACACTCCCCTGAAACTCCACACCAATGGCCTCGATATTGTTGAATAAAACAGCCATTTTTCCTTCCTCCTCTTATCTGCCCTCTCAGTGAAGGCTGGCCATTCACCTTCCTGTCTCCTCTGTGGGCCACCTCTGTCTTTCCACTTCCACCCTGCCTCTCCACAATCTACTTACTGGGATCCTTGTCCTCCATTGGCCTCTTGAACATGAGTGTTTCTCAGAGCTCCACCCCTGAGCCGTCTGCACTCTGTGGATGAATCCCACACAAATCCATGGCTTCGACTATCACTTAATGCTGATGCCTTCAACTAATCACTTAATGCTGATGCCTCCCAAATAAACATGTCTGTCTAGGGCTCTCCAACAAATTTCTCCTCACCAAGAACTGACCATATCAATCTCCCACCCCAACCACCTTCCCACACCTTCCTATGCAGCATCCACTCTGCCCCTAAATTCCTCTTTTCTGTTCTCTATCACATGAAAGGGTGCTACCATCCTCCCAGGGATGTCAGAGGGATGGCCTAGATACTCTAGACTACTCCTCTTCATCCACCCACCACAGCCAAGCAGTTATTAGATTTTGAAATCTACCTAGTTATATGTTCTATAAGTAACATTATATATTTATAAATAATTTAAAAATGGAAATTCAATAGGATGAGAATTATTAATTAAATTTTTAAAAACAAAAGAAGGAAGGGAAATTTTCATCAATAAATCTTAAAACATTTTAAAACTGTAATAATTACAATGCATGGTATTGGTGCAAGAATTAAACAGATTACTGGAAAAAGAGAAGCGGATCTGAAACAGATTCTGAAATATATAAAAAGCTATTGAGGCCGAGCGAGGTGGCACATGCCTATAATCCCAGCACTTTGGGAGGCCAAGGAGGGTGGATCATGAGGTCAAGAGATCGAGACCATCCTGGCTAACATGGTAAAACCCCATCTCTACTAAAAATACAAAAATTAGCTGGGCGTCAAGGTAAAAAAACAATCATACCATACCCCAAAATAATTTCTGATGTTTTCAAGAATTAAATGCAGAAAGGGACATGAAAAAATTAAATAAAATAAATATGAGAAAAATTAACCTGTGTGTGGAGAATGTCTTTTTGATCAACATAAAGCAACTGAAGAACTTTCAACAATATGATCAACAGAGCTGACATCATAAAAATGTAAACTGCACATGTCAAAAACTCAGTGATGTAATTCCCTAATAAACAATAAACTTGTCTTTAGAAAGTAACAACCATGGGCTAAAATGTATCTGCACAGTATGTTTAAAAGACCTTACTATAGACAGTCTTGTCCTGGTGGAGGTGTGTAATTGAGCAGCTTATCTGTCCTACTCCCATCTTTTACTCAGTCTGTCCTCCCATTTGGCTCTAACTCCCCAGATTCCCACACAAGTACTCTTCAGCCTTAATGAACTACCTAGTCAAGGGCTCTCCCCTTAAAACCAGGTTAGGTTCCAAAGGTGCGTATTCCTATATCCATGTGTCTGAAGTCACTGAGCAAATGACTGTTAGCACCACCTGTCAATGGCTAGCACAGCAGAGGCATTTCCTTCTGGGAGTAACTTTGTCTACATCTATGAAAGTTCAAGGGCTGAAAGCTCATACTTCAAGCACCTTCTGAGGCTCCCTGAAGGTTCCAGCGCTTTCTGTCCCTCAGAAATTCACAGGGGCTGTGCTCCTGCCCAAGCTACTGTTTCCTGTTCACCCAGTTAATTCTTATTTCCCTGATCTGAGCAAGAAGCCACCCTTTCTACAAGCTTCCTTATTCCTCCATTCAGTCACTTACTCATGTGCTAATTATTGAGGCCCTGGGCTAGATGCTGGGGACAGGGAAAGAAAAAAGACAAACCCAAAGGGCTTACAAAACAATTGGGCTGCCATTTCTCAGGGTGGTGGAAGCCAGAATTTAGGGGTCTGTCTGCCCTACAACACTGTGAAGGGCAGGGTAGAGGCATTATTTGATTTTACTGACATACATCTCGTTACCTGAGTCTGAAAATTCATTTCTGCAGGTTTTAATAACATCAGTAAGTAACACTGATTTAGCACCAGCTGTGTGCAAATCCTCGCATCTTATGTGCAGCATCTTATTTAACCCTCCTGACAATCCTGTGCAATTGGTGCTATGGTGCTGCCCATTTTATAGAGGAGAAACTGAGATACAGAGAGATGGATTAGCCTACCCAGAAAGCCAGCAACCAGCAGATTCAGGGTTTGAACCCAAGTCTTGTCAACTCCAAAGTTCAACAACTCCCCTTGGGCAGGGTTTCTCAACTTGGGCACTACTGGCCTTCTGGCTGGATAATTTGAGGATTTCCTGTGCTGATGAGGATGTTTATTGGCATCATTGTCCTCTACCTACTAGACGCCAGTAGCACCTTGCCCAGCTGTAACAACTAAAAACTGTCTCCAGACATCTCAAAAGCCCACTGGCGTTTTGTTAGCTCACTAGCACTTCCATTTAGCCTGGAGATAGGAAGACGCTGTTCTGGGTGTCTTCCTGTCCCCAGACTAAAGGCAGCAGACCTCTCCCTCAATCAGCAGAACAGAGGTCAGGAAATGGGCTCCGGATTCATGGTCTGTGTCGGACTTGCAGTCACTCTACACCTTCAGAATCTCGGCTTTAAAATGAAAGAGGATCAGCTAGAATCTGAGGATTCAATCAGTTCAGAAATCCCATGATTCCCATATAACATGGAAGTATTTTTGAGTGTGGAGATCCACGTTCCAAAATTACCATGTTTCCCAGGCACAAGGTGCAGCTGCCTATTCCATCCACTATGCCCCTTGGTTTGACTGACTCATTAAAATGACCTGAAAATGGGAGCTCCTGGAATAAATGGTTAGTAAAGACAAAAAGCAGCTTGTTCATCTTCTCATTTGTAGTCAAGTAAACTGGTAATCGACTCCATAACATTCTAACATTTTACTCAATATACTGCAGCACTCAGAAGGACACAGAGAAATTAACAGTATTATGACACTTGATTGTACTCCAAGAGGGAGAGAAGTACTAGAAAATTCTGAAACAGAAAACCATTCCCCTTTGCTTGAAATGATAGTTTTTTTTTCTTTAACATCATTAGTTCTTACAAAAATTAACTTGTTTTCCCAAATAAAACCTTTGTTAAATTTAAGTTTTTTCAACAGACCTTTGAGACTCTCAATGAATGAAAATGTAGGGCACAGTTATGCCGAATCTAACACTTTCACAGCTCTTTTTCCATTTTTCCTTCAACTTTTAAGCGCAGGGGTACATGTTCAGGATGTGTGGGTTTGTTACATAGGTATACGTGTGCCGTGGTGGTTTGTTGCACCTATCAACCCATAACCTAGGTATTAAGCCCAGCATCCCTTGGCTATTCCTCCTGATGATCTCCTTCCCACTACCCCCACCTCTGATAGGCCCCAGTGTGTGTTGTTCCCCCCATGTGCCCATGTGTTCTCTTCATTCAGTTCCCACTTATAAGTGAGAACATGCAGTGTTTGGTTTTCTGTTCCTGTGTTAGTTTGCTGAGGATAAAGGCTTCCAGCTCCATCCATGTGCTGGCAAAGGACATTTTCTCTTACTTTTCTTGGCTTTTTATGGCTGCATAATATTACACGGTGTATATGTACTAGTCTATCATTGGTGGCCATTTGAGTTGATTCCATGTCTTTGGTATTGTGAATAGTGCTGCAATAAATATACACATGCAGGTATCTTTATAATAGAATGATTTATATTCATTTGGGTATATGACTGTCATGGGATTGCTGGGTCAAATGGTATTTCTGCCTTTAGATCTTTGAGAAATCACCACACTGTCTTCCACAATGGTTGAACTAATTTACACCTCCACCAACAGTGTAAAAGTGTTCCTTTTTCCCAGCAACCTCGCCAGCATGTGTTGTTTCTGGACTTTGTAATAATTGCCATTCTGACTGGCATGAGATGGTATCTCATTGTGATTTCTATTTGCATTTCTCCAATGATCACTGATGTTGAGCTTTTTTTTGTTCATTGGCCACATGAATGTCTTCTTTCAAGAAGTGTTTGTTCATGTCCTTTGCCCAGTTTGTAATAGGGTTGTTTGTTTTTTTTCTTGTAAATTTGTTTAAGTTCCTTGCAGACTCTGGATATTATACCTTTGTCAGATGGATAGATTGAAAAAAAAAAAAAAACACATTTCTGCCATTCTGTAGGTTGTCTGTTCACTCTGATGATAGTTTTTTGCTTTGTTTTTGTTTTTGGGGTTTTTTTGCTATGCAGAAACTCTTTAGTTTAATTAGATCTCATTTGAAATGAAAAAAACGCCAAAAGCAATTGCAACAAAAGCAAAATTTAGTCATGAAATCTTTGCCTGGGCCTATGTCCTGAATGGCATATAGCCTAGGTTGTCTTCCAGAGTTTTTATAGTTTTGGATTTTACATTTAAGTCTCTAATCCATCTTAAGTTAATTTTTGTATATGTGAGGAAGGTGTCCAGTTTTAATTTTCTGCATATGTCTAACCAGTTCTCCCAGCACCATTTGTTAAATAGGGAATCCTTTCCCCATACCTTCTTTTTGTCAGATTTGTCAAAGATCAGATGGTTGTAGGTGTGTGGTCTTAATTCTGAGTTCTCTATTCTGTTCCATTGGTCTCTGTGTCTGTTTTTGTACAAGTACCATGCTATTTTGGTTACTGTAGCCTTGCAGTATAGTGTAAAGTTGGGTAGTATAACGCCTCCAGCTTTGTTCTTTTTGCTTAGGATTGTCTTGTCTATAGGAGTTTTTTGTGGTTGTTGTTCCATATGAATTTTAAAATAGTTTCTTCTAATTCCATGAAGAGTGTCAATGGTAATTTAATAAGAATAGCATTGAATCTATAAATTACTTTTAGCAGTATGGACATTTTCACGATATTTATTCTTCCCATCCATGTGCATGAAATATTTTTCCATTTGTTTGTGTCGTCTCTGATTTCCTTGAGCAGTGGTTTATATTTCTCCTTGAAAAGGTTCTTTACTTGCCTTGTTAGCTGTATTCCTAGGTATTTTATTCTTTTTGTAGTGACTGTGAATGGGAGTTTATTCATGATTTGGCTCCCTGCTTGCCTGTTGTTGGTATATAGGAATGCTAGCAATTTTTGAGCATTGATTTTGTATCCTGAGAGTTTGCTTATCAGCTTAAGAAGCTTTTGGGCTGAGACAATGGGATTTTCTAAAAACAAGATTATGTCATCTGCAAACAAAGACAATTTGACTTCCTGTCTCCCTATTTGAATATGCTTTATTTCTTTCCATTGCCTGATTGCCCTGGCCATGACTTCCAGTACTATGTTGAATAGGAGTAGTGAGAGAGGGCATCCTTGTCTTATGCCAGTTTTCAAGGGGAATGCTTCCAGCTTTTTTCCATTCCGTATGATATTGGCTGTGGGCTTGTCCTATATGGCCCTTATTATTTTGAGGTGTGTTCCTTCAATACCTAATTTATTGAGAGTTTTTAACATGAAAGGATGTTGAATTTTATCAAAGGCCTTTTCTGCTTCTATTGAGATAATCACGTGGTTTTTGTCTTTAGTTCTGTTCATGTGATGAATCACATTTATTGATTTGCATATGTTGAGGTAACCTTGCATCCCAGGGATGAAGCCAACTTGATTGTGATAGATAAGCTTTTTGATGTGCTGCTGGATTTGGTTTGCCAGTATTTTATTGAAGATTTTGGCATCAATGTTTATCAGGGATGTTGGCCTGAAGTTTTCTTTCTTCGTTGCATCTCTGCCGGGTTTTGGTATCAGGATGACGCTGGCCTCATAAAATGAGTTAGGAACGAGTCCCTCCTTTTCCAGTTTTTGGAATAGTTTCAGTAGAAATGGTACCAGTTCTTCTTTTTTTCCTCTGGTATAATTCAGCTGTGAATCTGTCTGGTCCTGGGCTTTTTTTTTTTTTTTTTTTTTTCTTTTTTTGGTTGGTAGGCTATTTATTACTACCTCAATTTCAGAACTTGTTATTGGTCTATTCAGGGATTCATTTTCTTCCTGGTTCACTGTTGGGAGGGTGTAAGTATTCAGGAATTTATCAGTTTCTTCTTAATTTTCTAGTTTATGTGCAGAGAGGTATTTATAGTATTCTCTGATGGTTGTATGTCTGTGGCGACAATAGTGATATCTCGTTTATCATTTCTGACTGTGTCTGTTTGATTTTTCTCTTTTTCTTATTTATTAGTCTAGCGAGTGGTCGTTTTTTTTTCTTCAAAAAAAGCAGCTTCGGGATTCATTGATTTTTGAAGGGGTTTTCATGTCTATCTCCTTCAGTTCTGCTCTGATCTCGGTTATTTCTTGTCTTCTGCTATCTTTGAGGTTTGTTTGCTCTTGGTCCTCTAGTTCTTTTAGTTGTGTTGTTAGGTTAATTTAAGATCTTCCTAGCTTTTTGATGTGGGCATTTAGTGCTATAAATTTACCTCTTAACACTGATTTAGCTGCATCCCAGATATTACAGTACATTTTCTCTGTTTGCATTAGTTTCAAAGAACTTCTTGATTTCTACCTTAATTTCATTATTTACCCAAGAGTCATTCAGGAGCAAGTTGTTCAATTTCCATGTAGTTTTGTGGTTTTGAGTGAATTTCTTAGTCTTGAGTTCTAATTTGATTGCACTGTGGTCCGTGAAACTGTTTGTTATAATTTCAGTTCTTTTGCATTTGCTGAGGAGTGTTTTACTTCTAATTATGTGACCAGTTTTACAGTAAGTGCCACATGATGATGAGAAGAATGTATATTCTGTTGTTTTGGGGTAGGGAGTTCTGTAGATATCTATCAGGTCTGCTTGATCCAGAGCTGAGTTCAGGTCCTGAATATCTTTGTTAATTTTCTGTCTCAATAATCTGTCTAACATTGTCAGTGGGGTGTTAAAGTCTCTCACGATTATTGGGTGTGAGTCTAAGTCTCTTTGTAGGTCTCTAAGATCTTGCTTTATGAATCTGGGTGCTCCTGTATTAGGTGCTTATATATTTAGGATAGTTAATTCTTCTTGTTGCATTCAACCTTTTGCCATTGTGTAATGTCCTTCTTTGTGTTTTTTTAATCTTTGTTGGTTTAAAGTCTGTTTTTTTCAGAAACTAGCATTGTAATCTCTGCTTTTTTCTGTTTTTCATTTGCTTGGTAAGTTTTCCTTTATCTCTTTATTTTGAACCTATGTGTGTCTTTGCACGTGAGATGGGTCTCCTGAAGACAGCATACCTATGGGTCTTAACTCTTTATGCAGCTTGCCATACTGTGTCTTTTAATTGGGGCATTTAGCCAATTTACATTTAAGGTTAGTAGTGTTATGTGTGAATTTGATCCTGTCATCATGATGCTAGTTGGTTGTTTTGCAGACGTGTTTATGTGGTTGCTTCATAGTGTCCCTTGTCTGTGTACTTCAGTGTGTTTTTGTAGTGCCTAGTAACAGTTTTTTCTTTCCATATTTAGTGCTTCCTTCAGGAGCTCTTGCAAGGCAGGCCTGGTGGTGATGAACTCTCTCAACATTTGCTTGTCTGAAAAGAATCTTATTTCTCCTTCATTTATGAAGTTTAGTTTGACCAGATATGAAATTCAGCCCCCAGTCTTCTCTGGTTTGTAGGGTTTCCACTGAGAGGTCCACTCTTAGTCTGATGGGTTTCCCTTTGTAAGTGACCTCGTCTTTCTCTCTTTTTCTTTCATTTCAACCTTGGAGAATCTGATGATTATGTGTCTTGGGGTTCATCTTCTTGTGGATTATCTTATAGGGGTTGTCTGCCTTTCCTGAATTTGAGTGTTGGCCTGTCTTGCTAGGTTGGAGAATTTCTCCTGGATGATATCCTGAAGTATGTTTTCTAATTTGGCCCGTTCTCCCCATCTCTCTAAACTGGCTGTTCTGATTAGCAGCTCCTGTCATGATTCTTAACTTCTTTGCATTAGGTTACAACACGATCCTTTAGCTCAGTGAAGTTCACTATTACCCGCCTTCTGATGCCTCATCCTGTCAATTCAGCCATCTCAGCCTCACACCAATTCTGTGCCCTTGCTGGAGAGGTGTTGTAGTCATCTGGAGAAGAACAATTCTGGCTTTTTGAGTTTTCAACATTTTTGTGTTGATTCTTTCTTGTCTTTGTGGGCTTATCTACCTTAGATTTTTGAGGTTGCCGACCTTTGAATGGGGTTTTTGTGGGGTCTTTTTTGATGTTGTTGTTGTTTTCTGTTTATTTGTTTGTTTCTCTTTTAATAGTCAAGCCACTCTTCTGTAGGGCTGCTGTGGTTTGCTGGGGGATTGTTTCAAACCCTAGTTGCCTCAGTTTACCCTTACCTGGAGGTATCACCAGTGAAGACTGTGAAACAGTAAAGATAGCAGCCTGCTCCTTTCTCTTGGAGCTCCATCCCAGGGAGGGACTGACCTGTTACGGGCTTAGACACTTCTGTAGGAGGTGTCTGGAGACTCCTATTTGGAGGTCTCACTCAGCCAGTAGGGACGGGATTAGGAAACCGCTTAAAGAAGCAGCCTTCCTGATTATTGGTAGAGTAGGTGTGCTGCGTTGTGGAGAACCCTTTCTAATATAGATTGCCTGGACTCTCAACAGCCAGCAGGCTGGAAAGGTTGAGTCAATTGAACTGCATGGACCTCAACCACCCCTCCTCCCAGAACCTCCATCCCAAGGAGATACCAAAATTCTGTCCATATAACCCGGACTGGACTTGCTGAAATTCCCACAGGGAGGCCCCACCCAGTGAGGAGGGATGGATTGGGGTCCCACTTAAAGAAGCAGTCTGGCCACAATCTGGCACAGTAGCTGTGCTGCATTGTGGGGGATTTCTCATCATCAGGACCACCTGGACTCCCCAGACCCAGCAGGCTAGAATAGCTGAGTTGACCTAACCACAAAAATGGTGGCCACCCCTTCCCCCTGGAACTGATTCATCTCAAGGAGTCTCCAGTCTGCTGCACTGGTGGGCTGGAATTTCAAGCCAGTGGATCCTAACTTGTGGGGTGCCATAGAAGTAGGGCCTGCAGAACAAGGCTGCTTGGCTCCCTGGATTCAGCCCTCTTCTTAGGAGAATGTACAGGTGGAACTCTGGCCTTGCCAGGATCCCTGGGGCCGGAGTCTATAACACTCTTGGGTCTCTGTTTGAGCCCAAGTGACTGATCTGCTAAGACTCCACACAGCTCTGTGTATCAGACCCAAGGCCCTGGTGGTGAGGGCTCACAAGGGGATCTTCTAACCTGTGGGATTGCAAATATCTATTGGTTTCTGCATGGTTTCTGAGTTTGAAAACATAGAACCTAAGAGAAAAAAAGAAGGATGGGGAAGACAAGGTGTAACACAATGGTTCAGACAAAGTCACAATTTTTTTTAAAAATCCAATCCAATGAGAACAGATAGCCCCAAATTAATCAAATTTAGACAGATATTAAAGCATTGAGAACTTTAAAGTTATCAAATTTAGACAGGTATTAGAGCATCAAATACAGTCCCATGAAGCCCCAGCTGAGTGGTAGATGCAGGCTCCTGGAGAGGATTTATAGAAAGAGGTAGTTGGGGAGTGGCTGATGGGTTTGCTCTGCAATTCTTTCTTAGGTTTCCCAATTCATTACCCTCCCCACTCTGATCCCCATTTAGGAACTCTCTGTGAAGAGCTTGGGCAGGAAAGATAACCCATGGTTTTCATTTCACCTTTGGGGACATTGGAAATATGTTGCAATGAAAAAAAAAAAAAAAAACAGGACAGCTAATCAGGGGACTTGGTCCTAGACCCACCTCTGCAATTGACCAGCTCAATGATCCTTAGCAAGGTACTAACCTCACTGTCCTAATGTTCTATAAAAGGTACTAACCTGAGACAGGGGCACACTGTCCCCACTTGTGAAATGATGGGATTGAACTAGCTGACCTTTAAGGTCAGTTTTTGCCCTGACCTTCAATAAATCAAACCTGATAAAAAGAAAATAGTTAAGTCCCTAGGTTTAACCAAGATCTCTAGAATCTAGCTTTTCTTTTCCCCTTTTTTTGTCTAGACAGTTTATTTTTATAAAACAGGATAGAATCTGATTCCATAATGTGTACTTTGGTGGAAAGCTTTTTATGCCAACCTGCTGTCTCCCATTATATTTATAGAGCAAGCCTTGAAGTCTACATTTATCCTGATGAATGGAGTTTCTGCCAAAGCTAAGAGTAGCGACTTGATGTACAACAGCAGAGGCACAAGAACTACCTTTTAGCTCTTGCTAAGACTTGCCCTGTGGGTAACCTGACTGGGATCATTTCAGAAAGTCTGTGGGGCTAGGTCAAAAGAGGAAATGTGGAGGGAAGGATTGCCGCCTCTCTAATTCCCTGCCATTTCTCTTGTCTATTAACCCCATTCCTTCTGAAAGGGAGGCCTGGGAGGATAGGAAGTGTGGGAAGAGTTCTGAGAACCAGGATGTGAGAAGAATCTTCTTGCCATTGGAGCCTGAACCTGCAAAGTATATCATCCTTGATGTCCACACATCTAAGGGACTCTGCCTTTCTAAAATGCAGGAGCTAGGCTAGTGTAGAATGCATTATTGCAAGCAAAAATAAATTTTTGCAATGTAATTTTGATGTACAATATCTAAGGATTATTTTGGCTTCACAATAGCTAGGAATAAGGGTGAGCTCATTTTTTGGATTCCCACTTTGCTGGTGCCCTGGTTTCTTCTGTGGACAGTTTGCCTACTCTTTTGTGTGATTTAATTCTAGTATCTCACTCACACGCACTTCTACATCTGCAAACACACTTGGGGGATTTAACGCCTTGCCGCAGGAGTTTCCTTCTCTTGAAAGTCTGCTTCTCAGGCTCCATGAGATTTTCCAGGTTCTTCCCTGGACTGCCAAGTCCTACCTCTCACACACCCAAGTCCCCAGAACCCTGTCCATACGTCTTTCCTGTTAATCCTCTTACCTAAAGACTGAAAACCATCTAAGTTAGGTTCTCTGCCACCAGCACAGTGACTGTAGGCTTTGACCAGTAAGTAAATGAAAAGGAAATAACAAAACTCGAGGGAGTGAGAGAAGGGAAATTGCAAACATTTGGAATGCAGAGTGTTTATCTTCTCTGATTCTTCTAAGACCATTGTACTTATCCTCATTTTATTTTATGTCTTTCATTTTTCTTCGGCAAACAATGACTGAAAATTAACTGAAGAAATCTTATAATCCCAACACTTTGGGAGGCTGAGGTGGTGGGTGGATCACCTGAGGTCAGGAGTTCGACACAAGCCTGATCAACATGGTGAAACCTCATCTCTACTAAAAATACAAAAATCAGCTGGGTGTGGTCATATGCCCCTGTAATCCCAGCTACTCAGGAGGCTGAGGCAGGAGAATCGCCTGAACCTGGGAGGTTGCAATGAGCTAAGGTCACGCCACTGAACTCCAGCCTGGGTGACAGAATGAGATTCCATAAAAAAAAAAAGAAAGAGAAAAGGAAGGAAAGAAGGAAGGAAGGAAGGAAGGAAGGAAGGAAGGAAGGAAGGAAGGAAGGAAGGAAGGAAGGAAGGAGGGAGGGAGGGAGGGAGGGAGGGAGGGAGGAGGGAGGGAGGGAGGGAGGGAGGGAGGGAGGGAGGGAGGGAGGGAAGGAAGGAAGGAAGGAAGGAAGGAAGGAAGGAAGGAAGGAAGGAAGGAAGGAGAAATCTATACATCAAAAACACACAAATAAGTGTCAAGAGCATGCAACTGAGACTGCATCTCTAGAATCTGATGATTCCTTTGAAAACTGTTCCTAGCAGATGCTTTTTAGATGCAGTGGTTCAGCCAGACCGTGGCACTTAAAGCACCTCTCTTTGTGCATGAAATGTCCATCCACATGGGTCAGCAAGGTATCTCTGAAGAAGAGAGGCACAGGTCCACAGACCAGATCAACGTAAATTAATCTGCAGGAAAACCGCAAAGTCAGAAGAAAAAGAAAGAAGCTGGAATTTCAGGAAGAGGTTTCTTCACTATGGAGGTAAGTCACTGAGTCTAGAAGTCCGTTATTCTGTATCATTTTGAGACCTGCAACGGTGAATATGTCTAAGGACTCTGGAGGTTGTAATTAGCATAAGTGTTTACATAAACAGCAAACAGGACTTCCTCTTGCTGGAAATAGAATATTCTGTGTATCCACTCTTATGTCAGGAGTGAGAGGAAAAAAAGAGAAAAGAGAGGTAGAAAAAGTAAATATCCAAGAAACACAGCCACATGCTGTGATGCTTGAAAATAAAGCAAAAATATTGACTCCATATTAATCAACTGGAGGGACAGCCACGTATGTGTGTGTATGTTATGGTTGCTGCACTTTGAAAAGCAGGAGTGGAGGGCAAGTGTCACTTTAGATAACTGCAATTTAAGCAAAACAACAGCTTAATAAAGTGTCAGCAGCTCCCTAACAGTTTAAAATCAGATGGGCTTTGCTACCCAGGAAAAAGGAGAATTGTTAGACCTGCTGTGATTTGGAGAGACTGTCCTCACCCTTTACTGAATCATTAAAACTCTGAAAAGCATAAATAATTATAAAGTCCATAAACTGCAGTGCTGTATGTCTCATTTGGTCAGCAGTACAAAACTATCATCAGTTTTACATTATAATACATGTTTTTATATACGGGCAAACTTTGAACAAGGTTTTAGCCAGACTTTTGCAATCTTTTCACAATAGAGTATCCCTGAGGCTAACAAGGTGGCTCACTTTTCAAGGTCACACTGTGAATCATATATACGTGTTTTAACCCCTCTCCTTTAAATAGAGATATCTCAAGTATTTTTATCTTAATGTTGTGTACTTCTTTCCGTTAACATGTGATTGTTACTGCATCCTAACATTTTATTTCAAAAGTAAGCTCTTATCAGACGATTGCAGAAATAAGATAATAAAACAACATTGTGTCCATCGTGGCTAATTAACAAAGTTGCAGATCCTAACACACCAAAGCTCTGTTTCAAATTGAAAGAGCAAATTCATCTCCCTTATCTTCACTTTTTACTCTGGAAGGTACTGCCAGCAAAGCCCAATTCTTTATATGCCCACACCCTTTATGTCAGAGGAGGAGTAGGTCAGTAAAAATTAATTAAAAGAGTTACTTAAGCAGAAAAGAGAACGTTACCAGTCAATTTCCCACTTCTTGGAGAAAGCCTCATCTCAGGCCATGGTGTCTCCTGAACAAGCGGCTCTATTTTGTGTTTTAACAGTAGGGTATTTCTTAGCTTATTCCATCTGCATCTATTTTCACAATGACTGAACAAATGCAATTAGCTTGCAGTGAGCCAAGTAATGGTTTTCTTAAAGGATTAGGAGCACTTTCTTAGACTCTAATGTGTACAGATATCTGCGGCAGCTTCTTCCCACCAGGCTGTCATAAGCAGCGGGCACATGTCTTTTCCAGAGTACCAAAGCAAAAGTCTTGCCACAAGAACACAGTACCCTGGGCTTGAAGAACCAGTTGAGAATATAGATGGGGAGAAGCTGGTTTCCCTGCTATTTTCAGCTTGGAAACTCTATCTGGAACAAAGAAACTAACACCCATGACGTACCTACTGAATGGTGAGCATTGCACTGGTGTGTTTGCATACATTATGCCAACATTCTAGGACTGCACTTCCCCCAGAACACAGACCTCACCTGTCTTGCTCACCACTGTATCCCAATGCACATGAGAGGCACACAAAAGGTGTTTTGGTTTTGTGTTTTTTTGTTTTTTTGTTTTTTTTTGAGGGCTAACTGAACACCCCTAGGAGTCATCTCCATCCTAGGTAGACTTCAGATATCTTCTCACTGTCAGCTGATCCTAAAACTCAGCTGACTTCTCAGGAATCATCATACCTAGAATGCTCTGAAGGCCCAAAAGTAATATCTCTAAGACTTTCAGATTTAAGGGAAGTGGAAAACGTTTTAATGGGTATATTTAATTCACTGACCAAAGCAGAGACCACAAGTTGATACCACATAAATGGATTCAAAAGTATTCAAATGAGACTATTAACCTAACCTAGACAAACAGTCTTCCATTCTAACTAATTAAATTAGCTAGCACCATTCTCTAAAGTTATTAATAATTCAGTATTATTCACCTATATTTTATCAATATTTGCCTTCAGTGACAAATATTTGAGAATCTACCACGTGTGTGTTAGGCAATATACTAGAGATGGTGGAGATTCCAAGCTGAAACAGGCATCATCACAATTAACCAATCAACAAGCAGTAAGATTCTTACTTTCCAGTCCACTGATAACTATATTTCATCAGATCTAAGACACGTCCCGTCAATTGTAAGACACTTTCTGATTTCAGATATGGTAGAATGTGAATTATGCTACAGACATCCCTCTGAGATATTGCAGGTTCAATTCCAGACCACTACAATAAAGTGAATATTGTAATAAACCAGGTTACACAAAAGATTTCATTTTCCAGTGAATATAAAAGTTATAATTACACTGTACTGTAGTCTATTAAGTATACAATAGCATTATGTCTTTAAAAAAATGAACGCACCTTTTTTTTTTTTTTTTTTTTTGAGATGGAGTCTCACTCTGTCACCCAGGATGGAGTGTAGTGGCATGATCTCCACTCACTGCAACCTCTGCCTCCCGGTTTCATGCCATTCTCCTTCCTCAGCCTCCCAAGTAACTGGGACTACAGGCGCCTGCCTCCACGCCTGGCTAATTTTTTGTATTTTTAGTAGAGAGGGGATTTCAGCGTGTTAGCCAGGGTGGTCTTGATCTCCTGACCTCGCAATCCACTCACCTCGGCCTCCCAAAGTGCTAGGATAACAGGCATGAGCCCAGCCACACATACCTTAATTTAAAATACTTTATTGCTAAAAATGCTAACGATTATTTGAGCCTCCAGCAAGTCAAAATCATTTTGCTGGTGGAGTGCTTTGCCTCCATGTTGATGACTGCTGACTGATCAGGATGGTGGTTTCTGAAGGTTCAGGTGGTTGTGGCAATTTCTGAAAATAAGACAACAATGAAGTTTTCTGCAATGCTTGATTCTTCCTTTCATGGAAGACTTCTCTGTAGCATGCAATTTACCCACAGTAGAACTTTCAAAATTGGAGTCAATTGTCTCAAGCTCCTGCTTTATCAACTAAGTTTGTTTAATATTCTAAATACTCTGTTGTCATTTCAACAGAACTGAAGGCATCTTCACCAGGAGGAGATTTCATCTCAAGAGAACACTTTATTTGCAAATCCATATGAAGCAACTCCACATCCATTCAAGTTTTATCAGGAGATTGTAGCAATTCAATCCCATCTTCAGGCTCCACTTCTAATTCTAACTCTCTTGCTGTTTCCACCACATCTGCAGTTTCTTCCTCCACTGCAGTCTTGAACCCCGCCAAGTCATCCGTGACGGTTGGAATCAACTTCTTCCAAACTCCTACTAATGTTGATATTTGGACCACCTCCCATAAATCACAAATGATCTTAATGGCATCTAGAAGGTGAATCCTTTCCAGAAGGCTTTTCAATTTACTTTGCCCAGATCCATCAGTAGAATCACTATCCATAGCACTTATAATTTTATGAAATGTATTTCTTAAATAATAATACTTAAAAGGCAAAGTTACTCCTTGATCCATGGGCTGCAGAATGAATATTATCTTCACGGGCATGAAAACAACATTAATCTTCTTCTATATCCCCATCAGAGCTCTTGGGTGACCAGGTGCATTGTAAATCTGCAGTAATATTTTGAAAGAAATCTTTGTTTCTGAGAAGTAGGTCTCAACAGTGGGTATAGATCTCAACAGTAAATCATGCTATAAACAGATGAGTTGTCATCCAGGCTTTCTTGTTCCCTTTATGAAGCACAGGCAGAATAGGTTTAGCACAATTCTTAAGGGCTCTACAATGTTCCAAATGGTAAGTAAACATTGGCTTCAACCTAAAGTCACCAGCTGCATTAGCCCCTAACAAAAAAGTCAGCCTGTCCTTTGAAGGTTTGAAACCAGGCACTGACTTCTCTAGTTGTGAAAATCCAAGATGGCATCTTCCTCCAATAGAAGGCTATTTCATCTACATTGAAAATCTGTTGTTTAGTGTAACCACCTTCACCAATTGTCTTAGCTAGATCTAGATAACTTGCTGCAGCTTTTCCATCAGCTCTTCCTGCTTCACCTTGCACATTTATGTTCTGGGGATGGTTTCTTTCCTTAAACCTCATAAGCCAATCTCTGCCACCTTTCAACTTTTGTTCTGCAACTTCCTCAACTGTCTCAGCCTTCATAGAACTGAAGAGAATAATGGCCTTGCTCTGGATTAGATTCTGGCTTAAGGGAACATGGTGGCTGCTTGGATCTTCTACCCAGACCACTCAAACTTTCTCCATCTCAGCAATAAGCTGTTTCATTTTCTTGTCATTCATGTGCTCACTGCAGTAGCACTTTCAATTTCCTCCAAGAACTCTTCCTTTGCATTCACTACTTGGCTATTTGGTGCAAGAGGCCCAGTTTTTGGCCTGAGTTTCTGACATGCCTTCCTCACTAAGCATAATCATTTCTGGCTTTTGATTGAAAGTGACAGATGTGCAACTCTCCCTTTCATTTGAACACTTATAGGCCACTGTAGAGTTATTAACTGACCTAATTTCAATATTTTTGTGTCTTAGCGAATAGGGAGACTCAAAGAAAGGGAGAGAGATAGGGGAACAGCCAGTGAGTGGAGCAGTCAGAACACACAAGAGTTGTTTTTTTTTTTTTTTTTTTTTTGAGTTATTGATTAAGTTCACTGTCATGGGTATTGTTTATAGTAACCCAACACAATTGCAATAGTAACATCAAAATCAATGATGACAGATCACCATAACAGGTATAATGATAATGAAAAAGCTTGAAATACTGGAAGAATTACCAAAATGTGATACAGAGACACATGTTGTTGGGAAAAAATGTTACCAAGAGAGTTGCTTCATGCCTGGTTACCACCAACATTCCATTTGTAAAAAACATGCTATCTACAAAGCACAGTGAGGTGTAGGAGAATAAGTATGCCTGTATTGTTAACACTCCCTGCATTTAGTTCTGCTCTGCTCTTACTTCTATCATCACTACACTGCTGCTAAGTCACACGTAGGAAAGAAAGAAGAAATCTGAAAGTACCTGATGGTTTAGGATAGAAGTGGGACAGTTTCCATCAGAAGAAATGTGGTAGTCTAGACTACCCATTAAACTCTCCATCCCAAGCCTCAGTATCCTTCTCCTACCACAATACACTGTATCACCTTCATTTGAATACATGCTTCACACACATGCACAATTTAATTTAAATGGGAATTGACAGTAAAAATACATTTTTAATGACAAATAAAGTGAAATGATATGAGAATTGACAGCGAAATATTTATGCTTATATGTGATTTGGCAGACGCATAAGTAAATTCAGTTGCTACACATGAAAAAGAATGATGCTTTCTTCATAATCGGTGCAAAACTCCTTGGTTGGCAGGCTATGTTCTGCATGCCTCAAGTGTATTTTATTCTAGGTAGAAATCCTCAGTTTTATTTCAAAACTGTTATTACTATTGTTTATGATTTTGTAGCTCAGAGGAACTTGACCAAACAACTTATTTTTTTAAAAAAAAATGGAATTAAGGCTGGGCACAATGGCTCATGCCTATAATCCCAGCACTTTGGGAGGCCAAGGCGGGCAGATCACGTGAGGTAGGGAGTTCAAGACCAGCCTGACCAACATGGAGAAACCCCGTCTCTACTAAAAATACAAAAATAACCAGGCGTGGTGCCACATGCCTGTAATCCCAGCTACTCGGGAGGCTGAGGCAGGAGAATCGCTTGAACCCAGGAAGCAGAGGTTGCAGTGAGCCGAGATCATGCCATTGCACTCCAGCCTGGGCAACAAGAGTGAAACTCTGTCACAACAACAACAACAACAAAACGAAATTAAAAGTAATCTTTCTTTAAATCATTTCTATCATTTTTGGTACTTTGGGGATTAAAAAAAAGTTCACCATTGCTAAGTAGATTTTTCCGTACAAATAAATGAAGAATTTGTAATAACTTCTAATACTGAACCTTGAAGAATTTTTAAGGTATAGAAGCTTGATCAGTAAAAAAACAAAAAAAAAAAGTTGTAGTTCTCTGAAAGTTGCCTTTTTTTGTAAAGTTATCACAAAAAGATACTCAAATAGGAATAGATACTCAAATAGGCATTACAGGTTTATATATATGCCTATTCCTGTGATACTCAAATAGTATCTATTTGATAGGAAGGTATTCAAATAGGAAAGATACTTGAATAGCATATTCAAGCCTCCGAAGAGAGGCAGGGTGGATGCTGGGTTTCATAGCACCTGGCATGTAATAAACTCTTAATAAACGTATTGAATAAACAAATGAATAAGTGACTTGCACAGTCATGTAAGGAGAAGCTGTGGATAACAGTCATAAGCAAAGGATAACAAGTCCAGGATATAGAATGTTGAGGGTAGCTATACAAAACCACAGCTTAGTCCTAATTATACTCCAGTGTTCCTACCAAAGGAAAATAAACAAATGCATATGAAGACAAAAAAAAAAAAAAAAGAGGCTCGAAAGGGTGTATTAGCTGAGAACAAAGTGGCTAAGATGAAAGTCGTTGTGTATTTCTGGGAAGGGTCATGAGCGGGTTTATTCTAATCTGGAGAGCCAGACAGAGTTTGTATGTTCACACAGAAAAGGAAGGCAAACCCAAGCAGAATATGGATGTGCTTTCTCATGTGGGAATTTTCAGAGCTGCAAAGGCCAGGTATGATTCTGTTGGCCTCCCGCTGGGGATTCTGCAAGACCCAAACAAAGCTCATGTAGGGTACAGTGACTTAGAGGACTTCATGGTGTACTCCTTGAAGAGTGTGCAGTCCACAGGCAGATGGTGCCAGAGGCAGATCTGAAGCCCATGTGTCCTGAATCCTTATCCAGGGCTGTTGTCCTAAAATGTGTTGCTTGCCTGAGTCTTCTGCAGGAAAACCAGGGGCATGACTGTACAACTCAAGTCCTGAAAATAATTGAAATACTGGCTGAAGGCAAACAGAACAGTCTTTGGATCAAGATTTGTCATTTAGCCCTGTCACAGTTCCTCATCGAAATGAGAGGAGCAGATTCGGATACTGAATATTCTTGCCCACTGCAGCAGAAGCTGCCCCCAGTGAGAGACGGGAGGGAGGAGGGGGCAGCCTAGGAATCCTTGCTTTGGCTAATGCAATGCCACAGTGGCTCAGCGGCTGCAGAACTGCTGAGCTGGTTTTTACTTTGCCTCAGGTGTCACTGACAACGTTGTCGGTTAGGCAGAGATTGCTGAATCTTTATTCCTGGCAATGAGGCGAGAAATAGAAAGTGCACAGCTGGATTTTCTGATCACAGGTTGGGTTTGCGAGACTTAGGGTTGGGGAGGGAGGGAGTCATCTTTTAATGTGCTAACTGAATAGTCAAGCTGGAAGTCAAAATCTATAAAACTCGAAGAGGGAATCCCATATTTTGTCTGCTGCCAGCTCTCAGATAGGGCTGTTCTTTAAAAGAAAAGGATATGAACAGACATTTCTCAAAAGAAGACATTCATACAGCCAACAGACACATGAAAAAATGCTCATCATCACTGGCCATCAGAGAAATGCAAATCAAAACCACAATGAGATACCATCTCACACCAGTTAGAATGGCGATCATTAAAAAGTCAGGAAACAACAGGTGCTGGAGAGGATGTGGAGAAATAGGAACACTTTTACACTGTTGGTGGGATTGTAAACTAGTTCAACCATTATGGAAAACAGTATGGCGATTCCTCAAGGATCTAGAACTAGATGTACCATACGACCCAGCCATCCCATTACTGGGTATATACCCAAAGGATTATAAATTATGCTGCTATAAAGACACATGCACACGTATGTTTATTGCAGCACTATTCACAACAGCAAAGACTTGGAATCAACCCAAATGTCCATCAGTAACAGATTGGATTAAGAAAATGTGGCACATATACACCATGGAATACTATGCAGCCATAAAAAAGGATGAGTTTGTGTCCTTTGTAGGGACATGGATGCAGCTGGAAACCATCATTCTTAGCAAACTATCACAAGAACAGAAAACCAAACACCGCATGTTCTCACTCATAGGTGGGAACTGAACAATGAGATCACTTGGACTCGGGAAGGGGAACATCACACACCGGGGCCTATCATGGGGAGGGGGGAGGGGGGAGGAAACTTCTGCTGGGTCACCCATCTACCAATAGACTTGGGTTGGGTGTGGCTTTCTGGTAGACCACCAGAGGTTGAGAAGGTACAATCTGGCAATGTGAGGAAGTTAATTCCACATAAGGTGGCCTTTCACCAATGCAAAAGAGAATATGGGAGGGAGCCAAGCTGATAAACCCCTGCCTTTTGTGAATATACCAAGATGCAGTTCCTCCTTGCCATCCTTCCCTAGGACTCTGACAAGCCAAAGAAGATGCAACCTGCTGTGCCTATTGGCAGCTCATGATGCTGCAGCCAACTCAATATACATCACATTGCTTTACATCTCTCTCTCTCTCTTTTTTTTTTTTACATGGAGTCTTGCTCTGTCACCCAGGCTGGAGTGCAGTGGTGCGATCTCAGCTCACTGCAACCTCCACCTCCTGGGTTCAAGCAATTCTGCCTCAGTCTCCCAGCCTCAGATCTCTTATCTCTCTCCTCTTCTTTCTATATTCTCCAAGTCCAGCCTTGCACCTCCCAAATCCTTGCTTCAACCTCTTCCTCCTAGAAGAGTAGAGCTAGCATTGATCGTATCTTATTGATTTGTAATATTTCATTATTTTATGTCTTCTTCCTAGAATGTAAGTTCAATGGGGGCAGAGATTTCATCTATTTTATTCACAGCAGAATGAATAGTACCTGGAACTTAATCAATATTTATAGAATGAATAGATGAGTTTTTAGTACGATATCCAGCACTGTACCTGGCACTTAGGAATTGCCCACTAAATGGAGATTTTAACTGTTATTCTTATTATCTACAATCTTTAGGATAAGCTGTACTATGTACTATGTATTTTACACAAAAATAAGTTTTTCTAGGAACAATATTAAAGACATGTATAGTGTAATATTTTATAATAACATTTCAAGACATTTTCTGGATTTGACTTTTTTTTTTTTTTTTTTGCTTAATACTAATTATACTCCAATGTCCTTACCAATGGGAAATAAACAAATACATATGACAAAAAAAAAATAGAGGAATAAAAGGAATAGAGGATGTAGGCAAAACAGCAAAGAGGAGCAAAAAGAAGAAGCTAAGAAGGTAGAAAGATGTAGGATCTGTGAGGAAAGAACGTTTCTGGATGCTGCAGTAATATATAAAACAAAGGAGTAAAGGACATAGAGAAGGAAGGGCTGTCCGAGAAAGAGGAGAGAGACAAAGACAATTAATAATTAATTACATATTTTTGCAATGTTGTCTCCAACCTTATAGCTTTGAGACTGTAATTAGAGTACTTAAAAAGCTATCTTTCCTTTCCTTGCATATATTTTTTTCCTAGCATGTTGCCAACAAGTTGTGGCAACTGCCTTGACTTCATTCCCATGGGTCATAAGAGACCTACTTTCTCAGAGATTCATATTTCAAACATTCCCTTGGAGTTTCTAACAAAAAAAACTTTTCTCTTTATGATTAGATATCTGGAAAATTCAAAAGAATCAAAGGAAAAGATACTATAATACTGAGAGAATTTAGTAAGGGAGCAATTTTTAGAATTAACAGAGAAAAATAAATGCTCATCATATACTGTAAACAAAAACCAGTAAGAAGATAGAAGACCACATCTGTGGTAGCAAAAATGAGAAGGAAATACTTAGGTATGAATCTTACAAAGAAGTACCCAAAACCTACATGAAGAAAACCAAAAAACACTCATGAGAGTGGCAGAAAAGTAGACTTAACAAATGGAAAGACACTCCATGTCCTTGGATAGGAAGACTTAGCATAAAAAAAAAAATCAGCATTCACTAAGCTAATAAATAAATGTAATAGTAATACAAAGTTGAAATATTCCCAGATTTTTACCTGAGCCAGACAGGCTAATTATATAGAATTTATTTGGATTAACATACAAGTATAGCAGCTTAAGAAAGGAGAGGAATGGCAGGGAGAGTGGTGGAAAGACCTCTTAGATGTTAAAACATCCTACAAAGCTGCCATCATTTCAAAAGCTTTATATTAGTGCTTAAATAGGTACACATGATTCAGAATATAAAATCTAGAAACAGACTTACGTGATTGTTAAAATGTAGTATACAATAAAGTCAACATCTTTTTTTTTTTTTTTTTTTTTTCCGAGTCTGATCTTATTTATTTGTTACTCAAAAAATCTTATTTCTGACTGGATTCAGACTTAGAAGTAGAAGCTCGCAGAGAGGAAAGTCTGCGTCTCTTTGCAATTTGTTCCTGGCGCTTCTCCTTAGCCTCCTTCATTCTTTTGGCCAAAAGTTTAGCATATTCTGCAGCCTCTTCCTTGTTTTTCTTAGTACGCTGCTTCTTCAGAGCAATACGCCGCCGTTTGTGCTGCAGGACACGTGGAGTAACAAGACGCTGAATCTTGGGTGCTTTGGTCCTAGGTTTCTTACCTTCTTTGTTTAAGGGCTTTCTTACAACATACTGGCGGACGTCATCATCTTTAGAGAGATTGAAAAGTTTGCGGATTCTGCTAGCTCTTTTGGGGCCCAGGCGGCGAGGCACTGTAGTATCAGTCAGTCCAGGAATATCCTTCTCTCCTTTTTTTTACAATAACCAAGTTGAGAACGCTCAGATTGGCATCCACAATGCAACCACGAACTGATTTTCTCTTTCTTTCTCCCGTTCTCCTTGGTCTGTAACAGGAATGCCCCTTACTCAGTAGCAGGCGGACACGGCCATGGGTCAAGACACCCTGCTTCATGGGGAAACCTTGTTTGTCATTCCCACCACTGATTCGGACCACATAACCCTTCCATTCTTCACCCAGAGCGTCAGCAGCAACTTCTGTGGCCATACGCTTCTCATAAAAAGTACGAAGTTTGCGTTCATCGTCCACTTCAATGAGTTTCTGGCAGCCAGTGGCTGGGAAGGAGATGTTCAGCTTCATCTTGAAGCCTAAAGTCAACATCTTAAGTCAGCAGGGAAAAGATAGACTCTTTCACAGGTGATGTTAGGATAACTGGATAGCCATATGGAAGAAAATAAAATGGAATCTTTACTCGTGCTGTATGATAGGATAAATTTCAAATGGTATGTATTTAAATGTAAAAACAAAACCAAACCATAAGGCACTAGAAGGAAATGTGGCTGAATTCCTCTTTATCCTGTGAATGAGGAAAACTTTCCTAATTATGACTTGAAATCTGAAGCATTAAGTATAACACTTGATTAATTTGATCACCAAAAAACCTTTTGTATGAAAAAGAAACAGCATAAGTGAAGTAGAAAAGGAAAATAATAAACAAAGAAAAAATACATGTATCAAAAGTCAATAAACAACATAAAAGAGATTCTAAAAAGACAAAAAAAGGTTCACAACTTGACCAACAGTAGTCTAGAAATATGAGCAGATAGTTTATTATAAGAATTAATGTGACTGATTTTAGACAAATGAAATGGTGTTCAACCTCACTTATAATAAAGGAAATTAATATTATACTAAGATGCCACTGGATTTAAACACATCAAATATGATTGAATTTATATGTTCACAATGATACATACTGGCAAAAAAATCTTCATTGATCAACTTTGGAGGTTGCTTGAGAACCAATTCATTATTGTGAAAATCGTAAGTAAAAAGAATCAAGCACTTGTCGTGCTTTTCCTAAACGGACTGTCCCTCAGTGTAGTCAAAGAGGTGGTAAGGGGAGCTTTCTTTTCATAGAGAGGTTCCAGCTAATAAATAAAGAATGATAAAATTTAAATACCTATCACCATTTTGCAGCCCCTAACGGAATTCATGCCTTAGAAAAACCCAAATTACACAATGTATGCTGCTTTAGCTTGGCTATCCCACTTCTATGCTCTTATCCAATGATACACTGCTAAAAATCTGGAAATATATAGGTGATTCATTGCAGCACTATTTGTGAGACTGCATAAAACTTGGAACAATCCAAATGTCTGTCAATCAGGTACAAGGTGAATTAACTGGGGTGCATATACAAAGTATTAGGGTAGTATGCAGCTGTTAAAAAAGACTAAGAAAGATTTCCATTATGAAGTGATCTCCAATATCCCGGCCCGCGGGATAGTCAGTGTAGGCCCTGGAGGAGGGGGTGGGAATTTGGGGAACAAGAGACACCAGAAATGGAGACAAGACAGTGCTCTGATCAAGTCTCGTTTAATGGCGGTAATGCACTGCCTTATATACACTTGGAAGGGAAGGGGTTGGGCTAAGGCGGAAATGATCTCATTGCCGAGGGCGTGGCCAGGTTAGTTTCGGTTTCTCCGGTCGGACGTCATGTTGCGCTTGCACTATAAAGTAACAATTTTCCCCGGCGCGGGAAAAGTGAGTGAAGAAGAAGCAGGAAGAGCGCCATCTTTAATGAGGTATTAGTACAGGAAAAAAGGCAAAGATAGGGAGAAGGTGTGGGGTGGAAGTGAATATAGCTCAGGCGTTTAATCTTTAATTATTATTCGCTATGGCCGGGGCGTGCAGCTCCGGACACTACAAGATTTATGATCAAATGAGAAAAGCAAGACGGAGAATAGTAAATACAGTAGTCTAAGACAGAAGAGGGATTGAACATTTATATAGAATTTGCTTAAAATTTAAAGTAAAAGAAGATAATTTTTTTTAGTGGTTGCCTTATCGAAAGAAAAGGGAATAAAATAGAAGGGACAGGAATAGAAGCCGGACTTCTTTGAATAAATCTTATCTTGTAGTTTTAACTTTAGAACATAATTAGAAAACAAAATTAATTTCTAAAAAATCAATCTCTCAAAATCAAAGTGAACTAAATGAACTTAAGTGGCATCCAGTTGATAACAAAACCACAAAGAGGAACTATTCCAAATGCCGTTAAAACACATTTCCAACTGTACATCTCCAGCGACAAATCTGTAAGGCAAAAATAACTTTGAACACATTTTAAACTGTTTTCAGTAAACATATTGCTCCCACAAGTTTTGATATTGCGACATGAAACTTATGTCTGTGTGTCTTATGGGATAATGCGAATGAGTCATTACTTTGGTGTCACCGAGAACCTAAAATTTTAGCATAGAAAAAAATACAATTGTAAGACTGATGAAGCTAAGTAAAAACTCTGTGGTCCTAACTTTGAACTGTAAGCTTCAGGACATACACCAGATAAAGTTTATCTTAAACAGCAAATAAACAAACAACCAACCAAAAAAATGTTTTGTCTCTCTCTGTTGGAAGTCCTAGAATCAATGACCAGCCCAGTAGCAATAAACATCTCTAACATCTAGGTTTTGTCTTGACATTGCATTTCCCATTAAAACAAATATGTGCTCCTTGGAGAATGAGCTCTTCCAGGCCTGGGGTAGACATGTATAAGAAGAGTCTGGAACTTCGTGTTATGCCGGAAAGGAAGGAAGCCGTTAAAGACTGCTAGGGAGCTATCAAAAAGACGCAGGAGCCAAGAGGAAACAACTAAATGTCCATCAACCAATGGATGGATAAATAAAAAGTGGTACATCCACAGAATGGAATATTAATTGGCAATGAAAAGAAATGAAATATTGATACATGCTACAATGTAGAGGACCCTTGAAAACATTTTACTAAATGAAAGCAGCCAGGCACAAAAGACCACATATTATATTATTCAATGTATATGAATTATCCAGAACAGGCTCGTCTGTGGAGCTAGAAAGTGGATTAGTGGTTGCCTAGGTCTGGGGGTGGGGTGCAGGGATGGAAGAGGTAGGTGGAGGGAAATGGGGAATGACTGCTGGTGGGTACAAGGTTTCTTTTGGGGATGACAAAAATGTTCTAAAATTAATTGAGGTGATGGCTGTACAACTCTGTGAATATACTAAAAATCACTGAATTGTGCCCTTTAAATGAGTGTTTGTACTGTATGTTAATTATATATCTCAATAAAACTGTTGAAAAATATTCAGGGGCCAACCTGCCCAAAGATGGCAAATTTGATCCTGAATATGTCAAATATGCTTACATCCCTAAGTTCACAATTATACTAAAAGAAAAAAATCCTGATTATCTTTAGAGAATGTCTAGAAACAAACTCATTATTAAAATCAGTACATGCTATGATTTGAACATAGGTATCCCCCAAAATGCATACATGGGAACCTAAGACCTAGTGTGATAACAGTATTAAGAAGTTGGCCTTTGGGAGGTGATTAGATCGTGAGGGCTCTGCCCTCATGAATGGGATTAGAACCCTTATGAAAGGGCTTTGGGGAACTAGCCAGGCCTTTGGCCCTTCCGTCTCTCCTGCCACATGAAAATATAGTATTGGTCACCTCTAGCAACAAGGCTCTATCTTAGAAGCAGAAAACAGGCCCTCATTAAACATCAAAACTGCAGGTGCCTTGATCCTGGACTTCCAGCATCCAAAACGGTGAGAAATGAGTCTCTGTTCTTTATCAATCACCCAGTCTCACGTGTTTTGTTATAGCAGTCTGGAATGGGCTAAGATAGTAAGTAAACAGAAAAATCCAAGCGTTTATTGTGCCTTTCCTAAATGAACTGTCCTGGAGGGTATTAAATAGGTGACTGGTGGAAACTTTTTCTTTATGGAAATAATTCAGCTAGTGAATGAAGCGTGAAGAGTTAGGCCATCACCATTTTGCAGTCCCTGATAAATTAATGGATTTAGTCAATCAGGGATTGTTTCTCTGTGGCTCTCAGGCCAACAATGGAGTTTCTGTTTTTAAAGAGTGGTGAAATAAAACAAAAAAGAATACACAGCAGAGACCACAGGTGGTGTATTAGTTCATTCTCACACTGCTACAAGAACTGCCTGAGACTGGGTAATTCATAAAGAAAAGAGGTTTAATTGACTCACAGTTCTGCATGGCTGGGGAAGCCTCAGGAAACTTACAATCATGGTGGAAGGCAACAGGGACTCAAGGCACCCTCTTCACAAGGTGGCAGGAAGCAGAATGCTGAGTGAAGCGAGGAAGAGCCCCTTATAAAACCATCAATTCTCGTGAGAGCTCACTCACTATCATGAGAAGAGCATGGGGGAACCACCCTCACTATTCAATTACCTCCGCCTGGTCTCTCCCTGAACACGTGGGCATTATGGGGATTGCAATTCCAGATGAGATTTGAGTGGGGACACAAAGCCTAACCATATCAGATGGCTTGAAAAACCAGAATATCTACCATCTGGCTCTGTACCAAAGCATCCTGCCATCTTCAGTGCTCACCCGCCAGGTCCAACCTCACAAGGAGCTGTGAGGCATCCTAATGACTTTCAGTGGAAGGACGCGCAGCCCAGCACAGAGCTACCTTGTCAGTCACCCAACACCATCACCATGGCCAGTGGTCAAAGACAAAACATGGAGATACAAAAGGACGATGTCCTCACCTCAAAAGGGACCCACAATGTGGCAGGATTCCTGCCATGGAGCTGCCATGGGATCCGACAGAAGCTGGTCTCCAGCAGAGGCCACATCCCCACCTAGCCCCGCACCCTCCACCATGTGTCTTCCTGATCCCTCCTCCTCCTGAGAGTTCTGCCTTCATGGATCCCTCATGTCGTCTTCCCCAGCTCCAGTTCTGCTTCTGGGGAACTAATCTTAAGGCCCTGGCATCAGAGTGAGAGGGCGCAGGGGTTGGGAGATCTTTTGGTGCCCACGGCCCCTTCATAGCATGGAGGCATCTGCCAAATTCCACCAGTGCAGCAGGTTCTGATTTCACCCCTGTCTCAGGGTCTCCAGCTTGACTTCTCCCCTCCCAGAAGTCACTTCGTGGTTTTGACATCAGGGACACGGGGGCAGCCCCAGAAGTGAAGCAAGAGAACTTGCAACACTGTCAGGCAGGTTCCAGGGACATGACTCCACCCACCCTTCTCTACCAAGCAGTGGCAGCAACACAGATTCCAGAGGGACACCGACCCATCTTATTCCCAGCGGATTTCTTTCCTGCTGCACTCCTCCTTTCCTCCGCCATGCACAACTTCTCCATCTCAATGTGCACCGTGTCTGGGGATGCCTGGGGCTCATTATAGAACCTACTCAAGTCCTTGTCAGCAAGCCTCTCTGATGTGGCAGAGGGGAGAAAAAAGAAAGGAAAAGAAAGGGAAAAAATTATTACTGCTTTAAGACTCACAGAAAAAATAAATAAATAAAAACATGTTTCCCCACTAGATTTCACATGGCTAACAGTTTTAGCTCTCATTTCTCTCTTGGAGAAATGGAAAGAAAGGTGTTTTTTTGTTTTTTGCTTTTTTCCTTATTTTGTAAGAGTCTGGAGAGAGAGGCAACGTTTTACTGGTGTTTTGTACGTTTTAGCTCTGTGTGGGTTCCTTGCTCAACTGATGGCCCAAAGAGTTATCAGTAAGGGGGAGAGTACGCAAACCACTTTGCCTTTGATCATTTGCGGCACGTCTGGGCAAAACCACACTTGCAATGTATTAATGATTTCTGCATGTTTGCAGAGCAGATGGTTTTTAAGGGTATATGTGCGCTCTTGGAGGCCTGCTCCCTGCTGAACACTGCTGCTCGGGCATCTCGGATTCCAGAGTAAAAAGACCTCACAAAACCTCTGTATCCAACCAGCTTTCCAAGGCGAAGCTTCAAGTTGTCTCTGGGGGTCAAATGTCTTCCATGTAAGAACACATTTCAGAATATTCAACCAGAACTCTATCTTAAGTAGACTTAGAATGTATTTTCCAATATAGCTGCAGTGTCGGGGAAGCAGCATTCTCTCTTCTATTTAGTACTTGTCCCACCCAGGGTTTCAACTTCCTGCAGGTCATCCTAGGGTTGACACAATTTGAGTCGTGTTTCCTATTTCTTATTTTCTATGGACACAGTTTTCATTTTTTGACCTATTTTTGATCCTATTTTCCAATCTGGCCTGTCATGTTCATTCCATTCGTGTTTGTGAAAATGTGCTGCTTGTCTAGTCCTCCTAGATGACACGCTGAAAGGTGAGCAAGTCAAATAGGAAGGCAACTGAGTGCACACCTGAATAGAACACAGGCAGGCCTGATTCTGACATGAGACTTTTCCAAAGGATGATGGTGTTACCCTGGTGGAAGATGTCTGAGTTACCAAGGAATCCATATGGGTCTGCAGCAACCTCAATTCTTGCCTCCTCAGAAGAAAGAATTCGGCCAAGTGCAGTGGCTCACACTTGTAATCCTAGCACTTTGGGAGGTCGAGGAGGGCAGATCATGAGGTCAGAAGATCGAGACTATCCTGGCCAACATGGTGAAATCTCATCTCTACTAAAAATACAAAAGTTAGCTGGACATGGTGGCACATGCCTGTAGTCCCAGGTACTTAGAAGGTTGAGGCAGGAGAATCGCTTAAATCTGGGAGGCAGAGGTTGCAGTGAGCTGAGATCGCACCACTGCACTCCAGCCTGGATGACAGAGCGAGACTCTGTCTCAAAAAAAAAAAGAAACAAAGAAAAGAAAAGAAAGAAAGAATTTGACTGAGAGGCATAAGGTAGAAAAAGAAACCAAGGAAGTTTCAGAGCAGGAGTGGAAGTTTATTTAAAAAGGTTTTAGAACAGGAAAGACAGGAAAGTAGCTTGGAAGAAACCCAAGCAGGTGACTTGAAGAACAAGTGCGGTGTTTAACCTTGATCCTAGGGCCTTATAGTCCGATCCCTTTCCCACAATTCTTCCCTTAGGGTGGGCTGCCCGCACATGCAGTGCCCACACCCCTTGCCCTTGGGAGGTGAGCACCCGCAGTGTGTTTAGGAAGCTGTGCACATGCCCGTCTGAGGTTTTCTTCCCTTTTCCTGTGGGGTGCCCTCGGAAGGTCATACTCTGCCATTTTGTCTTTTAATGCACATGCCCAGGAGAAGTTGCTTCTCCCTGGTGTCTGCATTCAATGAATACTTTAGTGCAACAGGTGTGGGCCAGCAGGAAATGGCCTCTCCCTGGCACAGGTGACGAATTTGTCACTTTTAGAGAGGCAATGTGATCATTGCTGAACCATTACCCAACATTCCCAGTGGATGGGAGAGCCCTCTTCTGCCCTGCTCATGCCATCTGATGACCTGTAACAATGGGGGAGGTGAAAAAGAGTGACCCCACTAGATTGTAGCTTTGGGAAAGCATATGGCTTTATAAGGGAGATGGCACTGTGGCGGTTTTGAGTGATGGACGTGATTTCAACAGGTAGAAATGGGAAGGGCATGGTGGGAAATGTCTTTTGCAGAGGGAACAGCCTGTGCAAAGGTGAAAGGCAGGGAAGAATGGCCATATTCCCTGGATGAGAATCAGCCCAGTGTGAACTCAAGTCCAGAGCATGGATGGTAAGCAAGCGGGACAGTAGAAGCAGGTCCACACCAGATCAGAAGAGTCCTGAGAGGTGGGCCAGTGCTGTCACTGTTAAACATCCAGGAGCCACTACAGAACATTCAGCCAGAGAGTGGCTGGACTAGAGGTAGTCTGTGTTTGGCTGTGAGGCCTTCCTTAACAAAGTGCCACAGACCATGTGGCTCAAACACAAATTTATTTTCTCACAGTTCTGGAGGCTGGAAGTCTAATATCGAAGCGTCACTAGGTCTTGTTTCTTCTGAGGCCTCTGTCCTCGGCTTGTAGATAGCCGTCTTCTCCCTGTGTCTTTCCATGGTCTATCCCTGTGTGTGTCTGTGTCCTAATCACCTCTTACTATTAAGGACACGGGTCAGATTGGATTAGGGCCCACCCCAAAGACCTCATTTAAATTTAACTACCTCTTTAAAGACCCTACCTGCAACTACAGTGACATTCTGAGTTACTGGGTTAGAAAGTCAGCGAATGCATTTGGAGGGACACAATTCCACCTATAACATAGTGTATGTTTTTTAAAAATGCACTTAAAGAAGATGCGGACAACAGAGAAAGAGGCAATGGCACCACGGAGTCCATTGGAGTCTGGCACGATGAGTCCAAGAAGAAGCAATAAACAACAGAGAATGAGGACTTCAGAGATTTTGTGAAGATGGATGTTTAGAACTCAGCACCTGATGGGTGCATCGGGTGTGGGAGGGAAGAACTAAAGATAACTCCATTGGAACTCCACAAGTCAGCTTGAACCTGGCACAGACTTTTGCAGAACAATAGTTTATCAATAAATAGGAAGGGAAGGATGAATGGATCCATGGGAGAGCTGACTTGGGCAGGGACTAGGTGGGAAGCATACTAGCTCTCAACAGTACTTTGGTATTGCTTGAATTTATTCAAAAAACCAAATTCAATTCAAAAAATCAAAACCAAAATAAAAAATAATAAATAATTGTGGAACTTCAAGGGGTTTGCCATTCTGGGCTAGTTTTTCATGTCACTAGACTCTCTCCCTAAACCCTAGGCATGTTTGTTGAGGACCCCATCTGAGAAATCATGCCAGAGTAGAAATTGCAGTTGTCTAAGGTGAGGTCAACTGCTAGAAAGAAAAGAAGTAGAAATTCATGGGAACCACAGCAAAACAGTTATTTATGGAGACCAATTTGATATAAAGAGGATTAACCCTGGGCTCTTCCAAGAAGATTCAGTTATTGAGGTCCATCTCACCTCCCAACAAAGCCCACTACAAGGGGCTTCGGGTTGTTAAACTGATTGAATGAGATGACTCCTACAAAGTGCTTAGCACCACACCTAGTGCAGAGAACGTGCCCAGCAAGTGTTAGCTACTGTTGTGGCACTAATAAAGTCCTGTCATGCATTACATTTTGGGGACCTCCTCGGTGAGTTACATGGAGCAGAGGGTGCAGCCATTCTTAGTCACTGCCCCACAGCTCTTCCCCATATTACTTACCAGCAGAACCTCAGCTATGTCCAGGGACTGGAAGTCCTTGAGCTTCTGGGGTCTGAGCTCCCTGTCTAGCCCCAGGATGAATTGGGATTGGTCTCGCCAGTCATAGTCATTTTACTCCTCTTATTGGTGGCTAGTTTAAGATTGTGTGATGGTTACTGTTATGTGTCAACTTGACCGTGCCATGAGGCATCCGGATATTTGGGTAAACTTTATTTCTGGGTGTGTCTATGATGGTGTTTCCAGGTGAGATTAGCATGGAAATTGGTAGAGTGAAGCAGATTGCCCTCTCCAATGTCGATGGGCCTCATCCAATCTGTTGAAGGCCTGATTAGAACAAAAGACTGAGCAAGAGGGAATTTGCTCTCTCTGCCTGCCTGACTTTGGGCTGGGATGTCTCTCTTCTGCCTTTGGACTCATGCTAGAACTTAAAATCATTAGCTCTCCTGAATCTCAGGCCTTTGCACTCCAGATCTGGGAAAATTTCAGCCTCTATAATCATGTAAGCCAATTCCTTATTTTACACACACACACACACACACACACACACACACTCACATATATGTATATAAATATATCCATCTCCTATTGGTTTGGTTTCTCGGGAGAACCCAGACTAATACAGCTTGAAAAGAGGTCACAGTCATGGTCAAGGGCAGTGGAAGTGAGAATCTGCCAGGGAACCTCTGGGAAATTATCCCTTGCTCTTAAAAAGGGACAGAGATGTTGTCATCTACATGGCATGCCTGGAATTGTGGTAGCCATCTCTGCATCATGAGCGAAGCCAACCCTAAAAGGATAAATCAAGCCAACAAGGATCGCAGAGACAAGAGGGGGAGGAACTGAGGTTTAGAGGATTTTGTTGAACTGCTGAGTTAACCAAGCCTGGTACTGGCCTATCTCTGAACTTCTTGTTAAGGAAATAATGAATGACCTTAGCTTCTTTGTTACCTCGTCTATTACTTACAGCCAAAAGCACCCTAACTGGCAAAACATTGTTTGGTTCTTGTGAAAAGTTTTGGCTCCTCATCTGGTGCACCTCTCACTGTTTTCTTCATCCAGACTTGGGGTACAGTTTTAGGGGAGTCCCTGCTCAGGGGCCTAAAAACCAGCATTCTTCCCACAAGAGCATGTTACATATCCCTGAAGCATCTTCCTCCAGGAAAAAACTTGGGCAAACAAGTAGAATTTCCTGGTGGCCAAAGCCCATGTGTTTCACACTGAATTCTTCCCAAGTTAAGCCTTCTGTTCTCTTGTAACTGCACTGCTTTTGCTTGGAGTCTTTTCAATGTTTTCAGCATCCTGGTGCTCATGTTTTCAGCATCCTGGTGTTCACGTTTCTAAACCCCAATACAGAATTCCAACTGTGGGCTCATCAGCTTTCTCCAGACTATTTTCTTTGTGCTTGCCAGGATTCTTTTCTGAGATGAGTCAGAATGTTTTTTCTACTGATAAAGAAACAAGTCAGCCTCACTGCCCCACAACCCTGGGCTGTCTGCCATTCTTCGATCCAATCTCCCCCAATGGACTTGAAATAGTAGCAATCATGACAATGCCTTACATTGCATTACATATTTCTCAATAGTTTACAAAGCATTTTCACACATGCCATCTAATTTACTCCTTGCAACAATGGATGAGATAAGTAGAGCAGACGTAATTATTCCTATTTTACAGAAGAAGAAGCACAGATAGAGAGAAGAGCTGGTTGGGCCAAGGTCAAACGGCAGATAGCTGGCCCAAGTAGAAATCAAGTTCAGAGTTAACCAGAGTTTCTCCCCATCTAATCCAATTCCACTCCACACATACTTAACCAGCCTTCCCCTTGTGCTCAGCACTTTGGGGCTTGGCTGAGACAATTGTGGAGGGTGAGGATTAATGTTCATTTCCCTGCTTAAAAGAAATAGAAGGAAGCCAAACTGACATCAAACAGCAGTGGCTGGAATCAAGGAGCCTCTCACCTTGCCTTGGTTGTGTGAATTTAATGTGATTCCGGGAATTTATATATTCTATGCTTTCTTCTATTCGGAAAAGCCACTTTGGGTTTGTTTTTCCTTGAACTGTGTGTCAGGAATGAAAAGCAGGATGCAGAGGATGTTCAGTGCCTATGAAGCTGGGCAATGCCTGTGCTTAGCACGGACAGCAGAGGCCAGCAGGGACCAGCGAGGACAGTCATGCCAGAAGGGGTGAAGGCTCACCACAGGGAAACCAGTACTTATGTGGGGAGCTGAACAAAAAACTAAAGATACTAGCTACATTTACCCAATGTTTATTGTGCTCCAGGTGTTCCAGTTAGTTACCAATGAGCAACACAATACCCCCAAATACAGTGCCTTAAAATCACAACCGGCCGGGCGCGGTGGCTCATGCCTGTAATCCAGCACTTTGAGAGGCCGAAGCGGGTGGATCACCTGAGGTCAAGAGTTCAAGACCAGCCTGGCCAACATGGTGAAACCCTGTCACTATTAAAAATACAAAAATTAGCCAGGCGTGGTAGCACAAGCCTGTAATCCTGGCTACTCAAGAGGCTGAGGCAGGAGAATTGCTTGAACCTGGGAGATGGAGGTTGCAGTGAGCTGAGATCATGCCACTGCATTCCAGCCTGGGCAACAGAGCGAGACTCTGAAAACACACATACACACACACACAACCATGTGTCAGTGTGTCATTTCTGAGCTGGCTGGGGAGGTTCTTCTGACCTAGGCCAGGCTCGGGGTTCTCAGCTTGGCTCGCTCATGTGTCTGCAGTCCACTAGCAGGATGGCTTCGCACAGGCATCCTTGTGAACCCAGAATGTGGCCAACCTCCTTCCAAGTCAGAGACCTCAACACAGCATTGCACAAGGAAAAAGGAAGGTCAAGGACAGCCCTGGCCCTGCCTGCTTCAGTGAGGCATGGAGGTAGCCAGGATTGGGGTACATAACAGAGTAAACACGTCATAGTGGAATAGTCCTTCCACTGCATGGAAGGGTGACACAGGCCATCAAGCCCCAGAAAGAAGAAGAGGCTCTAAGCAGGTCCCTTGTTTTTCCCAGTGCTCAGAAAGACACAGATGATAGCCATGGTGAATGCTCCAGAGTCTTCCAGAGTCCTTATACTAAGCTAAAACTAGGTGAAAATTCTCACAGGCTGTGTTTTTTGTTTGTTTGTTTTGTTATTTTTTGTTTTTATTTTTTATTTTTATTTTATTTTATTTTTTATTTATTTATTTTTTTTGAGACAGAGACTCACTCTCTTGCCCAGGCGAAAGTGCAATGGCACAATCTCTGCTCACTACAACCTCTGTCTCCTGGGTTCAAGTAATTCTCCTGCCTCAGCCTCCTCAGTAGCTGGGATTACAGACGTGTGCCACCAAGCCTGGCTAATTTTTGTATTTTTAGTGGAGATGTTTGTTTTATTTTTAACATTTTAGGTATTTACCTCATAATGGAGTAGAAGGCCTCTTTAAATGGTATTTCAAACATCAAACTAACCTGCCTGTCTCCTGGGCAATGGGGTGGGGTGGGAGTGCTGCTCTGAGCCTGGCCCCCTGAGTACTTCTGCCCATCTTCGGGACCAAGCCTCTGCCAGGGTTTCCCCCATCCACTCTGAGGCAAAAGCACTGTAGCCCAGGAACCCAGCATTTTTCCTCCCTCAGATGCTCAGTCAAAGCCGGAAGCAGGAAGTGAGAAGCCAGAAGCAGGAAGTGGGAAGTGGGAAACAGGAAGCAGCTTTTTGTGCTGCTTCAAGAGTCCTTCCTCTAAGGCCCAGGGCCTGGAGGATGGGTGAGGGCCCAGGGAACTTTCGTCTGGCCATGGCCCTTAAGATGATGGATATAAAGAACCCTTCCCTTGGGGTTCAACTGTAGAGAATATTTCTGGAAACTGTTGATCAGGGTGTTGATTTCTGGTATTAAAGAAATAGTAATGTGGGAAAAGAAAAAATATTGGGGAGCCATTGTAGAAATGATGTTAATAAATGAAATGCTGCGATTGAATAACACTTAGGCACATTTTAAAAAGTCAACTTAACTTTGAGACAAGTTTTCTTCCATTATAGGAATTATAAATGGCTCATACCTGTCCTTTCCTTCTGGTGTTTTGGTTGGGTAGCATGGCCTAAAAAACAACTAGGCAGACATTAGCCTGTAATCAACATAGAGTGGACACCCCATGGTGACATTTTATCTAATATGATACTTGTATGCCTTCCTATCTGTAGTTGATGTGTTCTAAGAAAATTGAGTGCAAATAAAAATTTCCAAAGCCATATGGTATTTTAAATGTCCTTTAAGGTCTGTCTCTAATGTATGCATTCTAAAAGAGGAGATATTGTACTCAAGGGAGTGAAAATTTGAATGAGAGGGTGTGTGCAACAAATGGTACTCTTTTATATATCTTTTGTATATCATTTCATGTATTAGTAAAAAATATACAAACAATACATAAATAGGTACACAGTATGTCTTCAATATTAAAATTTCATTGGGAGAGTGATTAGGACAAAAATGTCTAAAAAGCCTTGCTATTGGGGAGGGAAGTAATGAGGAAAGAAATATTGAGAAATACTACTCCAAATGGACACTTTTGTGAAGCTCTTCTATTTTGAAGTGTCACCTTCTGATTAATTTTTAAAACAGAAATCTGGATTTTCACATATTGTGCTTGCTTAACGTAAGACAGATCTACAGAAAGTCCATTACTGCCAGAAGGCAATATTCATCCATCTTAGCCATGACATGGAAGCCCCCAGGAGAGTCTTCCAGCAGGAAATTTGTGCCATGCTATTATAAAATAATAAGGTGCTTATTGTCTACAGCTTGTGGAAACAGTCTCATTATTATTTTATGGCCAAATCTCTTTGGTAATAATAGTACTGATAATAACAAGACCACAATTCATCAAATCAAGACTCCACTGATTGTAAGATGCATCATTAAAATTTGACACAATGACACATTAAATTTGATACAGATGCCATAGGCGGTCAGATGCACTGAAGAAATGTTAAATTGTGGAAAAAAAATGCATCTTAGGATTGATGAATACAGAATGAATAGCTGAAAATCACAGCCTTCTCTATGTGCCAAGCAAGACCTAGTTTATCTAATCAAACACTTTAAACAGTGATGCCTATTACATGCAGCGATATCTATTATTAACTCCAGTTTACAAAGGAGGACAGCTGAGATTCAGAGAGGTTTACTAACTTGCTGAAGATTGCATAGCTCCAAAATGGTGGAGGAAGGTCTCAACTTCAAGGCCTCAGGATCCTAATGTCTCAGCCTTCTGGTGAACACAAGGTTGTGTCTTTCTCTACCCCTGTTCTGTTTCCCCTGCTACTTAGAAAATAAAATTCACCTCAGTGCTTCTAAGGTACAAGTTTCTAGAAAATGCACAAAATGAAATGCTTATA
Source organism: Macaca nemestrina (assembly GCF_043159975.1). Lineage (NCBI taxonomy): Eukaryota > Metazoa > Chordata > Mammalia > Primates > Cercopithecidae > Macaca > Macaca nemestrina. The sequence continues at coordinate 170,446,447 of NC_092130.1, forward strand.
GAGTTTAAATTGATGAGGGGGAAGTTAGTTTTTTAAAAGGTTGTTACATAAATAATACTTTTGATAATGGGGCACCCTCCTGACATGGTGAAAAGTTAAGTAATCTTGAGCCAGGGAAACTTGGGTTTGATTCTTTTTTTATTCTATATATAATAATTGTGCATCTTTATGGGATACAGAGAAATATTTCAATACATGTATACAGTGTGTAATGATCACATCAGTGTAATTAGCATATCCATTATCTCGAACATTTATCATTTCTTCATATCATGAACATTCAAAATCCTTGCTTCTACTAATTTGAAAATATACAATAAATTTTTGTTAACTATAGTCACCCTATAGCAATATAGAACACTAGAACTTATTCTATCTAGCTGTAATTTTGTATCCATTAACCAGACCCTCCCTATTTCCCTCTCCCCATTACCCTTCCCAACCTCTGATACTCACAATTCTACTCTCTACTTCCATGAACTCAAATTTTTTATTAACTCCACATATAAGTGAGAACATGTGGTACATATCTTCCTGTGCCTGACATTTCACTTAACATTATGGTCCCCAAGCTCATCCATTTACCATGAATTACAAGATTTTATTCTTTTTAAATGGCTGAATAATATTCCATTGTGTATATATACAGATTTTCTTTATCCAATTGTCTGTTGATGGGCACTTAGGTTGATTCTATATCTTTGCTATTGCAAATAGTGCTGCAGTAAACATGGGGATGCAGTTAAGATACCTTTGATATGCTAATTTCCTTTAGAGTGTGTGTGTGTGTGTGTGTGTGTGTGTGTGTGTGTGTGTGTGTGTGTGTGTGTTTAAAGACCTGATCACTGTCACCCAGGCTGGAGTGCAGTGGCATAATATGGCTCACTGCAGCCTTGACCTCCTAGGCTAAAGCAATCCTCCCACCTCAGCCCCCCAAGTAGTTGGGACTACAGGCGCATGCCACCACACCTGCTTAATTTTTGTATTCTTTGTAGATACAGGGTTTCGCCATGTTGCCCAGGCTGATCTCGAACTCCTGAACTCAAGCAATCTGTGATTTTTTTCTTTTGGATAAACACCCAGTAGTAGGATTGCTAGATTGTATGGTAGTTCTGTTCTTGTTTTTTTGATATCCCCACACTGTTTTCTATAATGGCTATACTAATTTGCATTCCCACCAACAGTGTGTAAGAATTCCCTTTCCTCTGAATCCTCACCAGCATTTATTATTTTTTGGTTTTTTGATAACAGCTATTCTACCTGGGGAGAGATGATATGTCATTGTGGTTTTGATTTGCATTTTCCCCGTAATTAGTGATATTTAACATTTTTTCATATATTTGCTACCCATTTATATGTCGTCTTTTGAGAAATATCTATTCAGATCTTTGCCCACTTTTTAATCAGATTATTTGTTTTGTTTTTGTGTGTTGAGTTGTTTGAGTTCCTTGTAAATTCTGGATATTAGTCCTTTGTTGGATGAATAGTTTGCAAATATTTTCTCCCATTTTGCAGGATGTCATTTCACTCTTAGTGGTTTTCTTTGCTGTGCAGAAGCTTTTTAGTTTAATGTAGTCCTATTTGTTTATTTTGTTTTCGTTGCCTGTTCTTTTGAAGTCTCAGCCATAAGATCTTAACCTAGATCAATGTCCTGAAACTCTGGACATTGTTTTCTTCTAGTAGTTTGGTAGTTTCAGGTCTTTCATTTAAGTTTTTAACCCATTTTGAGTTCATTTTTGTATATGACAATAGATAGGAGTCTAGTTTCATTTTTCTGCATATGGATATCCAGTTTTCCCAGCACCATTTATTGAAGAGGGTGCCCTTTCTTCAATGTATGCTCTTGGCACCTTTGTTGAAAATCAGTTGGTTGTAAAGATGTGGATTTGTTTCTGGATTTTGTTCCATTGGCCTATGTGTCTGTTTTTACACCAATACTGTGCTATTTTGGTTACTATAGTTTTATAGTATATTTTGAAGTCAGATAGTCTAATGCCTCTAGCTTTATTGTTTTTGATCAGTATTACTTTGGGTGCTTGGGGTCTTTTGTGGTTTCATACAAGTTTTAGGATTTTTTTTCTATTTCTATGAAGAATGTCATTAGTGTATTGATAAGGATTGCATTGAATCTGTAGATTGCTTTGGGTAGTATGGTCATTGTAACAATATTAATGTTTTCAATTCATGAGCATGGAGTGCATTTTCATTTGTGTGTGTCCTCTTCAATTTCTTTCATCAGTGTTTTGTAGTTTTCCTTGTAGAAGTCCTTCACATCCTTGGTTAAATTTATTAATAGGTATTTTATTTTATTTTTTGTAGCTATCATGAATAGGGTTGCTTTCTTGATTTCTCTTTCAGCTAGTTCATTACTCTCATATAAAAATGCTAATGATTTTTAATGTTGATTTTGTATCATGCAACTTTACTGAATGTATTTGTCAGTTCTGAATTTTCGGGTGCAGCCTTTTGGTTATATAAGATCATGTCATCTGCAAAAACGGACAATTTGGCTTCTTCTTTTCCAATTTGGAGGCCTTTTTTTTTAAAATTTCTCTTGCCTAACTGCTCTACTAAGGCTTCCAGTACTATATCAAATAAGAGTGGTGAAAAGAGTGGTGAAACTGGGCATCCTTGTCTTGTTCCAGTTCTTAAAGGAGGGGCTATCAGCTTTTTCCCACTCAGTGGGAAATGATGTTGCTGTGCGTTTGTTGTACATGACCTTTAGTGTGTTGAGGAATGTTCCTTTTATGCCTAAATTGTTCAGAGTTTTTAATAACAAAGGGATGTTGAATTTTATCAAATGTTCTCTCTGCATCTGTTGTGATCATATGGTTTTTGTTTATTCTGTTGATGTGGTAGATCACCTTTATCGATTTACAAACGTTGAGCTATGATTGCATCCCTGGGATAAATCTCACTTGACCATGGCATATCATCTTTTGGATGTGGTGTTGGATTCAATTTGCTAGTGTTTTGTTCAGGATTTTTACATCTCTGTTTATTAAAGAGACTAGCTTATAGTTTTGAGTTTTTTGTTGTGTCGTTGTCTGGCTTTAGTATCAGAGCAATACTAGCTTTTATAGAAAGAATTATGGAGAATTCCCTGTTTTTCAGCTTTTTAGAATAGTTTGGAAATTGGTATTAATTCTTCTTTAAAAATTCGGTAGAATTCAGTAGTAAAACCATCCAGTCTTGGGGTTTTCTTTGTTGGGAGGCTTTTTGTTACCAATTCTATCTTGTTACTTGTTGTTGATCTATTCAGCTTTCTGTGTCTTCCTGGCTCAATCTTTGTAGGTTATGAGTTCAGGAATTTATCCATTTTTTCTAGGTTTTCCAGTTTGTAGATGTATAGTTGTTCATAGAAGTCCCTAGTAATTCTCTGTATTTCTGGGTATGTCTCTTTTTGTTTGAGAGCTGTAATGTCTCTTTTCTGTTTCTGATTTTCTTTATTTAGATCTTGCCTCTTTCTTCTTAGTTAGCCTGGCTAGCAGTTTATTGATTTTCTTTATCTTTTCAAGAAACCAACTTTTCATTTTGTTGAATTCTTTCTATTTTTAAAGTCCCTTTCATTTAGTTCTCCTCTGACATATATTATTTCTTTCTTTCTTTCTAATAATTTGGGGTTTGGTTGCTTCTTTTCTAGATCCTTTTGGGGCATCATTAGGTTGTTTATTTGAAATCTTTTTACTTTTTGATGCAGGCACTTATTGTTATAAACTTTCCTCTGGGCCCTGCTTTTGTTGTATCCATTAGGTTTTGGTATATTATGTTTTCATTTTCATTTGTTTCACAAAATTTTAAAATTTCCTTTTAAATTTCTTCAATGACCCAGTGGTCAATCAGAATCATGTCATTTAATTTTCATGTATTGTTCTGGTTTCCCAAGTTCACCTTGTTATTGAGCTCTAGTTTTATTCCATTGTGGTCAGGGAAAATGCTTTATATGACTTCGGATTTTACACATTTGTTGAGACTTGTTTTGTAGGCTAACATATGGTTTATTTTAGAGAATGTCTATGTGTTGAGGACACATAGACTATGTGTTGAGGAAGATTGTGTATTCTGCAGCTGTTGGATGAAATGTCTATGAATTTTTTTAGGTCCATTGGTCTATAGTGTAGATTAAGTCCAATGTTTTGTTGTTGATTTTTCTGTCTACATCAGGGGTGTCCAATATTTTGACTTCCCTGGGCCACACTAAAAGAAGAATTGTCTTGGGCCACACATAAAATTCACTAACACTAATGATTGCTGATAAGCTCAGAAAAATAAAATGTCCATGCATAAATCTCATGTTTTAAGAAACTTTATGAATTTGTATTGGGCCACATTCAAAGCCATCCTGGGCTGGCTTCTGCCCACAGGCCACGTGTTGGACAATCTTGATCTAGATAATCTGTCCAATGCTGAAACCAGGGTGTTGAAATCCCCAACTATTATTGTATTGATTCTATCTCTTTCTTTAGCTTTAATAACATTTACTTCATAAATCTGGGTGCTCTGGTGTTGGGTGCATATATCCTTATAATTGTCATATCCTCTTGCTGAATTGATCCCTTTATCATTATATAATTACCTTCTTTGTCTTTTTTTATTATTTTTTATTTTTCTTTTGTGATAATGGTATGGTTTCATATATATATATATATATATATATATACACTTTAAGTTCTAGGGTACATGTGCACAATGTGAAGTTTGCACATGTTTGTAGATGGTTGTAGAAGTGTGGTATTATTTCTGTGGGGCTCTGTTCTGTTCCATTGGTCTATATCTCTGTTTTGGTACCAGTACCATGCTGTTTTGGTTACTGTAGCCTTGTAGTACAGTTTGAAGTCAGGTAGCGTGATGCCTCCAGCTTTGTTCTTTTGGCTTAGGATTGTCTTGGCAATGCGGGCTCTTTTTTGGTTCCATATGAACTTTAAAGTAGTTTTTTTTTCCAATTCTGTGAAGAAAGTCATTGGTAGCTTAATAGGGATGGCATTGAATCTATAAATTACCTTGGACAGTATGACCATTTTCACGATGTTGATTCTTCCTATCCATGAGCATGGAATATTCTTCCATTTGTTTGTGTCCTCTTTTCTTTCATTGAGCAGTGGTTTGTAGTTCTCCTTGAAGAGGTCCTTCACATCCCTTGTAAGTCAGATTCCTAGGTATTTTATTCTCTTTGAAGCAACTGTGAATGGGAGTTCACTCATGATTTGGCTCTCTGTTTGTTATGGGTATATAAGAATGCTTGTGATTTTTGCACATTAATTTTGTATCCCGAGACTTTGCTGAAGTTGCTTATCAGCTTAAGGAGATTTTGGGCTGAGACAATGGAGTTTTCTAAATATTCAATCATGTCATCTGCAAACAGGGACAATTTGACTTTCTCTTTCCCTGATTGAATACTCTTTATTTCTTTCTTCTGCCTGATTGCCCTGGCCAGAACTTCCAACACTATGTTGAATAGGAGTGGTGAGAGAGGCCATCCCTGTCTTGTGCCAGTTTTCAAAGGGAATGCTTCCAGGTTTGCCCATTCAGTATGATATTGGCTGTGGGTGTATCATAAATAGCTCTTATTATTTTGAGATACATTCCATCAACACCGAACTTATTGAGAGTTTTTAGCATGAAGGGCTGTGGAATTTTGTCGAAGGTCTTTTCTGCATCTATTGAGATAATCGTGTGGTTTTTGTCTTTGGTTCTGTTTATATGCTGGATTATGTTTCTTGATTTGCATATGTTAAACCAGCCTTGCATCCCAGGGATGAAGCCCACTTGATCATGGTGGATAAACTTTTTGATGTGCTGCTGGATTCAGTTGGCCAGTATTTTATTGAGGATTTTTGCATCGATGTTCATCAGGGATATTGGTCTAAAATTCTCTTTTTTGTTGTTGTGTCTCTGCTAGGCTTTCATATCAGGATGATGTTTGCCTCATAAAATGAGTTAGGGAGGATTCCCTCTTTTTCTGTTGATTGGAATAGTTTCAGAAGGAATGGTACCAGCTCCTCCTTGTACCTCTGGTGGAATTCGACTGTGAATCCATCTGGTCCTGGACTCTTTTTTTTGGTGGGCTATTAATTATTGCCTAAATTTCAGAGCCTGTTATTGGTCGATTCAGAGATTCATCTTCTTCCTGGTTTAGTCTTGGGGAGGTGTATGTGTCCAGGAATTCATCCACTTCTTCTAGATTTTCTAGTTTATTTGCGCAGAGGTGTTTATAGTATTCTCTGATGGTAGTTTGTATTTCTGTGGGGTCGGTGTTGATATCCCCTTTATCATTTTTTATTGCATCTATTTGATTCTTCTCTCTTTTCTTCTTTATTAGTCTTGCTAGCAGTCTATCAATTTTGTTGATCTTTTGAAAAAAAAAGCTCCTGGATTCATTGATTTTTTTGAATGGTTTTTTGTGTCTCTATCTCCTTCAGTTCTGCATTGATCTTAGTTATTTCTTGCCTTCTGCTAGCTTTTGAGTGTGTTTGCTCTTGCTTCTCTAGTTCTTTTAATTGTGATGTTAGGGCATCAATTTTAGATCTCTCCTGCTTTCTCTTGTGAGCATTTAGTGCTATACATTTCCCTCTACACACTGCTTTAAATGTGTCCCAGAGACTCTGGTATGTTGTGTCTTTGTTCTCATTGATTTCAAAGAACATCTTTATTTGTGCCTTCATTTTGTTATGTACTCAGTAGTCATTTAGTAGCAGGTTGTTCAGTCTCCATGTAGTTGAGCAGTTTTGAGTGAGTTTCTTAATCCTGAGTTCTAGTTTGATTGCACTGTGGTCTGAGAGACAGTTTGTTGTAATTTCTGTTCTTTTACATTTGCTGAGGAGTGCTTTACTTCCAACTATGTAGTGAATTTTGGAATAAGTGTGATGTGGTGCTGAGAAGAATGTATATTCTGTTGATTTGGAGTGAAGAGTTCTGTAGATGGCTATTAGGTCCACCTGTTGCAGAGCTGAGTTCAATTCCTGGATATCCTTGTTAACTTTCTGTCTCGTTGATCTGTCTAATGTTGACAGTGGGGTGTTAAAGTCTCCCACTATTATTGTGTGGGAGTCTAAGTCTCTTTGTAAGTCTCTAAGGACTTGCTTTATGAATCTGGGTGCTCCTATATTGAGTGCATGTATATTTAGGTTAGTTAGCTCTTCTTGTTGAATTGATCCCTTTACCATTATGTAATGGCCTTCATTGTCTCTTTTGATCTTTTTTGGTTTAAAGTCTGTTTTATCAGAGATTAGGATTGCAACCCCTGCCTTTTTTTGTTTTCCATTTGCTTGGTAGATCTTCCTCCATCCCTTTATTTTGAGCCTATGTGTGTCTCTGCACATGAGATGGGTCTCCTGAATACAGCACACTGATGGGTCTTGACTCTTTATCCAATTTGCCAGTCTGTGTCTTTTAATTGGAGTATTTAGCCGATTTACATTTAAGGTTAATATTGTTATGTGAGAATTTGATCTTGTCATTACAATGTTAGCTGGTTATTTTGCTCGTTAGTTGATGCATTTTCTTCCTAGCATCAATGGTCTTTACAATTTGACATGTTTTTGCAGTGGCTGGTACCGGTTGTTCCTTTCCATGTTTAGTGCTTCCTTCAGGAGCTCTTGTAGGGCAGGCCCGGTGGTGACAAAATCTCTCAGCATTTGGTTGTCTGTAAAGGATTTTATTTCTCCTTCACTTATGAAACTTAGTTTGGCTGGATATGAAATTCTGGGTTGAAAATTCTTTTCTTTAAGAATGTTGAATATTGGTCCCCACTCTATTCTGGCTTGTAGAGTTTCTGCCGAGAGATCCACTGTTAGTCTGATGGGCTTCCCTTTGTGGGTAACTGACCCTTCTCTCTGGCTGCTCTTAACGTTTTTCCCTTCATTTCAACTTTGGTGAATCTGACAATTATATGTCATGGAGTTGCTCTTCTCGAGGAGTATCTCTGTGGTGTTCTCTGTATTTCCTGAATTTGAATGTTGTCCTGCCTTGCTAGGTTGGGGAAGTTCTCCTGGGTAATATCCTGCGGTGTTTTCCAACTTGGTTCCATTCTCCCCGTCACTTTCAGGTACACCAATCAGATGTAGATTTGGTCTTTTCACATAGTCCCATATTTCTTGGAGGCTTTGTTCATTTCTTTTTGCTCTTTTTTCTCTAAACTTCTCTTCTCACTTCATTTCATTCATTTGATCTTCAATCACTGATACCCTTTCTTCCAGTTGATCGAATCGGCTACTGAAGCTTGTTCATGCATCCTGTAGTTCTCATGTCATGGTTTTCAGCTCTATGAGGTCATTTAAGGACTTCTCTACGATGGTTATTCTAGTTAGCCATTTGTCTAATCTTTTTTTAAGGTTTTTAGCTTCTTTGCAATGGGTTTGATCTTCTTTCTTTAGCTCAGAGAAGTTTGATCATCTGAAGCCTTCTTCTCTCAACTTGTCAAAGTCATTCTCCATCCAGCTTTGTTCCATTGCTGGTGAGGAGCTGCATTCCTTTGGAATGGGAGAAGTGCTCTGATTTTTAGAATTTTCAGCTTTTCTGCTCTGTTTTTTCCCCATCTTTGTGGTTTTTATCTACCTTTGGCCTTTGATGATGGTGATGTACAGATGGGTTTTTGGTGTGGATGTTCTTTCTGTTTGTTAGTTTTCCTTCTAACAGTCAGGACCCTCAGCGGCAGGTCTGTTAGAGTTTGTTGGAGGTCCACTCCAGACCCTGTTTTCCTGGGTATCAGCAGCAGGGGATGCAGAAGAGTGAATATTGCCAAACAGCAAATGTTGCTTCCTGATCATTCCTCTGGAAGCTTTGTCTCAGAGGGGTACCCAGCTGTGTGAGGTGTCAGTCTGCTCCTACTGGGGGGTGCTGCCCAGTTAGGCTACTCGGGGGTCAGGGACCCACTTGAAGAGGAAGTCTGTCCGTTCTTAGATCTCAAACTCCATGCTGGGAGAACCACTACTCTCTTTAAAACCTGTCAGACAGGGACATTTAAATCTGCAGAGGTTTCTGCTGTCTTTTGTTTGGCTATGTCCTGACCCCAGAGGTGGAGTCTACAAAGGCAGGCAGGCCTCCTTGAGCTACAGTGGGTTCCACCTAGTTTGAACTTCCTGGCCACTTTGTTTACCTACCTACTCAAGCCTCAGCAATGGTGGTGCCCCTCCCCCAGCCTCACTGCCACCTTGCAGTTAGATCTCAGACTGCTGTGCTAGCAATGAGAGGGGCCCCGTGGGCATGGGACCCTCCAAGCCAGGCACAGGATATAATCTCCTGGTGTGCTGTTTGCTAAGACCCTTGGAAAAGCACAGTATTAGGGTGGGAGCAACCCGATTTTCCAAGTGCTGTGTGTCATGGTTTCCCTTGGCTAGGAAAGGGAATTCCCTTACCCCTTGTGCTTCCCACGTGAGGCAAAGCCTCACCCTGCTTTGGTTCTTGCTCAGTTGGCTGCACCCACTGTCCTGCACCCACTGTCAGACATGCCCCAGTGAGATGAACCTGGTACCTCAGTTGGAAATGCAGAAATCACCCGTCTTCTGTGTCACTCATGCTAGGAGCTGTAGTCTGGAGCTGTTCCTATTCGGCCATCTTGGAACCACTCTCCCTTCTTTGTCTTTTCTTTTTTTTTTTTTTTTTTTCCTTCTTTGTCTTTTTTATGTTTTATGGCTTAAAATCTTTTTTGTCTGATATAAGTACAGTAGCTACTCCTGCAAACTTTTGGTTTTCATTTGCATGGAATATTTTTTTCTCATCCCTTTACTTTTGTCTATGTGTGCCTTTATGGGTGATATTTCTTTATTGTATGCTGCATACAGCTGAATCTTGTTTTTTTAAAACCCATTCAGGGAGGCAGTGGCAAGATGGTTGAACAGTAACAGCTCTGGTCTGCAGCTCCCAGCAAGACCAACGTAGAAGGCAGGTGATTTCTGTATTTCCAACTGAGGTACCCAGTTCATCTCATTGGGACTGGTAAGGCAGTGGGTGCAGACCACAGAGGGCAAGCAGAAGCATGGTGGGGTATCACCTCACCTGGGAAGTGCAAGGAGCCAGGGGACCTCCCTTCCCTAGTCAAGGGAAGCCTTGAGGGGCTGTGCTGTCTGGCCCAGATACTACATTTTTCCCATGGTTTTTGCAATCCGCAGATCAGGAGATTCCCTCATGTGCCCATACCACCAGGGCCCTCGGTTTCAAACACAAAACTGGGCAGCTATTTGGGCAGGCACAAAGCTAGCTGCAGGAGCTTTTTTTGTACCTCAGTGGTACCTGGAACCCCAGCAAGACAGAACCATTCACTCCCCTGGAAAGGGGGCTGAAGCCAGGAAGCCAAGTGGTCTCGCTCAGTGGGCCCCACTCCCACAGAGCCCAGCAAGCTAAGAACCACTGGCTTGAAATGTTCACTGCCAGCACAGCAGTCTGAAGTTGATCTGGGATGAACCAGCTTGGTGCGGGGAGGGGTATCTGCCATTACTGAAACTTCAGTAGACTGTTTTTCCCTGGCAGTGCTAAGGAGGTTGGGAGGTTTGGACTGGGTGGAATTCACCACAGCATAGCAAAGTGGCTGTGACCAGACTGCCTCTCTGGATTCCTCCTCACTGGGCATAGAATCTCTGAAAGAAAGACAGCAACCCCAGTCATGGGCTTATGGATAGAACTCCCAACTCTCTGAGACAGAGCACCTGGGGGAAGCGGGGGTTGTGGGTGCAGCTTCAGTGGACTTAAACATTCCTGCCTGATGGCTCTGAAAAAAATCACTTGATCCTGACAAGGAGGATTCTCCCAGCACAGTGCTCAAGCTCTGCTAAGGGACAGACTGCCTCCTCAAGTGGGTCCCTGACCTCCATGCCTCCTGACTGGGAGAGACCTCCCAACAGGGTTCTACAGACACCTCATACAGGAGAGCTCCAGATGGCATTAGACCAGTGGTCCTCTGGGACAAAGCTTCCAGAGGAATGAACAGGCAGCAATATTTGCTGTTCTACAGGCTCCACTGGTGATACCCAGGTGAACAGGGTCTAGAGTGGACCTCTAGCCAACTGCAGGAGATCTGCAGAAGAGGAGCCTGACTGTTAGAAGAAAAACTACCTAACAGAAAGCAACAACATCAACATCAACAGTAAGGACTCACACACAAAAACCCCATGCAAAGTCATCAGCCTCGAAAATCAAAGGTAGATAAATCTACAAAGATGAGGAAAAACCAGTGAAAAATGCCAAAAATTCAAAAAAACAGAATGCCTCTTCTCCTCCAAATGATCACAACTCCTCTCCAGCAAGGGCACAAAACTGGACAGAGAATGAGATTGACAAATTGACAGAAGTAGGCTTCAGAAGGTTGGTAATAACAAACTCCTCTGAGCTAAAGGAGCATGTTCTAACCCAATACAAGAAAGCTAAGAACCTTGAGAAAGGTCATTTAAGGTCTACTATATGCTTGTTTATTCCAGTTAACCATTCATCTAATCTTTTTTCAAGGTTTTAACTTGTTTGCGGTGGGTTCGAACTTCCTCCTTTAGCTCGGAGAAGTTTGTTATTACTTATCATCTGAAGCCTTCTCTCATCTCGTCAAAGTCATTCTCTATCCAGCTTTGTTCCATTGCTGGCAAGGAGCTGCATTCCTTTGGAGGAGAAGAGGCACTCTGATTTTTAAAATTTTCAGCTTTTCTGCTCTGTTTTTTCTCCATCTTTGTGGTTTTATCTACCTTTGGTCTTTGATGATGGTGACGTACAGATGGGGTTTTGGTGTGGATGTCCTTTCTGTTTGTTAGTTTTCCTTCTAACAGTCAGGACCCTCAGCTGCAGGTCTGTGAGAGTTTGCTGGAGGTCCACTCCAGACCCTGTTTGCCTGGGTATCACCAGTGGAGGCTGCAGAACAGCAAACATTACAGAACGGCAAATGTTGCTGCCTGATCCTTCCTGGAAACTTCATCTCAGAGGGGCCCCCAGCTGTATGAGGTGTCAGTCTGCCCCTACTGGGAAGTGTCTCCCAGTTAGGCTACTCAGGGTTCAGGGACCCACTGAGGAGGCAGAATGTCCATTCTCAGGTCTCAAACTTCATGCTGTGAGAATCACTACTCTCTTCAAAGCTGTCAGACAGGGACGTTTAAGTCTGCAGAAGTTTCTGCTGCCTTTTGTTCAGCTATGCCCTGCCCCCAGAGATGGAGTCTACAGAGGCAGGCAGGCCTCCTTCAGCTGCAGTGGGCTCCATCCACTTCAAGCTTCCCGGCCACTTTGTTTACTTACTCGAGCCTCAGCAATGGCATATGCCCCTCCCCCAGCCTCACTGCCGCCTTGCAGTTCGATCTCAGACTGCTGTGCTAGCAGTGAGCAAGGCTCCGTGGGTGTGGGACCCTCTGAGCCAGGTGTGGGATATAATCTTCTGGTGTGCCGTTTGCTAAGACTATTGGAAAAGTGCAGTATTAGGGTGAGAGTGTCCCAGTTTTCCAAGTACCATCTGTCACAGCTTCCCTTGACTAGGAAAGGGAATTTCCAGACCCCTTGCGCTTCCCAGGTGAGGTGATGCCCCGCCCTGCTTTGATTCACACTCTGTGGGCTGCACCCGCTGTCCAACAAGCCCCAGTGAGATGAACCCAGTATCTCAGCTGGAAATGCAGAAATCACCTGTCTTCTGCATTGTTCATGCTGGGAGCTGTAGACTGGAGCTGGACAGCATGCAGGTGTGCAGTGGCCCGATTACTGGAGGGGTGGGATGCTGCTGGTGGCAGCAGCCCTGGGCAGGTGGCCCCCAGGCTCTGGAGAGCATGCACTTGGGCTCCCTCTGTTCTGACAGTAGCCTTCCTGGTGTGCTGCACTGCCTGTTGTCTGTGTGGCAACAGGACACTGCATGGGCTAGAGTGCTAAGGATCCAGCCAAACCACTGGATCCAGATGGTGTTGCGATGCTAAAGACCTCTGGGTGGACATGGGGTCAGCTCATCGGGGGCTCCATGGATGTGGAAATGCAGGGGATATTGAGCTCCAGGGCAGAATGTAGGCTGGTGGAGGCTGGACTCTCAAAATGATGCCATGGCATAGCAGCTTGGGTCTTAGAGGGTGAGAAAGACCCAGCGTTTCCTCTCGAGGACAATGCAGTCATGCATACTCCAGGCAGCTCCCTGTACTAGTCTCAGGTCCTGTGAGGGCCAAGGGGCTCTCTCATGGCCGGTACTGCAGGAGTCTGTGGTGGGAATGTGGACTGTTGGGAATCTCTTGCTTATCTTTTCCCCACAATGGGGAGTTCCTTCTGGCTTTACACCAATCTTAAGTGGGCCGGCTGTTTTGCTTTCCCCACCTCCATGCCTCAAAGTGTCTCTGCCACTTCCCTGCTGAATTCCAGCGTATTATCCTAGATGTACTGTTTGATGTGTGGTTATCTATTTGCTGTTTTGGTCCTTCTTTGTGGAGGAGGCAAGTTCTGGGTGCCTCTATTCCTGCTCCAAGAATTTCTTATCTTCTTCGGACCCGTATGCTATTTTCATGGCAAAAGGCAGAAGAGCATTAGGTTTGATTCTATCTCTTCCACTGACCAGCTGTGAGAACGTGGGTGGAAGTTTACCTTTGTGAATCCTGGTTTCCTCCCTCAGGAGCCTCTTGCAGGTGGAGGTGTGTGAAGCTTGACCAGATTACATGTAAAGCAGCCTGCTGTTTGCTGCCCCTTTCCTATGTATTTGTTTGTTTGTTGAGTTGTCTGTTTTTGAGACTTTGGATACTACATTTACTTAAAGTGATTATACCCAGACTCATCAGCTCCTTTCCTCTTATAAGCTGGAGTTTAATGTTTATCTGGAGTTGGAAAGAAGGTGATGCCTCATAAATTCAAGCTCTGATCATCTTATAGCTTCATTAATACTTTCCTGAAGGATGAGATGATAAACCTACACTTCTGATAGGTTTACAGCTTTCTGCTTGGGGGCTAGTGTCAGGGGGGAGATGTTCTATTTTTTTTTAAATTTATTTATTATTATTATACTTTAAGTTGTAGGGTACATGTGCATAATGTGCAGGTTTGTTACATATGTATACTTGTGCCATGTTGGTGTGCTGCACCCATCAACTCGTCATTTACATCAGGTATAACTCCCAATGCAATCCCTCCCCCCTCCCCCCTCCCCATGATAGGCCCCGGTGTGTGATGTTCCCCTTCCCGAGTCCAAGTGATCTCATTGTTCAGTTCCCACCTATGAGTGAGAACATGCGGTGTTTGGTTTTCTGTTCTTGTGATAGTTTGCTAAGAATGATAGATTCCAGCTGCATCTATGTCCCTACAAAGGACACAAACTCATCCTTTTTTATGGCTGCATAGTATTCCATGGTGTATATGTGCCACATTTTCTTAATCCAGTCTGTCACTGATGGACATTTGGGTTGATTCCAAGTCTTGTGAATAGTGCTGCAATAAACATACGTGTGCATGTGTCTTTATAGCAGCATAATTTATAATCCTTTGGGTATATACCCAGTAATGGGATGGCTGGGTCGTATGGTACATCTAGTTCTAGATCCTTGAGGAATCGCCATACTGTTTTCCATAATGGTTGAACTAGTTTACAATCCCACCAACAGTGTAAAAGTGTTCCTATTTCTCCACATCCTCTCCAGCACCTGTTGTTTCCTGACTTTTTAATGATCGCCATTCTAACTGGTGTGAGATGGTATCTCATTGTGGTTTTGATTTGCATTTCTCTGATGGCCAGTGACGATGAGCATTTTTTCATGTGTCTGTTGGCTGTATGAATGTCTTCTTTTGAGAAATGTCTGTTCATATCCTTTGCCCACTTTTTGATGGGGTTGTTTGTTTTTTTCTTGTAAATTTGTTTGAGTTCTTTGTAGGTTCTGGATATTAGCCCTTTGTCAGATGAGTAGATTGCAAAAATTTTCTCCCATTCTGTAGGTTGCCTGTTCACTCTGATGGTAGTTTCTTTTGCTGTGCAGAAGCTCTTTAGTTTAATGAGATCCCATTTGTCAATTTTGGCTTTTGCTGCCGTTGCTTTTGGTGTTTTAGACATGAAGTCTTTGCCCATGCCTATGTCCTGAATGGTACTACCTAGGTTTTCCTCTAGGATTTTTATGGTATTAGGTCTAACATTTAAGTCTCTAATCCATCTTGAATTAATTTTCGTATAAGGAGTAAGGAAAGGATCCAGTTTCAGCTTTCTACTTATGGCTAGCCAATTTTCCCAGCACCATTTATTAAATAGGGAATCCTTTCCCCATTTCTTGTTTCTCTCAGGTTTGTCAAAGATCAGATGGCTGTAGATGTGTGGTATTATTTCTGAGGACTCTGTTCTGTTCCATTGGTCTATATCTCTGTTTTGGTACCAGTACCATGCTGTTTTGGTTACTGTAGCCTTGTAGTATAGTTTGAAGTCAGGTAGCGTGATGCCTCCAGTTTTGTTCTTTTGACTTAGGATTGTCTTGGAGATGCGGGCTCTTTTTTGGTTCCATATGAACTTTAAAGCAATTTTTTCCAATTCTGTGAAGAAACTCATTGGTAGCTTGATGGGGATGGCATTGAATCTATAAATTACCTTGGGCAGTATGGCCATTTTCACGATATTGATTCTTCCTATCCATGAGCATGGTATGTTCTTCCATTTGTTTGTGTCCTCTTTGATTTCACTGAGCAGTGGTTTGTAGTTCTCCTTGAAGAGGTCCTTTACATCCCTTGTAAGTTGGATTCCTAGGTATTTTATTCTCTTTGAAGCAATTGTGAATGGAAGTTCATTCCTGATTTGGTTCTCTGTTTGTCTGTTACTGGTGTATAAGAATGCTTGTGATTTTTGCACATTAATTTTGTATCCTGAGACTTTGCTGAAGTTGCTTATCAGCTTAAGGAGATTTTGGGCTGAGACAATGGGGTTTTCTAAATATACAATCATGTCATCTGCAAACAGGGACAATTTGACTTCTTCTTTACCTAACTGAATACCCTTGATTTCTTTCTCTTGCCTAATTGCCCTAGCCAGAACTTCCAACACTATGTTGAATAGGAGTGGTGAGAGAGGGCATCCCTGTCTTGTGCCAGTTTTCAAAGGGAATTTTTCCAGTTTTTGCCCATTCAGTATGATATTGGCTGTGGGTTTGTCATAAATAGCTCTTATTATTTTGAGGTACGTTCCATCAATACCAAATTTATTGAGCGTTTTTAGCATGAAGGGCTGTTGAATTTTGTCAAAAGCCTTTTCTGCATCTATTGAGATAATCATGTGGTTCTTGTCTTTGGTTCTGTTTATGTGCTGGATTATGTTTATTGATTTGCGAATGTTGAACCAGCCTTGCATCCCAGGGATGAAGCCCACTTGATCATGGTGGATAAGCTTTTTGATGTGTTGCTGAATCCGGTTTGCCAGTATTTTATTGAGGATTTTTGCATCGATGTTCATCAGGGATATTGGTCTAAAATTCTCTTTTTTTGTTGTGTCTCTGCCAGGCTTTGGTATCAGGATGATGTTGGCCTCATAAAATGAGTTAGGGAGGATTCCCTCTTTTTCTATCGATTGGAATAGTTTCAGAAGGAATGGTACCAGCTCCTCCTTGTACCTCTGGTAGAATTCAGCTGTGAATCCATCTGGTCCTGGACTTTTTTTGGTTGGTAGGCTATTAATTGTTGCCTCAATTTCAGAGCCTGCTATTGGTCTATTCAGGGATTCAACTTCTTCCCGGTTTAGTCTTGGAAGAGTGTAAGTGTCCAGGAAATTATCCATTTCTTCTAGATTTTCCAGTTTATTTGCGTAGAGGTGTTTATAGTATTCTCTGATGGTAGTTTGTATTTCTGTGGGGTCGGTGGTGATATCCCCTTTATCATTTTTAATTGCATCGATTTGATTCTTCTCTCTTTTCTTCTTTATTAGTCTTGCTAGTGGTCTGTCAATTTTGTTGATCTTTTCAAAAAACCAACTCCTGGATTCATTGATTTTTTTGGAGGGTTTTTTGTGTCTCTATCTCCTTCAGTTCTGCTCTGATCTTAGTTATTTCTTGCCTTCTGCTAGCTTTCGAATGTATTTGCTCTTGCTTCTCTAGTTCTTTTAATAGCGATGTTAGAGTGTCAATTTTAGATCTCTCCTGCTTTCTCTTGTGGGCATTTAGTGCTATAAATTTCCCTCTACACACTGCTTTAAATGTGTCCCAGAGATTCTGGTATGTTGTATCTTTGTTCTCATTGGTTTCAAAGAACATCTTTATTTCTGCCTTCATTTCGTTATGTACCCAGTAGTCATTCAGGAGCAGGTTGTTCAGTTTCCATGTAGTTGAGCGGTTTTGATTGAGTTTCTTAGTCCTGAGTTCTAGTTTGATTGCACTGTGGTCTGAGAGACAGTTTGTTATAATTTCTGTTCTTTTACATTTGCTGAGGATTGCTTTACTTCCAATTACGTGGTCAATTTTGGAGTAAGTACGATGTAGTGCTGAGAAGAATGTATATTCTGTTGATTTGGGGTGGAGAGTTCTATAGATGTCTATTAGGTCTGCTTGCTGCAGAGATGAGTTCAATTCCTGGATATCCTTGTTAACTTTCTGCCTCGTTGATCTGTCCAATGTTGACAGTGGAGTGTTGAAGTCTCCCATTATTATTGTATGGGAGTCTAAGTCTCTTTGTAAGTCTCTAAGGACTTGCTTGATGAATCTGGGTGCTCCTGTATTGGGTGCGTATATGTTTAGGATAGTTAGCTCTTCCTGTTGAGTTGATCCCTTTACCATTATGTAATGGCCTTCTTTGTCTCTTTTGATCTTTGATGGTTTAAAGTCTGTTTTATCAGAGACTAGTATTGCAACCCCCGCTTTTTTTTGTTCTCCATTTGCTTGGTAAATCTTCCTCCATCCCTTTATTTTGAGCCTATGTATGTCTCTGCGTGTGAGATGGGTCTCCTGAATACAGCAGACTGATGGGTCTTGACTCTTTATCCAGTTTGCCAGTCTGTGTCTTTTAATTGGACCATTTAGTCCATTTACATTTAAGGTTAAGATTGTTATGTGTGAACTTGATCCTGCCATTATGATATTAACTGGTTATTTTGCTCGTTAGTTGATGCAGTTTCTTCCTAGCCTCGATGGTCTTTACATTTTGGCATGTTTTTGCAATGGCTGGTACCAGTTGTTCCTTTCCATGTTTAGTGCTTCCTTCAGGGTCTCTTGTAAGGCAGGCCTAGTGGTGACAAAATCTCTAAGCATTTGTTTATCTGTAAAGGATTTTATTTCTCCTTCACTTATGAAACTTAGTTTGGCTGGATATGAAATTTGGGTTTAAAATTCTTTTCTTTAAGAATGTTGAATATTGGCCCCCACTCTCTTCTGGCTTGGAGAGTTTCTGCCGAGAGATCTGCTGTTAGTCTGATGGGCTTCCCTTTGTGGGTAACCCGACCTTTCTCTCTGGCTGCCCTTAAGATTTTTTCCTTCATTTCAACTTTGGTGAATCTGGCAATTATGTGTCTTGGAGTTGCTCTTCTCGAGGAGTATCTTTGTGGCGTTCTCTGTATTTCCTGGATTTGAATGTTGGCCTGCCCTACTAGGTTGGGGAAGTTCTCCTGGATGATATCCTGAAGAGTGTTTTCCAACTTGGTTCCATTTTCCCCCTCACTTTCAGGCACCCCAATCAGACGTAGATTTGGTCTTTTTACATAATCCCATACTTCTTGCAGGCTTTGTTCATTTCTTTTTCTTCTTTTTTCTTTTGGTTTCTCTTCTCGCTTCATTTCATTCATTTGATCCTCAATTGCTGATACTCTTTCTTCCAGTTGATCGAGTCGGTTACTGAAGCTTGTGCATTTGTCCCGTATTTCTCGTGTCATGGTTTTCATCTCTTTCATTTCGTTTAGGACCTTCTCTGCATTAATTACTCTAGCCATCAATTCTTCCACTTTTTTTTCAAGATTTTTAGTTTCTTTGCGCTGGGTACATAATTCCTCCTTTAGCTCTGAGAAATTTGATGGACTGAAGCCTTCTTCTCTCATCTCGTCAAAGTCATTCTCCGTCCAGCTTTGATCCGTTGCTGGCGATGAGCTGCGCTCCTTTGCCGGGGGAGATGTGCTCTTATTTTTTGAATTTCCAGCTTTTCTGCCCTGCTTTTTCCCCATCTTTGTGGTTTTATCTGCCTCTGGTCTTTGATGATGGTGATGTACTGATGGGGTTTTGGTGTAGGTGTCCTTCCTGTTTGTTAGTTTTCCTTCTAACAGTCAGGACCCTCAGCTGTAGGTCTGTTGGAGATTGCTTGAGGTCCACTCCAGACCCTGTTTGCCTGGGTATCAGCAGCAGAGGCTGCAGAAGATAGAATATTTCTGAACAGCAAGTGTACCTGTCTGATTCTTGCTTTGGAAGCTTCCTCTCAGGGGTGTACTCCACCCTGTGAGGTGTGGGGTGTCAGACTGCCCCTAGTGGGGGATGTCTCCCAGTTAGGCTACTCAGGGGTCAGGGACCCACTTGAGCAGGGAGTCTGTCCCTTCTCGGATCTCAACCTCCGCGTTGGGAGATCCACTGCTCTCTTCAAAGCTGTCAGACAGAGTCGTTTGCGTCTGCAGAGGTGTCTGCTGCGTTTGTTATTGTTTACTGTGCCCTGTCCCCAGAGGTGGAGTCTACAGAGACAGGCAGGTTTCCTTGAGCTGCTGTGAGCTCCACCCAGTTCGAGCTTCCCAGCAGCTTTGTTTACCTACTTAAGCCTCAGCAATGGCGGGCGCCCCTCCCCCAGCCTCGCTGCTGCCTTGCAGGTAGATCACAGACTGCTGTGCTAGCAATGAGGAAGGCTCCGTGGGTGTGGGACCCTCCCGGCCAGGTGTGGGATATGATCTCCTGGTGTGCCTGTTCGCTTAAAGCGCAGTATTGGGGTGGGAGTTACCCGATTTTCCAGGTGTTGTGTGTCTCAGTTCCCCTGGCTAGGAAAAGGGATTCCCTTCCCCCTTGCGCTTCCCAGGTGAGGCAATGCCTCGCCCTGCTTCAGCTCTCGCTGGTCGGGCTGCAGCAGCTGACCAGGACCGATCGTCCGGCACTCCCCAGTGAGATGAACCCAGTACCTCAGTTGAAAATGGAGAAATCACCGGTCTTCTGTGTCGCTCGCGCTGGGAGTTGGAGACTGGAGCTGCTCCTATTCGGCCATCTTGCTCCGCCCCTGAGATGTTCTATTTTTATCTCTTTTTTTTTTTCCTTTGTTTTGATTGCTGTTCTGTAAAGGATCTTGGCTGTCCAGAGCATATTTCACTCATTTGGCTGGGATACTTTCTGAATGGTATAGAGATAACCAATTGTAGAGTTTATATTGAAACTGAAGATTTTGCCTCCGTCAAGAATATTATAATCTTAACTTATTGTTTGAGGCTCCATTGCTTTTGAATAAATACAGAATGTATTTTCTCTTCCCTTATTCAAGTGGGCAGTGTTTTAAATGGACTGTAACAGGAGCTTTCTCTGTTTGCATTGAGAGCCATCTCAAGTCTACATCCAGAAAACCTAATAAAAATTTGAGCTGCAAACAACTCGGTGGAAGCAGAAGAATGAAAGAAGTTGTTTGATGAGGATTTTGCAGAATGATGGCACAAGGCTGTTGCTTGCAGAAGGACTTAGCAATTTCTCAGGAAAGAGGAGTTTGATCCTACCCACTCCAGTCAGTCATTTCTGAGGGTTCAGATGACCATTAATTCCTCTTGCAAAACTATCCCACACAGGTGAGGTGGCACATCCTTCTACACGGGCCTCACTTTGGGTGCATTTCTAGTAAATTTTCCTTTCCCCTAACTCAGTGTGATATAAAGCTGTTCAAAATTATTATAAACAAAACCAAAACAAAACAACTGAAAATCTCATCAGAGTAGATGTCTCCTGGAGCTTATACAGTAATATTTATCATTTTGCCAATTTCTGGACGGGAAAAAATTCTACATTTGTTAACTATACATTGTGTCATAAATCAAAAGCGGGTGTTTTCTTTATAAGATTTCTCCATTGTTTTAGTTGACTGGAGCACATATTATCAATTGAACCAGTAGATTTTGGCTAGTAGATGAGATGGTGTGTCAGTTCTGTTTCTTGTTGGTGTTTGGTATTATGGTGGTCTTTGATATGGAAAACCATTCCTTCACTTTACCCAACTTGTGATTCCTTAGTACCTACGCCAGCTGTATTGTTTACAAGAGCTGACTACTAGTGCCTCTTACCAACACTGTTTTCAGTGACATCATTTTGGTAGCCCAAAATCATTTATGAGTGGAGTGTTTACACCACAGAAATTGGCAAACTCTACAAATCAGGGCTCTCCCCCGTATCCCTGACCCCCAGAGAGCCAATTGCTAAACAATTACAGACCCCCAGCGCCCCTGGCAGTCAATTCTCAATGCCTCAAACCCTAGAAGACAGAGGACTAGTGTTGGACAGAAAGTCACCATCCAGGAAATTGATCTGGGTCTTTACCAGCAGATAAGTAAGCTGAGCATTCCTACTGTCACTGCCTCTGCCTGCCACCATGCAGCTGTAAGTAGCTCTGCCTGAGTGTGTGTATACCTGTGTGTGTATTTATGTGGAAGGCCTGTGTGTGTGCCTGTGTTTATGTGTGGATTCAGGCATGTGACTGTGTGCATGCATGTGTGCAGGTGTATGCCTCTGTGTGCCCATGTGTGTGCATGTGTGTACCTATATGTGTGCATGTATACCTACATGTGTGCATGTGTGTGTGCATGCATGCCCTGTAGCTCCTGCATGCAATTGTCTGAAGCAGCCTCTGTCCTCTGCCACACATTTTTTCTTTCTGCCTAACACTTCTTTCCCTTCCTCCTCAGCCCATCAGAACAGAGCTAGGCATTCACTAGCCTGGGCAATCAGCTGCTCAGAGCCTTGCATACAGTGGAAACCTGAGGAATGGTTCTTTCTAGAAGAACGTGAGAATCAGGGGCAACTCCTACCACATCTTTTCCCTTCTCTTGTCTGCCTCTCCTTCCTTACCTTTCAAATTCACATTTGGGAATCTTTAAAGAAAAAAAGATGCCTGGACTGGGAAGCTTGTGGGAATGAGGAAGGAGGGAGAGCCATTGCTGCCTGTTTGCCCAGCAGTGGTAGAGAGTTTGTAGACTGGCCATGGATGTCAGAGTCTGGGGGCTTCTCTAGGATCTTCCGAAGGGCCTCTCCCTTCTCACCAGTGAAAACCTAGACTGATCTCCAGGACCTGAGCCTTTGTGATAGCTCTTGGGTTTTGTCAGGCCTCTGCAGCTACTGTTGAGCCCATTAGGGGCAGCAGCCTGAGTTACCACTCAGAGTTAGAGATGAGGGCCAGAGCCCTGGCCTTCTCTCTGTGCCCTGACATGTGCTCACAGTTTGCCTGTATTGTTCTATAGTCTTTAAACATAATAGCTTCTTTAAACAAGCGCCCACTGAAGCAGGCCCCTCATATTCCCATTTCACTCTTGCAGAAACTGAGATATGAATAGGTGAAGTAACCCCAAATCTTACATCCAGCAAGTGGCAGAAGCAGAATTGGAAGCCAGAGTTCCAGGTTCTCAGCTAAATCTCTAATGTGCGACTCAAGGGCCAGAAGCAATGTTTCCGTTTATTGGCTAGTTTCTGTAATCTCTAATGTGAATGTCTCTTCAGTCAGTTTTGTGTCTTAAATGTAACCACAGAAATCTAAACTTCCCAGGCTAAGCTGGGGATCTTGGTGTGGAGTCCACTCCTGCTGTGGGGACTCTAACTCTTGCTCCACTCTATGTCCTGACTTGGTTGCAACCAGGGGATGGCTCCTTGTGCAGACTCAACAGGTTAAAGCTGGAGGAGCCATCCATCTCTGAACACAGCCCCTTGCTGTACCTGGGGGGAATCGAAAGCTGAGAGAGTAAGAGATTCATCAAGGTAGAATGCTGGATTCAGGCTCCGCCAACCCGGCCTAGGCCCATCTCCTGTTCATCCCTCCACGTGAGGGTGCCGACTAGGCTCTGCTGGCGGGTGGAGAGTGGGTGCATGGGAGCCCCTAGACGGGGACAGATCATTGCTGTTGGCCACTGGGAGGAGCTGCAGCAAGAAGCACAGAAGCATGTCTTAGAATCATTCCAGGGCATGGTGGAGCTGCAGATAGATACCCACGTAAGCGCGGGCATTGGCAAAGTGATGTGAACACTGGGGCTGGGGTCTCTCTGTCCTCCCCAAAGACCCGAGACCTCACAGAACTATGATAAGCCTAGAGGAAGACTTATTTTTATTTCATTTTTTTTCTTTTTTACCTCTAAGGTGATGCCTTGTGCAAAGCTGGTGCTCAAAATATATGATTATGGATGGATAGATCAACAAAGACACAAATAGCAACAATGCTGGTTGCTCGGCCCTTTTGCTCTCTTCATTGGCTTCTTTTTCCAGAGCGTGCATCTTCTGACAGGTCTAAAGTGATCAAATGGGACCTCCGTTCTATTCCTTTCTTCACTGTAATCACGTGTTTGGGCACGGCTGTCATTTTACTGCCTGCTAGGAAAAGGGAATATGCTTGAATTTTATACGTTTCTGAATTTCATAAATTTTTTATTTTTAGAGGTGCTCCAGGCTGACTCCACACCTCCCAGTGAATGACAATTGTTCTAAAGGTGGACGTTCTTATTTAAGATTTTCATCAAGAAAAGTACTCTTTGTAGTGAACAAGGACACTCATGCAATTGGATTCACGGAGAAATGTTTGTTTTTCTCCCACTTGTTTAGTGTTGCTGGTGTTAGATCAAGTCTAGCCTTTACTGTTCCACTAAAAAGTGACCATTTGTGATTACATATTTACAAAACTATATTCAGAAGGATGTTTCAGATATTACATTTTTTCTAACAGTTCATTTCAGTTTTGAATAGAAGCCTTAAAATAGTTGGCCGGGCGCAGTGGCTCACACATGTAATCCCAGCACTTTGGGAAGCCGAGGTGGGCGGATCACGAGGTCAGGAGATTGAGACCATCCTGGCTAACATGGTGAAACCCCGTCTCTACTAAAAACACAAAAAAATTAGCCGGGCGTGGTGGTGGGCATCTGTAGTCCCAGCTACTCAGGAGGCTGAGGCAGGAGAAGGGCGTGAACCCAGGAAGAGGAGGCTGCAGTGAACCGAGATCGCGCCACCGCACTCCAGCCTGGGTGTCAGAGTGAGACTCCATTTTAAAAATAAATAAATAAATAAATAAATAAATAAATAAATAAATAATTGAAAAAGAAAGAGTTAAAAATAAATCATGGAAAATCATAAAGTGATTCATTATCTGAAATACTTTCTGAGTACAAAGCACTTTGTTTCCACTTCTTTGCTAGTACCTGCAAGTGAGCTAAAATGTGAAGGAAGGCATTTGTGATCTGATTTTGTGTCTACAAATGCTATGCCTAACCTTGAGCTGCTGCCTTTGTTGGTGTGTGAAGTGATGCAGCAAAGCAGGCGTTGGCAAACCTTCTGCAAAGGGCCAGTCCATTTATTTTACTTTGGGGGCCAAATGTGTCTGCCACGACTCCTCAACACCGCCATTGTAGCCGAAAAGCAGCCATGAATAATATGTAAAGAAATGGGCATGACTGTGTTCCAATAAAACTTTACACGAATAGGCACCAGGTCAGACCTGCCTTGCAGGCTGCTGTTTACCAACCCTGTAGTAAACAATACTCAAATGTACTCTAGTTGAGAATAAAATGAAAATTAGTGATAATGGTACAGTACAGCTAGAACATTATTATTTCTGACACAGCAATAACGTGCCACATATATAAAATGCTTCAACATAAATATGGGCAGATTATATTAACAGGTTGTATTGGCAATCACCATCCAAGTAGTGACCCCTGACCTGTGACTTCTCCTGTCATCTACAATCATTTAAAAAGCTGTCGAACCACTGGGGTGAGAGTGGTAAGATGTGAAATCTTCCCTTTGTCACCCTAATGATGAATTTCTACCTAGTCAGTTGGAACAGTGATACCATACATTTATTTGAGTTGATAATATGGCAAAAAAAAAAAATAATCATGGGGCTGCCCATGAAAATCCTATCTGTTTAGGAGATACAGGCAATATAAATGAAAGAAAAAGCTCCTAATAATAATTACCAAACCTGAAATCAAGGTAGAGGAAGACGCTTGCCCATGAAGATGTTTTAAGTCTGAATGTCCAGAAACAAGAGTCAGCCAAGTTGAAAGGTTGAAGAAGTCTGACCAAGTCTTCTCATTCCTAATCCACTCACGGAAGCAGAGAAGTATGTTATTTCAGGCCTCGGGCTGACAGCTCCCAGGGCTTGCCCTTCCATTCTGTCCCTTACACCGCATCTTGGATATCCCAAAACTGAAACTCGACTTGGTGTGTGCCCTGCCTGCTGGCCTTTTCCTCCTTAAAGGAGAGTAACAGTGGGCAAGAGGCAGCAGCCTCCACTGGCAGCATCACAACTGACCCCAGCCAAAAAGGACACCATGACATTCATGCTCTTCTCGTGCCTTTCAGGGGAATCCATAAATCAGACCCATTCATGGCCACCTGGGAAAACACTGGGAGCTGTTTGTAATCACAGCACATGAACACAACACCATCAGTCAATGTCTTCTCCTCAACTGTGATCAAAATTAATTTAAAGAGATTTAACTTTAAAAAGGAACATTGATGCGATGTTCATAAATCAATGAGCTAAATATTAGTCCTCATAACTGTTATAAAATCAGTTAATGATCCTTTCTGCTGTAAGCACAATTCTTAATCATTAGCACCATTACACATAGCTTCTCTTGAAACACATCACCCAATACATCACAACACACAGTACTCACTCTCTAAGCAATCACGTGAAAGAATAAGGAGATACCAGTAATTCAAAACTGAAGCAGGCTTCTGACTTCCTAGTAGGCAATAGTCCCCTAGAAACTATAGATTATGTGATGTTCAGCAGTTCTCAAGCTTTAGCATGTATTCGAAACACCAGGAGGGCTTATGAAAACACAGATTGCTGGGGCCCAGCCCAGAGTTTCAGATTTAGTAGATCTATGGTAGGGTAAGAACTTGGATCTCTTTACAACCTCTCAGTGGTGCAGATGCTACTGCTCCAGGACCACACGAAGAACCACTGTTCTAGAGAAGGGGCCTACACACTTTCTCTAGAGGGTCAAATTAATACTTCTGCTTTACAGCCCATGCCACCTCCATTGCAACTACTCAGTTCTGCTCTTGTAACACAAAAGCAGCCACAGATCATACTTAAGTGAGTGATGTGGCTGTGTTCCATTAGAACATTATTTACAAAAATAGGCGTGGACTGGACATGTCCTTTAGCCACAGTTTACTGACACCTGCAAGAGAGAATGAAGGACTATCTTCAGAAGACTTGCCACATCTCTCTGGCATGAATAACTGAAAGGGATAAAGTGTTGCAAGCCAGCCTCTCCCTACCCTACCCCAAATTTCTTCCTGAAAGATCTTGCCTGCACATAACATAAAGCATGAATGCCATGGCACCTGACTTTTATCTTTTAAAATGTGTTCCAAGGAACTGTCCAGAAACAACACATTATATTAATATCAGAAAGCTTTAGAAACTGGATCATTATTCAGAATTTCAGTCTGTTTTAGAGGAGAATACCAGAAGCCTACCTCTGTCACTTGTCACCATGTACTGTGTCGGCCTCCAATGGACTAGAGTATAAGCTCTGAGAGAGCTGAAACTTTATCTTCACTTTATAGAAAGGTGCCTGGAAAAAGGAAGGTGCTCAAAAGTATTTTGTTGAATAAAAGAAAGTATGAAATCAACAAATCCGTTCCTGGCCTTTAGATTTCTAGATTTACCTTCAGAGCCTGGTAGCCAACTGTGCCTCCCTCCTCTCCATCACTACAGCCCTGGGACCGTAGGAACAGAAAAGAGACCAGGAGGGAGGCTCAGGGTCAGCGGATGTCTACCAAGACCACCACACTTGGGCTGATGATAAGGACAGACTTCCTTTGAGTCTCTCAGTTCCTGTATTTTGCTGTTTGGACCCTCAAGGACCACTCAGCTCTCCAGACACCTAAGTGAAAGTTGGAAGTGGAAACAAACACCAGGGAACTGAGATCAAACAAAGCAGAGAGCCTAGGGCTGTTGATGGAAAGAGCTGGCTCCATGAGACAGGCAGACTTTAGTATCAGAAAGGCCAGCAAGGTAGGTAGGAGTTGAGGGGGAAAGGAGATGGAAAGCAAAACTTCCTGTTTTAATGAATTTGTTAGAACAGAAGCAACCTAAGTGTCCATCGACAGATGAATAAAGAAAATGTGACATCTGTGCACAATGGAAAACTATTGGGCCAAACACTGCAAGACCCCACTTACATGAGCAAGCCAAAACAGTCAAACTCATAGAAACAGAGTAAAATGGTGGTACCAAAGGCTGGGAGAGGGGAAGACGTATCTCTTGGTATATTTCACAGTTTTCAAGACGAATACATTCTAGAGATCTGCTACACAGAGCCGTGCCTGTAGTTAGCAATACAGTATTATTCACTTAAAGATTTGTTAACAGGGTAGATGTCTCATTAAGTGTTCTTACCACCATAATAGAGAAAAAGCCATTAGAGGCTCTGCTTTTTATGTGCAGTTTGCAAGTTAGAAAGGAGAAAAACTAGAACTGAGGTCTGAAAATCAGATTAGCAAGAGAATTTATATAAGATATAATCTGTGATGATGAACTAAATTAGTACGAGGTCATTTTGCAGCTGAAGTCTTTAACAATAGGCACAATTTATGAACACTATTCCCTACAAGGGGGAGGTTTAGGAACAGATGCAATTATCTTAAATGTGTTTTACAACTTGGAGTTACACAAGGTATGAGGTTAAGGGGTTATATTCCCAATGGGTAAAGATAGGCTCTGGGGTAAAACACTGGATAATAGGAGTGCCCTCATCTCTTGAAATCAAATTTCAGAAAAACTTGGCAGGAAGATCAGTAACTTATGATAGATAACAGAGGCTAGTCAAATGTGACAGGGCTACTTGGTTAGCTCATTAAGTCGTAAAAGTTCTCTCCACTTCAGCTTACACCCAGGAAGGTCATGTACAGGATAGCACCTGAATCACAGTAGGTTCAGGCCCAAGAATGTTGCATGCTCTCTGCAGCAGGTCTGGAATGGAGATCCAGAAGAGAAGAAAGTCATAGCTGAGCATGTCAGTCAGGGTGCTCCAGAGAAACCGAACCAATAGGGGTGTGTGTGTGTGTGTCTGTGTGTGTGTGTGTGTGTGTCTGTGTGTGTCTGTGTGTGTGTGTCTGTGTGTGTGTGTGTCTGTCTGTCTGTCTGTGTGTGTCTGTGTGTGTGTGTGTGTGTCTGTGTGTGTGTCTGTGTGTGTGTGTCTCTGTGTGTGTGTGTGTCGGTCTGTGTGTGTGTCTGTGTGTGTGTATGTCTGTCTGTGTGTGTGTGTCTGTGTGCGTGTGTGTCTGTGTGTGTGTGTCTGTGTGTGTGTGTGTGTGTGAGAGAGAGAGAGAGAGAGACAAAGAGATTTATTTTAAGGAGTTGGTTCCTGAGATTGGGGCGCCTACATTCAGTCTTTTTTCTACTAAGTTCTTCACCTAATTGGACGAGGCTCACCCACACTATAGCGAGTGCTCTGCTTTACTCAAAGTTCACCAATTTCAGTGTCTATCTCATCTAAAAAAGAGCTTCACAGATACATCTAGAATAATGTTTGACCCAATACCTGTGCCCCATAGCCCATCCAAGCTGACACATGAAATGAACCATCACATTGAGTCATCCACTGGCAGCGTCCTAGGAGAGGTCGTTTATTGGTGTTTCCAGAGCTTCCCTAGTTTTCTTTCTTTCTGAGGCTGCCAGAGTCCTCTCCTTAATTCTGTGAGCCCCTCCAGTACCCTGTAAATATTCCAACAAGAACTTGGGGTTGGTTTCTCCTTCTGAAACAAAAAGAGAAGGGAAAAGAAAAGGAGAATAACAACATTCTTAAGGGACAGAGGAACAGTAAATAAGCCAAACCCAAACTAAGCCTGACCCAGCATGTTATTCCCCAATATTTGTGCTGAGGGATGTCATGTCAAGCTATACCTTTGCTACAACCTTGCCTGGAATGCTAAGTGTAGCTTTTCTTTACTCAAATGCCCTGCGGTTCTTTGTTAAGGCCATGAATAGTCATGTTGTAAGTCTCCAGTGAGCTACTGAAATTGTATGTTTTCTTTTATTTTTTCCATGGTCAAAGGCATTTTATTAATTTGTGTCAGTGAAAAGCTTGTGGATGGTGCCCCAGAGGGTCCCTCCAAACCTGAAGGATGGCTTTGGGATTTGTTCTTATCTGGATTAATAGCAATCGTATTTCCCAAGCTTGGACCTTTTCTAAAATTGAGCAAGAACAGAGCGGGCTTTTCTGCAAACATACTGAGGACTAGGATCCAACAGAAGTCATTATTTACAACCCTCTCAAGCCTGCAAAGTCACACACACACACTTCACCCTGAATGGAATAATTAATCGATTATAGGAAATCACTTGCTGAGAAGGAAGATGGTCTAAAAAGAAAATCAAGTAATTTCAGCAGGAAAAAAAAAGGCTCTAAATTTTTTTAAGGAAATTACTTGCCATCTCTAGCCCTACAACAGTGAGATCCAATAAAGCTGAGATGGCAAGAGCCCAGGGGTATCTTCCAGACTCATGCCCAGGCATAGGTTTGTTAGTATAGACTCAGCAATTATTGGGGAACTTTAAGGTATGATACAAAGAATTTAGCCCATGTTCATATTTAGTCCTATTATAGAGCTGAACTCACCAATAAATTAACTTAAATCTAATAAAGTGGCCATGCTTAAAAACCCTTTCTATCATGAGGTGATCAGGTTGACATCTTCAGTGATTAGA
Organism: Macaca nemestrina; assembly: GCF_043159975.1. Taxonomy (NCBI): domain Eukaryota; kingdom Metazoa; phylum Chordata; class Mammalia; order Primates; family Cercopithecidae; genus Macaca; species Macaca nemestrina. Next base: position 170,476,186 of record NC_092130.1, read on the forward strand.
CATGTTAATAACATGTACCCTTAACATAATGTGATTTAAAAAAAAAAAAAAAAAAAAAAAAGGTCGCTATGGTCTTCCTTCCAAAAACCTGTAACTCCTGTTTTTAACTATGAGAAAAACACCAAACACAAATTAAGGGACAATTTACAAAACAAGATAGCTAAAAAGAATCCTTGTCTGTTTTTGTCTGGAAGCCTGGAGGAACGTACAACAGAATGTTACAAGTGGTCAACTTTACGTGCTGGTAGGATTGCTGATAAGTGGTGACTTGCTTTTTCCTTTGGACGTTAATCTGTTATTTAGATGTTCCAAAGTGTATTATTTTTGTATTTTTTAAAAAATGTATTCATAAAAATTAATTCTTTCTTGAATGTAGTCAAAACATCCACATGGCCAGTGACAGAAGATACAACATGCTCCTTTGGAGGAAAAAATAACGCAGGCCAGCAGCCTCTTCTTCGAGACCTTCTTCACTTCAAAGCCTGTGAAAACAGCCCTTCTAAAAAATGGTGTCACTAATGCTATCAAAACTCTTAAGATTGCCAAAACTACATTTAGGAGGCATATAGTACAGCACAAGGGCTGAGTGGTTCCCAGACAATGGGGGGGCTGCTGCTGTCCCTGGGGAGGACAAAACCCATGCATTCTTCCCATCTGAAGGGGTTAGCCCTGCACCTGTGAGTGTGCCTAGAAGAGGGGAGCCGAGAGCCCACCCGCTGAGCAGGCCACTGCAGGGGTGACGCCCACTCACCTTGCAGCCCCTGCCTATTGCAGGGCTGACATCCCCACTGCCTACAGGGTGGAGGTTGTTTCCTTAGTACAAGTCCTTTTTTATTCTTCATCTTAAATTAATAAGTGTCCAAGGAATGAACTAGCACAGCAGTTTTCAAAGTGTGGTCTAGGACCCCTGGAAGTTCTCTAGATGCATTCAGGGTGTTTAGGAGGTCAAAACTGTTTATGATAATACTAAAATGTTCTTTGCTGTTTTTCACTCTCATTCTTTCTCCAGTCTATAGTGGGGTTTTTCAGGGCCTACACAAATGGCTATGGCAACAGACCGCAGAAGCAAAGGCTGCCTTCTGTCTGCCAGTCTTAAGGTGGCACTTCCAGACCTTCCATTGCCTTTCTACACACAGCCTGCCTGCGAATCAGCCTGGAAGAATTGGGATTTAGAAACCGTGGGCCACTGTCCCTCTTGTCTTCTCTAGTCCTCCCTGTGAAGGCCCACCTCCTGCTGCCTGTCAGCTGGAAGGCTGCCGTTCACACTCCCTATCCATGAGACCTGCCCATTGTCTTCCACAAACAAGTGGGAATCTCTGTTCTAGAACATTCACCATGTTCTGCTTTGTAATATATGTTTACTTTGCTGTTTCTCTAAAATCTCTAACAACAAGTTATGTGCTTTTAGATCTGTGTTTAGTTCTTTAAAGTTTACAAAGCATTCTCAACAGGCCATCACACGTACTTCTTATATGCCTTCCAGAGGGGTGCACTATTGTGCCTGTCTTAAGGGAAGGGTGCTGAGACTCTGAGAGGGTGCAGTTTTCCCAAGGTAACACATGCAATGTGTGGTCAGGCTAGGGCTCAAACCTAGGTCTCCAGACCTAGAAGCTCTGTCATTTATAGATTGTACTTCCTCAACTGATCCCACATGAAAAGTCTGAGCAGAGCCTCATGGTCCTGGTAGAGGTGACCCCCCTCACCACACTTCTGATATTTGTTGTCTCACTTAATATGACATTCTCACACCTGAAGAGCCTTTTGAAAGGTTTTTATGCATTTTTAAGAGTAACAGAGTAAATCAATGTCCTAGTACCACCAAATTCTGTATCGTTTCTTTTTTTTTTTTTTAAAAAAAGGTAAAAAAATGTTGTTCTTCAATTTCAAATTTCAAGCTCCTTTGAGATTATTTTATCTTGCTGAAAGCCTCTTTATTCTTGATGTTTGTCATGTTTATCTTTTAGACTTAGAGCAATTTATATACCTTTCTAAAAAAATGTTATACAAGAAGATAAATGCTAAGACATAATATTGAATAACTATTTGAATCCTCAAGTAAGATAGGTGTTGTGGCCTCCAATATGGAAATGTAATTACAGAATGTGTAAGTAGCTTGCACAGGTCAAATAATGACTCAATGCAAGAGCTAGACATAAAATTATCCTTACCACTCCCCATTTCTCTGCTAAAACACATTTTTTTTTATAAATAACTTACAAAGCATTTGAAATTGCCTAGAAAGTCAATATTCATGGTTGTATTACTGTCATCTTTTTTTGCAGTTTCTATTTTCTAACTTTTAAATAAAGATAAGAGGAATATTTTGCCAAGGTTCAGACTGGTTTTTTTTTTTTCTTCAAATACTGTTAACTAAAGTATAACCTCATATGTGACTAAAATTGATCTCCATGCTCTTTATTAGCTGTTGAATTACTTTTGAAAAATGCCTGAAAGTGTCACTGAGTGATAAGTTGAGGCCCAATGAAATCCCAAAGATCCCTCACTTGTGTGTGTGTGTGTGCACACACACGTGTGTATATGTGTGTGTAAAATATATTCTATCATTTTTATTTGATTTTAAGATATGAATATCCTCTTCAAGTATTTTATGTTTATGTGTGTATGCAAATAAATTATATTAAAATTAATTCAAAGCCTACACTACATAGTATAATAAGAAATATCCTGGATATTACAAAGCAAAGTCAAGAATGACTGATGCTCTTCCCTTATGAGCAAAATTAACAATGGAGGAGAAATCAGAGAAATCCTGGGTCATTGTCTTCGTCCATTTTATGCTACTACAACAGAATACTGGTGACTGCATAATTTATAAAAAACAAATATTTATTTATCACAGTTCTGGAGGCTGGGAAGTCCAAAGTCAAGGGTCCCGCATCTGGTGAAGGCCTTCTTGGTGTGTCATCCCATGGCGGAGGGTGGAAGGGCAAGAGAACACATGAAAGAAGAGGAAGGAGGGCTTAATTCATCCTCTTATCAGGAGCCCACTCCTGTGATAACAGCATAAATCCATTCATGAGAACAGAGCCCTCACGAGCCAGTCACTTATGAAACGCCCCGCTTCTCAACACCATTGCATTGGGGATTAAGTTTCGAACACAGGAATTCTGGGGGACACATTCAAGCCATGGAAGTAGTAAATAAGAATCCAAAATTCTCATCTATCAGACCAGCACAAGAAGACAGGAAATAGAAACCAGCCTGGAATAAGAAAGCAATATTCATCGAAGTGATTGTTATGTGGGATTATTTTAATACACACTGGGACTATTCTTGTATTTCATGAATGCTGATAAAAAGGAACTCCCTTTGCAGTAATAACAGTACATTCTCTAGTATATTATAGCTTACAAAACACTTTTAAATGTACAACGGATAAGATAGCAAGAGCTGGTTCTCTTGGGTCTCGCCACACTAGCTAACAATCCTTGCACCAAGCTTAGAAAATCCAGCTACAGATCCAGTTTCTCCACTAAAAGAGGGCAGAGAACTCCCTGTGTCTCAGGATCCTGTGGGGGGTAAATGGGGTGACACGGAGCTGTCCAAACATAATCAGATTTAGTCAAAGTCCTTCATTCTCACAACCTTCCTGGGAGAGGCATTAGCGTTCACATCTCTGACTTGCAGATAAGGAAACTGAGGCTCAGAAAGGTTTAGTGATGTAGCCACAGACTAAAAATACACACCTGGAGAAGAGAATCTGCATTTTCAGTTTCTTCAAATCCTTTTTCTAGTGCTTTCAGCATTCGCAATAAGTGAATTCACCACCATTTGGGATTAGAAAACAGCCTATTTACAGGCGGATCATCTGAGCTCAAGAGTTCAAGACCAGCCTGGGTAATATGGCAAAAACCCATCTCTACCAGAAATACAAAAAATTAACTGGGCATGGTGGCACGGGCCTGTAGTTCCAGCTACTTAGGAGGCTGAGATGGGACATCACTTGAGCCTGGGAGGCAAAGATTGCAGTGAACCGAGATCATACCACTGCACTCCAGCCTGGGTGACAGAGTGAGACCCCGTCTAAAAAAGAGAGAGAGAGAGTGAGAGAGAGAGAGAGAGAGAGAGAACAGCCTATTGAGAGAAGAAAAGAAAATGTTCCCAAAACTCTCTTTAGAAGTCAGTCCACAGCTGGAGGGAATGGAACTAGGGCTTAGAAAATCCAGCTTTGGGTCCCAGGTCACACTCACCAGAGTTGCATCCCACATAAGTCCAACAATCCTTCTCTTTTCCATTTTGTTTGTTTGTTTTTGTTTTCCTTGGTGCATGGGTTAACCTGCCTTACTCCTATTGTTACTGTGAGATTCAAATAAGATTATTCATTCAACAATTCTCATCCTATCTACTGAGTATGTACATCTACACAGAACATCTACATAGTACATCTACACCACCAGTGGGTGATGACTGACATTTATTCTCAGCATCTAGGACTGGAGGGGCTGGACACTCCCATGCATGCATGCACACACGTGTGCACACACATATGCACAAAGCATTTACAAGATAAAGCAAATGTCAGAAAAGATTAGTGGCCATGTGCCATCTACATGCTACATATATTTTTCATTCTCTGTTTAGTCATCATTGGCTACTCTTCATTTAGGTAGCAGTTGTGAGAAATTAAATGTATCTATGTTCTAGAATTACATGGAGAAAATATCTGTTGAATGCTTCTTCTGTTCCCACGATGGTTTTAGGTGCTGGGAATACCTAGTGGGCAAGATGGATTAGGTTTCTCCCCTCATGGAGCTGACATTCTAGTCAGTGGAGAAAAACAATAAGCCAGCAGACAGATAAATGAGGAATTTCAGATGAGGATGGAGTGCTATAAAGACAGGAAGACAGAGAGGTATGAGTTGAGTGCCCAGATTCTTCACATCTGATGGTCAAAGCAGGCCCCTTGAAAAGCTGATTCCAGAATGAGAAGGAGTTAACCACGCGAGGATCTGGAAGAGACGGTTCTCGGCAGTGGTGTTGTGGGACTTTCTCCTTAGCCTAGCTAAAAACAGGGTCCTTGTCACATAACCATGAAAGATTAGGCTCCTAGACACTTGGAAGGGTGAGGAAAATGGAGTTTATTAGGCAAAAAGGAAAAAAGGGAAACAGGGACTCTCAGCAAGAGTCGTGCTAGCCGGTTTCCCATCTCACAGATTGAATCCCAGGTTCCACCCGGGAACAGAAGACATCAGGCTCCTCTCCTCTGCAAAGGGTATAAATTTCTGTGACTCTACCCCATTCTTCCAGTGTGCAGGTAGTCAGAGTTTCTCTGGGGACCCCTTTATGCTTGGCTGTCTCAGTGGGAGTGGCTAATGCAAAGGCCCAAGGGGAAGAATTGGCTTGTCCTGCTAGAGGAACTTCAGAAAGGCCAGTGTGGCCAGAGGAGCCAAGAGGGATGAGCTCACAGTTGGGTAGGACCCCTGTCATGCAGGGTCTGGAAGGCCATGTGTGCTAGGGGTTGTATTTGGCTGCCCATGAAGACACCAACCACAAGGACTTCATTTAATAGAAATTTGTTTCCCACACAACAAAAGAGTCTAGAGGAGGAGTCCACAGCTCTGAAGAGCCTTCATGGACCCTCAGATTCCCACATGCCTTTGACCTTTCTGCTCTGTTACCTTTAGCATGTGATTTTCATGCCTTTGATGGCCTCACAGTTGCAATATGATTGTTCTACCTTTGGCTCTCTGTCTGAATTCAAGGTGGTACAAACGATGAAGTCATCAGAAGGAAGGGGTGTCCCCATATTAAGAATGCAAATTTCCTCCAAAACCCCTCAGCAGATTTCCATGGTCAGAACAGTGTCACTTGGCCACCCCTAGCTACAAGGGAAGCTGAAAAATAAATGTCTTTTTTTTTTTTGTCTGTGAAGTTCACTACCTTCTTAACAGTATTTCCTTCATTAGAAATGCTGTTGAGTAGACAGATTATTCCACACTGTAATGAGTAGCTTGGATTGTATTCTAGAGAAGAAGCTATTTGCTGGTAGGTGGGAGAATCAGGAGTTCTTTGAACACGTGAAATTAACTTGGCTGTCACACTGTCAGGAGCAGACTGTACCTGAATCACATAGCACCCAAATATAATACGTTAGTGGCAGTGAATCTGTATGGGTCTGCAGCAACCTCAATTCTTGCCTCTGCAGAAGAATTCAACTGAGGGGTATAAAGCAGAAAGAGAGACTGAAGCAAGCTTTGAAGAAGAAGTGAACGTTTATTAAAAAGCTTTATATCTGGAACAAAAGGAAAGTACACTTGGAAGACGGCCAAGCAGGTAACTTTAGAGATCAGGTGCATGGTTTGACCTTTGACTTAGGGTTTTATACGTTGGCATACTTCTGGGGTCTTGCATCCCTTGTCCCGATTCTTCCCTTGGGGTGGGCTGACCACATGCGTAGTGACTTGCCAGCGCTTGGAAAGTGAGCAAAGGCCGTGTGTTTATTGGAGGTGTACACACGCTCACTTGAGGAAATCTTCCCTTACCAGCCCAATGTTCCTAGAAGGTCATATACCAGTTAAACTCTGCCATTTTGCCTCTTGATGTGTGGCAAAGAGATCTTATCAGGAAGCTGTTGATCACCACTTTCAGGTTTTTTCTATCTACTGGGCGACTGCCTTTCCCTGGCGCTGACTGCAACCAATTATTATTTTAGAGAAATGGTGTAACAACTTCTTGACCATCACCTGATGGTCACATAACATTTGTAGCGGTGTGGGTTGTGGGGAAGAGTCCTCTCCTGCCCTGCTCAGGCCGACTAGCTACCTACTGTAACACCACCAGAGTTTCCCAATCAGTACAACCCTGGAGAACAGGTCACAGCCAAAGATACACAACCTGTCAGACCTCAGGGCAGTCTAGGGGCCACCAGGGCCCCTCTGGAGCTCTGCTCCTTCCTGCGAAGGCTTCCCCACCCCCACCCCCCAGGGTTCCTTATCATTAGCATTTGAGTCTAAGATGCTGTCGCTCATAACATGCAACTTTGTTTTAGGTGCCACTAAGGGTAAAAACACTACCAATTAAAGGATACCACCATGTGCTCTTTCAACTTACAATTTTCATTTTATACTTCCAAGAAATGGTTCTTGAGGCTTAAAACGTAAGGCATGAGTTTTTAATTATATAGCACCTTTGCACATACATAAAAAGGAAACTACTCATGAAATTAATCGGTTAGGTACCCTTAAACGTTTAAGAATGTGAGTGACGCGGTATCTCTTTAAAGAGGACCCCAGTATTAACTTCAGGATTCTCTTCCAAACTGCTGGCACCCACTTGCAAGTTTGGATGTGAATACAAGACAATGAGAAGCATGTCATGACTGCAGCCTGGCCAACGATTATCCTATTAGTGGTGTTGAAATGTGTGTATGGAGTGGGGAATGCAAGACCAGTGTATGCTATGTGCATTTCCACGTGTGCCCTGATGCACAAAGAGTTGTGCAGCACTGAGTTAGACAACAAATAGAGAAGCCAAGGTGGTAGTGGTGAGTCTGGTGTTTAGTTGAGGGACAGAAAGAGAGAAATGAGGTTACAGTTTTGGCACCGGTAAGCATCTGCAGGTGGTGATGGTGGTGAGTCTGGAGCTCAGTGCAGGGGCAGAAATAAATGGGGTTGCAGACTTGTCACCCGTAAGCATCTGCATGATAGTTGTCCACACGGGGCTCCATGTGACTATCTATGGGAAGTCTGGATACAGAAGAAGGCCAAGTAAGCCGTGGGATACTCAAATGTTTATAAATCTAGAAGAGGGCGAACCGCCAAGCTGACAGAGTGAGCAGCCAGGGTGGCCAGAGAACTGGAGGGTAAGGCAGTGATGTGGCACCTCTGGACGAGCAAAAGAGGAGGGCGATGGCCAGCTACATCAAGTGCCACTAAGAGCTCAAGTAGAATGAAAGTGGAAAATGACAGTTGGATCTGGCAGCACAGAAGTTGTAAGTGACTTCCACAAAAGGACCTCCCATGGTTGAGGACAGCGCTGCAGAGCTTGATGAAAACCAGACAAACTGGACTGGAGGGAGTGACAAGAGATGAGCTCAACCTCCTTGAACAGTTTTGTTGTCAAAGGGAAAAGTACAGTCAAGAGAGGGGTTGTGTTTCCTTCGCTAGAGAGATTAATCCTGTCTGAATGCGAATCTAGCAAGGGCAGCGTGGAAGTTAACAGCAGTTGCAAAGCACTGGGGCAGGCGGGAACAACACGATCCAAGACACAAGAGCCAGGCATCAGCCACGGCAACAGGAAGATGATGGTGAAAACCAAAAGTGTCTGAGACCGGTCTCAACTTAGGAAGTTTGTTTTGCCAAGGTTGAGGATGTGCAGTGACACACCCTCAGGAGGTTCTGATGACATGTGCCCAGGGTGGCCAGGTAACAGCTTGGTTTTATACATTTGAGGGAGACATGAGACATCAATCAATACATAAGATGTAGGTTGCCTCTTTAGGAGGTAAAATGTGAAGTGGGGACACCCGGGTCATAGGTACATTTAAAGGTTTTCTGATAGGCAATTGGTTGAGAGTTATCTAAACACCTGGACTCAATAGAGGGGAATGTCCGGATTGCATTACGGAGTTCTGGAGACCAAGGTGTTATCATGCAGATGAAGCCGGGAATACACTGCAAATGTTTCTTATCAGACCTAAAGAGTCGTCTATTATAGGGTCTCCGTGCGAATATTTGTGAGGCCATGTTTGACTTCCACTTCGCAGCAAGGGCTGAACTAGTTTTTCACGACAACTTAGAAGGCCACCAGCGGAGTTGAGGGTCCATCCGTTGGCTGCGGCGCTTAGAATTTTATTTCTGGTCCATACCGGGGGAGGGCAGCGCTGGCCCTCACTCGGAAAGCAGGCTCTCCCCTCGCATCCTCTTTTAACAAATTCCTGCTCTCTCGACCCCCGTCGCTGCCATCTGTGCTCGCCTTTCCGCGCTTCATTAGGTCCTGCCGCGGCGGGGGCTGAGGGCCTCAGGGGACGGTTGCCTCCCCGCCGGGACGCCCTGGCCCTGGCCCGCATGTGGGGTGCCGTCACCCCGCCGTCGCCGCATAGCCAGGAGCCTGGCTGAGCGCGTTCGCTGCAGGAGGCATCCTCAGCTAGATCCTGCTTAACTTCCCGCAGCCAGCCGAGGACCCCGCCTCCCTCTGCTTCCTTCTCCCTCTCACTCCCCCACCCCTCTCTCCCTTCCCCCCGCCTCCCCCGCCTCCCCCGCCTCCCCCGCCCCCCCGCCCCCCCGCCCCCCCGCCCCCCCCGCCCCCCCGCCCTCCCCCCGGCCCCCCCGCCCTCCCCCCGCCTCCCCCGCCTCCCCCGCCTCCCCCGCCTCCCCCGCCTCCGCCCTCGGCCACAGCGTCCGACGTGGCACGGCCGGCTGCGCAAGCTCCGTATACGTAACTCGCGGCCCGGCGGGGCGGGCGGGCCGCGGTGACGTCAGTGCGCACGTCGTGGGTGGGCTTGGCTGCGCCACGTCGGCGCGCGGCGGCCGCGCCCCCTTAACAGCAGTGGCACTCGCTCGGTTCAGGCGGCTCCGGCGCCCCACGCGCGCGCACGTCGCTTTCCCGCCCGCTCGCTTCTCGGAGCTCACACCCGCGCTCACTCGCGCACTCCCGCCTGGCCCGAGAACCGCGCCGCCGCCTCGGCCCCGCGGAAGCCCCGCCGCGCCATGTCTTCGCCTCCCGAAGGGAAACTAGAGACTAAAGCTGGACACCCGCCCGCCGGTACTGACTCGTTTCCCCTTTCTCTCCACGCGCGGGTGCCGGGGGCGGGCTCGAACCCGGGGGCGCCGGGCGGGGGCTCCGCGGGGAGGGCCCCGGCGGGCGCTGAGACTTGGTCCGGGCCCTGATGTCCGCCCGAGGGGCGCGGGCCGCGGAGAGCTCGGGCGCCCAGGCCCGGGACGAGCCCGCCTGAGCTTCGGCCCGGCTTGCCGGCGGCGGAGACGCGTTTCTTCCTAAGGCGCGCGGGCCGCCGCGTACCTGTGCGATTGCGCGCGGGCTCCGGTGCCTTGGGCGAACCCAGTTGCACAACTTGTAACAAAGTTTTGGCGGATAATATTTACTTAGAAGGTACAAGTACAGATGTCTAGAAAGAAAATAACAGAAACAATGAAAAGTCAGTGGTGTTAATATCATGGTAATGATTAATTAGAGGCTGCCAGCGTTTCATACCGATTCAAGAACCAAGGAGCGGAAATAATTTTTATCATTAATCACTCAATATGACTTTCACCGCCAGTTTCTTCCACATCCAGATTTTTTTTTTCCCCAAAGGTGCTTTTTCTCTTTTTGAGCAAATCCTAAACTTCTGAGCCGAGGAAGTTAACGCCAGGAAAGAGCGGTCTGTCTTAGAACCTAGGGATCTAAGCAGCCTTCATGCTCCTGCGACCACCTCTTCTCTCTGGGCACGGTTCCTGTTTGCACTTTGGACTCTCTCCAGACGGGTCTGTTTCCGTTTCTACTCTCCTTTCCAGTGGCATTCGGCCCATATGGAGGGACACTGGTGAGAAGATCAAAGGCCTTGGGTCTCAGAAGCCAAGTCACCTCAATGTGTGGATGCGTGGGGTTCTTTTAGGGTCTTAATAGCACACCTTAGTGTCATAAACTCAGTCTTCTAGGAACAGAAGTCTTTGAGAAACATGGCTTCTTTTGGTGGCACATTTGTGCCATTTTCTTGTTACAATAAAGATTCCTGGCCGGGCGCGGTGGCTCACTCCAGTAATCCCAGCACTTTGGGAGGCCAAGGAGGGTGGATCACTTGAGGTCAGGAGTTCAAGACTAGCCTGGCTAACGTGGTGAAAGCCCGTCTCTACTAAAAGTACAAAAATTAGCTGGGCGTGGTGGCGGGCGCCTGTAATCCCAGCTATTCAGGAGGCCGAGGCGGGAGAATGACTTGAACCAGGGAGGCAGAGGTTGTAGTGAGCCAAGATTGAGCCAAAGCACTCCAGCCTTGGCGACAACGCGAGCGAGACTCCATCTCAAAAAAAAAAAAAAAAAAATTACCATTATCCTTCTCTGCTGTCCTCTACTGTAGGGCGGGAATTCCTTGCCCCAGCACAACGAATAGGAGCGGTTCTTTAAATACGTTGCAGTCCAGAGTAGACAATATTTTTCGGTGGTGATGGAAGCTCTCTACGACAAAACTAACTGGCACTAGAAAAGAAAAATGTCTAACTGATGCCAGAGAACTTAAGAGGCATGGGGTTTTAGAAAATCATTCCACTGGGTGGAAAATGGGCTTTGGGGGAATTTGTGTTGCATTGGTTTTAAGGAAAAAAGAAAAAAAAGTACCTCAAAGGGAGATTTTTTTTTTAATGGGATTTCCTTTAAGGATAACTGACTTCTATTCTACCACAGCGGGACCCTGTCCTCCATGGGGAGGAGCGCCTTGATTTCCACCTGGGGCAGGGCTGCCTCCAGGAACTGCGCTGGCCCTCGGCTCTCCAGGACCTGGATTACATTAAAGCATATCTATTGGAATGATACAGAACCAAAGTACAGTAATTAAATTGCATACAGGGATATACCCATATGGAGGATTTCTTTGTTTTGTTTTTTGTTTTGTTTTATTACTTTTTTTTTGAAACAGAGTCTCACTCTGTCACCTAGGCTGGAGTGCAGTGGCATGATCTTGGCTCACTTCTACCTCCGCCTCCTGGGTTCAAGAGATTCTCCTGTGTCAGCCTCCCGAGTAGCTGGGATTACAGGCACCTGCCACCACGCCTGGCTAATTTTTGTATTTTTAGTAGAGACCGGGTTTTGCCATGTTGGCCAGGCTGGTCTCGAACTCCTGACCTCAGGTGATCCACCCGCCTCAGCCTTCCAAAGTGCCCATATGGAGATTTTTAAGGTCAGAGGTATAAACTGTACATACTCACTCCCTGGGAAAAATTTCTTTCTGGACTCTGGTTTTCTTTTGATTGCAGAGTAAACAGCTAGGCTTTGTGAATTACAGAGAAAGTAGCTTATTTACCCCTCAGGAGGGAAGAGGCAGCTTATTTGTGCTAGTGTAGCAGTGAGCTTGGGTTCTGAGTTTGAGGACATCACTTCACGCTTCACTGGGAGTCAGTTTTTCTCCTTTATGAAATGCGAGGTTTGGGCCTCGGGGCAAGTCGCAAGGAGGGGCTGCGTTTGCTGCCGTGACTCTCCTGGCCCTCTTCAGCGTCAGGGTACCAGCACTGTTCATCCCACAGGTAAACTCCTCTAGTGACTTCAGGGCAGCTCCTTTAGACTTATGGGGTGAGCTCTTGGCTTGTGGCTGTCACCGTCTGTCATCTGTCTCCAAGATGATAGTTAAGAGGAGGGGCCTGACGGCAGCACCCCTCAAATGCCAGCAGCACCCCTCAAATGCACTTTCCCAGGTGTTACAGAGGACTCTGTGTGTTTTTTGGCAGGAAGCTCCGGTGTTCTTGTTTAGTCTGGCATTGCCAGACAGTAGGTAGCTCTGAAGGGTAGATAGTTAAAAAAAAAAAAAAAAAAAAAAAAAGGCGGTCCACTGCAATAAAGGATAATCATCAAGGATTGCCAAGAGCACAGTTCATAAACCAAAATCACTGCCTTAAAAATGTTGAGAATGCTTTCATTAAGTGCTTAAATTGAATAACAGACTTGTGCCTCAGTGCTCAATCAGAAATAATAAAATTCTCTTACAGTGACTATCTTAATGTTCTTTTGTGTCTTCTCTTTATTGCTGTCTGGCCCATATCTCCTCCTGTACATTCCTGCAATCCCCTTGTTTTCCTTCGTGCTCTAACCTTTGCCTGTCGTCTTCTTGCTTCCGGGGTTGAGTCTTCTCCATCTCTTTATTCCCTGGGGCAGCACAAAATACTTAATAAGTGCTCCTGAGTTTCCCCAGGGCCTCTTCTCACCCCTCACTGCCCCCATAGCATACCCGGCCCACAAGTTCCTTGGCTCTGAGCGCTCTCTACTGTGCACAGGGATGCAGGTGGTCCTCTCAGCCGGTTCAGGCAGCAGACTAGTGGAAACACTAATGAAGTTTGTTCAGTGTCACAATGTGCTGACACACTTCTAAGCACTTGGCACGTTTAACTCATGAAATCAGCAGTCATCTTACTGTTGAGATACCGAGCACAGTGCCATTTAAAAACGTGACCCAGAGCCGAGTGCGGTGGCTCACGCCTGTAATCCCAGCACTTTGGGAGACACAGGTGGGGAGAGCACCTGAGGTCAGGAGTTCAAGACTAGCCTGGCCAACATGGTGAAACCCCGTCTCTACCAAAAATACAAAATTAGGTGTGGTGATGGGTGCCTGTAATCCCAGCTACTCCGGAGACTGAGGCAGGAGAATCTCTTGAACCTGGGAGACAGAGGTTGTGGTGAGCCAGGATCACGCCACTGGACTCCAGCCTGGGCGAGAAGAGCGAAAACTTAGTCTGAAAAAAAAAAAAACCTTACCCAACTGTTTGGACTATCTGTTGCCAACTCGCCTGAGCTAGTGACCTAGTGGGAGCAGCTAGAAAGGCTGTTGCCTTTTGGAACTTCAGCAACCCGTCGGACGACTCTATCACTGGCCAGGTGCCTCCTCCCAAGGTGGGAGACGAATGAGGCAGTTTGTAAAGGCTTCTGAAGAGTGTTAGAGAAAGGTGCCGTGCAAATACAGGTATTGTTATTTACAAGTGATGGATGGCACTGCATCACGTCCTGGCAAATGTGCTGTCGTCTGCAGTCCTCTGTAAAAGTAATCCAGCCTTAATGATTTGAGACCTCACCACTGCTCCTGACTACAAAATCTTTGCAGAGAAATGGGGTGAGACTGCTTGTTTGATGAGTTATTGCAAATGCAGATTAGCAAAGTTAGAATTAGCAAGATTCTGTTTCATCTAACAGCAGTCATAGCATTCCATAGCAGAAAGGGGCACCTAATTATAAGCCTTGCTGTTACTCATTTCTGCCAGTCTTTGTGAGTCTGTGGCAGTGAGATGGGTAAAATTTCTTTGTTAAATACATTTTGCTGGCCCCGTTCCCCTCCATTTCCCAGTGGAGCCAAAACCATGTGTCAGTAGAGTTCTCATAAATCTGCTACATGATAGCTTTGAATGTTACTAATCTTACATATGGTTTTCTTTGAAAAGCAGACTCTACATCCCCTCTCAAAGTGAATTAATGGAAATATAAGCACAGTTGTATTTGTTTCAAGTAAAATGGAAAATAGACCATGTTACTTTTTTTAGTAACTTCAAAGTAACTTAGTTCTTATACTAATTGATCCTTCAGACATGAGTTAAGGATGCCTTTCAAAACTCGAGTGTAATTCCCCCTGAATTTTCTCCCTGAATTATCTCCCTGCAGAAAGACTTTCAGATTATCGATTGCTAGAAACGGAAGACTAATTTGTCTTCTATTAGCCCTGCGGTCACAGATTTGCTAAGCATAGTCCCAGTGTCAACCAGTCAGGACCATAGATTGAAGGGTCCAGATAAGAGGTCTGCTCTTGTTCCCAACATGCCAAGGAAAACAAGACCCCTTAGTTAGCACGGTTTTTTTTAAGAAGATTTCTGTCAAGACAGCCCCTGGCATTTCGCCTCTTCCCTAGCCTTTTTTTTTTTTTTTTTCCTCCAGACAGGGTCTCACTCAGTCTTGAGTGCAGTGGCATGACCTTGGCTCACTGTCACCTTGGCCGCCTGGGCTCAAGAGATCTCACCTCAGTGTGGTGAGTAGCTGGGACTACAGGTGTGCACCATCATACCCAGCTAATTTGTGTACTTTATGTAGACACAAGGTTTTACTATGTTGCCCAGTCAGGTCTCAAACTCCTGGGCTCAAGCGATGTGCCCACCTTGGCCTCCCAAAGTGTTGGGACTCCAGGCATGAGCCACCACGCCCAACCTTCTCTAGCCATTTTTGGTTATCTGTGCCTTCTCATGTCTTTGGTGAGTGTCCTTTTCATTTCGGCCAGTGCCCTGTGCATTCTTACTTGGTTATGTGACTGCTTTCCCCTTCCCAGCTTCAGAAATCTTTTTTGTTTCTATAGAGAATATTCACTTTTGTATAAAGTACTAGATTAGGTATAGAAAATGGTACTTCGTCTTGTAACAAACAACCTAAATTCTCAGTGGCCGAGCTAATCCAAGTTTATTTCTGTCCTGGGGGGCGGTCTTCTTAACAAAGAACAATTCAGAGGCCCAGACACCCCCTGCTGCATAACACTAGCTTTTCTTTTTTTTTTTTTTTTGAGACGGAGTCTCGCTCTGTCGCCCAGGCTGGAGTGCAGTGGCGCGATCTCGGCTCACTGCAAGCTCCGCCTCCCGGGTTCACGCCATTCTCCTGCCTCAGCCTCCCGAGTAGCTGGGACTACAGGCGCCCACAACCGCGCCCGGCTAATTTTTTGTATTTTTAGTAGAGACGGGGTTTCACCGTGGTCTCGATCTCCTGACCTTGTGATCCGCCCGCCTCGGCCTCCCAAAGTGCTGGGATTACAGGCGTGAGCCACCGTGCCCGGCCCAACACTAGCTTTTCAATGTGTGGCTGCTGCAGAGGGGATGAGTGTAGGTCACCGTGCTGGGGTCTGTATGGTGTGGCCCGCAAGTGGTGTGTGTCATCACATCAGTTTCCTATGGCTGCTGTACCAAATCACAATACACTTAGTGGTTTTAAATAACACAGTTTTATTATGTTACAGTTCTAGAGGTGAGACGTCCCAGATGGGTCTCACTGGGCTAAAATCAAGGTATCCACAGGGTGACTGGTTCCTTCTGGATGCTCAGGGGAGAATCCATTTTCTTGCCTTTTCCAGCTTCTAGAGGCCACCTGCTTTCCTTGGTTCATGGCCCCTTCCTCCACAAGCCAAGGAAAGCTTCTTCAAAGGCAGCAATGACCAGTCACATCCTCACATTGCACACTCGGATCCCTGATTCTTCTGCCTCCCTCTTTCACATTTAGAGACCCTTGAGATTACATGGGCCCATCTGGGTAATCCAGAATAATCTCTTCACCTTCACAGTCTGTGATTCTAAGCACAGAATAGCAGTTTCCCTTCTTTCTTCCTCAGCTTAAGGTCAGCTGATTAGCAACTGTAATTCCATCTACAACCTTCATTTCCCCTGGCCATGTAGCCCAGCACACTTACAGGTTCCAGAGTAGGGGAACATGATGACATGATGCTGCCCACCAAAGTCACTTTTCCCCATATGGTTGGGCAGGACCCAGTTTGATGCCCCCAATCCAACTACGGGGAAGCCGGGAGTGGGACTGGCAAACACCTGACTAGTCCTTGCCTCAACCAACTCCCAATGCCAGCTTTTACAAAGCACCTCCAGGCAGCAGATCCTACTTTCCCCTAAACTTTCTGAAATCATCCTCCCTATACTCAAGGATATACATGTAGCTGCTCCATGTACCTCCCAGCTTGAAAGGGGCCCAGTCAGCTGTCCGGCAGGGTGCCCATCCTGGCCCAGTCGGTACTGAATTTGTCCTTTGGGTCAAAAACCATGTCATGGATGGAACACACACTGCTGTGGAAGATAGAGTCAGGCATTACTACTTCAGAGTCAAAGCTCCATGGCCCAGGGGGGTCCCACTATGTCTCTGAACTTCATTCTTTAACGGGGTTGCTCCATGTAATTTAAGAGCCTTCTCACCTTCACAGTCTATGATTCTGAGCACAGAATAAATAGCAGTATGAAGCCAACAAGAGTGCAAATTCAGGAATGTATCTGGGGCTCCGGCTCATTTTTTAGCACAAACCATTACTTCTAGCTTATATGTGCACATGTGAAAGCTCCTGTAAGGGCTCCACTTGGTCTGGGGGCAAGGTTCTCATTGGGGTCTTCAATAACTTGTATCTGTTATTGGGCCAGACTGTCAGCACTCACTCTCTGCGTACGTTCTTACCGCCTCTCACCTCTTTATCCTCTCCACTTTTTAGGGTTCCCACCTTCAGGTGCATGGGCTTCCATAAACGTGAGTCTCCACTTGCCAGTGATTTTCCTCTCTCCTGGTGGCATCATTCTTCTTAACTAAGATAAGCCATAGTCTCTTGCTCTGTTCACATTGGGAAGTTCTACCCACCTAATCTCACCAACCCCTTTGCTTACCTGCCAATACATTGCTCTACCTAAAATCCTGTGGTTTAATCATAACCTGCAGCAGTGGTGGTTTTCTGTTTTGTTTTGTTCTTTCCACCGGAACAGTCCTCAGAACCTTTCATCTCTTCTTTTAGGTAGAAGAGCTTCCCTTTGAATAATATTTCAATAACTCTTCTCAGGAAAGAACAAAGGTAGCATATACTTGCGCGTCATGCTCCAGTACCTGCAGTGAATGCTTTTGGGACATTTGTGTGAATTAACAGCCCTTCCTAGTCCCCTGCTGTAAACCGCTCCCTGGTTCATGGGACTCTTCCGGTATTTCCCCTTTCTTCTTCCCGCAGTATCATTTTCTAGTGTGCTATTGAGCACTAGCAGATAGCAAGCCACCAGTGACTCCGTCTTACAGCCAGGCATCCTGACACCTGAGGATGGATGCTTGGCCCAGGATCCCATGTAGTCATTTGCTTCCCTGGTGTTTGCTTACCTCCCGGAGGTGACCATGGGTAAAGCTTCCTCCACCCCCCTTCCCATTTGGGCGGGCAGCTGCTCTGAAGAGAGCTTTTCATTTCAAACTCACCTTCCCTTATCTAGGTAGGGTAATAACCTGGCCCTATCTGTAGGCCGTTCCTTTGAGTTACTCTCAGAAGCCATGGTGCCCTGTTTCCTGGAAGGAGTCTGAGCAAGGAAAGGCTTACCTATGATTAAGGGTGGAACCCAGTCTGCTGCTTGCCAGCTGTGCGATTTGGGGCCACTAGCTTCCGCTTCTCCCTGCCTCAGGATCTACTCTGTGGGGCTGCTGTACAGTGGAAAGATGCGTGGACTCCACGTGGTTAGAGCAGTGCCTGGCACAGAGTGGTGATGAAGAGAAGTTAGATCTGTAATTCTCCAGAAGCTTCCTCACTTAGGTGCTGATGTAGTGACAGAGGTCCTGGTGGTGATCAGCACCACGGTGGGCAGGTGCTTTACAGGGCATGGCCTTCATTCCCCAGCAACCCATAGGGCAGTGCTCTTTAAGGAACTGCTGTGAAGAGAGGGTGAAGAACTGGAAAAGCACCAACGATTTGAGGACTCTAGAGGCCTCTCTAAGTACTAAATGTTAAATTAAAAACCCGTTTAATAAGACTAGCTAACAGTCGAGCACATCCTGTGTACCAGACCCTGTTGGAGGCATTTCATGTGTGCTAACTCATGTAATCCTCAGTTGGCCCTGAGAGAGGGGAACATTGTCACCCTTTCTTCATAGGTGGAAGACCCTGAGGCACAGGGAGCTTCAGCAACTTGCCCACACACAGCCACACACACACACAAGCACATACGTAGGCACACATGTGCACAGGCACATGCACACACAGGCAGAACTGGGATTTGAACCCAAGATTCTGGCTCCAGCATCTGTGTTCTTAGCCGCTGCACAGCATTTCTGCTAAGAGGAAGCTTATTCTTTACATTCAAAGCTCTCATTTGAATAACAACCACCACAACAAAAATCTAAGGTTTTTCTGTTTCTCCTAAAAATACTTATTTGCAAATCATTCTGCAAAGATTTCTGCAAAAGTAATTCTGCTTTTGTAGTTTTACAAATGAAGAGTTCTAGAGACAGTGATGCAACAATCATAATAAATATGTGCTGTCATTTTTTTGGCAGTATTGCAAGTTAAAATGAACCTGTCTCAGCTTTGAGTTATTATGATTATTGCCACTTTTTATTGCTACATTAATCACCAAACATACTGAGAGGGATTAATGAAGTTAATTGTTTTTAGAAACTAAATTAAATGCAAGTGCTAATGCTGGGTGACTGAGCCCTGACATTGTGTGCTTATTTCAGTGGAGGAGTGGACAGGCTGCTCTGCAGGAGCTGCGGAAGACTTGATCATTTCAAATGTCACCTTGACATTCATCATTAGTTTTCTTTGTAGTTAGTTGCACAGCTCTTTTTATTTTTACTTTATGAACACATCTGTGAGTTATAGTTTAAAAGTTTTACGTGTGCCAAGTTGAAAAGATTCAGAGATCATTTTTAAATGGGCATCTGTATTATTGGTTCATCCTGCCTTAACAAAATACCACAGACGGGGTGGCTTAAACCACAGACATTTATTTCTCCCAGCTTGGGAGGCCGAAGTCCACGATCAAGGTGTCGGCAGCCCTGCTTTCTCCTGAGGCCTCTCTCCTGGTCTTGCAGACGGCACTTTCTTGCTGTTTCCTCACAGGCCATTTCTTTGTGTGTGCACATCCCTGGTGTCTCTTTCTCTTATAAAGACACCATTTCTATTATATTAGAGCCCTACCTCAATTCCTTATTTTAACTTGATTATCTTTTAAAGACCCTCTGTCCAAATACAATTGCAATTTAAGGGTATGTCAGGACTTCAACCTATGAATTTGGGGGGTATACTATTCAGCCCATAATAGTATCTTTCATCAATTTCTGATGAGTATGGGAAAGAGGTGGGATAGAGCGGGGAGGAAAATTAATTTTTAAAGAGCATTTAGTGGGACAGTTCTTCTAAGCTCTTCCTTGGGCCCAAAACATTCATAACTCTGAGATCCTATGCTTCAAGAGAGTGGAAAATGACCCTAAGGTGTAGATAATTGTATTTTCAGTCTCCATTTCTGATTGGGAGGCCAACTATGTAGGCTGGGAAATCTTAGATTAAAAAGCTGCCTGCAAATGGTAGTTCTCTTCTGTTTTGTCTTTGGCTTTTTGCTTTTTTAAAAAAATTTGACCTTGAAGTGAAAGGAATTCCTAGAAACCCAAAACGAAGAAAGAACTGAAATTCAGACCTTTAGCATGAGAGGTGGGCCCACAGGAGGCAGGGAATAGCCAAGGCTGGATGCTCAGAGGCCACACCCCTGGGGAAAGGGTGGAAGAGGGAAACCTGCCCAGTGGCCCTGGGAGGGCCAGGAAGCCGGGCTGTGTCAGCCTGGGCTCTACATGGGGACAGAAGTCTCCTTGAGAATTTGTAAACAAAGGTTTGCGTTTACATGAGTTCTGTTCATATTTGCACTGTTTGGCAATTTGTCTTCTGAGAAATCTGCCTTGAAAAGGATTTTCAGACACCCATACTCCTGACTTGACAAAAACACATGTAGCATCTCCCCAGAGGGTTGCTGTCATCACAGGCCCCATAAGATCCTTACTGGTAAAGTCCAGTGAAGACAGATTCCTCCTCCACAGTCTCCCAGGACAAGAGCAAGAATCCACAGACAAAAACAGACAGCAGAATTAGACTCCAGAGGACTTTAGAAAATCAAATAATTGGATATATAACTAAAATGATTATATAAAGGAATTGAACGCACAAGAAAAGAATAAGACCCCATCAAATACAGACCTAGTGAATTTGAGACAAAAGCTCTAGATTTTTAAAAAATGATTAAAAATACAATGATTAAAAATCAATTGATGGGATATAGAGCATATTTTTGAGAGAATTACTGAACAGGATTCTGTTTCCTTCTGCCCCAAGTAGAATCTCCTCTCTGTTGATAAGAGGTGCAGGCAGCGGGGAGATGTTAGTTCTAAACCCAAGCCAGCAGAGGAATGGTTTAAACACAGTTCTTCATTTTCCTTGCTCTCTTTTGCCCTTTTCTAACAGCCAGCTGCTGGGGCAGTGCTGGTCCTGGGAGCAAATGTCACCACCTCCCTCCAGTCAGGGGCTGACAGAGTCTTCCAGGGAAATGGAAGACCAGTAAACCTGAAGCATGTAAGCCCCAGGCTGCCTCTCCCATTCTCCTTCCCGTTCATCAGCGGCATAAAGAAACTTGGCCTGGACTTTTGTGACTCAGCAGGGTCCACCCCAATTTAAAATGCCAGAGGACATGGTGTGGCAAGTTGACTGTATCATGATGTTAGCCATCTTGTGGCGGAGACTTGAAGGGTAAAGCTCTCAGTAAGGCCTGCACCCAGAGCCTCGGGGGCCAGTGACTGCAAGGAAAACAGCCCTGCTTTCTAGCCAGCACCCCACTCTCCCGAACACCTCTCTTTCAACAGTCTGAGGAGGTTTATCTCCTTTCTGCAGATGAAGCAGGGAATCTTTGAGAATCTGAGACTCTAGTCTGAGACCACATAGCTAAGGGCATGGAGGAACGTGCTGACCCCAAAACACATGCTGGTGGCTACCATGTGAGGCTGGCTTTTTGGATATAGGGGCAGCCAGCTTTTCCAAATTCCGTTCCATGGAACACTGTGGTCTTGATGGAGGATAACTGGTATTATACCAAAAAAAAAAAAAAAAAAAGTTGTGTGGTCAGATAGGCTGGGGAGAGCCGGCATGCTCTATGCCTGCCGTAAGTCTTCCTCATGCAGGGTAGCACACTAAGGGCCAAGAAGGTCTCCCTTGGGGAAACCTATTTAATTTTGTTCAACCTAGCATTTCCCACTCTTATTAGATCCTAGGTCACCCTACCCCTTACAACACAGTATTAACATATTAGCCATAAAGGAATTGCAAATCAAACCACAATAAGAGACCACATCACACCCATTAGGATGGCTATAATTAAAAAGACACACAATAGCAAGTGTTAGGAACATGTGGAGAATTGGAACCCACACACTGGTGGGAATGTGAAATAGTGTGGAGGCTTTGGAAGACAGCTTGGTGGTTTTCAGAAGGATAAATTCAGAGTTACCATGTGGCCTGGCAGTTCCATTTCTCGGTATATACTCAAGGAAATGAAAACATATGTCCATACAAAAACTTGTGTATAAGTTCTTCATAGCTGCATTGTTCATAATAGCCAAAAAAGTAGAAACAACACAAATGTCTAATTGACAAGTGGAGAGATACAATGTGATATATCCATGCAATAGAATATTATTTGACAAGAAGAGGAATGAGATACTTACATGTGCTATAACATGGAGGAACCTTGAAAATACGCTAAGTGCACGGAGCTAGTCACCAAAGGCCACATATTTTATAATTCCACTTATATCAAATGTCCAGAATAAGCACGTTCAGGTGACTGGCGGCCTGGAGTTGGGAGGGGTGGAATGGAGGGTGACTGTTCATGGGTGTGGGGTTTCTGTTTGGGGTGATGAAAATCTCCTAAAACTGATTATGGCAATGGTTGTACAATTCTGAATGCACTCAAAGCCATTGAATTACACCATTTAAATGAGTGAATTGTATTCTACATGACTTACGTATCAATAAAGCTGTTTTTTGAAACTAAGTTAACATTGGCCAGCAGTAGGCTTTCACAGCACAGTTTGGGTAAAGCTGCAGGAGAAGTTTTGTTGCCAATTGCCTGGGCTCTGTGAAGGCACAGTAGCTGTCCGATGTCACCCATCACCATATCACCCCATCAAAAACATCTTCGATATTTGAGAAGGTAAATTTCAGAGGGGAGGGTTGAGGTGAGCCCTTGTGTTGAGGCTGTGGAGAACTGAAAGCAGCAGCCATGCTCTTTGTGTAGTTTGTGCCCTGGTTACATGGCTGCTCTTACAAAATACTTGAAAGGTGACCAAATAGAAAAGCAAGAGCCTTGGAAAGTTTCTGAGCAGATCTATAGTAAGAGATTATGCTGAGTGCTGTATCATTTTGAATTCACCCCGACAGCCTTGACCTTCCCTAGTTAATCATTGTCATTGCCAGATTCTCCAGACTAACTTGTGGCCATTGAGCAACCAAAACCTTTCCAACTGGTCCCCCTGATCCACAGGCAGCCCCATTTCCACATTAATCCCACTCTGTCTGTTTTCATTTCAGTGAAAGCTGGTGGAATGCGAATTGTGCAGAAACACCCACATACTGGAGACACCAAAGAAGAGAAAGACAAGGATGACCAGGAATGGGAAAGCCCCAGGTGGGACGATGCTGGTGACTTGAGCATGTTTCCCAAAAACCGTATTCAGTTAAACGTTAACATTTGTTCTCTGTTCTATGATTCTGATAACTCCTGGGCTATGTGGAGCCCTGTTCTGTGTATTTTTCCCTTCCTAATCAGGGAGGAGGGGGCTTTGTTCTCAGGGGAGAAATAGAGCCCCTAGAGGTCCTCTTCCCTGACCAGTTACCACGAGCCCACCCTGTTCCCACCCCACATCCAGGGCTGGTGCCCCGTCTGTCTGCACAGTTAGAGACCTACCTCCACCTGCCCAGGTGCCTGGGTGTAGCCAGTGTGCCTTCCTTCCCAGACGCCAGGGCAGGCCAAGCCAAGCAGGAGCAACTGCCTGTGGCCCCTTCGTTTTCTGATGGTGGACACAGCTGCCCGCCACCCTCTCCCCAAGGCTAGACCACCAGAGTGGACAAAGTAGGCAAATTCTTGCACCTGTGAGTCTTTTGTACTCCAGGTTTCTGTTGTCATTCCAGAGAAACAAATACTAACAATTTCTGGGCAGTAGTTTGCAACTTAGGCTTCCATACTGAAATCACATGGAGACCCTTGAGAATTGCCACACTGGTTGAACCTCAGGGGTGGACCTGTCTGTCTGTGGAGCCGGGGCAAAAACTTCTGATTTAAGAATGGTTAAAGCATTTCCTCCCTCAGATCATCAGCCAGATCTAGAATTACAAGGCCATGCCCTTATGAGGACTGGGTGTACTTATATGATACCTCTGCTCCCAACCCTCCTGGGGCCTGCACAGGGGTCTCCTTGCAGACCCCTCCTCCCACACTCAACACCTATTTTCCTTAAAGGTTCAGATTTCCAGTTGGGTTCAGGGAGCTTGAAAGGAATCCATTTCCCTAGACTTTGCAATACGCAAACAGGCACCACTAACACACCTCTGCAGGAACTCGTCCACATAGAAGAAAACACTAGAGCTCTCTACTTATAGCTTGTCTCCAGATGATGTCTCGGCCAGAAGAGGAGAGGGTGTGGAAAGGGAAAGAGGCTGTGGAAAGAAGCTAACCTTGATTCCTGCGGATTAGGTGCATGCTTTTATTTCATTTCATTCCAGCAATCCTGAATAGTAGGTGGTATTCTCCCCAGTTTGTGCACGAGGAAAAAGAACCCCAAAGAGGATATCAGCTTGCCCGTATCATGCATCTTGCTAGGTAATGGAGCAGGAATTTCAACCCAGTTCTCATGCAGTGTTCAGTGGGCTGGGCTTCCAAATGGGTACTTGCCAAGAGCAGGCACCCACATGAGGAAGTGGTACATGTTCTTGGTAACCCTGCCTGTCTGCTTCTAAGTAGCGTTCCCCATTGAGTATTGTCTATAAAACCTCAAGACAGTATGAGTTATGGAGCGGCCATGTGAGGGAAGGACAGCATTTTGGGTGACGTTTCTGAGTGATTATTAGTGATTATTGTCCATTTTAAATCATGAGATTAGCAGTGTAAAGATTCAGTCCCAGTTCTGGTTTTAAAAGAAGACAGTTTAAAGAAAGTGCTAGAATTTTCCGGGCATGGTGGCTCACGCCAGTAATCCCAGCACTTTGGAAGGCCGAGGTGGGTGGATCACTTGAGGTCAGGGGTGCGAGACCAGCCTGGCCAACATGGGGAAACCCTGTCTCTACTAAAATACAAAATCAGTCAGGTGTGGTGGCATGTGCCTGTAATCCCAGCTACTCGGGAGGCAGGAGAATCACCTGAACCCGGGAGGCGGAGGTTACAGTGAGCCAAGATCGTGCTACTGCACTCCAGCTGTGGCAACAGAATGAAACTCCCATCTCACAAAAAAAAAAGAAAACACTAGAATTATTTTTCTCATTGACTGTGTTCACAAAGCTGTGTTTGGAACATAACAGCATTAGCAACTCTCCTATAAGTTCACAGTTGTATATCTGAAAGTCTTACAGCCCAGCTTATTTTGGAATGGAGAAATTTGGGGGTTTAGGAGGATAATACTGCTTTTAGGAGAATAAAACCTTGCACATACCACATAGCACCCCCAGTGGGGTCTGAGGCAGCATATTGTAATCTGTATGTGATGTTCAAACCGAATTAGATAATTTTTTTAAATTTAGGGACTCATGTCACTTCAGGTTAAGTTTTGCCTCAGTATAACTTTTAGGAAACCTTCCATTTTCCGAGCATTCTTGAGTTTGGGAATTGAGGCTAAGAGTGTGTAAGCTTGTAGTAATTTCCTTCTAAGAAACCTGGGGTGTCGTTGCCCTTCTTCAGAACCACCTGTTTCCCTAAGGAAGAAAGAGGGCAAGAGATAACGCCTTGCCTGGAAGAAAGAGTCCTGGAAAGTTAATGAAACACATGCTTTTCTTGGTGAGTTTAAGTGGAATAAGGTCCCAACAGCTAGTTCCCTGCCTAACACAGTGTCAATACAATGAGAGGTAGGAATTTATTAGCAAGTTTAGAAATAAGGACAGAACAGCCCACTCGTTTTCTTTGTATTGATTTTTTTCATGAGTTGAAATGTAGCTTTTCTAGAAGATGAGCAATTTAAATAAATAAGCCAGAGGATGAACGGTTGAAGAAGAAAGATGGAGCACCCCAGCACTGTAGATTGTAGCATCTTATTTACCTTAAAGATTTGTTCTCTATCTCTAGAGAATCAGATATTTTGAAGCAGGCCCACTGCAGGGTATGGTTTGCAAAGCACATCAGCAAGGCTTTTGTTGATATTGTTCCCTGCAGCCAAATTGCTAGGATACATTCCTGATGAGTGTGTTAGCACTTGTCCTCTTGACTTTGGCTTGGCTGTTTACTGCTGTGGGTTAAACAACTTGACACAGCATTTACAGAATGGGGTAAGCCTGTGTATACTCTTCAGCTATTGATGTAAGGTGCCAAAATAGCCCTTTCTAACACACTCCACCAGGCCTGGTACTCTGTGTAATAGTTTACTTTTACCACCGTGCACTCGCACTCCCCATTTCTCTGGTGGGCTGATTGAATAATCATAATTAATAATCATCATCACTCATTCTTACAGAGTGCAATGAGCTTGGCCCTGTTCTAACTGCTGTGTTCATATTAATTCATTTGGTCTGTGCTACTACTCACTTTGTCATCATCCCTATCTCAGAGCCGGTTATTATTGGCCATTACTCCCATTCTGAATTACTACTCTCTCTTCAACAGCTCTGAGAGTGAAGTGACTTTTCCAAGGGCACATGGTAAGTGGCAGTGCCAGCATTCCAGCGCTGGTGGCAGTTTCCGGATTCCCTATGCTCCTCCACAAGGCTTTGCTTACCCATTGAGCTCTTGTTTTGGCTGGGCACTTGCTAAGTGCTTCACGTTGGATTTAATGCTCATTGCACCCATAAGTTGGTATTACTGTGCCCATTATAGAGATGAAGAAAGCAAGGCTTAGGGAGGTTTCCAACCTAATGATATGTAATCAGTCATTGGCCTGGCCAGGGTTTAGCCTTGAGTCTGTCTTGATTTGGAAGCCCTTGCCGCTGATATGTCACATAAGTCCCTGGATCCACAGAGACTACAATCCTGATCTCTGTGTAAATGAAACTTATTGATTCTGGGGTTGCCCATAACCTTGTCTATGCTCCTGAAACCCATAATCCTACCCTTTTCATGCCTCACCATCAGTAGATGCTCTAATTATCACTTTATAGTAAGGTTTCAGGGGACTGGACTGGTTTTACTTTAGGTATGGAAAAGCCTACTTAATTGCAGAATGTATAAAACACTTAATTATCCTCTTGGAAATGTCTTATGGCATATGTGACTTTCCTATCCACATTACGCTGATCCTAAAGTTTTGTATTTTTTAATTTTGATCCCAGTGTTGTTCAGATATGAAAATGAGTACCTAACACCAAATGCCAGTTTCCTCCTTAGCCATAGATGTACATTTGCAACACTTCCTTTTCCTTGCCAGACATTTAAGACTAGTTTTAAATTTACTGACTCATCTCTGGTGGCTTCCTTCCCCATTAATTGGAAAATCAAGTACTGATTACAGAGAAAAGGGACAAATGAAAGATGAAAGATGTTATTGTGTTGACAGGAAAAAAAGCCCTGCAACTTTTACTAGTAGTTATTTTTCTTGCAATTGTTTATGCAACTCTTATTCCCTTGAATCTTGTAGTTTTCCACAGACTTAAACATAATTTCTTATGCTTCCGAGTTGTTTTGAGAAGCTGTGTTAAAAAAAAAATAGAGCCAAAATGTGAAAATGCTGCCAAAGAATTTCCATCAACCTGAGTTCTAGTTACTGGTGGCTCTTCATGTCCAGGAAGAGTAATAGCCTTCATTATTATTAGCTAATACTTCCCTGTGTGGCTGCTTGGTTCCATCTCAGAGCTGACCCAATTAAGGAAAGTGGTGGTTTTCAAGCCTTTTGTCAAGTGTCATAGATGAAGTAACCAGTTTCATTATGTAAAGGAGAGACCGCAGACATAGAATGGACTTCAGGAGTCAGGGTTCACTACAGAAAACAGTTGAATGTCAAACAGTTACTGACATTCTACCATAAACTGGGCTTGGTACAAGATATTAAGAAGGAATGGGTAACAGAAGGGGTAAACCAGAAAAGAACAGGTTTGGTCACTGACAAGTGGTGGATAGGAAAGGAGTGGAAGGAAGGGAGAAACTGGAATGGGGAATAAGGAACAGTTCTTCCCTGAGCTTGGCTTTTTGCATAGTTCTGACCTAGAACCACGGCACTGTTTCACATACCTGACGAGTAAGCCAACAATGCACATCAACCAAGAGGTGGGAGGGACCCAAAGTGGCACACAAGCACTGACGGATTGAAGGGAGTGGGAAATGCAATTGCTTGATGTAACCAAATTGAGGGGAGTGGGGAGTTATTAAGTAACTTTGGAAAACAACATTTTTAAGTGGTTACTATAAGGCCAAAGACAATAAAGAACTATGCATAAATGGTGTATTTCAGTTAGTAAACAGGCCTCTTAAAGGGCATGGTTTAGCAATTCTGAAATTGCCTTATGTGAATACTAGGATTCAGCAAACAAAGAGCGAAGTTCCTCACTGTCAGAGAAAGAGGTTACAAATAGGAAAGGGAGAAGATCGAAATGAACTTGGTGCTGTTGGATGGGAACTGGAAGTATCTGTATGAACATATGATTTGGATAGATGGACGGATGGATGGATGGTAGATACAAACATACCTATACACATATACAGAAATGAATATGGATAAGAGGGTTAGTGTCATACCTGTATTTCCTAGCTTTGTTCACTGAGAGGGCCTGAAGAACTGACACCCATGCAGCCATAAGTATCCCTGGGGCCCAGATTGTGGTGTCTAAACACCATTCCCCAGTCAGAGGAACCAGGGTTCCTTGGAGAAGTAGTTGATTCCAGGCCACGACAGGAAAAATACTAGATGAGCCTGGAATACACTGTAGTGCCAGAACATAAGGAAGTTCTCCAGAAAGGTTTGGGGCGGGGCAGAATGTTACAGAAGCCCAGCTGAAGGATCTCCTTATATGGCCTTAGCTGGAATAATTTGCAACAAAGTCATAGTATTGGGTTTTTGTTTGTTGTTGTTTTTTTTTTTTTTTGAGATGGAGTTTCACTCTTGTTGCCCATGCTGGAGTGCAGTGATGTGATCTCAGCTCACTGCAACCTCTGCCTTCCAGTTTCAAGCGATTCTGCTGCCTTAGCCTCTGAGTATTTGGGATTACTCTTAGCCTCTGAGTATTTGGCACCCGCCATCACGTCCAGCTAATTTTTTTTGTATTTTTAGTAGAGATGGGGTTTTACCATGTTGGCTAGGCTGGTCTCGAACTCCTGACCTTGTGATCCACCTGCCTCAGCCTGCCAAAGTGCTGGGATTACAGGCATGAGCCACCGGGCCTGGC